>NC_058080.1:425620212-426255019 GCF_014858855.1 Bufo gargarizans
TTGTTGCTGGCAAGATATTTAGTGTCCGTCAAAGCACATTTTTTGTTCTGGGTTGAAGTACAATTCCCAATTTAGCAATTTCATAATTTAGTGGTTCCTGCTATATCAGAGCTATTTGAAATCTATCCCTAAAAGGGTATATAATATTCAAGGTGCACATTGGGTCATTCAGAATAACTTCACACACACGCTTCTGTGCATTTCCAAGTCTAATTCTGTCACTAAATCCATACCGGTCACCCAGCGCCTAAATACTAGGCCTCAAATTTATATCCCGCTGAATTTGAATACAATACATTGGGCCAAATAATATATTTGTTGTTGTGGTGAACCATAACAATGAGAAAAACATCTAGTAAGGGACGCGGACGTGGACATGGTCGTGGTGGTGTTAGTGGACCCTCTGGTGCTGGGAGAGGACGTGGCCGTTCTGCCACATCCACACGTCCTAGTGTACCAACTACCTCAGGTCCCAGTAGCCGCCAGAATTTACAGCGATATATGGTGGGGCCCAATGCCGTTCTAAGGATGGTAAGGCCTGAGCAGGTACAGGCATTAGTCAATTGGGTGGCCGACAGTGGATCCAGCACGTTCACATTATCTCCCACCCAGTCTTCTGCAGAAAGCGCACAGATGGCGCCTGAAAACCAACCCCATCAGTCTGTCACATCACCCCCATGCATACCAGGGAAACTGTCTCAGCCTCAAGTTATGCAGCAGTCTCTTATGCTGTTTGAAGACTCCGCTGGCAGGGTTTCCCAAGGGCATCCACCTAGCCCTTCCCCAGCGGTGAAAGACATAGAATGCACTGACGCACAACCACTTATGTTTCCTGATGATGAGGACATGGGAATACCACCTCAGCATGTCTCTGATGATGACGAAACACAGGTGCCAACTGCTGCGTCTTTCTGCAGTGTGCAGACTGAACAGGAGGTCAGGGATCAAGACTGGGTGGAAGACGATGCAGGGGACGATGAGGTCCTAGACCCCACATGGAATGAAGGTCGTGCCACTGACTTTCACAGTTCGGAGGAAGAGGCAGTGGTGAGACCGAGCCAACAGCGTAGCAAAAGAGGGAGCAGTGGGCAAAAGCAGAACACCCGCCGCCAAGAGACTCCGCCTGCTACTGACCGCCGCCATCTGGGACCGAGCACCCCAAAGGCAGCTTCAAGGAGTTCCCTGGCATGGCACTTCTTCAAACAATGTGCTGACGACAAGACCCGAGTGGTTTGCACGCTGTGCCATCAGAGCCTGAAGCGAGGCATTAACGTTCTGAACCTGAGCACAACCTGCATGACCAGGCACCTGCATGCAAAGCATGAACTGCAGTGGAGTAAACACCTTAAAACCAAGGAAGTCACTCAGGCTCCCCCTGCTACCTCTTCTGCTGCTGCCGCCTCGGCCTATTCTGCTGCTGCCGCCTCGGCCTCTTCCTCCGCCTCTGGAGGAACGTTGGCACCTGCCGCCCAGCAAACAGGGGATGTACCACCAACACCACCACCACCACCTCCGTCACCAAGCGTCTCAACCATGTCACACGCCAGCGTTCAGCTCTCCATCTCACAAACATTTGATAGAAAGCGTAAATTCCCACCTAGCCACCCTCGATCCCTGGCCCTGAATGCCAGCATTTCTAAACTACTGGCCTATGAAATGCTGTCATTTAGGCTGGTGGACACAGACAGCTTCAAACAGCTCATGTCGCTTGCTGTCCCACAGTATGTTGTTCCCAGCCGGCACTACTTCTCCAAGAGAGCCGTGCCTTCCCTGCACAACCAAGTATCCGATAAAATCAAGTGTGCACTGCGCAACGCCATCTGTAGCAAGGTCCACCTAACCACAGATACGTGGACCAGTAAGCACGGCCAGGGACGCTATATCTCCCTAACTGCACACTGGGTAAATGTAGTGGCAGCTGGGCCCCAGGCGGAGAGCTGTTTGGCGCACGTCCTTCCGCCGCCAAGGATCGCAGGGCAACATTCTTTGCCTCCTGTTGCCACCTCCTCCTTCTCGGCTTCCTCCTCCTCTTCTTCCACCTGCTCATCCAGTCAGCCACACACCTTCACCACCAACTTCAGCACAGCCCGGGGTAAACGTCAGCAGGCCATTCTGAAACTCATATGTTTGGGGGACAGGCCCCACACCGCACAGGAGTTGTGGCGGGGTATTGAACAACAGACCGACGAGTGGTTGCTGCCGGTGAGCCTCAAGCCCGGCCTGGTGGTGTGTGATAATGGGCGAAATCTCGTTGCAGCTCTGGGACTAGCCAATTTGACGCACATCCCTTGCTTGGCGCATGTGCTGAATTTGGTGGTGCAGAAGTTCATTCACAACTACCCCGACATGTCAGAGCTGCTGCATAAAGTGCGGGCCGTCTGTTCGCGCTTCCGGCGTTCACATCCTGCTGCTGCTCGCCTGTCTGCGCTACAGCGTAACTTCGGCCTTCCCGCTCACCGCCTCATATGCGACGTGCCCACCAGGTGGAACTCCACCTTGCACATGCTGGACAGACTGTGCGAGCAGCAGCAGGCCATAGTGGAGTTTCAGCTGCAGCACGCACGGGTCAGTCGCACTACAGAACAGCACCACTTCACCACCAATGACTGGGCCTCCATGCGAGACCTGTGTGCCCTGTTGCGCTGTTTCGAGTACTCCACCAACATGGCCAGTGGCGATGACACCGTTATCAGCGTTACAATACCACTTCTATGTCTCCTTGAGAAAACACTTAGGGCGATGATGGAACAGGAGGTGGCCCAGGAGGAGGAGGAGGAGGATGAGGAAGAGGGGTCATTTTTAGCACTTTCAGGCCAGTCTCTTCGAAGTGACTCAGAGGGAGGTTTTTTGCAACAGCAGAGGCCAGGTACAAATGTGGCCAGCCAGGGCCCACTACTGGAGGACGAGGAGGACGAGGATGAGGAGGAGGTGGAGGAGGATGAGGATGAAGCATGGTCACAGCGGGGTGGCACCCAACGCAGCTCGGGTCCATCACTGGTGCGTGGCTGGGGGGAAAGGCAGGACGATGACGATACGCCTCCCACAGAGGACAGCTTGTCCTTACCCCTGGGCAGCCTGGCACACATGAGCGACTACATGCTGCAGTGCCTGCGCAACGACAGCAGAGTTGCCCACATTTTAACCTGTGCGGACTACTGGGTTGCCACCCTGCTGGATCCACGCTACAAAGACAATGTGCCCACCTTACTTCCTGCACTGGAGCGTGATAGGAAGATGCGCGAGTACAAGCGCACGTTGGTAGACGCGCTACTGAGAGCATTCCCAAATGTCACAGGGGAACAAGTGGAAGCCCAAGGCCAAGGCAGAGGAGGAGCAAGAGGTCGCCAAGGCAGCTGTGTCACGGCCAGCTCCTCTGAGGGCAGGGTTAGCATGGCAGAGATGTGGAAAACTTTTGTCAACACGCCACAGCTAACTGCACCACCACCTGATACGCAACGTGTTAGCAGGAGGCAACATTTCACTAACATGGTGGAACAGTACGTGTGCACACCCCTCCACGTACTGACTGATGGTTCGGCCCCATTCAACTTCTGGGTCTCTAAATTGTCCACGTGGCCAGAGCTAGCCTTTTATGCCTTGGAGGTGCTGGCCTGCCCGGCAGCCAGCGTTTTGTCTGAACGTGTATTCAGCACGGCAGGGGGCGTCATTACAGACAAACGCAGCCGCCTGTCTACAGCCAATGTGGACAAGCTGACGTTCATAAAAATGAACCAGGCATGGATCCCACAGGACCTGTCCGTCCCTTGTCCAGATTAGACATTAACTACCTCCCCATAACCATATATTATTGGACTCCAGGGCACTTCCTCATTCAATCCTATTTTTATTTTCATTTTACCATTATATTGCGATGCTACCCAAAGTTGAATGAACCTCTCCTCTGCCTGTGTGCTAGGCCTAAATATATGCCAATGGACTGTTGCAGTGGTGGCTGACATGAAGCCTGATTCTCTGCTATGACATGCAGACTAATTCTCTGCTGACATGAAGCCAGATTGTCTGTTACGGGACCTCTCTCCTCTGCCTGGGTGCTGGGCCTAAATTTATGACAATGGACTGTTGCAGTGGTGGCTGACGTGAAGCCTGATTCTCTGCTATGACATGCAGACTGATTCTCTGCTGACATGAAGCCAGATCGTCTGTTACGGGACCTCTCTGCTCTGCCTGTGTGCTAGGCCTAAATATATGCCAATGGACTGTTGCAGTGGTGGGTGACGTGAAGCCTCATTCTCTGCTATGACATGCAGACTGATTCTCTGCTGACATGAAGCCAGATTGTCTGTTACGGGACCTCTCTGCTCTGCCTGTGTGCTAGGCCTAAATATATGCCAATGGACTGTTGCAGTGGTGGGTGACGTGAAGCCTCATTCTCTGCTATGACATGCAGACTGATTCTCTGCTGTCATGAAGCCAGATTGTCTGTTACGGGACCTCTCTGCTCTGCCTGTGTGCTAGGCCTAAATATATGCCAATGGACTGTTGCAGTGGTGGGTGACGTGAAGCCTCATTCTCTGCTATGACATGCAGACTGATTCTCTGCTGACATGAAGCCAGATTGTCTGTTACGGGACCTCTCTGCTCTGCCTGTGTGCTAGGCCTAAATATATGCCAATGGACTGTTGCAGTGGTGGGTGACGTGAAGCCTCATTCTCTGCTATGACATGCAGACTGATTCTCTGCTGTCATGAAGCCAGATTGTCTGTTACGGGACCTCTCTGCTCTGCCTGTGTGCTAGGCCTAAATATATGCCAATGGACTGTTGCAGTGGTGGGTGACGTGAAGCCTCATTCTCTGCTATGACATGCAGACTAATTCTCTGCTGACATGAAGACAGATTCTCTGTTACGGGACCTCTCTCCTCTGCCTGGTGTGCTGGGCCTAAATATATGCCAATGGACTGTTGCAGTGGTGGCTGACGTGAAGCCTCATTCTCTGCTATGACATGCAGACTGATTCTCTGCTGACATGAAGCCAGATTCTCTGTTACGGGACCTCTCTCCTCTGCCTGTGTGTGCTGGGCCTAAATATATGCCAATGGACTGTTGCAGTGGTGGCTGACGTGAAGCCTCATTCTCTGCTATGACATGCAGACTGATTCTCTGCTGACATGAAGCCAGATTCTCTGTTACGGGACCTCTCTCCTCTGCCTGTGTGTGCTGGGCCTAAATATATGCCAATGGACTGTTGCAGTGGTGGCTGACGTGAAGCCTCATTCTCTGCTATGACATGCAGACTGATTCTCTGCTGACATGAAGCCAGATTCTCTGTTACGGGACCTCTCTCCTCTGCCTGGGTGCTGGGCCTAAATATATGCCAATGGACTGTTGCAGTGGTGGCTGACGTGAAGCCTCATTCTCTGCTATGACATGCAGACTGATTCTCTGCTGACATGAAGCCAGATTCTCTGTTACGGGACCTCTCTCCTCTGCCTGGTGTGCTGGGCCTAAATATATGCCAATGGACTGTTGCAGTGGTGGCTGACGTGAAGCCTCATTCTCTGCTATGACATGCAGACTGATTCTCTGCTGACATGAAGCCAGATTCTCTGTTACGGGACCTCTCTCCTCTGCCTGTGTGTGCTGGGCCTAAATATATGCCAATGGACTGTTGCAGTGGTGGCTGACGTGAAGCCTCATTCTCTGCTATGACATGCAGACTGATTCTCTGCTGACATGAAGCCAGATTCTCTGTTACGGGACCTCTCTCCTCTGCCTGTGGTGCTGGGCCTAAATATATGCCAATGGACTGTTGCAGTGGTGGCTGACGTGAAGCCTCATTCTCTGCTATGACATGCAGACTGATTCTCTGCTGACATGAAGACAGATTCTCTGTTACGGGACCTCTCTCCTCTGCCTGTGTGTGTGCTGGGCCTAAATATATGCCAATGGACTGTTGCAGTGGTGGCTGACGTGAAGCCTCATTCTCTGCTATGACATGCAGACTGATTCTCTGCTGACATGAAGCCAGATTCTCTGTTACGGGACCTCTCTCCTCTGCCTGTGTGCTAGGCCTAAATATATGCCAATGGACTGTTGCAGTGGTGGCTGACGTGAAGCCTCATTCTCTGCTATGACATGCAGACTAATTCTCTGCTGACATGAAGACAGATTCTCTGTTACGGGACCTCTCTCCTCTGCCTGGGTGCCGGGGCCTAAATATCTGAGAATGGACTGTTCCAGTGGTGGGTGACGGGAAGCCAGATTCTCTGCTATGGAACCTCTCTCCAATTGATTTTGGTTAATTTTTATTTATTTAATTTTTATTTTAATTAATTTCCCTATCCACATTTGTTTGCAGGGGATTTACCTACATGTTGCTGCCTTTTGCAGCCCTCTAGCCCTTTCCTGGGCTGTTTTACAGCCGTTTTAGTGCCGAAAAGTTCGGGTCCCCATTGACTTCAATGGGGTTCGGGTTCGGGACGAAGTTCGGATCGGGTTCGGATCCCGAACCCGAACATTTCCGGGATGTTCGGCCGAACTTCTCGAACCCGAACATCCAGGTGTTCGCTCAACTCTACTCGGCAGCACTAAATCAGGTGCTCGGCAGCACCAAATCAGAAACCATATGTCCTACCACAACCCGGGGGGTTCCAGTGCACATCGATAAATCTAGTAGGGAAAGCAAAAAAAAATCCATTCCTGGGCTAGATGATGATGTGGTATTAAAGGACAGGGTGGGCGATGAACTGTCCCTGATATTGCCCTACAGGGGGGTTCTATTCTGGCCCTGATAGCCTAACCACAGACCACCCGCCCTGATAAGAGAGACCCTGTCCGGAACCTTACTCTATATAAAAATGGCCCTAGTAAGCTCCTAGCCCCTAGGCCCCTGACTTCCAGGTGATCACTATATAGTAAATTGCACCCCTCTGTGTATCACACATATCGATAGCACACCTATACTAGTGCTTAAAATGATCAGGTGCTTAACAGATCAGGTTTATTTATAAGGTAGGGGTGTGTCCATGTGCTGAAATGTCTCAATTGGCTGTCCTGTACCACCTGATGGATGTGTCATGGGTCAAATTTCTTCATAATGTAAAAGAATATGGCGGGCGCGATTTTTTTCCCATATGTTCGCATGTTCGGCGAATTGCGAACACGCAAAGTTTGCCGCGAAACGACCACCGGGCGAACCGCAAGGCCATCTCTACTTTGGATAAGTCTCTATGAGCTTGCCACATCTTACCACTGGGATTTTTGCCCATTCCTCTTTGCAAAACTGCTCCAGCTCCGTCAAGTTGGATGGTTTGTGCTTGTGAACAGCAATCTTTAAGTCTGACCAGAGATTTTCTATTGGGTTCAGATCTGGGCTTTGACTAGGCCATCCCGACACATTTACATGTTTCTCCTTAAACCACTCAAGTGCTTTAGCAGTGTGTTTGGGGTTATTGTCCTGCTGGAAGGTGAACCTCTGTCCTAGCCTCAAATCACGCACAAGGTGGTACAGGTTTTGCTGAAGAATATCCGTGTATTTAGCACCATGCATCTTTTCCTCAACTCTGACCAGTTTCCCAGTCCCGGCTGCTGAAAAACATCCCCACAACACGATGCTGCCACCACCATGTTTCACTGTGGGGATGGTGTTCTTTGGGTGATGTGATGTGTTGGGTTTGTGCCAGACATAGCGTTTTCTGTGATAGCCAAAAAGTTCAATTTTAGTTTCAGACCAGAGCACCTTCCTCCATACATTTTGTGAGTCTCCCACATGCCTTTTCGCAAATTCACAACATGCCTTTTTGTTTTTTGCTGAAAAAAATGGCTTTCTTCTGGCCACTTTGCTATAAAGCCCAACTCTATGGAGTGTACGGCTTATTGTTGTCCTATGTGCAGAAACTACAGTCTCTGCTGTGGAACTCTACAGCTTCTCCAGGGTTACCTTAGGTCTCTGTGCTGCCTCTCTGATTAATGCCCTCCTTGCCCGGTCCGTGAGTTTTGGTGGGCGGCCGTCTCTTGGCAGGTTAGCTGTTGTGCCATGTTCTTTCCATTTGGTTATTATAGATGTGATGGTGCTCCTGGGGATCATCAAAGATTTGGAGATTTTTTTTATAACCTAACCCTGACTTGTACTTCTCAACAACATTGTCCCTACTTGTTTCGAGAGTTCCTTGGTCTTCATGGCAGTGTTTGGTTAGTGATGCCTCCTGCTTAGGCTACTTTCACACTAGCGTTCGGGGCTCCGCTTGTGGGTTCCATTTGAAGGCTCTTACAAGCGGCCCCGAACGCATCCGTACTGCCCCAATGCATTCTGAGTGGATGCGGATCCGCTCAGAATGCATCAGTCTGGCACCGTTTGTCCTCCGCTCAGCAGGCGGACACCCGAACGCTGCTTGCAGCGTTCGGGTGTCCACCTGGCCATGCGGAGGCAAACGGATCCATCCAGACTTACAATGTAAGTCAATGGGGACTGATCCGTTTGAAGTTGACACAATATGGCTCAATTTTCAAACGGATCCGTCCCCATTGACTTTCAATGTAAAGTCTGGACGGATTCGTCTGAGCAACTTTCACACTTAGAATTTTTTCTAAACTATAATGCAGACGGATCCGTTCTGAACGCAAGTGTGAAAGTAGCCTAAGGTGTTGCAGCCTCTGGTGCCTTTCAAAAAAGGTGTGTATATATAATGACAGATCATGTGACACTTAGATTGCACACAGGTGGACATCATTTCACTAATTATGTGACTTTTGAAGGTAATTGGTTGCACCAGAGCTTTTTATGGGCTTCCTAACAAAGGGGGTGAATACATACGCACATGCCAATTTTCTGTTTTCTATTTCTAAACAATAGTTATATTTATATATTTTTCTCATTTCACTTCACCAATTTAGACTATTTTGTTCTGATCCATCACAAAAAATTCTGATTAACAAAACATTGAACAGGGCTGCAATGTAAAAAAAAAAAAAACATGAAAAAAGTCAAGGGGGGTGAATACTTTTGCAAGGCACTGTATGTGTGTTCAAATGTTATATGAATGGGGGTGAATTTTTTTTTATTTTTTTTTTAAATCGCAGCATGTCAACATTATTAATCTTTCATGAAACGTAATCCTTTTTTTTTACATTTATTAACAGCTGGACGTTTGTGAGACAGTTTTTGCATTCAATATCTTCACTGGCTTCTTATGCTTATTAAACTATCTAACATGTCATATTCCTGAAAAAAATACAATTGGATCATGGTTCATAAAAAAAAAGTGCGGTTAGTTTGCTAAAATAGAATGAATATCACAATGTTTATACAATTATTTTAATGCAGTAAAGGATATCATTTTTTCAAAGAGGTAAGAAATATAAAGTACACTGTGAGATAAGTGAAATTAATGAGCTTGGAACTTCTATTTCATGAAGCTTTAAGGCAAAATTAACATCATTCCAGATAAAAAGGAGAAAAATTAAGCCTTTACCAAAAGACATTCAGTGTTGGAATTCAGAGTCTGTTTGCGTGACAGCATGATGCAAATAAATTATTCAAAATGTAACCTTAGATTCAGTGAGCCATCAGAATGTTGCTTCTTCGGTGGATCACTTAGTTTAAAATGACATAACATGTCCCTAGTGGAAAGACTTTCACAGATGTAAAATTAACTCTATGTACTCAAAACACTCAGAGCAAGTTTTCGATGTTGTCTGCACAACTAATTAAATGATCCTGTATTATTTATTGAACATTGACATTGAAACTTTCAAAATCTGGCTGTGCTTTGTATGTATTAATTTATAAATGACTATAAGATTAAAAATATTTCATGAAAAATTAAACTGAAATGTAGAGAACAAGTACTATGTGTTATTTATTATATATTACAGATTGGTAATTAGTAAGTTCATGCCCCAAAGATTTTGCAATGAGATTAGACGTTGTACATATATTAGAGCCATGAGTAGGAGATTGTACAACTGCTCAATGATCCACAGTTATTAAAGAATATTTCTACAATATGGCATCTAATGTATCATGAAAATACTTTTTTTTCTGTGAGATTAATACAAAATCCAATAGGCAAACTCAAAATGTCTCTGTCTGAAACCAAAGGCATGCTGAAAAATAGTTAGAGCACATAGAAGTCTATGGGTGCCATGTCAAATTCATCTTGGTGGCTTCTATGAGAAGGTAAGTAGAGATGAACTAATCAATTCTATATGAATCAAATTTGAAACTAATTTTCCCAAAACTTCAGTTTCCAGCGAATCTGAAGAATTTGGGAATTGTCCTGCATTAGTTGCTTAAAAAGGCATCTGCCATTTTATAGACCAGAAGACAGGGAAGATGAAGAAGGAGGCTAACATGATCCTGAGCGATACCACAGCCTGATGAGGTTTTTTAAGGAAGGAAGGGGATAGCCCAGAAATGCATTGCTTTTGTTGCTTTTTTATGTATTACCTGTGTGAATAGTGCCCTGTGCTGATCCTGTTTTTTTGCATTTGTCACCTTTTATCATTATGAGATTCTGTTTGGAAGTCCAGAGGGTAGGAACGGCAAATTCAAGTGTATGTTGGATCATTGTGAACAGAACTGTGTGTGGCTCTGAGGATGTGATGACATCACATGAGGACGATGATGGTTGCGTTTCAGGGGTGAATTGATGTATAGTTCAAACATCAAAACAACCTGCCAGGAGAAGATTTACTTAGGGCTCATACACACAAACGTATTTTATTTCCATGTCCGTTCCGTTTTTTTGGCAGACCGTATGCCGAACCATTTATTTCAATAGGTCTGCAAAAAAATTAGAAGGTACTCCGTGTGCATTCCGTTTCTGTATGTCCGTATTTCCGTTCCGCAAAAAAATAGAACATGTCCTATTATTATGAAAAAGAGAAGTGGCGCACTGGATTGGTGCTGACACGGGAGGTGCTCTCAGTAAAAAGGAAATCACCCTTCCTTTAAATAAAAAATCAATAGTAAAAAGATACTGGGTAGAGTTGAGCGAACACCTGGATGTTCGGGTTCGAGAAGTTCGGCCGAACATCCCGGAAATGTTCGGGTTCGGGATCCGAACCCGATCCGAACTTCGTCCCGAACCCGAACCCCATTGAAGTCAATGGGGACCCGAACTTTTCGGCACTAAAAAGGCTGTAAAACAGCCCAGGAAAGAGCTAGAGGGCTGCAAAAGGCAGCAACATGTAGGTAAATCCCCTGCAAACAAATGTGGATAGGGAAATGAATTAAAATAAAAATTAAATAAATAAAAATTAACCAAAATCAATTGGAGAGAGGTTCCATAGCAGAGAATCTGGCTTCCCGTCACCCACCACTGGAACAGTCCATTCTCAGATATTTAGGCCCCGGCACCCAGGCAGAGGAGAGAGGTCCCGTAACAGAGAATCTGTCTTCATGTCAGCAGAGAATTAGTCTGCATGTCATAGCAGAGAATGAGGCTTCACGTCAGCCACCACTGCAACAGTCCATTGGCATATATTTAGGCCCAGCACACACACAGGCAGAGGAGAGAGGTCCCGTAACAGAGAATCTGGCTTCATGTCAGCAGAGAATCAGTCTGCATGTCATAGCAGAGAATCAGGCTTCACATCAGCCACCACTGCAACAGTCCATTGTCATAAATTTAGGCCCAGCACCCAGGCAGAGGAGAGAGGTCCCGTAACAGAGAATCTGGCTTCATGTCAGCAGAGAATCAGTCTTCATATCATAGCAGAGAATCAGGCTTCACGTCACCCACCACTGTAAGAGTCAATTTTCATAAATTTAGGCCCAGAACCCAGGCAGAGGAGAAAGGTCCCGTAACAGACAATCTGGCTTCATGTCAGCAGAGAATCAGTCTTCATATCATAGCAGAGAATCAGGCTTCACGTCACCCACCACTGTAAGAGTCAATTTTCATAAATTTAGGCCCAGAACCCAGGCAGAGGAGAAAGGTCCCGTAACAGACAATCTGGCTTCATGTCAGCAGAGAATCAGTCTTCATATCATAGCAGAGAATCAGGCTTCACGTCACCCACCACTGTAAGAGTCAATTTTCATAAATTTAGGCCCAGAACCCAGGCAGAGGAGAAAGGTCCCGTAACAGACAATCTGGCTTCATGTCAGCAGAGAATCAGTCTTCATATCATAGCAGAGAATCAGGCTTCACGTCACCCACCACTGTAAGAGTCAATTTTCATAAATTTAGGCCCAGAACCCAGGTAGAGGAGAAAGGTCCCGTAACAGACAATCTGGCTTCATGACAGCAGAGAATCAGTCTGCATGTCATAGCAGAGAATCAGGCTTCACGTCAGCCACCACTGCAACAGTCCATTGTCATAAATTTAGGCCCAGCACCCAGGCAGAGGAGAGAGGTCCCGTAACAGAGGATCTGGCTTCATGTCAGCAGAGAATCAGTCTGCATGTCATAGCAGAGAATGAGGCTTCACGTCAGCCACCACTGCAACAGTCCATTGGCATATATTTAGGCCCAGCACACACACAGGCAGAGGAGAGAGGTCCCGTAACAGACAATCTGGCTTCATGTCAGCAGAGAATTAGTCTGCATGTCATAGAGGAGAATGAGGCTTCACGTCACCCACCACTGCAACAGTCCATTGGCATATATTCAGGCCCAGCACCCAGGCAGAGGAGAGAGGTCCCGTAACAGAGGATCTGGCTTCATGTCAGCAGAGAATCAGTCTGCATGTCATAGCAGAGAATGAGGCTTCACGTCAGCCACCACTGCAACAGTCCATTGTCATAAATTTAGGCCCAGCACCCAGGCAGAGGAGAGAGGTCCCGTAAAAGAGGATCTGGCTTCATGTCAGCAGAGAATCAGTCTGCATGTCATAGCAGAGAATCAGGCTTCACGTCAGCCACCACTGCAACAGTCCATTGTCATAAATTTAGGCCCAGCACCCAGGCAGAGGAGAGAGGTCCCGTAACAGAGGATCTGGCTTCATGTCAGCAGAGAATCAGTCTGCATGTCATAGCAGAGAATCAGGCTTCACGTCAGCCACCACTGCAACAGTCCATTGTCATAAATTTAGGCCCAGCACCCAGGCAGAGGAGAGAGGTCCCGTAACAGAGGATCTGGCTTCATGTCAGCAGAGAATCAGTCTGCATGTCATAGCAGAGAATCAGGCTTCACGTCAGCCACCACTGCAACAGTCCATTGTCATAAATTTAGGCCCAGCACCCAGGCAGAGGAGAGAGGTCCCGTAACAGACAATCTGGCTTCATGTCAGCAGAGAATTAGTCTGCATGTCATAGCAGAGAATCAGGCTTCATGTCAGCCACCACTGCAACAGTCCATTGGCATATATTTAGGCCTAGCACACAGGCAGAGGAGAGGTTCATTCAACTTTGGGTAGCATCGCAATATAATGGTAAAATGAAAATAAAAATAGGATTGAATGAGGAAGTGCCCTGGAGTCCAATAATATATGGTTATGGGGAGGTAGTTAATGTCTAATCTGGACAAGGGACGGACAGGTCCTGTGGGATCCATGCCTGGTTCATTTTTATGAACGTCAGCTTGTCCACATTGGCTGTAGACAGGCGGCTGCGTTTGTCTGTAATGACGCCCCCTGCCGTGCTGAATACACGTTCAGACAAAACGCTGGCTGCCGGGCAGGCCAGCACCTCCAAGGCATAAAAGGCTAGCTCTGGCCACGTGGACAATTTAGAGACCCAGAAGTTGAATGGGGCCGAACCATCAGTCAGTACGTGGAGGGGTGTGCACACGTACTGTTCCACCATGTTAGTGAAATGTTGCCTCCTGCTAACACGTTGCGTATCAGGTGGTGGTGCAGTTAGCTGTGGCGTGTTGACAAAACTTTTCCACATCTCTGCCATGCTAACCCTGCCCTCAGAGGAGCTGGCCGTGACACAGCTGCCTTGGCGACCTCTTGCTCCTCCTCTGCCTTGGCCTTGGGCTTCCACTTGTTCCCCTGTGACATTTGGGAATGCTCTCAGTAGCGCGTCTACCAACGTGCGCTTGTACTCGCGCATCTTCCTATCACGCTCCAGTGCAGGAAGTAAGGTGGGCACATTGTCTTTGTAGCGTGGATCCAGCAGGGTGGCAACCCAGTAGTCCGCACAGGTTAAAATGTGGGCAACTCTGCTGTCGTTGCGCAGGCACTGCAGCATGTAGTCGCTCATGTGTGCCAGGCTGCCCAGGGGTAAGGACAAGCTGTCCTCTGTGGGAGGCGTATCGTCATCGTCCTGCCTTTCCCCCCAGCCACGCACCAGTGATGGACCCGAGCTGCGTTGGGTGCCACCCCGCTGTGACCATGCTTCATCCTCATCCTCCTCCACCTCCTCCTCATCCTCGTCCTCCTCGTCCTCCAGTAGTGGGCCCTGGCTGGCCACATTTGTACCTGGCCTCTGCTGTTGCAAAAAACCTCCCTCTGAGTCACTTCGAAGAGACTGGCCTGAAAGTGCTAAAAATGACCCCTCTTCCTCATCCTCCTCCTCCTCCTCCTGGGCCACCTCCTGTTCCATCATCGCCCTAAGTGTTTTCTCAAGGAGACATAGAAGTGGTATTGTAACGCTGATAACGGTGTCATCGCCACTGGCCATGTTGGTGGAGTACTCGAAACAGCGCAACAGGGCACACAGGTCTCGCATGGAGGCCCAGTCATTGGTGGTGAAGTGGTGCTGTTCTGTAGTGCGACTGACCCGTGCGTGCTGCAGCTGAAACTCCACTATGGCCTGCTGCTGCTCGCACAGTCTGTCCAGCATGTGCAAGGTGGAGTTCCACCTGGTGGGCACGTCGCATATGAGGCGGTGAGCGGGAAGGCCGAAGTTACGCTGTAGCGCAGACAGGCGAGCAGCGGCAGGATGTGAACGCCGGAAGCGCGAACAGACGGCCCGCACTTTATGCAGCAGCTCTGACATGTCGGGGTAGTTGTGAATGAACTTCTGCACCACCAAATTCAGCACATGCGCCAAGCAAGGGATGTGCGTCAAATTGGCTAGTCCCAGAGCTGCAACGAGATTTCGCCCATTATCACACACCACCAGGCCGGGCTTGAGGCTCACCGGCAGCAACCACTCGTCGGTCTGTTGTTCAATACCCCGCCACAACTCCTGTGCGGTGTGGGGCCTGTCCCCCAAACATATGAGTTTCAGAATGGCCTGCTGACGTTTACCCCGGGCTGTGCTGAAGTTGGTGGTGAAGGTGTGTGGCTGACTGGATGAGCAGGTGGAAGAAGAGGAGGAGGAAGCCGAGAAGGAGGAGGTGGCAACAGGAGGCAAAGAATGTTGCCCTGCGATCCTTGGCGGCGGCAGGACGTGCGCCAAACAGCTCTCCGCCTGGGGCCCAGCTGCCACTACATTTACCCAGTGTGCAGTTAGGGAGATATAGCGTCCCTGGCCGTGCTTACTGGTCCACGTATCTGTGGTTAGGTGGACCTTGCTACAGATGGCGTTGCGCAGTGCACACTTGATTTTATCGGATACTTGGTTGTGCAGGGAAGGCACGGCTCTCTTGGAGAAGTAGTGCCGGCTGGGAACAACATACTGTGGGACAGCAAGCGACATGAGCTGTTTGAAGCTGTCTGTGTCCACCAGCCTAAATGACAGCATTTCATAGGCCAGTAGTTTAGAAATGCTGGCATTCAGGGCCAGGGATCGAGGGTGGCTAGGTGGGAATTTACGCTTTCTATCAAATGTTTGTGAGATGGAGAGCTGAACGCTGGCGTGTGACATGGTTGAGACGCTTGGTGACGGAGGTGGTGGTGGTGGTGTTGGTGGTACATCCCCTGTTTGCTGGGCGGCAGGTGCCAACGTTCCTCCAGAGGCGGAGGAAGAGGCCGAGGCGGCAGCAGCAGAATAGGCCGAGGCGGCAGCAGCAGAAGAGGTAGCAGGGGGAGCCTGAGTGACTTCCTTGGTTTTAAGGTGTTTACTCCACTGCAGTTCATGCTTTGCATGCAGGTGCCTGGTCATGCAGGTTGTGCTCAGGTTCAGAACGTTAATGCCTCGCTTCAGGCTCTGATGGCACAGCGTGCAAACCACTCGGGTCTTGTCGTCAGCACATTGTTTGAAGAAGTGCCATGCCAGGGAACTCCTTGAAGCTGCCTTTGGGGTGCTCGGTCCCAGATGGCGGCGGTCAGTAGCAGGCGGAGTCTCTTGGCGGCGGGTGTTCTGCTTTTGCCCACTGCTCCCTCTTTTGCTACGCTGTTGGCTCGGTCTCACCACTGCCTCTTCCTCCGAACTGTGAAAGTCAGTGGCACGACCTTCATTCCATGTGGGGTCTAGGACCTCATCGTCCCCTGCATCGTCTTCCACCCAGTCTTGATCCCTGACCTCCTGTTCAGTCTGCACACTGCAGAAAGACGCAGCAGTTGGCACCTGTGTTTCGTCATCATCAGAGACATGCTGAGGTGGTATTCCCATGTCCTCATCATCAGGAAACATAAGTGGTTGTGCGTCAGTGCATTCTATGTCTTTCACCGCTGGGGAAGGGCTAGGTGGATGCCCTTGGGAAACCCTGCCAGCGGAGTCTTCAAACAGCATAAGAGACTGCTGCATAACTTGAGGCTGAGACAGTTTCCCTGGTATGCATGGGGGTGATGTGACAGACTGATGGGGTTGGTTTTCAGGCGCCATCTGTGCGCTTTCTGCAGAAGACTGGGTGGGAGATAATGTGAACGTGCTGGATCCACTGTCGGCCACCCAATTGACTAATGCCTGTACCTGCTCAGGCCTTACCATCCTTAGAACGGCATTGGGCCCCACCATATATCGCTGTAAATTCTGGCGGCTACTGGGACCTGAGGTAGTTGGTACACTAGGACGTGTGGATGTGGCAGAACGGCCACGTCCTCTCCCAGCACCAGAGGGTCCACTAACACCACCACGACCATGTCCACGTCCGCGTCCCTTACTAGATGTTTTTCTCATTGTTATGGTTCACCACAACAACAAATATATTATTTGGCCCAATGTATTGTATTCAAATTCAGCGGGATATAAATTTGAGGCCTAGTATTTAGGCGCTGGGTGACCGGTATGGATTTAGTGACAGAATTAGACTTGGAAATGCACAGAAGCGTGTGTGTGAAGTTATTCTGAATGACCCAATGTGCACCTTGAATATTATATACCCTTTTTGGGATAGATTTCAAATAGCTCTGATATAGCAGGAACCACTAAATTATGAAATTGCTAAATTGGGAATTGTACTTCAACCCAGAACAAAAAATGTGCTTTGACGGGCACTAAATAACTTTCCCAGCTACAACAGGACAGCGGTAACGAGAGATTTAGAGGGATTTAAATTTGAGGCCTAGTATTTAGGCGCTGGGTCACCGGTATGGATTTAGTGACAGAATTAGACTTGGAAATGCACAGAAGCGTGTGTGTGAAGTTATTCTGAATGACCCTATGTGCACCTTCAATATTATATACCCTTTTAGGGATAGATTTCAAATAGCTCTGATATAGCAGAAACCACTAAATTATGAAATTGCTAAATTGGGAATTGTACTTCAACCCAGAACAAAAAATGTGCTTTGACGGACACTAAATATCTTGCCCAGCAACAACAGTACAGCGGTAACGAGAGATTTAGAGGGATTTAAATTTGAGGCCTAGTATTTAGGCGCTGGGTGACAGGTATGGGTTTAGTGACAGAATTAGACTTGGAAATACACAGTAGCGGGTGTGTGTGAAGTTATTCTGAATGACCCAATGTGCACCTTCAATATTATATACCCTTTTAGGGATAGATTCCAAATAGCTCTGATATAGCAGGAACCACTAAATTATGAAATTGCTAAATTGGGAATTGTATTTCAACCCAGAACAAGAAATGTGCTTGAACGGACACTAAATAACTCGCCCAGCTACAGCACTAGGGACAGATTTAGCGGGATATAAATTTGAGGCCTAGTATTTAGGCGCTGGGTGACCGGTATGGATTTAGTGACAGAATTAGACTGGGATATGGCCAAAAAATGAACAGACTATTGCTGGTTAAATGCACTTGGTGTGACAGCTTCACCCTGATGTAGGCTTTAGCCAAAAAACAACCACACCATTGAGGGTTAAATGCACTTGGTGACAGGCGCAGCTTGCCCCTGATTTTGTATATGGCCAAAAAATGAACAGACTATTGCTGGTTAAATGCACTTGGTGTGACAGCTTCACCCTGATGTAGGCTTTAGCCAAAAAACAACCACACCATTGAGGGTTAAATGCACTTGGTGACAGGCGCAGCTTGCCCCTGATTTTGTATATGGCCAAAAAATGAACAGACTATTGCTGGTTAAATGCACTTGGTGTGACAGCTTCACCCTGATGTAGGCTTTAGCCAAAAAACAACCACACCATTGAGGGTTAAATGCACTTGGTGACAGGCGCAGCTTGCCCCTGATTTTGTATATGGCCAAAAAATGAACAGACTATTGCTGGTTAAATGCACTTGGTGTCACAGCTTCACCCTGATGTAGGCTTTAGCCAAAAAACAACCACACCATTGAGGGTTAAATGCACTTGGTGACAGGCGCAGCTTGCCCCTGATTTTGTATATGGCCAAAAAATGAACAGACTATTGCTGGTTAAATGCACTTGGTGTGACAGCTTCACCCTGATGTAGGCTTTAGCCAAAAAACAACCACACCATTGAGGGTTAAATGCACTTGGTCGCAGCTTGTGCTGGCGCACCACAAGACACAAAATGGCCGCCGATCACCCCAGAAAAATGAGACTGACAAACGGTCTGTGCAGCCTAAAAACAGTGAGCAATTGAGGATCAGCAGCTCAATGATCCACAGCTGCAGATCGATCAGTTAATCAAGTCCTTTGGAGGAGTTAATCTGCCTAATCTCGCCCTACTGTCGCAGCCGCAACCTCTCCCTACGCTAATCAGAGCAGAGTGACGGGCGGCGCTATGTGACTCCAGCTTAAATAGAGGCTGGGTCACATGGTGCTCTGGCCAATCACAGCCATGCCAATAGTAGGCATGGCTGTGATGGCCTCTTGGGGCAAGTAGTATGACGCTTGTTGATTGGCTGCTTTGCAGCCTTTCAAAAAGCGCCAAGAAAGCGTCACAAAAGCGCCAAGAAAGCGACGAACACCGAACCCGAACCCGGACTTTTACGAAAATGTCCGGGTTCGGGTCCGTGTCACGGACACCCCAAAATTCGGTACGAACCCGAACTATACAGTTCGAGTTCGCTCATCCCTAATACTGGGCACTCTCTGACTATTGGAACCTAATAGTTTAATTTAATATAAAACATATACATTTCAATACATTAGGATAAGCATAAAAATACATACAATGGCAATAAAAATAGATTCCTCAATCTATTGGTACCAATTTGGGTCTTATTTGATTAAAATAAAATGGCCTCTGGGTGTTCGGGGTATGAACAAATCCTTGAAAAATGTGTCCTTTGGAGAAAATGACTTTGTATAAAGATTCCGCAGGAACAAGTTGTTATAATCGGATAGTGGTGCAGTGATTATATAGAGCGGCGTCCCGCTGTTACTCACTGTTTCGCTACAGCACTAAGATCCACAGCAGCGGATCTTAGTGCTGTAGCGAAACAGTGAGTAACAGCGGGACGCCGCTCTATATAATCACTGCACCACTATCCGATTATAACAACTTGTTCCTGCGGAATCTTTATACAAAGTCATTTTCTCCAAAGGACACATTTTTCAAGGATTTGTTCATACCCCGAACACCCAGAGGCCATTTTATTTTAATCAAATAAGACCCAAATTGGTACCAATAGATTGAGGAATCTATTTTTATTGCCATTGTATGTATTTTTATGCTTATCTTAATGTATTGAAATGTATATGTTTTATATTAAATTAAACTATTAGGTTCCAATAGTCAGAGAGTGCCCAGTATCTTTTTACTATTGATGTCCTATTATTGTCCGCATTATGGACAAGGATAATACTGTTCTATTAGGGGGCAGCCGTTCCGTTCCGCAAAATACGGAATGCACACGGACATCATCCATATTTTTTTCGAATCCGTTTTTTGTGGACTGTAAAATACATACAGGTCCTTCTCAAAAAATTTGCATATTGTGATAAAGTTCATTATTTTCTGTAATGTACTGATAAACATTAGACTTTCATATATTTTAGATTTATTACACACCAACTGAAGTAGTTCAAGCCTTTTATTGTTTTAATATTGATGATTTTGGCATACAGCTCATGAAAACCCAAAATTCCTATCTCAAAAAATTAGCATATCATGAAAAGGTTCTCTAAACGAGCTATTAACCTAATCATCTGAATCAACTAATTAACTCTAAACACCTGCAAAAGATTCCTGAGGCTTTTAAAAACTCCCAGCCTGGTTCATTACTCAAAACCGCAATCATGGTTTAGACTGCCGACCTGACTGCTGTCCAGAAGGCCATCATTGACACCCTCAAGCAAGAGGGTAAGACACAGAAAGAAATTTCTGAACGAATAGGCTGTTCCCAGAGTGCTGTATCAAGGCACCTCAGTGGGAAGTCTGTGGGAAGGAAAAGGTGTGGCAGAAAACGCTGCACAACGAGAAGAGGTGACCGGACCCTGAGGAAGATTGTGGAGAAGGACCGATTCCAGACCTTGGGGGACCTGCGGAAGCAGTGGACTGAGTCTGGAGTAGAAACATCCAGAGCCACCGTGTCCAGGCGTGTGCAGGAAATGGGCTACAGGTGCCGCATTCCCCAGGTCAAGCCACTTTTGAACCAGAAACAGCGGCAGAAGCGCCTGACCTGGGCTACAGAGAAGCAGCACTGGACTGTTGCATGTCATTCGGAAATCAAGGTGCTAGAGTCTGGAGGAAGACTGGGGAGAGGGAAATGCCAAAATGCCTGAAGTCCAGTGTCAAGTACCCACAGTCAGTGATGGTCTGGGGTGCCATGTCAGCTGCTGGTGTTGGTCCACTGTGTTTTATCAAGGGCAGGGTCAATGCAGCTAGCTAGCAGGAGATTTTGGAGCACTTTATGCTTCCATCTGCTGAAAAGCTTTATGGAGATGAAGATGTCATTTTTCAGCACGACCTGGCACCTGCTCACAGTGCCAAAACCACTGGTAAATGGTTTACTGACCATGCTATTACTGTGCTCAATTGGCCTGCCAACTCTCCTGACCTGAACCCCATAGAGAATCTGTGGGATATTGGGAAGAGAAAGTTGAGAGACGCAAGACCCAACACTCTGGATGAGCTTAAGGCCACTATCGAAGCATCCTGGGCCTCCATAACACCTCAGCAGTGCCACAGGCTGATTGCCTCCATGCCACGCCGCATTGAAGCAGTCATTTCTGCAAAAGGATTCCCGACCAAGTATTGAGTGCATAACTGAACATAATTATTTGAAGGTTGACTTTTTTTGTATTAAAAACACTTTTCTTTTATTGGTCGGATGAAATATGCTAATTTTTTGAGATAGGAAATTTGGGTTTTCATGAGCTGTATGCCAAAATCATCAATATTAAAACAATAAAAGGCTTGAACTACTTCAGTTGGTGTGTAATGAATCTAAAATATATGAAAGTCTAATGTTTATCAGTACATTACAGAAAATAATGAACTTTATCACAATATGCTAATTTTTTTAGAAGGACCTGTACAGTCGTGTGCATGAGCCCTTATACTGTGGTCTGGCTCAGTAACCAGGACCATCCTTCCCATTTGTCATTGTAATAGCCAGGCTACATCTACAAGTAGTACATGTTGTCATCATCACTGTCAACATTATCAGCTACTGCTTCTTCTGCTATGACTACCTCTCTTTTCCAAAGGCTGTCATCCCTAACATAATGTGTGGGCAGAAAACAACAATATGCACCCAGTAATTTGCTTGTGTGTGAACTAAACTCTCACTTGACCAAGATGCTAGCAGTACTACTTAGTGGATTTCACTTCCTTTGGGCAACTGCACTGTGATGTTTTTTCACAGTTTTCAGCATTGCCATCAACATGTGTGTGACACAATGAGTGAGTGTCAGCCTCTTCCCCTAGCTGCACCTTTGAAAATGTCATGTCCTCCTCCATCACCAACTACGCCTCCTCCTCCAGAAGTCCTAGCTTCTCATCCACTTCCACTTCCTGCTGTACATGCAGGTCCCCAACAGCCACATACTGGTGAGCAAGACGTGGAAGCAGTTCTCCTTCTACCATGTATTGCTGAATTAGTTTGAGCATTTCCTGTAACATAAATATTAGGGGGAAGACATTGTTGGTGATGCTGTTATCCCTACTAACAAATCAGGGAGCCTCTTCAAAGGGCCTGAGTATGTGATACTTTGGCAAGCAGGACAAGCTGCACACTTTGCTTCTTACATGCAGACAAGTATATTGGTAGCATCATGCAAATGTATGACTATTATATAGCCAAGTTTTTATATCCTCACTGTAAAATAAAAATTGAGGAATTTTTACTTGGAAAGAGATATAAACTTGGCGTATTACCAGGATATGCTCTATATACAGCTTCAGCACCTTTCGTCAAGTAGATACTTGCTGGTTGCATGTATGACTATACCAGTCAAGTAGAAGAGAAAGCAGCACCAGAAGAAACCAATATAGTTTTCTGAATGTGATAGAACAGTTTTTTAAACCACTGTACCAGCTTGACGCACATCAGCAAACGGATAGTCACTGTCTGAAATACCAGGTTCAATTGGACATGGACCTGTTTTTTCTCCAGCAAATATCTGTAATGACCGGCAACACGCACAGGGAGGAAAAAGGGAAAGTCCTGCCCAAGGGAGAGGGAAAGGTGGTGACCCCCAACTCTCCCCGCGGCCGGCACCTGACCGCCCCGACGTCCTCAGACGGGTCCCCCACCCGCGCGGCGACCACGTGCCCAAACCCCGGCTCCCCCTGAAACGAACCCCAGACAATGAACGGGCCGGTGGGATCGCCAGTCCTCACCACCGCACTAAGAGGGAAACACCAGGGAGAGGACAGACAAACACAGACAAACACAAACACCCAGGTGGATGACAACAACTGTCCACAAAGGTCCAACAGGGATCCAGAGGGTAGCGTACTAAAGCAACAATCAGAGAACGCAGCAACACAGCTCCAGTGGGTCAGAATAGATGTCCAGGCAGGAAGCTCTATATCTGGCAACCAGAGAAGTGTGAGAGGGGAATATAAGGAGGATTGGGAGTGCTGGACAAGGAACAGCTGAGAGAAGGAGCTACGGATCCCTGAGTGAGCCAAAAGGGTTTGCAAAGCAAACCCAGAAAGCTACATTAAGGAAACATCCCTATCTTACATAGAGCGTGCAGGCAACCGCTGCGACCTCCTGACCCCGGGTACAACGAAGTCAGGCGTGGCTCTTGACACCCTCGTGACAGTACCCCCCTCTCTACGAGGGGCCTGTGGACACTCAGGACCAGGTCTCTCAGGATGAGAGGCATGAAAAATCCGAACTAGCCTGTCGGCGTTTACCTCAGACGCAGGAACCCACATTCTTTCCTCGGGACCGTAACCTCTCCAGTGCACCAGATATTGGAGAGAGCGGCGGGCCCGACGAGAATTAATAATTTTGGATATCTGAAATTCTAAATTACCATCCACGACAACAGGAGGGGGTGGCAGCGGTGACGGTTCTAGAGGTGGAACATATTTTTTGAGTAACGACTTATGAAAGACATTATGGATTTTAAAAGTCTGAGGTAACTCCAGGCGAAAAGCCACAGGGTTGATGATGGCCAGATATAATGTAATGACCGGCAACACGCACAGGGAGGAAAAAGGGAAAGTCCTGCCCAAGGGAGAGGGAAAGGTGGTGACCCCCAACTCTCCCCGCGGCCGGCACCTGACCGCCCCGACGTCCCCAGACGGGTCCCCCACCCGCGCGGCGACCACGTGCCCAAACCCTGGCTCCCCCTGAAACGAACCCCAGACAATGAACGGGCCGGTGGGATCGCCAGTCCTCACCACCGCACTAAGAGGGAAACACCAGGGAGAGGACAGACAAACACAGACAAACACAAACACCCAGGTGGACGGCAACAACTGTCCACAAAGGTCCAACAGGGATCCGGAGGGTAGCGTACTAAAGCAACAATCAGAGAACGCAGCAACACAGCTCCAGTGGGTCAGAATAGATGTCCAGGCAGGAAGCTCTATATCTGGCAACCAGAGAAGTGTGAGAGGGGAATATAAGGAGGATTGGGAGTGCTGGACAAGGAACAGCTGAGAGAAGCAGCTACGGATCCCTGAGTGAGCCAAAAGGGTTTGCAAAGCAAACCCAGAAAGCTACAATAAGGAAACATCCCTATCTTACATAGAGCGTGCAGGCAACCGCTGCGACCTCCTGACCCCGGGTACAACGGAGTCAGGCGTGGCTCTTGACACCCTCGTGACAGTATCAATATCTCTGACCCCATGGACTTCTGAGTCATTGAATTGCACCAATGGCAGCAACTTCCCAAGTTTGCCATAGGTGTACTGCCTTGTCCACCCTCTAGTCAGAGAAGTTATTCAATACGACAGGTGGCATGACACCAGAGGGGAAAAACGTGTCCCCCATGAATGTGAAAATCATTTCCTTTGTGAAAGTGAATCAGGCATGCATCCATGAGCCTGATGACACTGAATAGATTTGCCATTACTGACAAATAGGGACTGTCTCTTTATCAGAGGCCCAATGATGCCATTGCCTTGGCCATTTTGTTCCATATTGCTCAGTGCTACTGCTGCTGCTAATACTAACCCTACACGGCTGTACATCAACTGCCATCATGTCACATACTGCACTGCTGCTGTTACTAGCCCTACTTAGCTACACGTTTCCTGAAGGGTCCAATATGTTCTTTGGTGTCCCACTAGGACACTACTAGTGGTAAAATAAGGGATGCTTTGTTGGGTTGTGTCTGTATTTACATATTTATAAAGCTCTGTAATGTTTTGCACTGTTGTGCTATGATTTGCAGGACATAATTTACTAAAGCTGTAAATGTATACTGCTGTCAAGTATTTTTTAACCTACAAAATGTTTTTAACCTATACTATAAGATGTTTTTCTAGAAAGAGGGTGGCGCTGATTTAGGCCTTCCTTTCCTTGTCCTGCTGAGGTAGTTATATGTGAGTCTCAAATACTGATGTGGTTACTTCACTTTGCCAGTCCTGTCAGTCTGTTTCTTCAGTCAGTGAACTCCAGTAAACTCTGTACAGAAAAGAGAGCGCATGGAATAGCCTGTGAAGAGAATGCATTTTAGCTATTGGGCTTCATGGCCATCAGTTTGGTTTTTGGCTTCTGTCTGTCCTATTATACTTGTCTTCAGCTTGTATTGCTGCTTATGACTATACACCGCAGAAGGAATTGTAGAGAAAAACTTTGGATTTTTTAAGCACCCCTCAGCTGGAATTGTAAGGAATTGCCATTTGAGGCATTGTATCTCTGTGGATATTGGGAATAAAAAAAGCCTTGCTACAACCAACCCAACACTTTATTGGGACTGTTTTGCCAAGAAAATGGACCTCCATTGTGTGTGGAAAGTTTAGCATTTTTCTTCTTAATAAATATTGCAAGTTTTCTTCTGTTTCCTGCCTATCATTTATACCTCTATAACAAGTACCAAGTTACCAGCCAGTACCAAAGCCCACTTTGTATTCCTATTTTAAAATGTTTTTAAATACGCATATAGGAATTCCGAGGTAACTCGCAAAAGTCTAAAGCGACTTCATGCGATATGAACTTTGCCTTCATAGAGCCAATACATTTTAATGCTGTATGGAAACAGCATTAACACCTTAAGGACCGAGCTAATTTTCACCTTAAGGACCAGACAATTTTTTGCAAATCTGACCAGTGTCACTTTATGTGGTGATAACTATAAAACGCTTTTGACTTATCCAGGCCATTCTGAGATTGTTTTTTCAGCACATATTGTACTTCATGACACTGGTAAAATGAAGTAAAAAAAAATAAAAAAAATTTTAAACTGATTTTACAAACTTTTTTTAACCCTTTAAGTGTTCCACAAGAGCTGAAATTTCAGAATTTAAATTTTTGGGCAAATTTTCCATTTTACAATTTTTTTCCAGTTACAAAGCAAGGGTTAACAGCCAAACAAAACTCATTATTTATGGCCCTGATTCGGTAGTTTACAGAAACACCCCATATGTGGTCCCAAACTGCTGTACGGGCACACGGCAGGGCGCAGAAGGAAAGGAATGCCATGCGGTTTTTGGAAGGCAGATTTTGCTAGACAGTTTTTTGGACACCATGTCCCATTTGAAGCCCCCCTGATGCACCCCTAGAGTAGAAACTCCCAATTATTTTTAGAAACTACGGGATAGGGTGGAAGTTTTGTTGGTACTAGTTTAGGGTACATATGATTTTTGGTTGCTCTATATTACGCTTTTTGTGAGGCAAGGTAACAAAAAATAGCTTTTTTTTTTTTGTTATTTACAACATTCATCTGACAGGTTAGATCATGTGGTATTTTTATAGAGCAGGTTGTCACGGATGCAGCGATACCTAATATGTATACAATTATTTTTATTTATGTAAGTTTTACACAATGATTTCATTTTTGAAACAAAAAAATATGTTTTAGTGTCTCCATAGTCTGAGAGCCATAGTTTTTTCAGTTTTTGGGTGATTATCTAAAGTAGGGTCTCATTTTTCGTGGGATGAGATGACGGTTTTATTGGCACTATTTTGGGGTGCATATGACTTTTTGATCGCTTGCTATTACACTTTTTGTGATATAAGATGACAAAAAATGGCCTTTTTTACACCGTTTTTATTTTTATTTTTTTACAGTGTTCACCTGAGGGGTTAGGTCACATGATATTTTTATAGAGCCGGTCGATATGGACACGGCAATACCTAATATGTATACTTTTTTTTTTATTTATGTAAGTTTTACACAATGATTTCATTTTTGAAACAAATAAAATCATGTTTTAGTGTTTGCAAAATCTAAAAGCCATAGTTTTTTCAGTTTTTGGGCGATTATCTTGGGTAGGGTATGATTTTGCGGGATGATATGACGGTTTAATTGGCGCTATTTTGGGGTGCATATGACTTTTTGATCGCTATTACACTTTTTGTGATGTAAGGTGTCAAAAAATTGTTTATTTAGCACAGTTTTTATTTTTATTTTTTTACGGTGTTCATCTGAGGCGTTAGCTCAGCTGTGATATTATTATAGAGCTAGTCGATATGGACAATGTATACTTTTTTTATTTATGTAAGTTTCACACAATAATATCATTTTTGAAACAAAAAAAAATCATATTATAGTGTCCCCATAGTTTTTTTTTATTTTTTTGGGCTATTGTCGCATGTAGGGGCTCATTTTTTGCGGGATGAGGTGACGGTTTGATTGGTACTATTTCGGCGTACATGCAACTTTTTTGATCACTTTTATTACCTTTTTTGGGAAGTAAGGTGGGCAAAATTTCAATTTCCTGATAGTTTTTATTTTTTTATTTTTAGCATAGATCTGTTCAGCACCATGGACAGCAGGATGCCTGAGAAGGCGTCCTGTTGCCATGGGAACCTTCCCCGTCTGCCACAACTGAGCAGACGGGGAAGGGGAAGGAGGGGAGCTCCCTCCCTCTGTCAATCTATCCATCTGGGGGCTGCAAAGGCACAGCAGCCCCCCGATGGCAGAGGGAGGGCGCTCCCTGACTTAACCCTTTCCATACAGCGGTCCGTACGGACCACTGTATGGAAAGGGTGAAACGACTGACATCGCAGCGATGTCAGCCGTTTATACCAGAGTGTCAGCAATGTGCTGACACTCTGGTATAAACCACTGACCACCAAAGAATATTCAGGCGCCCCGCAACTGACGCAGCGCCCACAACCTGCCCCCCTGCACTCCGCCAACATAAAATCATTCAGGGGTGCAGGGGGGTTAACATTTTTTTACTTTAGCCATTTTAAAGTTTCTGATCGACCGCAGGTCTGAATTGACCTGCGGTTTGCAGCGATCGCTGATACGGGGGGGTCACAGGACCCCCCTCGTCATTGACCCTGAGTGCCTGGCTGTATGTAACAGCCGGCACTCAGCGCTGTCACCATGTCTGCAGACATGGTGACAGTTTGACAGGACGAGTATACTCGTCCTGGAGCGCTAAGTACCAGTGCTCCAGGACGAATATACTCGTCCTTAACGTGTTAATAAAAAGTTTTTAATGAATCGACTTCAGATCTATGATCCGAAACGCGATTAGCTAAAGCCTAGTTAAAACCACCCTGCAATCCATCAGTGGTGACCTTGCTTGCACACTATTGGAAAAAGCACTAGCCTATGTCTGGTCCCACGGTCCCGATTAGAGGTGAGCGAATTGTGTTTCGGATCCAATATCTGAAGTCGATTTGTTCCCTAAATTTGTTTTAATGCTAAACAGAAACCTGTCTCTGTACAGCATTAAAATGTATGGTCTTTGCGGAGGCAACATTTGTTAAGTCTGAAGTTGCACAAGACTTTGGTGAATAACGTCATCGTACAATTTTAAAAACATTTAAAAACAGCAATCTGAAGTCGGCTTCAGTACCAGCTGTTTTAAAAAAAAAATTAAGTTGTGAAGCACATATATTTTAATGCTGTACGGAGACAGGTCTCCGTATAGCATTAAATGAAGTTGGGGAATAAATCTACTATGCATCTTGGATCTGAATCGCGATTGCCTCACCCCTAGTTCTGACTACCAGAGATGCTGGCACTTTTTCCTATAGTGTGCAAGCAAGACCATTGATGGACTGAGGTGTGTAATGATTATTTTTAAACCTTTTAAACCTTTCCACCAACTGTGATGTCACCAGCACTAATGGTCGAGCATTAGCGCTGCCCTGGCTGTTGAAACCTTCGCCTAGCAGAGACACGGTACGTCACCAAATCTGCAAAAAAATCCCTTGCCATGCACAATTCAGTGCAGGGCAAGGGAGAGCAGCAGCGCTTGAAATGCTCCGATGCTCATGTCAGAGAGGCTGAGTATGTCCGGGCTCAACTCTGAACCCAGACAACCCCTTCAAAAAGAGACCCTGGTTGTTGTTTTTAGATGTAGACAGTCTTAAAGTCCTAGATGGTGCATTATCACACTAGCTTAATGTACTGTGTTAGTTTAACTAGGTGCAAAGCTTCTAAAGCTTAAAGTTGGTATTGAGTTAGACTGTTGAAATGGCACACTAACCCACTGATTTTGGTGTCCAGGGAGTTATCCTGATTGCTATATTTGAAGTCATGAAGGATTTTTTTCCCTAAGATGAAGAAATTTGACTTTTGCATAATAATGGATCAATGCTTCAATAATAGGCTGAACCGAATGGCCCTTTTTTTATACCGAAGGTTTAATTATTATGTATTTCATTGAGCTGGAAATAAAGAAACTTAGGTACACATCATTACTTTATCAAAGGGATTTTCCGGCCATTAATATTGATGACCTATCGTCAGGAAAGTCATCAACACTATTCAAGCGTTGCTTCCTCTTCATTACATTGCACTTCATCTCAGAAGTGCAGAGTAACAGAAGTACTCACTCCATTCAAGTGAATGGGGTGAGTACTTGTAATTACACTATGCCACAGCTCCACAGGAGATGAGACGTAGTGTAATGATGAGGAATGGGCGCTTGCATGGAGTGGTGCCTCCTTGTCTCAGAGCTGATAACCAGGGGGTCCTGGACAACCACTCTAACTGTACATGACATGCAAGTCAACGTCCTCTGCAGCTGCCATGTTAACCAGTCACTTTTATAGGTTAAATAAGGTCTATAGGCTTGGGAAGTATAGTTTGTAATTTTATTAAATACTGGGTGAAGGACCATGTCCAGAGAGTTCTTGTCAGTGATTCCTATTCAGAATGGTCCTGGGTTATAAGTAGTGTTCCCCAAGGTTCAGTGCTGGTCCCCTTTTATTTAATTTATTTCTTAATGATATTGAGGATGGGATTAATAGCACCATTTCTATTTACAGATGACACCAAGCTTTGTAGTACAGTGCAGTCTAAGGAAGATGTCCATAAAATGCAAGCTGACTTGGGCATCAAATTGGCAAATGAGGTTCAATGTGGATAAATGTAAAGTTATGCATCTTATTAGTAATATTCTCCATGCATCATATGTCCTAAGGGATGTAACACTGGGAGAGTCACTTGTAGAGAAGGAACTAGTGTAAACCAGTGACTCAACCTATAGACCGAATAGATAAGGGTGCTCACCTCTCGGTCCACCCAGACCGCACAAATAGATAAAAAAAATAGTAGATAAATGAGGGGCACTCTGTATGATAGAATACAAACAGCAAATGAATAATGGCTAGATTTTATGAATCCTATAAACAAGCCAATGCATCAAACAATCGCAATGTTAAAAACATCCATAAAATGTAATAAAATGCATAAAATAAAATGAATACCCAATGGAAAAGGGCCCTGAGAAAATTTGTGAGACAATCATGAAAGTCCACAAATTCGTATTCGCGAATAATCAGCAGTCCCCACAATAGGAATAATCGCACCGGGTCTTTATACACTTGGAAAGTTTTTTCTTAACTCAAGCCTGTATCAGGCTCCAAATGAATCGCATGCACGATCTGACTATATCAGAAAAATCGTATTCTGTACTGTCCGATTTAAATCCTCCAGTAAATTCGAATAGTCAGATATATCAATAATCGTGAAGGGAATCTCTTACCCTGTTCCGTCACTGGCTCGATATAATGGATCGCAAACACAGCCGATCTTACCCAAACGCGGCGCCCCACGTGGTATGGAGTTTCGAACGTTACGTCTGACGTGACTCCTCGGCTGGAATAGTAGAAACACAATCGATCCTTCTTAAAGATGCAGCCTCTAGTTCGAGACAGGGTAGTGCTCCAGATGCGAAAAGTCACCCCGATTATGGTTATTTCCTCCTCGTAAATCCTGATTTCTTTGGGAACGGCTCACTGTCCCAACTGGCCCAGACGCATTTCAGGGTATACACCCCTTCATCAGTGGTAAAGACAGTGAGCACTTTGCAACTTTTTATACCTTCCCAAGAGACCAGCCATGGGTGGGACTGATCTAATTGGAACATCATGAAAACCCGATATGGAATCCTATTGCCCTTTATATCTCTATAGGAGCCATATTCTTAAAGCAAAAGTCACTTTCAGCTGCTGAATTATATCATTAGTCCATAGAGTATTCCAATATGCAATATAACACCATGTTAACAAAAATAATAATAAAAACAATAAGGATGTAATAATTATAAGAAACGCACAAAAACGCACATGCGGTCACCTGCTTTTTTGATTAATTTTTTTCAAAAATGTTAAAATCCTCCACCTAGGAGGTCCAGATAGCATATCGGGGGGTTTACCTTCATTTTAACAAGATTTTTGCCATAAATTCCTGCCAGAATTCTTCTACAGCCTAGCATAAGTTGAAAAGGGAAAGAAGAAAAGGGAAGGAGAGCCGGACAGGGAGGAAGGAACAGAGTGCTGATAAACAGCCCGACTCTGGATCTGCATCACCACCCGGCTCGCCCCCCGTCCCTCAGAGGATAGTTTTAAAAAGGATTTAGATAAATTCCTAAAAGAAAATGACATGAAGGCTTATAAAAATATGTAGAAATCTGAGTCTCAGTTATTTTCTGGGATCTCCACCTATTCTTTGGTTGAACTTGAAGGACGTATGTCTTTTTTCAGCCGTATTAACTATGTAAATATGTAACTTCTATTGTCTTTTTTAACTTTTTTTTTAAACATGAAAGAGGATCCGATCTTAACAATACATTATCACTGCATGAATAAAAGAGATTTCTGAGGACCTCAGAAGAAGTTGTTGAGGCTCATTGGGCTGAAAAAGGTTATAAAATGATTTCTAAAGACTTTGGATTCTGGTGACTATTATACTATGGTGTATTTGTGACTTTTTTAAACCAGTTTAGGAATGGCCAAGTCAAAGTCCTGACCTTAATAGAATATGTTGTAATAACAAAACTGTTAAAGCTGTTTTCTTCAGAGAAATGGGCTAAACTTTCTCCAGGTCAATAGCAGGACTAGTCAATAATTACTATTAAATAGAGTTGAGCGAATCAAAGTTGTCGAAGTAAAATTCGATCTGAAATTCAGGAAAAATTTGATTTGTCGCAAAGTCGAATTTCCCTGCACTTTGTGGTAACAAATCAGATTTTCTTTCTAAAATGGCTGCTGCACATGTTAAAAAGAGGGAGAGCGAGACGCGTGATGACGTGAGAGACGCGTCTCGCTCTCCCTCTTCGCTAGCCTCCTCCCTCCATGCTCATGCTGAACAGCTGATGCCCTGAATCCTGCGACGCCTGGCTTACCTTCCTTGCTGTGGCTCTCTGCTGGCCTGGTTGTTGGCGCTCTGCTTGCTGCTGGCTGGTGCCGCTGCCGGCGTGTGTCCTCCTTGCCTGTGGTCTTGGCCGGCCCCGGGTCCCTTGGTTTTCTCTCCCGGCTGTCTCTGGCTCTCTGTCCTGGTCCCGACGCTCGCCTGGAGTCAGCTTTTCCTCGGTCCGTTCGTTGCCTGCCCTCTGCTGTCCTCTGCTGGTGATCGTTGGAACTTCGGGTTTCCCTGCTGCCTTTTTTTGATCTGGATCTTTACTGGAGGCAGGCACCTGGATGGTTGCTCCTGGACTGTCTGGATCGTTTGCTGCTTGGGCGACCAGTGAGGATCCCTCATTCCCTCTTTTTCGGCTGGCCCTGGACTTCCTGCTTGGTTTGTGGCGTATACTGGGACTGCGGGGGCTCTGGACACGTGAGAATATTGATACCCGTCACTTGTGATTTTATTTTTGCTTCGTTAAAGTTCTCTGTTATACCGGAGCTAAATCTTTTTGTCTCCCCACTTGTGGTGTTTGGAGAGGAGGGGATAGAGGGGTGATAAAGGGGGAAGGAAAAAAAAAAAAGAGAAAAAAAAAGGGAAGAAGAGAAGGAGTTAAGGAGGGGGGAAAAAAAAAAGGGGAAGAAAATGGCCCCAAAGCGACGGTCAGTAGATTCCTCTGTAACAAAGATGGGCTCCAAGACTCCTGAGAATAAGATTGACAAGTTTTTGAAATTACCCTTCCCAAGCGAAAAGAACACCGTTAAAACAAAACTGTCTGCTAATTTGAAGAAATCTGCTAAAATTCCCCAAACTGACGAAACATCCGATGAGGGATCAGTAGAGGCAGGTCAAGAGGCAGGAGAGGAAAGTCTCTTTGCACAAAGGCAAGCTGCACAAATGCGAACTGAATATGACCCTTCAGTTTTGAATAAAATCCTGTGCGCCGTGGAAAATAACGGCACTTTAGTGCAAGGGATGTCTACTCAGCTGGGTTCAGTGCAGAGTGATATTGCCTTAATAAGAGAAGATTTAGTAAAGATCCGGGATCGAGTTCATAATGTTGAAAAAACTGTTGACTCTTTGCAAATTGATATAGATACGTTAAAATCTAAAACCGTGCTTCTAGCCTCAGAAAATCAATCACTACAAAACAAGCTGGAGGATCTGGAAAACAGGGCAAGGCGAAACAATGTTCGCTTAATTGGTTTTCCAGAAGGAGTTGAAGGCCGACACCTAGAGGAACAACTTAAAGATGTGGTTTTGAACAATCTTGGTAGTGATTATTTTTCCTCTACGTTTCAAATAGAAAGAGCCCACCGAATCCCAGGAGGGAAACCTATTCCAGGGAGGCCGCCGCGAGCAATTTTAATGAAACTATTATTATCGGTCGATAGAGATATGATATTGAGAAGAGCAAGAGAATGTACACCTATTGAATATCAGGGCACCAAACTGCTCTTTTTCCCTGATTTTGCTCGGCAGACCCAGGAAAAAAGAAGAAACTTTATAGAGATAAAGAAACACTTGGCGTCTAAGGACATTAAATACTCTCTACAGTATCCAGCGAAACTTAGAGTGATCCATAATGGGACTTCTCAATTTTTTGAAAAACCACAACAAGTGCTAGATTGGATGGAGCATATGGGCATATGAAATTGTGTAATACCATCATGGAGGGGAGGTGGGGTTAGAGTAAGGGAGAATGGCCGGAGGTGAGAGGTTCGCTGACTAGATCGGGTGAACCAGTGGAGAGGGGAGGGGGGAACCCACCTTGCAGGTATGGGGTTGGGTTTTTTTTTTTTTTTTTTTGTTTGTTGCCCTTTTCCGCTGCAGTGAAGGATGTCCACTAGAATTGTAACTTGGAATATCAGAGGGCTCGGGGAAAGGGTTAAAAGGCAAGCTATCATGGATGCATTAAAAAGATATCTTCCAGCAATTATTTGTATGGTAGAAACTCATCTTACTAAAGAAACTGTGTCTCGCCTGACAACGGGATGGTATTCTCAAGCCTATCATTCCACCTTTAGCAGTTCCTCTAGGGGCGTCTCAGTTCTGATTCATAATTCTGTGGACTTTGCCGTTATAGAATCCTGTATAGATGACCAGGGTAGATTTATTTTTTTGTATGGTAAGCTGCATGGTTACAGTTATATCCTCGCTTTTTTTTATATACCCCCGCCTTTCTCATTGTACCCACTGATCCAGCTAACACTTTTTTCTGAAGGGAGATCAGAATGCCGGTTAGTCCTGATGGGGGACTTTAATGCGGTCATGGACCCCAAAAAAGATAGATTTACATTAGATGCAGAACGTGGGAGGAATCCATGTAACTCCCCGCTGCCACAGTTCTGCTCGGAGGTTGGATTGGTGGATATATGGGAATATCTCGGCGGAGGAAAGAAAGTATACTCTTGTGTCAGCCGGGGCGGTAGAGCAATGTCTAGGATCGATTTAGCATTTACTAATGAGAGCAATCTGAGTAACATCCGGAAGATACGATATGGGGTAAGAACAGTTTCGGACCATTCACCCGTACTAGTTGAGGTTTGCACCGGGAAGAACAAGGACAACAGAGGGCTAGGATTTAAGCTGAATCCATATTGGCTTACTATTATGGATAACCTTCAGTCTACTAAATCATTGATATCCTCCTTTTGGGAGGTGAATCTCCCCTCTGCCAACATCAATATAGTATGGGATGCCCTGAAAGCATATCTGAGGGGGGTCTTTATAAGCGAGATTGCTGCAGCAAAGAGAACATTTAAAAAAAAAGAGGAGGAACTGGCCAAGACTACAACTGAGCGATTCACCAGTCAACCTACTGAGCATAACAGGGAAGAGATGCAGAAGGCTAGCTGCTCCTTGGAGAAATATATAATAGAGAAAGCAAACCATAGAGTATTCTTTAAGGGCTTAAAGTATTTTTCAGAGTCTGGACGCCCTGGTAGGCTTTTAGCTAGGATAATTACACAACAAGACAAGAAAAATCGATCTATCGTTGCGATTCGCAATATAGCGGGGGAAATTATAACAGATCCAGAAGGAATTGGGGACTCCTTTTTACAATACTTTACCCAGATATATAGCTCCTCTTCTGGTGTGTCATCCGATCTGGCGACGCGGTTCTTGGAGAGGATTTCACTCTCTAATTTAAATGAAGCCCAAATAGAATATTTGGAGGAGGAGTTATCTCTTTCGGAGCTTCAGGAGGCTCTGGGGTCTATCTCGGGGAGCTCATCGCCAGGGATGGATGGCCTCCCATATGAGGTTTACCGTAAGTATAGTGATGTGATTCTTCCTCAGCTGCTAGAGGTTTTTTCCCAAGCAACACAGGGAGGGAGCCTACCATGCTCTATGATGGAGGCTCTTATTGTTCTAATTCCTAAAAAGGATAAAGACCCGATAGAAATGAGTTCCTATAGACCAATCTCGTTATTAAACACAGATGTTAAGTTACTATCAAAAGTTTTGGCCAGGAGGCTGTCGCGGGTTATATCCACTATCATCCACCCAGACCAAAATGGCTTTATGCCAAAAAGGGGTACCCATCATAACTTGCACAGGTTATTTATGAATATTCAGTCCCCCAGGTGCGGTGCCCGCTCAATCCTGTCGTTGGATGCTACCAAAGCCTTCGACAGGGTGGAGTGGACTTTTCTCTGGGAGGTGATGAAAAAAATGGGCTTTGGCCCTAGATTTATGGCGATGGCTCAGTTATTATATAGCTCTCCAGTTGCCAGGATTAGGATTAACGATACTATCACAGAGAGTTTTACTTTAGAAAGAGGCACCCGTCAAGGCTGTCCTCTTTCCCCCCTCTTGTTTAATATTTATATTGAACCCTTAGCAGCTAGCATAAGGCAGGACCTGCAGGTGGCCGGCTTTGGCATAATGGGCAAGGATGACCGTGTATCCCTGTATGCAGATGACATTTTGGTTTTTGTCAATCAAACAGAAGCCACTCTCCCTCGTATAATGGATTTGGTTGGCTTCTTCTCCGTTCCGTCTGGTTTAGAGATCAATTGGGAGAAGACCGTTCTCCTCCCTATAGACGAGTTGCGAGGTGATTGGGATAATCAGTTAACAATCTCTGATTCAATAAAGTACCTGGGGATTTCAGTTTCTGCCAAACCTCAGGAATATTTACAACTCACAACAGCGTGTGAGATTGAAGTCACTCTATTTCTCCATGCCCTATGATCAGGGAGGTCTTAATCTCCCCTATTTTAAGGGGTACTTTGTGGCCTCTCAACTTTGTCTTTTTAATGACTGGGAGAATAGCCACTTTTGCAATAAAGTGGTGAAAGACTCAGGTTTTTCGGACTTTTTTACCGTACTGGAGTCCGATTATTTATCAAATATACAGACTGGGTATACACTTTTTTGCAGAATGGCTATAAAGACTTGGCTGGTTATTAGGAGCTGGTGTGGAGTTAAGGCTTCACTCATTTGCACCCCATTGTGGCATAATTCAAAGCTTTTGAATTTAACGGATTTGAGTTGTTGTCAGTATTGGAGGATCAAGAATGTTCAGTACTTACATCAGGTGGTTAGTGGTGGACAAATTTTGTCCCTGACGGAGCTAAGGGAAAGGGCAAATTTGGGTGAGGTGGCTTGGTATGCATATTTCCAATTGAGGTCAGCACTTTCTAGCACTTTGAATAGTCACCTTTTTTTTATAGATACTCCTGAATTTATACATGATTTAATTATTAAGAAAGTTGTCACGAAAATTAAAATATCACATTGCTATAGACACTTAATGAAAAAATTTTTTGGGGTCTTCTTTCTCCAGGACAGAGATCCTGGTCTTTGTTACTCTCAGAGGTGGGTCCCCCAGATTGGGAGAATATAGGGGAAAGCTTAAAATCTGTTTCACATAATTTTAATCACACTGGCCCAGATTCAGGTAGATTTGCCCATTACTTACACCTGAGCCGCTCAGCTGAATTTCTCTGCGCTGGAGCAATTTTGCCAAATTGCCACCTGATTCAGGAATCGTTTGTTCATTTAATTTGCTCCTGTTTAAGGCAAAGCTGAGGGCGCAAGGCCGTGCAAGTCAAAGTGGGTGTGCCCCTATGTAAATGAGGAATTTTCGGCTCAGCAGAGGTTTGCTAGCATAATTTCAGGGCAAATCCTGCTCAGCTGCTTGCACTGAGCAAATAAATAGGAGCAGACTTGCGCAGGTTCTTTGCTGAATTTCATCCTGCTTTTTCCTACCCCCCCCCTGAGCAAGGAAATTCAGCCCTTTTGCAAGACATGGCACCTCCCAAAGGGACCAAAATAAGGAAGGCCAACTTTGTGGCTGCAGAGATGGACATCCTGATTGCTGCACTCCAGCAGCATAAGGAAGTCCTATATGGTGCCCAGCGGGCAAACACCACCATTGCCCAAAGGAGGGCTATATATGAAGCCATTGCCCTGGACATCAATGCCCTGGGTAATGAAGTGCGTACCTGGGATGACATCCAGAAGAAATTAAATGATATGAGACATTTGGCCATCTTTTGCTAACTTGCCCCTGCTTTTAACAGGAGCAAGTTTGCCCAGGGAAAAAAGCTTGCACGCTTCCAGCGCAAGATGCGCATCACACGCGCATGTTTCTGAATCATCGGCAGTACCTAATTTGCATATTCGCTGAGGGAATTCCATGAAGGCGCAACTTACACCCCGTGCAAAATTGCACGAAAATTGCGCAGGAACAGCTAGGCTGCGTGCGCGGGAAAATGGCCGCTTTTCAGGCTTAACTGGTTTACAGAATCAGCCGCAAATTTGCATAGGAGCAAATCAGTACTTGCGCGGCGCAAATCACACTTGTTCCCGCGCAAGTGCTTCTTGAATCTGGGCCACTGTCGTACAATTCAATATTTTGCACAAAATATATGTGACACCTATGTGGTTATACAGGAGAGGACTTAGAGTCTCCTCTGACTGCCCACGCTGTGGCGACTCCGAGGCAGATCATCTACATCTGTTCTGGGACTGCCCAATGGTGAGCAGTTATTGGAGATCGGTCCAAACTAACTTGGCTCGCAAATTTAACATTGTTATTCCTCTGTCCCCCAGGATATGGGTCCTGGGAGACTTATCGGAGGTTAACTATCAACCTATAAAACGCCAATTATTGATTAAGGTGATGTTTTTGGCCAGGCTTCTTGTTTCTAGACTATGGTTTTGCTCTTCCGCTCCAGACTGTAACAACTGGTTGGCTCTGGTCGAGAAAGTGAAAATCTATGAGAGGATTTTGTATAAACAAAGAGGATCCTACTTAAAGTGGGGCAAACTGTGGGAAGACTGGGACACGGCTAATTAATTAATCCGGAATTTCCTTCCTTATTCTACATAATTTTTTTTTTTTTTTTATTTATTTTTTTTTCCCTGCAAGGGGATAGGTGGGGAGGGTTGGGGACTATCTTATTAGTCCGGTTTTTCTATGTGCATTGTAATTGGTGAAGGATGTAAACTTACATCTGAGTATTGGAGTATCTCTAGGAATGCTGGAGGATGGCGGGACCTTCCGACATTGAGATGTTGTGTGTGTTTGCCGTATTAGGCTGTTGATGTCGGGCGAATCCCGCTCTCCTCTCAGCAAGTGAGATTTCCATTCGATTTGTATTATCCCCATAAGCATGGGTACTTGTATGAAATTATTATTAACCATGTTTATAAATTAGAAACCTACGGACTTAAGGATTTATAATATTATAAATGTTATATGGATATGAATTTTGTACTATAATCAATAAAATATAAAAATTATAAAAAAAGAAAAAAAAAAAAAGAGGAAGTAAAAAGCCCGGGAATGCATTATGCACCCATAATGCATTTCAGTCAGTCAATCATCATATAGCAAGCCCATGTGATGTCACATCCCTTTAAAATGTCTCCTCCTGCCTGGTCTCCACTATTTTCCAGTGAACTTAGTGCAGGGAGAGATGTTATAGGCACTAGGGGCAGTGATTAGGAAACTATTGATTCACAAAATATTACTATTGAGCAGTTCAGGGACAGCCTAGTGATAGTGTAAGGATATAATAGGGAGGCATTTTCCACACTATAGGGAAGAGAGCAGGGACCAATTGCACAGTGTAAAGCTTGGGTAATAGGAGCTATTCTATTACACCTTGCTGCAATAATTGAGGTTGAATTGTGTTCTAATACTGCTGATTTTAGGTTGTTTGAACTATTTTATACATAAGTAAGTCTATTATTTCTTCATTCTGTTATTGGGGTGAAATTGCGGTCTGATACTACAGATTTGGGGGGGCTTCACTGATGATTTTCGGTTGTTTGAACTCTTTTATACATAATTCAATTCTTTAATCCTTAATTGTGAAATTGGGGTAAAATTATGGCCTGATACTACATATTTCATGGTGCTTACGTTCTGTTATATATAAATACATCCATTCATCCTTGTTTCTGGGGTGAAATTGCAGTCTGATATTCCAGATTTTAGGGTGTTTACATTCTTTTATAGATAAGAAAATCTATTAATCTATAATTGTGTAATTAGGGTGAAATTGCAGCTTGATACTACAGATTTTAGGGTGCTCACATTCTTTTTCACATCATTCAGTTGTTTAATCCTCAGTTGTGTAATTGGGGTGAAATTGCGGCTTGATACTACAGATTTTAGGGTGCTCACATTCTTTTTCACATAATTCAGTTGTTTTATCCTCAGTTGTGTAATTGGGGTGAAATTGCAGCCTGATACTACAGATTTTAGGGTGCTCACATTGTGTTGTATATAAGTGCATTCATTCATTCTTGTTTCAGAGGTGAAATTGTGCCCTGACACTACTGCTATTTTACACTTCCTGTTACTGTTACAGTGCAGTAATGTCGACAGACAGGTGCCATGCCCTTCTAAGGGAATGGGCAATGGTTAAAATGTTTCTGGAGCTGGTAGAAGTACATAAACACCAGAAGAAGGGGGTCGGTAGCAGTAGTCGCAGTGACAGGTCAGAGCTGCCAGTGTCATCTTGCTGTTGTGTTTCGACCAGCAACCCAGCTGTCCTTGAATGGTTGACTCGGTCTTCAACATCATCTCAATTGACATCAGACACCCCCAGTCAGAAGTCAGTGGATTCCTCTGATACCATGCTTAGTTGGCATGGCCCAGGAACAAGCTCTGTGCTCCCACCTGTCCTGAACCTGCCTCTTTAATTTTCTGTTCCTTCTGCTCGCATTGGACGAACTTATTGAGGACAGTCAGCAGCTTCTGCGCAGCCAAGATGTAAATAAAACAAAAACAAACAGAAGAAGCACACATAACACTCTAGTCAGCAGTGTATAGTTCACTGCTGTAGTGCTGCACTATACCTAACTATGAATTACTTGGTACAAGCTCCAAAAACCATAAACAACGTGCATAAGGAAATGAGCCAATAATCTACCCATCAATTATAAAATTATAAATCTTTAATATAACACATGATTAAAAATTTATAAAATTCAATGATACAAAAATAGTTGACAGAAGAGACGCCATCCCGGAGCCACTAAATGTCTAATTGGAATTATGCCAAGATACAAACAATGGCTGGACTACCACTTCAAAGTAAGCATGGTACATATACAAAGGAAAAATCCAGATTGTTAGCCTGATAACTGAGCCCAGTCCATAAAGAAAGTAACACCATTATTCATAACTCACCCATTGGCATGTGCGGTCTGAGATGGCATTATCCCTGATGTGCGTTTCAGCGTGCCTTCATCTGGGGTTCGTCCGGGGGGGATCATGCCGAAACACGCGTCTGTAATGCCCCAGAGTGGCATTACCACTTTTGCACCCCGCTACTGTCTTTACTGGTTAACCGCATGTCATCATGTGTATTTATGACAGGTCCATACACTGTGTATTCCAATTTCTAATATAACTGTTATGGTCAAAGGTAATGTGCCTGGTTCACCATCAGGTGGCAGCAAACAAGGCAGAACTATAGTTACATAGAGTGGAACCTTATTTTCTATTCTAACCCCCCTCTGTGATGTGGTGGGTGTATCCCACTTGCTGCAGGAAGGGTGGAGTTCTAGTTAGCGATAGTTACCCTCTACTAAGGGTCCATTCACACGTCCATTGTTTCTTTCCTGATCTGTTCCATTTTTTGCGGAACAGATCTGGCCCAGTTCTGTACCCATTCATTTTCAATGGGTCCTGAAAAAAATCGGACAGCTCAATAATTTTTTTTCAGGACCCATTGAAAATGAATGGGTACAGAACTGGACCAGATCTGTTTCGCAAAAAACGGAACAAATCAGGAAAGAAACAATGGACGTGTGAATAGACCCTAAGGGTGGTTGCGCGGGACGTGCCCAAGCCAGCTGGAGCACCTTCACCTCTGCTGAACATAGAGGCCACAGCCTGATGCCTCAGAGACCAGGAAGTATAGTCCTCTGGTACTATTTAAGAAACAGACTAGCAAGAGAGAAGTTGCAGCATCCAGAGAAAGCTAAGTTATACAGCTACCCTGTTAGTACAGCAGAGCCAGAGAGTAACAGATGTAGCAGAGATGAGTTTGCTTGCCAGAATTTTAATGCTAAAGCCTGCTGGAATCAAGACAAAGTCTGTAACCCATTTGGAGAAATGTTTATGCCAAGTAAAGCTGTTATTGAACTTCATCACAAGTTCTGGACTAAATTTATTCTTCATCCCCAAGTTAACTACCCCCCCATGTTTGCTGCTTCGGAAGTACAGCGTACAGCGTATCAATGTAGGAGCACTGTGAGACATACAAAACAGTAAGGGACATTGTAGGCCACCCTATACCACTCGGCCATTCCTACACCTGGGTACAACCACCAACACCATTTCTTAAAGAGAGGCTGAGCACCCTCCAAATGGACCACACAGGGACTGACTCAAAATTAATATTTATTACACCAATTTAGTAGATTGAAAAAAATAAAAAATAAAAACAATATCACAAAAAACACAATAAATGATAAAATATATTAAAAATATTCAGATTAAGAACAGCATCATAAAATAAATAACTGAATATACAATGGTATGCAAAGGGTGCTTGATACAGCTCAGGTGAATAAATGTGTCCTGATTAAAAAAATAAATAAATCGTAAACAGTTCTATATTAGATGATAGACGATGTGAAAATCGGAGGTTAGTTTATATCGAATGGATATTCTAATGTTCGAATAAATGTCCGGGCTAAAATTCGATATTTTCTATCGATTATGCTTTTCGATTATGACCACATATTCGATCAATATTCCGTGTATGGCAAAATGAAAGTCACATTTGCGAATTGCCGTCTGACTAGAGCACACAGTGGCGTCCCACGTGGCTAATGGCGTCAGATTCGGCGGTACCTGTTAGTGGTGATTCAGCAGGAGCAGTGTGAGCGAGTTGATAGCCCTCGGTGTAGAGATTCTCCGGTGTGAAGGAGATTTGATCGTGCCTCTATCGATGTAAGGGTCAGGATATTTGCTAAATGCCAAAGTATATCAGGGTAAAATCCTCGATTCAAGTCATTAGACTCAGGACGTCTATCAGCTGATGTGCGGGTCTTTTTAAAACCAGACGCGTTTCGGGGTCTTTTCCTAGCACCTTTTTCAGTGTTAACCCGCAGAGCGGGATATACCCCTTTTTATACCCCAAATCCTCTGTGATTAGGCAGAGTGGAAGATCTGGAGTGGATCTGACAGCTTGTTTGGGCCATTGCATATAAAACCCGGTGTGGAATAAAAAGTAAAGATGCATATCAGATATATCCATAGGTGACAGTTTTTGTAAATACTACTTTTCCAGAGATGACTCTCTTTAACAGTGTCTTATATAGTTATGCATAAGCTTGTAGCACATTTTATGCAACATCAATTCAATTTTATCAAAAAACGCAGGTGCGGTTTTTTCGACAGATGCGGCTTTTTTGCGTTTTCCATGCGGTTTTTCAAATTCTTATCTCTGTTGATTATGCATATATATATATATATATATATATATATATATATATATATTCTATACAATGATAACAGTCATCTTAGGTAATCATGATCTGCGATATAAAAGATGTCATATAAAACAAAAGGTGTTAAATATTATTATCACAATATTATATATGTTAAAAGATTAAAAACTTAATAGAACCATTAAGTACTAACATTGTCTTATGCAGTATTTCAGATGCAATTTCTGTATAATTGAAAAAAGCTATTGCGTTTTTTATATAATTTTTCGCAATGTCTGAATATGTGAACTATAAATAGTTAAAAAGTGTAAAAGTGTACGGCACACTTCATGCAAAAATGTAATATAATTTTTTTTATAAAAATGTTGTTTTTTATATAAGAGACATAATCATTGACTTTCCCATTGGCCCTTTACTATTTCGATTCATTTTTCAGTCATTATTTCGATAATTTTTTCGATAATTTTTTCTCCGATAACTTTTTCGATAATTTTCCCAATAGCTTTTTCGGAAAGAGGGCCCAACTGGGGGTGGGGAATAGAGGATTGGGAGCACTCCATCCGAGAAGGACCAGAGTGGGTAGAACAAACCACCTCTGGGCCTGAGTCAGATGGGGGGCGCCCAACCTGGGCTTTAAAGAAAACCGTAAATTTCTGAATCAGCATTCAAGCCCATCGGTATAATTGAATCAAAATTGAAAATGAATCTAGATTCGACTCTGGACATTTGTTTGATAAAATCCCCGCCTCTCCAGTGTGGTTTAACCCTTTCAATAGCCGCAAAAGTTAAAACATTTGGATCCTGATTATGATACAATTTAAAATGTCTGGAGACAGTATGTTTGTCTGATCCACTTCAGATTTTCGTAAAATGTTCAGAGACTCTCTCCTTCAGAGTCCTTTTTATGCGTCCTATATATTGTTTGCCGCAAGGACACTGAAGGATGTATATTACATTTTTACTGTTACATGTTAAAAAATCTTTAATTTCATGTTTAAAACCATTCGAAGTGGATGAGACTTCCATTGTTTTCTTAGAAAAAAGTGTTTTTTTACAATTTGAACAGGTGTTACATCTAAAAAAGCCTTTCAGATTCAGCCACTTATGGATAGTCGAATCCGCAGCAGATTTTCCGAATTTGACGGTCGGGGCAATTTTTAGGCCTAAATTAGGAGCTTTAGTGTAGATGATGTTTGGCTTACTAGGTAATAATGTTCCTATAATTTTGTCTTTTTGGATAAAGTGCCAATGTTTATTTATAATTGTTTCAATTTTTTTGTATTGTGAATTGAAAGGAAGGATAATATTAGTTTGTTCCAATTCTGGCATCTTTTCACGATCTATAGAATCCTCTATCCCTTCCAAAGTTTTATTGAAAAAAGTCTGCCTATCTAAATCTTTTATCTTATTTAGGGAGTCTTCAACAGATTTCATTGGATAATTTTTTTCTTTGAATTGTAATTTCAATACTTCAGCTTCTTGTTCGAAAGTGTCATTAATGGTGCAATTCCACTTTAGGCGTCTGAATTGGCTGCTCGGTATATGGAGCAGCCACCTAGGCAAGTGACAGCTCGAGTGAAGAATGAAACTGTTTCTGGCCGTTGGTTTTTGATATGTCGAACATATTAGATTATCTTGTTCAGCTCTGATATTTAGATCGAGGAATTCTAGATGTGTTTTACTTATTTTGGAAGAGAAACGGAGATTCACTTGATTTATATTGATCATCTCCAAAAAAGAAGCCAAAGACGATTCATTGCCCCTCCAAATAAAAAACAAAAAACATATCTATATAATGTCTATATAACGATGTACCATTTTAAGGGAAAAATATGTGGAATCAGAATATCATGGTGTCAACAAATCCCCAAAAAGTTGGGACAAGGCCATTTTCACCACTGTGTGGCATCTCCCCATCTTCTTACAACACTCAACAGACGTCTGAGGACCGAGAAGACCAGTTTCTCAAGTTTAGAAATAGGAATGCTCTCCCATTCTTGTCTAATACAGGCCTCTAACTGTTCAATCGTCTTGGGCCTTCTTTGTTGCACCTTCCTCTTTATGATGCGCCAAATGTTCTCTATAGGTGAAAGATCTGGACTGCAGACTGGCCATTTCAGTACCCAGATCCTTCTCCTAGGCAGCCATGATGTTTTGATTGATGCAGAATGTGGTCTGGCATTATCTTGTTGAAAACTGCAGGGTCTTCCCTGAAAGAGATGATGTCTGGATGGGAGCATATGTTGTTCTAGAACCTTTATCCAAAAAGACAAAATTATAGGAACATTATTACCTAGTAAGTAGAGTTGAGCGGACACCTGGATGTTCGGGTTCGAGAAGTTCGGCCGAACTTCCGGGAAATGTTCGGGTTCGGGATCCGAACCCGATCCGATCTTCGTCCCGAACCCGAACCCCATTGAAGTCAATGGGGACCCGAACTTTTCGGCACTAAAAAGGCTGTAAAAGAGCCCAGGAAAGGGCTAGAGGGCTGCAAAAGGCAGCAACATGTAGGTAAATCCCCTGCAAACAAATGGGGATAGGGAAATGAATTAAAATAAAAATAAAATAAATAAAAATTAACCAATATCAATTGGAGAGAGGTCCCATAGCAGAGAATCAGGCTTCACGTCAGCCACCACTGCAACAGTCCATTGGCATATATTTAGGCCCAGCACCCAGGCAGAGGAGAGAGTTCCCGTAATAGAGGATCTGGCTTCATGTCAGCAGAGAATCAGTCTGCATGTCATAGCAGAGAATCAGGCTTCACGTCAGCCACCACTGCAACAGTCCATTGGCATATATTTAGGCCCAGCACCCAGGCAGAGGAGAGCGGTCCCGTAACAGAGAATCTGGCTTCATGTCAGCAGAGAATCAGTCTGCATGTCATAGCAGAGAATCAGACTTCACGTCAGCCACCAGTGCAATAGTCCATTGTCATATATTTAGGCCCAGCACCCAGGCAGAGGAGAGAGGTCCCGTAACAGAGAATCTGGCTTCATGTCAGCAGAGAATCAGTCTGCATGTCATAGCAGAGAATCAGGCTTCACGTCAGCCACCAGTGCAACAGTCCATTGTCATATATTTAGGCCCAGCACCCAGGCAGAGGAGAGAGGTCCCGTAACAGAGGATCTGGCTTCATGTCAGCAGAGAATCAGTCTGCATGTCATAGCAGAGAATCAGGCTTCACGTCAGCCACCACTGCAACAGTCCATTGGCATATATTTAGGCCCAGCACACAGGCAGAGGAGAGAGGTCCCGTAACAGAGAATCTGTCTTCATGTCAGCAGAGAATTAGTCTGCATGTCATAGCAGAGAATCAGGCTTCACGTCAGCCACCAGTGCAACAGTCCATTGTCAGATATTTCGGCCCAGCACCCAGGCAGAGGAGAGAGGTCCCGTAACAGAGGATCTGGCTTCATGTCAGCAGAGAATCAGTCTGCATGTCATAGCAGAGAATCAGGCTTCACGTCACCCAACATTGGAACAGTCCATTGGCATATATTTAGGCCCCAGCAACCAGACTGAGGAGAGGTTCATTCAACTTTGGGTAGCCTCGCAATATAATGGTAAAATGAAAATAAAAATAGGATTGAATGAGGAAGTGCCCTGGAGTTCAATAATATATGGTTAAGGGGAGGTAGTTAATGTCTAATCTGGACAAGGGACGGACAGGTCCTGTGGGATCCATGCCTGGTTCATTTTTATGAACGTCAGCTTGTCTACATTGGCTGTAGACAGACGGCTGCGTTTGTCTGTAATGACGCCCCCTGCCGTGCTGAATACACGTTCAGACAAAACGCTGGCCGCCGGGCAGGCCAGCACCTCCAAGGCATAAAAGGCTAGCTCTGGCCACGTGGACAATTTAGAGACCCAGAAGTTGAATGGGGCCGAACCATCAGTCAGTACGTGGAGGGGTGTGCACACGTACTGTACCACCATGTTAGTGAAATGTTGCCTCCTGCTAACACGTTGCGTATCAGGTGGTGGTGCAGTTAGCTGTGGCGTGTTGACAAAACTTTTCCACATCTCTGCCATGCTAACCCTGCCCTCAGAGGAGCTGGCCGTGACACAGCTGCCTTGGCGACCTCTTGCTCCTCCTCTGCCTTGGTCTTGGGCTTCCACTTGTTCCCCTGTGACATTTGGGAATGCTCTCAGTAGCGCGTCTACCAACGTGCGCTTGTACTCGCGCATCTTCCTATCACGCTCCAGTGCAGGAAGTAAGGTGGGCACATTGTCTTTGTAGCGTGGATCCAGCAGGGTGGCAACACAGTAGTCCGCACACGTTAAAATGTGGGCAACTCTGCTGTCGTTGCGCAGGCACTGCAGCATGTAGTCGCTCATGTGTGCCAGGCTGCCCAGGGGTAAGGACAAGCTGTCCTCTGTGGGAGGCGTATCGTCATCGTCCTGCCTTTCCCCCCAGCCACGCACCAGTGATGGGCCCGAGCTGTGTTGGGTGCCACCCCGCTGTGACCATGCTTCATCCTCATCCTCCTCCACCTCCTCCTCATCCTCGTCCTCCAGTAGTGGGCCCTGGCGGGCCACATTTGTACCTGGCCTCTGCTTTTGCAAAAAACCTCCCTCTGAGTCACTTCGAAGAGACTGGCCTGAAAGTGCTAAAAATGACCCCTCTTTCTCCTCCTTCTCCTCCTGGGCCACCTCCTCTTCCATCATCGCCCTAAGTGTTTTCTCAAGGAGACATCGAAGTGGTATTGTAACGCTGATAACGGCGTCATCGCCACTGGCCATGTTGGTGGAGTACTCGAAACAGCGCAACAGGGCACACAGGTCTCGCATGGAGGCCCAGTCACTGGTGGTGTAGTGGTGCTGTTCCGCAGTGCGACTGACCCGTGCGTGCTGCAGCTGAAACTCCACTATGGCCTGCTGCTGCTCGCACCGTCTGTCCAGCATGTGCAAGGTGGAGTTCCACCCTGTGGGCACGTCGCATATGAGGCGGTGAGCGGGAAGGCCGAAGTTACGCTGTAGCGCAGACAGGCGAGCAGCGGCAGGATGTGAACGCCGGAAGCGCGAACAGACGGCCCGCACTTTATGCAGCAGCTCTGACATGTCGGGGTAGTTGTGAATGAACTTCTGCACCACCAAATTCAGCACATGCGCCAGGCAAGGGATGTGCGTCAAACCGGCTAGTCCCAGAGCTGCAACGAGATTTCGCCCATTATCGCACACCACCAAGCCGGGCTTGAGGCTCACCGGCAGCAACCACTCGTCGGTCTGTTGTTCTATACCACGCCACAACTCCTGTGCGGTGTGGGGCCTGTCCCCCAAACATATGAGTTTCAGAATGGCCTGCTGACGTTTACCCCGGGCTGTGCTGAAGTTGGTGGTGAAGGTGTGTGGCTGACTGGATGAGCAGGTGGAAGAAGAGGAGGAGGAAGCCGAGAAGGAGGAGGTGGCAACAGGAGGCAAAGAATGTTGCCCTGCGATCCTTGGCGGCGGAAGGACGTGCGCCAAACAGCTCTCCGCCTGGGGCCCAGCTGTCACTACATTTACCCAGTGTGCAGTTAGGGAGATATAGCGTCCCTGGCCGTGCTTACTGGTCCACGTATCTGTGGTTAGGTGGACCTTGCTACAGATGGCGTTGCGCAGTGCACACTTGATTTTATCGGATACTTGGTTGTGCAGGGAAGGCACGGCTCTCTTGGAGAAGTAGTGGCGGCTGGGAACAACATACTGTGGGACAGCAAGCGACATGAGCTGTTTGAAGCTGTCTGTGTCCACCAGCCTAAATGACAGCATTTCATAGGCCAGTAGTTTAGAAATGCTGGCATTCAGGGCCAGGGATCGAGGGTGGCTAGGTGGGAATTTACGCTTTCTCTCAAATGTTTGTGAGATGGAGAGCTGAACGCTGCCGTGTGACATGGTTGAGATGCTTGGTGACGGAGGTGGTGGTGGTGTTGGTGGTACATCCCCTGTTTGCTGGGCGGCAGGTGCCAACGTTCCTCCAGAGGCGGAGGAAGAGGCCGAGGCGGCAGCAGCAGAAGAGGTAGCAGGGGGAGCCTGAGTGACTTCCTTGTTTTTAAGGTGTTTACTCCACTGCAGTTCATGCTTTGCATGCAGGTGCCTGGTCATGCAGGTTGTGCTAAGGTTCAGAACGTTAATGCCTCGCTTCAGGCTCTGATGGCACAGCGTGCAAACCACTCGGGTCTTGTCGTCAGCACATTGTTTGAAGAAGTGCCATGCCAGGGAACTCCTTGAAGCTGCCTTTGGGGTGCTCGGTCCCAGATGGCGGCGGTCAGTAGCAGGCGGAGTCTCTTGGCGGCGGGTGTTCTGCTTTTGCCCACTGCTCCCTCTTTTGCTACGCTGTTGGCTCGGTCTCACCACTGCCTCTTCCTCCGAACTGTGAAAGTCAGTGGCACGACCTTCATTCCATGTGGGGTCTAGGACCTCATCGTCCCCTGCATCGTCTTCCACCCAGTCTTGATCCCTGACCTCCTGTTCAGTCTGCACACTGCAGAAAGACGCAGCAGTTGGCACCTGTGTTTCGTCATCATCAGAGACTTGCTGAGGTGGTATTCCCATGTCCTCATTATCAGGAAACATAAGTGGTTGTGCGTCAGTGCATTCTGTGTCTTCCACCGCTGGGGAAGGGCTAGGTGGATGCCCTTGGGAAACCCTGCCAGCAGAGTCTTCAAACAGCATAAGAGACTGCTGCATAACTTGAGGCTCAGACAGTTTCCCTGATATGCATGGGGGTCATGTGGCAGACTGATGGGGTTGGTTTTCAGGCGCCATCTGTGCGCTTTCTGCAGAAGACTGGGTGGGAGATAATGTGAACGTGCTGGATCCACTGTCGGCCACCCAATTGACTAATGCCTGTACCTGCTCAGGCCTTACCATCCTTAGAACGGCATTGGGCCCCACCATATATCGCTATAAATTCTGGCGGCTACTGGGACCTGAGGTAGTTGGTACACTAGGACGTGTGGATGTGGCAGAACGGCCACGTCCTCTCCCAGCACCAGAGGGTCCACTAACACCACCACGACCATGTCCACGTCCGCGTCCCTTACTAGATGTTTTCCTCATTGTTATCGTTCACCACAACAACAAAAATATTATTTGGCCCATTGTATTGTATTCAAATTCAGCTGAATATAAATTTGAGGCCTAGTATTTACGCGCTGGGTGACAGTATAGGTTTACTGACAGAATTAAACTTGGAAATGCACAGTAGCGTGTGTGTGAAGTTATTCAGAATGACCCTATGTGCACCTTGAATATGATATACCCTTTTAGGGATAGATTTCAAATAGCTCTGATACAGCAGAAACTACTAAATTATGAAATTGCTAAATTGGGAATTGTATTTCAACCCAGAACAAAAACTGTGCTTTGACGGACACTAAATAACTTGCCCAGCCACAACAGTACAGCAGTAACGACAGATTTAGCAGGATATAAATTTGAGGCCTAGTATTTAGGCGCTGGGTGACAGGTATACGTTTACTGACAGAATTAGACTTGGAAATGCACTGTAGCGTGTGTGTGAAGTTACTCAGAATGACCCTATGTGCACCTTGAATATTATATACCCTTTTAGGGATAGATTTCAAATAGCTCTGATACAGCAGAAACCACTAAATTATGAAATTGCTAAATTGGGAATTGTATTTCAACCCAGAACAAAAACTGTGCTTTGACGGACAGTAAATAACTTGCCCAGCCACAACAGTACAGCAGTAACGACAGATTTAGCAGGACATAAATTTGAGGCCTAGTATTTAGGCGCTGGGTTACAGGTATAGGTTTACTGACAGAATTAGACTGGGATATGCACAGTAGCGTGTGTGTGAAGTTATTCAGAATGACCCTATCAGCACCATGATTCTGATATACCCTTTTAGGGATGTATTTAAAGTAGGCCTGATACAGCAGAAACCACTAAATTAGGAAATTGCTAAATTGGGAATTGTATTTCAACCCAGAACAAAAACTGTGCTTTGACGGACACTAAATAACTTGCCCAGCCACAACAGTACAGCAGTAACGACAGATTTAGCAGGATATACATTTGAGGCCTAGTATTTAGGCGCTGGGTGACAGGTATACTTTTACTGACAGAATTAGACTTGGAAATGCACTGTAGCGTGTGTGTGAAGTTATTCAGAATGACCCTATGTGCACCTTGAATATTATATACCCTTTTAGGGATAGATTTCAAATAGCTCTGATACAGCAGAAACCACTAAATTAGGAAATTGCTAAATTGGGAATTGTATTTCAACCCAGAACAAAAACTGTGCTTGGACGGACACTAAATAACTTGCCCAGCCACAACAGTACAGCAGTAACGACAGATTTAGCAGGATATAAATTTGAGGCCTAATATTTAGGCGCTGGGTGACAGGTATAGGTTTTCTGACAGAATTAGACTTGGAAATGCACAATAGCGTGTGTATGAAGTTATTCTGAATGACCCTATGTGCACCTTGAATATGATATACTCTTTTAGGGATAGATTTCAAATAGCTCTGATACAGCAGAAACCACTAAATTATGAAATTGCTAAATTGGGAATTGTATATCAACCCAGAACAAAAAATGTGCTTTGACGGACACTAAATAACTTGACCAGCCACACCAGTAACGACATATTTAGCTGGATATAAACTTGAGGCCTAGTATTTAGGCGCTGGGTGACAGGTATACATTTACTGACAGAATTAGACTGGGATATGGCCAAAAAATAACCACACTATTGTTGGTTAAATGCACTTGGTGTGACAGCTTGACCAACCACACTACTGAGGGTTAAATGCACTTGGTGACAGGCGCAGCTTGCCCCTGATGTAGTATATGGCCAAAAAATAAACAGACTATTGCTGGTTAAATGCACTTGGTGTGACAGCTACACCCTGCCTGATGTAGGATTTAGCCAAAAAACAACCACACCATTGAGGGTTAAATGCACTTGGTGACAGCTTGCCCCTGATGTAGTATATGGCCAAAAAATAAACAGACTATTGCTAGTTAAATGCACTTGGTGTGACAGCTTCACCCTGATGTAGGATTTAGCCAAAAAACAACCACACCATTGAGGGTTAAATGCACTTGGTGACAGGCGCAGCTTGCCCCTGATGTAGTATATGGTCAAAAAATAACCAGACTATTGTTGGTTAAATGCACTTGGTGTGACAGCTTCACCCTGATGTAGGATTTAGCCAAAAAACAACCACACCATTGAGGGTTAAATGCACTTGGTGACAGCTTGCCCTGATGTAGTATATGGCCAACAAATAAACAGACTATTGCTGGTTAAATGCACTTGGTGTGACAGCTTCACCCTGATGTAGGATTTAGCCAAAAAGCAACCACACCATTGGTTAAATGCACTTGGTGACAGGTGCAGCTTGCCCCTGATGTAGTATATGGCCAAAAAATAACCAGACTATTGTTGGTTAAATGCACTTGGTGTGACAGCTTCACACTGATGTAGGATTTAGCCAAAAAACAACCACACCATTGAGGGTTAAATGCACTTGGTCGCAGCTTGTGCTGGCACACCACAAGACACAAAATGGCCGCCGACCACCCCAGAAAAAAGTGACTGACAAACGGTCTGGGCAGCCTAAAAACAGTGAGCAATTGAGTATCAGCAGCTCAATGATCCACAGCTGCAGATCGATCAATTAATCAAGTCCTTTGGAGGAGTTAATCTGCCTAATCTCGCCCTACTGTCGCAGCCGCAACCTCTCCCTATGCTGATTAGAGCAGAGTGACGGGCGGCGCTATGTGACTCCAGCTTAAATAGAGGCTGGGTCACATGGTGCTCTGGCCAATCACAGCCATGCCAATAGTAGGCATGGCTGTGATGGCCTCTTGGGGCAAGTAGTATGACGCTTGTTGATTGGCTGCTTTGCAGACTTTCAAAAAGCGCCAAGAAAGCGACGAACACCGAACCCGGACTTTTACGAAAATGTCCGGGTTCGGGTCCGTGTCACGGACACCCCAAAATTCGGTACGAACCCGGACTATACAGTTCGGGTTCGCTCATCCCTACTAGTAAGCCAAACATCATCTACACTAAAGCTCCTAATTTAGGTCTAAAAATTGCCCCGAGCGTCAAATTCGGAAAATCTGCCGCGGATTAGACTATCCATCAGTGGCTGAATCTGAAAGGCTTTTTTAGATGTAACACCTGTTCAAATTGTAAAAAAACACTTTTTTCTAAGAAAACAATGGAAGTCTCATCCACTTCGAATGGTTTTAAACATGAAATTAAAGATTTTTTAACAGTAAAAATGTAATATACATCCTTCAGTGTCCTTGCGACAAACAATATATAGGACGCACGAAAAGGACTCTGAAGGAGAGAGTGTCTGAACATTTTACGAAAATCAGAAGTGGATCAGACAAACATACTGTCTCCAGACATTTTAAATTGTATCATAATCAGGATCCAAATGTTTTATCTTTTGCGGCTATTGAAAGGGTTAAACCACACTGGAGAGGCGGGGATTTTATCAAACAAATGTCCAGAGTCGAATCTAGATTCATTTTTAATTTCGATTCAATTATACCGATGGGCTTGAATGCTGAATCAGAAATTTACGGTTTTCTTTAAAGCCCAGGTTGGGCGCCCCCCATCTGACTCAGGCCCAGAGGTGGTTTGTTCTACCCACTCTGGTCCTTCTCGGATGGAGGGCTCCCAATCCTCTATTCCCCACCCCCAGTTGGGCCCCCTTTCCGAAAAAGCTATTGAGAAAATTATCGAAAAAAGCCATCGAAAAAGCTATCGAATTAATTACTGAAAAATGAATCGAAATAGTAAAGGGCCAATGGGAAAGTCAATGATTATGTCTCTTTTATATAAAAAAACTAAATTTTTATAAAAAAAAATTATATTACATTTTCGCATGAAGTGTGCCGTACACTTTTACACTTTTAACTTTTTAACCATTTATAGTACACATATTCAGACATTGCGAAAAATTATATAAAAAACGCAATTGCGTTTTTCAATTATGCAGAAATCGCATCTGATATACTGCATAAGACAATGTCAATGGTTCTATTAAGTTTTTAATCTTTTAACATATATAATATTGTGATAATAATATTTAACACCTTTTGTTTTATATGACATCTTTTATATCGCAGATCATTATTACCTAAGATGACTGTTATCATTGTATAGAATATATATATATATATATATGCATAATCAACAGAGATAAGAATTTGAAAAAACGCATGGAAAACGCATAAAAGCCGCATCTGTCGAAAAAAACGCACCTGCATTTTTTTGATAAAATTGTATTGATGTTGCATAAAATGTGCTACAGGCTTATGCATAACTATATAAGACACTGTTAAAGAGAGTCATCTCTGGAAAAGTAGTATTTACAAAAACTGTCACCTATGGATATATCTGATATGCATCTTTACTTTTTATTCCACACCGGGTTTTATATGCAATGGCCCAAACAAGCTGTCAGATCCACTCCAGATCCAGATTTTGGGTATAAAAAGGGGTATATCCCGCTCTGCGGGTTAACACTGAGGAAGGGGCTAGGAAAAGACCCCGAAACGCGTCTGGTTTTAAAAAGACCCGCACATCAGCTGATGGACGTCCTGAGTCTAATGACTTGAATCGAGGATTTTACCCTGATATACTTTGGCATTTAGCGAATATCCTGACCCTTACATCGATAGAGGCACGATCAAAGCTCCTTCACACCGGAGAATCTCTACACCGAGGGCTATCAACTCGCTCACACTGCTCCTGCTGAATCACCACTAACAGGTACCGCCGAATCTGATGCCATTAGCCACGTGGGACGCCACTGTGTGCTCTAGTCAGACGTCAATTCGCAAGTGTGACTTTCATTTTGCCGAATATGTGGTCATAATCGAAAAGCATAATCGATAGAAAATATCGAATTTTAGCCCGGACATTTATTCGAACATTAGAATATCCATTCGATATAAACTAACCTCCGATTTTCACATCGTCGATCATCTAATATCGAACTGTTTAGGATTTTTTTTTTTTTTTTTTAATCAGGACACATTTATTCACCTGAGCTGTATCCAAGCACCCTTTGCATACCATTGTATATCCAGTTATTTATTTTATGATGCTGTTCTTAATCTGAATATTTTTAATATATTTTATCACTTATTGTGTTTTTTGCGATATTGTTTTTTGTTTTTTTCGATCTACTAAATTGGTGTAATAAATATTAATATAGTAATTTTGAGTCAGTCCCTGTGTGGTCCATTTGGAGAGTGCTCAGCCTCTCTATATTTTACAATTTCCTTTTGACAGGGTGAGTCATCAGGCTTAGTAGCACCCATTCATAGCTATAGGCGTTAGTGAGCCACCATACTCTTTTTACCATTTCTTAAAGAGACTCTGTCCCATTGTTGCTTCACTGCAATGGCATCACAAATATTTCTTAAAGGGACCCTTTGCCGTTGTCAGACGTTGCACGGCTATCACACGGTCCCTATTTTGCATCAGGATATACTCATGATTTAGAATCCAAAAGCAGGAGAGGGTACAAAACACAACAGACATGCAAATATTCCAATCACATCTCATCTCTGTTTTGAATCCACTTCAGTTTTTTGGGTTTTTTTGCCAGTTTTTTTGTCAAAAATAAATTCAGATCTGTTACAGGGCTGAAATTCAGTACTGTTTTGATATCTAAATTAGACACATGGGTGAGTGAGTAACATCACACTGCTATGTTTTCCATGGTTTTGATACCACCCCTTCCTGTGCTTACATCACTGGTACAATGAATGTGGGACAGGCAGGTGTAAATATAGTAGAAATACACCTAGCCACTGGGTCTTTCCTCGCCCAAACGCGCTTCCTGTGAAGTCTTAGATGGAGTAAGTAGGGACACCTTACATTCTAAGACTAAGTATATGCTGTCTATATTGTTAGACTATAGGCCAGTTACATAGTGTATGTATACTGACATGACTGTGATATTGAAAGTATTTGTATATGTTGCAGTACCTTGTAATTAAATGGGTTATTAAAGATCTATGATGCCCCCCCCCCCCCCATATGCCCGGGCCCCTCATACTTGTCATATTTTACTCCACTCCCCAGCCACCTCATCGCTTCTGATGCCCGCACGGCCGCTGCTGCATCTCCCCATAATACGGATGAAAACATATGACATCTGTGGGAATAGGGGGTAGCCAATAGCAGGTTGTGATGGGAACGAGTCTCCCTAGTGTCACCTATAATATGCTAGGGAGGCTTGTTTCCAGCGTGGCCTGCTATTTGCTGCCCCCCCCCCCCCGTTGATGTTTTCATTCACACGACAGGGAGATGCAGCAGCAGCCGTGCTGGTATGAGAAGCAACGCGCCAGGGAGTAGGGTAAGTATGACCAGTATGAGGGGAGTGGGCATAGGGGGGGCATCATAGATCTTGGATAACCCCTTTAAGTAAAAGTGTCTTTTGTGTTACATCTGCAAAAGTTGTGTGTTATTCCTAGTGATACCAAGGCAACATAAAAATAACCTACCAAGAAGAAACAAACCTACAACAGTACCCATAAAATATAATAAAGCTTTATTATGTATACAAATAACATGAAAAAAATTATTAAAAATCATATGATGCAAAGACAGATGGCAGAAAAAGCATCCTCCAGAGACCACATAATTTACAAATGGGGGTGAATATGGAAGGTGTATATATTATAATGTATGGTATGGACTACATCCACTGGGATAGTACCCTGTAAACAACATAGCTACAAATGGTGTCAGGAATAACTAGTAATAACTGTGTCCACACCAGAGTGTAAAAAACTAATACCAATATTCAAACTCACCCATTTGCAATTGTGGTCAATGGTGGGCACGACCCCAACGCGTATTTCGGCATGCCTACATACTCTAGCTGTGGTATAAACTGAAAACAATCCCACGAGCTAGGGGCAAAAGGGCAATATTGACCATTGTCATCTGATAATTGGTACTATTTCTCAGTTTTTATAAAAGTAACTTCAGATATTGCTATTGATAACAATTATAAGCAATAACTTTCCTTTATTGGGATCGAATCAAATTTTCTGGGAAAATTCAGCAAAGTGCCCAAATCTAATTTTAGAAAGCTTCGCTCATCTCTACTACAAACACCAGGCCTAAAGCCTATCAGATAGAACAGTGGGGCAGGAAGATGCCGCTTCCGTGTCTCACTGCAGCATCCAACTGTATTTCCGTCCTGAGGACGGTATTAAGCCTCATTCACACGAGCGTGTCCGGATAAGGTCCGGATGCGTTGCGGCAAACCTGCGCGAGTAGGTACCCAATTGCAGTCAGTTTTGACTGCGATTGCATTCCGTTGTTCAGTTTTTATCGACCGGGTGCAATGTGTTTTGCACGCGCGTGATAAAAAACTGAATGTGGTACCCAGACCTGAACTTCTTCACTGAAGTTCAGGTTTGGGTTCAAGGTTGTGTAGATTGTATTATTTCCCCTTATAACATGGTTATAATGGAAAATAATAGCATTCTGAATACAGAATGCATAGTACAATAGGGCTGTCGGGGTTAAAAAAAATAAAAAATAATTAACTCACCTTAATCCACTTGTTCGCACAGCCGGCATCTCTTCTGTCTTCTTCTTTGCGCTCATCACATGGTCCATCACATAATCTTTTGCCATGGTAATGGATGTATCTGACGGACCATGTTATGAGTGCAGTGACGTCATCACAGGTCCTTTTCCTGTGCACAGCAAAGATAAAGACAGAAGAGAAGCCGGGCTGTGCGATCAAGTGGATTAAGGTGAGCTAAATTTTTAATTTTTTAACCTCGACAGCCCTATTGTACTATGCATTCTGTATTTAGAATGCTATTATTTTCCCTTATAACCATGTTATAAGGGAAAATAATAATGATTGGGTGTCCATCCTGATCGTCTCCTAGCAACTGTGCGTGAAAATCGCAGCGCATCCGCACTTGCTTGCAGATGCTTGCGATTTTCACGCAGCCCCGTTCATTTCTATGGGGCCTGCGTTGCGTGAAAAACGCACAAAATAGAGCACAAGTGATGCGTGAAAATCACTGCTCATGTGCACAGCCCCATAGATATGAATGGGTCCGGATTTAGTGCGGGTGCAATGCGTTCACTTCGCGCATTGCACCCGTGTGGAAAACTTGCCCGTGTGAAAGGGACCTTACAGTTAAATATAGAGAAGTGCTCATTTCCTTTGGCCCTGCCTCTGCCGCCCAATTCTCACTGGGGCCATGTTGCCTGAGGCAAACACTTCACCTTGACTAATTAGCTGTGAGGCCGTCTCACACCGCTCTGTCAAAAAAATAGTTGTAGCCCTTAAAAAATTTCAGCAATTTCTATGTTGGAAAATCCAGATGCCACTGCTTCCCTTCTAAATGCTGCCTTGTTCCCAATCAGCAGTTTAAAACCACACATGGGGTGTTCTTGTATTAAGAAATAAATGCAGAACAAATTGTGCACTTCATTTCCTCCTGTTACCCCTTGTGAAAATGATAAATATGGGGCCAAAGCAATGAAATTTTGGTTGGGTGTTAGGTAAACTGCAGAATCAGGTAATAAATAGTGTTGAGCGCGAATATTCGAATAACGAATATTTTTAGCGGATATCACAACTCCGAGAATAGTACTATATATTCGCTATAGCGAATATTCGTGATTTTCAAACATCTGAAAACATGATTCCTCACTGCTTCTTCTCAATGAGTCATTGGCCCACAAGCAAATTAAGCTGGAAGGAATAATTTTTTCATAAAAATTACGAATATTCTATATAACAAATATATTCGCTATATTGCTATATATTTTTTTTTTTTTTTAAATATTCATCCTATTTGCTATATTGCTATAACTTCGTTTTTAGAATATTCATCATATTCTAAGACAAGAATATATAGCGATTTAGCGAATATTCGTAAAATACAAACATACGTAGAGCAATTTAGCTAATATAGTGCTATAATCTTTTTTTTTTTTGTCTTAATTATTATTTTTTATATGAAGTTCAGAAGAGAAAAAAAAAGTTACATCTATTAGACAAAGAAGATTATAGCACTATATTAGCTAAATTGATTGATTCTACATTGGTTTATTCAAATATTTGCTATATTGCAAGAAGCAGGGTGGAATCAATCTTGTTGTTCGAATTCTCGATTTTTAGCCGAAAATCATGAACATTATGAATGATCGCGTGAGGATGCGATATTGTGAGTGACGTAAAGAAGTTATTCTCACTGTAAGCAATATTGTAATACAGCACTGTATTTTATTTCATATTGCATGCATGGCAGAACAATATTTAGCAACACTCCATCTATGTATAAATTATTTACAAACCGGATTCCAAAAAAGTTGGGACACTATACAAATCGTGAATAAATACTGAATGCAATGATGTGGAGGTGCCAATTTCTAATATTTTATTCAGAATAGAACATAAATCACGGAACAAAAGTTTAAACTGAGAAAATGTACCATTTTAAGGGAAAAATATGTTGAATCAGAATTTCATGGTGTCAACAAATCCCCAAAAAGTTGGGACAAGGCCATTTTCACCACTGTGTGGCATCTCCCCTTCTTCTTACAACACTCAACAGACGTCTGAGGACCGGGAAGACCAGTTTCTCAAGTTTAGAAATAGGAATGCTCTCCCATTCTTGTCTAATACAGGCCTCTAACTGTTCAGTCGTCTTGGGCCTTCTTTGTTGCACCTTCCTCTTTATGATGCGCCAAATGTTCTCTATAGGTGAAAGATCTGGACTGCAGACTGGCCATTTCAGTACCCAGATCCTTCTCCTAGGCAGCCATGATGTTTTGATTGATGTAGAATGTGGTCTGGCATTATCTTGTTGAAAACTGCAGGGTCTTCCCTGAAAGAGATGATGTCTGGATGGGAGCATATGTTGTTCTAGAACCTGAATATATTTTTCTGCATTGATGGTGTCTTTCCAGACATGCAAGCTGCCCATGCCACACACACTCATGCAACCCCATACCATCAGAGATGCAGGCTTCTGAACTGAGTGTTGATCGCAACTTGGGTTGTCCTTGTCCTCTTTGGTCCGGATGACATGGCGTCCCAGATTTCCAAAAAGAACTTCGAATCGTGACTCGTCTGACCACAGAACAGTCTTCCATTTTGCCACACTCCATTTTAAATGATCCCTGGTCCAGTGAAAACGCCTGAGCTTGTGGATCTTGCTTAGAAATGGCTTCTTCTTTGCACTGTAGAGTTTCAGCTGGCAACGGCGGATGGCATGGTGGATTGTGTTCACTAACAATGGTTTCTGGAAGTATTCCTGAGCCCATTCTGTGATTTCCTTTATAGTAGCATTCCTGTTTGTGATGCAGTGTCGTTTAAGGGCCCGGAGATCACGGGCATCCAGTATGGTTTTATGGCCTTGACCCTTACGCACAGAGATTGTTCCAGATTCTCTGAATCTTCGGATGATGTTATGCACAGTTGATGATGATAGATGCAAAGTCTTTGCAATTTTTTGCTGGGTAACACCTTTCTGATATTGCTCCACTATCTTTCTGTGCAACATTGTGGGAATTGGTGATCCTCTACCCATCTTGGCTTCTGAGAGACACTGCCAATCTGAGAAGCTCTTTTTATACCCAATCATGTTGCCAATTGACCTAATTAGTGTTAATTGGTCTTCCAGCTCTTCGTTATGCTCAAATTTACTTTTTCCAGCCTCTTATTGCTACTTGTCCCAACTTTTTTGGGATTTGTTGACACCGTGAAATTTTGAATCAACATATTTTTCCTTTAAAATGATACATTTACTCGGATTAAACGTTTGATCTGTCATCTACGTTCTATTACAAATAAAATATTGACATTTGCCATCTCCACATCATTGCATTCAGTTTTTATTCACGATTTGTATAGTGTCCCAACTTTTTTGGAATCCGGTTTGTATATGTAGATTGAGTGTTGCTAAATATTCGTGTATGCAAATAAGAACTACATTGATATAAATTAGTTTTTATTTATTTTTTCCTTCGCGGCCGCCCCCCCATAGTAGATACTACTGATTGGTGCACTTAGTATTCTTGTTACTTCGCAGTACTGCCAGTAGCATGTACAGTAAAGACCAAAAGTTTGGACACACCTTCTCATTTAAAGAGTTTTCTTTATTTTCATGACTATGAAAATTGTAGATTCACACTGAAGGCATCAAAACTATGAATTAACACATGTGGAATTATATACATAACAAAAAAGTGTGAAACAACTAAAAATATGTCATATTCTAGGTTCTTCAATGTAGCCACCTTTTGCTTTGATTACTGCTTTGCACACTCTTGGCATTCTCTTGATGAGCTACAAGAGGTAGTCTCCTGAAATGGTTTTCACTTCACAGGTGTGTCCTGTCAGGTTTAATAAGTGGGATTTCTTGCCTTATAAATGGGGTTGGGACCATCAGTTGCGTTGTGGAGAAGTCAGGTAGATACACAGCTGATAGTCCTACTGAATAGACTGTTAGAATTTGTATTATGGCAAGAAAAAAAGCAGCTAAGTAAAGAAAAACGAGTGGCCATCATTACTTTAAGAAATGAAGGTCAGTCAGTCCGAAAAATTGGGAAAACGTTGAAAGCGCCCCAAGTGCAGTCACAAAAACCATCAAGCGCTACAAAAAAAACTGGCTCACATGCCGACCGCCCCAGGAAAGGAAGACCAAGAGTCACCTCTGCTGCGGAGGATAAGTTCATTCGAGTCACCAGCCTCAGAAATCGCAGGTTAACAGCAGCTCAGATTAGAGACCAGATCAATGCCACACAGAGTTCTAGCAGCAGACACATCTCTAGAACAACTGTTAAGAGGAGACTGTGTGAATCAGGCCTTCATGGTAGAATATCTGCTAGGAAACCACTGCTAAGGACAGGCAACAAGCAGAAGAGACTTGTTTGGGCTAAAGAACACAAGGAATAGACATTAGACCAGTGGAAATCTGTGCTTTGGTTTGATGAGTCCAAATTTGAGATCTTTGGTTCCAACCACCGTGTCTTTGTGCGATGCAGAAAAGGTAAACGGATGGACTCTACATGCCTGGTTCCCACCATGAAGCATGGAGGAGGAGGTGTGATGGTGTGGGGGTGCTTTGCTGGTGACACTGTTGGGGATTTATTCAAAATTGAAGGCGTACTGAACCAGCATGGCTACCACAGCATCTTGCAGCGGCATGCTATTCCATCTGGTTTGCGTTTAGTTGGACCATCATTTATTTTTCAACAGGACAATGACTCCAAACACACCTCCGGGGGGTGTAAGGGCTATTTGACCATGAAGGAGAGTGATGGGGTGCTGCGCCAGATGACCTGGCCTCCACAGTCACCGGACCTGAACCCAATCGAGATGGTTTGGGGTGAGCTGGACCGCAGAGTGAAGGCAAAAGGGCCAACAAGTGCTAAGCATCTCTGGGAACTCCTTCAAGACTGTTGGAAGACCATTTCAGGTGACTACCTCTTGAAGCTCATCAAGAGAATGCCAAGAGTGTGCAAAGCAGTAATCAAAGCAAAAGGTGGCTACTTTGAAGAACCTAGAATATGACATACTTTCAGTTGTTTCACACTTTTTTGTTATGTATATAATTCCACATGTGTTAATTCATAGTTTTGATGCCTTCAGCGTGAATCTACAATTTTCATAGTCATGAAAATAAAGAAAACTCTTTGAATGAGAAGGTGTGTCCAAACTTTTGGTCTGTACTGTATGTATGGATAACAGATAAATATCTATCACATGCACATAGCTTGTCCATTTTCCTGCCATGCAATATATACCACACACTATATATCATACACACAATATATATAGATTTTAGGTGTATCCCAAAAGATAATAAGACGATGTACAAGAGGCATTATTGTGGGGGGAAAAAAAACATTTCTCAGCTTTTGAACATTTCAGCAAAAAGTGTCCAGTCCAAAATTATTCATACCCTTCACAATAAACAATAGAAAACCCTTTATTGGTCATTACAGCAATCAAACGCTTCCTATAATTGCAGACCAGCTTTTTGCATGTCTCCACAGGTATTTTTGCCCATTCATCTTTAGCAATGAGCTCCAAATCTTTCAGGTTGGATGGTCTTCTTGCCATAACCCTGATCTTTAGCTCCCTCCACAGATTCTCAATTGGATTCAAGTCTGGACTCTGGCTGGGCCACTCCAAAACGTTAATGTTGTTGTCTGCTAACCATTTCTTCACCACTTTTGCTGTGTGTTTTGGGTCATTGTCATGCTGAAATGTCCACTGGTACCTAAGGTCAAGTTTCTCTGCAGACTGCCTGATGTTGTCGTTGAGAATCCGCATATATTGCTCTTTTTTCATGGTGCCGTTTACTGTGATTAGGTTCCCTGGTCCATTGGCTGAAAAGCACCCCCAAAGCATTAGGTTCCCACCACTATATTTGACAGTGGGGGTGGTGTTCTTTGGGTTGAAGGCTTCTCCTTTTTAAGCCAAATGAAGGAAACATCATTGTGACAAAACAATTACATTTTTGTTTCATCTGACCATAACACAGAAGACCAGAAGTCTTTTTCTTTGTCCAGATGAGCTTTTGAAAAGGCCAAGCGAGCTTTTGTGTGCCTTATCTGTAGAAGTGGCGTCCTCCTTGGTCTGCATTGTACAGTGTCTGTTGATTTGTCTGCCTTGAGACGTTGCCACCAGCAGAGCCCAGATTCACCAGGATGGCCTTGGTGGTGATCCTTGGATTCTTTTTCACCTTTCTAACTATCCTCCTGGCCAGCACAGGTGTCACTTTTGGCTTCCGACCACATCCTCTGAGATTTTCCACAGTGCGGTACATCTTGTATCTTTTGCTCAAATGTAAATAAAAGCTGAGAAATGTATTTTTTTTTCCACAATAATGCCTCTTGTACATCATCTTATTATCTTTTGGGAGACACCTATGTCATTTCCCGTCAAAAATTTACTTGCTGGTTGAATATAAGTAAGGGCAGCACTGTATGTATATGTGTGTATATATATATATATATATATATATATATATATATATATATATATATATATACAGGGAGTGCAGAATTATTAGGCAAGTTGTATTTTTGAGGATTAATTTTATTATTGAACAACAACCATGTTCTCAATGAACTCAAAAAAACTCATTAATATCAAAGCTGAATATTTTTGGAAGTAGTTTTTAGTTTGTTTTTAGTTTTAGCTATTTTAGGGGGATATCTGTGTGTGCAGGTGACTATTACTGTACATAATTATTAGGCAACTTAACAAAAAACAAATATATACCCATTTCAATTATTTATTTTTACCAGTGAAACCAATATAACATCTCAACATTCACAAATATACATTTCTGACATTCAAAAACAAAACAAAAACAAATCAGTGACCAATATAGCCACCTTTCTTTGCAAGGACACTCAAAAGCCTGCCATCTATGGATTCTGTCAGTGTTTTGATCTGTTCACCATCAACATTGCGTGCAGCAGCAACCACAGCCTCCCAGACACTGTTCAGAGAGGTGGACTGTTTTCCCTCCTTGTAAATCTCACATTTGATGATGGACCACAGGTTCTCAATGGGGTTCAGATCAGGTGAACAAGGAGGCCATGTCATTAGATTTTCTTCTTTTATACCCTTTCTTGCCAGCCACGCTGTGGAGTACTTGGACGCGTGTGATGGAGCATTGTCCTGCATGAAAATCATGTTTTTCTTACCTTGCAGACTTCTTCCTGTACCACTGCTTGAAGAAGGTGTCTTCCAGAAACTGGCAGTAGGACTGGGAGTTGAGCTTGACTCCATCCTCAACCCAAAAAGGCCCCACAAGCTCATCTTTGATGATACCAGCCCAAACCAGTACTCCACCTCCATCTTGCAGGCGTCTGAGTCGGACTGGAGCTCTCTGCCCTTTACCAATCCAACCATCTGGCCCATCAAGACTCACTCTCATTTCATCAGTCCATAAAACCCTAGAAAAATCAGTCTTGAGATATTTCTTGGCCCAGTCTTGACGTTTCAGCTTGTGTGTCTTGTTCAGTGGTGGTCGTCTTTCAGCCTTTCTTACCTTGGCCATGTCTCTGAGTATTGCACACCTTGTGCTTTTGGGCACTCCAGTGATGTTGCAGCTCTGAAATATGGCCAAACTGGTGGCAAGTGGCATCTTGGCAGCTGCACGCTTGACTTTTCTCAGTTCATGGGCAGTTATTTTGCGCCTTGTTTTTTCCACACGCTTCTTGCGACCCTGTTGACTATTTTGAATGAAACGCTTGATTGTTCGATGATCACTCTTCAGAAGCTTTGCAATTTTAAGAGTGCTGCATCCCTCTGCAAGATATCTCACTATTTTTGACTTTTCTGAGCCTGTCAAGTCCTTCTTTTGACCCATTTTGCCAAAGGAAAGGAAGTTTCCTAATAATTATGCACACCTGATATAGGGTGTTGATGTCATTAGACCACAACCCTTATCATTACAGAGATGCACATCACCTAATATGCTTAATTGGTAGTAGGCTTTCGAGCCTATACAGCTTGGAGTAAGACAACATGCATAAAGAGGATGATGTGGTCAAAATACTCATTTGCCTAATAATTCTGCACGTAGTGTGTGTGTATATATATATATATATATATATATATATATATATATATATATATATATATATATATCAAAAAGGATGCATGTGTGTATGTTCCGCAAAAACTCAAAACGCAACCATCGATTTCAACGAAACTTGGTATACACATCCCTTGCTACCTGGAAAGAAATCTTGCGGGGGTCTCGGCTCTCTACAACGTACCATTCCCGAGATATTCACAAAAAATTACCTATATTATCCAATAAAAGCCTGCCAGCCTTTCACTTAAATCCTAACTGTCAAATGACGGGCGCTGTGGAGTTCACAGTTAAAGGGACGGTCACCATGAAAGTCACTGTTAAAGGGGCGGTCACCATCAAAGTCACAGTTAAAGAGGACCTTTCACCGATCATGACACTGTGAACTATGACTACAGACATGGAGAGCGGCGCCCAGGGATCTCACTGCACTTACTATTATCCCTGGGCGCCGCTCCGTTCTCCTGCTATTCCCTCCGGTATCTCCGGCCACTAAGGGCAGACTCCGCCTACCATAACTTTGTGACCGGAGATACCGGAGGGCATAGCAGGAGAACGGAGCGGCACCCAGGGATAATAGTAAGTGCAGTGAGATCCCCGGGCGCCGCTCTCCATGTCTGTATACTTAGTTCACAGTGTCATAATCGGTGAAAGGTCCTCTTTAAAGGGGAGACTTTAAGCCTCCTTCTAATCATAAAGCTACTGTGACAACTAAATCAACAGGGAGGGAGGGTGGGCTGGCAGCAGATCTTCAAAATGCGGCTTGGCAGACAGTCTAACGCTGGCAGCCACAAAAAATGATATACCCAACATAACACTATCCAATAACCAATTATCTCATTTCCAAACTGTTGTTTGGTTTCCCTAAACGTCAATTACCCAGTCACATTACCCTATAGGGCACCTGCCTAACAAATCCCATGTTACCTCATCCTACCATGTAACTAAGACTAGTTCTACCCATCTATAACACATTTTTTACCAACAAAATTAGGCAAATCTACTATTGGTGTAATTTATAATCCCATGCAGATTCCTCCATATAGGAATTTCTTGATCTTTATCTTTGTTATTATTTCTGAGTTGTTTGTCTAAATTCTTAATATTGTGTCATTATTACAGGTCAACCCGTTCCCTCCATCCGCCACCACAAAAAATAAAATAAAAATCGGAGGAGGTGCCCATGGTGGAGGAGGAGTGTGAGGAGCAGGAGGAGGGAGAAAATGTTGAGGCCACTTCCCCCCCAGATGTTTGCGAGACAGAGGCGACAGAGGAGGAGGCCAGAACTTCCCATCCACCATATTCTGACCCCCCAGCATCAGAAGAGGAGGAAGAGGTGGTCTACACCCCCCACTGGAAGGGTAAATATGTGCACACATTACTATAATTTGGTAAACATAACATATTCACAAGCATCCCACGAGCCCCCCACCACCCTGCATCTCCGAAGCTGCAATGCACATGTGTAATGAATCTGAAAAATAGCAGCCCTTAGTTAACATGGCTGCCTGTTTAGCTGAGCAGCATTTTCACCTTGGTACACAAACGTTTATGCCTGGGAGCAGGGTGTCTGTTGGTCCATAATAGACTGTCAATCTGTGTCAAGTCACGTCCCGCTGAGGCCTACTCTTAATGGCCGGCCGTGAAGTGGTTAAAAGGGGCAACAATGAGGGGACAACAGAAACTAGTGTTATAGGAAAATAAAAAAAATGCAACATAATCTCTAAACTACCGAAAAACTACTAACCAAATAAAAAAAAAACATTATACTCTATCCGAACTATCACTAAGAAAACCAAAATATATTTAATGTAATGTAGGCTTTAGCCAAAAAACAACCACACCATTGAGGGTTAAATGCACTTGGTGACAGGCGCAGCTTGCCCCTGATGTAGTATATGGCCAAAAAATAAACAGACTATTGCTGGTTAAATGCACTTGGTGTGACAGCTTCACCCTGATGTAGGCTTTAGCCAAAAAACAACCACACCATTGAGGGTTAAATGCACTTGGTCGCAGCTTGTGCTGGCGCACCACAAGACACAAAATGGCCGCTGATCACCCCAGAAAAAAGTGACTGACAAACGGTCTGGGCAGCCTAAAAACAGTGAGCAATTGAGTATCAGCAGCTCAATGACCCACAGCTGCAGATCGATCAATAATCAAGTCCTTTGGAGGAGTTTATCTGCCTAATCTCGCCCTACTGTCGCAGCCGCAACCTCTCCCTACGCTAATCAGAGCAGAGTGACGGGCGGCGCTATGTGACTCCAGCTTAAATAGAGGCTGGGTCACATGTTGCTCTGGCCAATCACAGCCATGCCAATAGTAGGCATGGCTGTGACGGCCTCTTGGGGCAAGTAGTATGACGCTTGTTGATTGGCTGCTTTGCAGCCTTTCAAAAAGCGCCAAGAAAGCGTCACAAAAGCGCCAAGAAAGCGACGAACACCGAACCCGAACCCGGACTTTTACGAAAATGTCCGGGTTCGGGTCCGTGTCACGGACCCCCCAAAATTCGGTACGAACCCGAACTATACAGTTAGAGTTCGCTCATCCCTATTTACGACGTTTGATGTGCGATAAAACTGACCAGTTACTTTCATTCTACAGGTCAGTACGAATACGGCGATACTATATCTATCTATATATATATATATATATATATATATATATATATATATATATATATATATATATATAGTGCTTCTTGCATTTTGATAAAAATAATAAAAAAGTGGGAAAAAATCTGTTTTATTTTTTTGTCGCCATATTTTGACCCCTATAAGTTTTCTGTAATCATGTGTACGGAGCTGTGTGGCGGCTCATTTTTTTGTGGGGCGGTCTTAAATTTTCATCGATACCATTCTGGGGTGTGTATGACTTTTTGATCACTTTTTATAAAAAAAAATTGTAGAAATTAAAGTGACCTAAAACAACAAATCTGCTGTTTTGACGCTGTTTTCCATTTTGCTGTTTGTCGTACAGGGAAATATATTTTGATATTTTTAAACTATGGGCATTTTCGCACATGGCGACACCCATGATGTGTATATTTTTTTTTTTATTGTTTTTATTTTGGAAAAGGGGGTGATTTGAATTTTTATGTTTTTTTCTTATTTTCAAAAACTTTTTTTATTTCTTACACTTTTTTAGTTTCCCTATGCTCAGCTCACAGGACAATGACGGGACTGCACGGGATGAGGGTTTGATAAGGCTGCGACATCACAGGGGATGTGGATTGGCTGGCCATTTTAGGAGAAACTGTTTAGTTACCACAAAAGCGCGAGGAAATTTGGATTTATAGCCACCACTGCAATCCAGCATCTTTTTTTTTTTCCTAGGGATAATAGCAGCTAAAATATTTATAGACAAAATGGAAAACAGAAAATGAAACATAAATATAAGTGCTATACTTCTGTATCTCAAAGTACTAATATAAATAGATTAGCAGCATTTACTGAGAACTGTCAAATGACCTGCATAAGCTCTTCCAATTGAAAATAATTATCTAGATACTGAGTGCTATGTTACCAGCTGAGCTCATAACACAGGGTTGCAATCTATGATGCTCCAGTGGGCTGCTCTGCTATGATTTTATGGCCTTATGATCTATGATTGTAGTGTGGCTTTTTAATCCATGGTAGACTAATTATATTCTAAACCATGGTGGTTTGGTGTCTTTGCAATAATTGTCCTCTGGGGAAATTCTGATCTCCAGTGGTCCAGTTTATGCTATTTATGGTTTTTGAGGGCCATTTTTCCATGGTAGTCCATCTATAAGGTGTATGATAAAGCTATAGACGTGATGCCCAGGCAAAATATTTATTTATAAACTATGAAATGTAGTTGTCTTTCTGTCTAACTTTCAAATGGTTTTATCAAAGTATTACAAGATAATATCCAGAAAAGTAGTAATATATTTGAACAGATAATACAGCAGCAGAGGAATACCTTGACAATTATACTTTATAATTTCTTAGGAACTTCAAAAATAGTGTTTAAGAATACAATTCACCTACTTTATCACCTTTAAAAGGGAACAATATCTTGCCAGTGAATGATCACAGTTAATACTCAACAGCCACTTTTAATTCCAATCTATTCTACTGCTTGACATGAAAAAAGTGGCGAGAAAGTTACAGTGACATTTTAATAATGTACTTTAGTAAGTAATGTTTTAGGAATGACAGAAGATTATAGATAATGAGTTAGAAGAAAAGATACAATCATACTCTAAATTATTCTGATCTAATGAAAATAATATATGTTTTGAATCTGCTGTCAAAACAGGGCCTTTATTAAAATGTCTTGGAGATAATATACTGTATTCTGTAGTTCTCATCAACTGTGAAAATGGAAACCGTCTTTCAGAATTTTCCTTTGATGAAAGGACTGTGACAAAACTATTATTTCATAGAAGATAAGATGCCTTTATTGTCACTGTACAATACAATGTACAATACAATGAAATACTGATAATGATATACAGTAGACCTTTGATTTTTATACCTTCCTACTATGTACAGTAATGGTTAACATGCTTTATTACTGACTTAATTTCATCACATTGCAGCAATTGTATTTACATCTGTATTTTTTTTAACCTCTTCAAGCAGAAGCTAGTTTGGACCAAATGCCGATGCCTCACGTTTCAAATCTGACATGTGTCACTTTATGTGGAAATAACTTTGGAGTGCTTTTACTTATCCAAGCGATTCTGAGATTTGTTTTTCTCATGACACTTCTTTTTTATGTTAGTGGCAAAATTGGGTCAATATGCTTTATCTTTATTTATAAAAAAAATCCCAATTTTACAAAAAAATGTGGAAAAACTAGCAATTTCCTAAATTTGAATTTCTCTGCTTTTAAGACAAATAATGATACTTCATAAATAGTTATTACTTAACATTTCCCATATGTCTACTTTATGTCTGCATCATTTTGTAAATATCTTAATTTTTTTTAGGACGTTAGAAGGCTTAGAATTTTGGAAACAATTTTCAACAAAATTTTCAAAAACTTCTTTTTAACGACCAGTTTAGTTCTGAAGTTACTTTAAGAGGCTTTCATAGTAGAAATTGCGAATAAATGACCCAATTTTAGAAACTACAATTCTCAAATTATTAAAAACTGATTTGTTGAACCTTTAAATGCTCCACAGAAATTAAAGCAAAATGGAGGTGAGATTTAAAAAAATCATCTTCCCTGTAACATAGCAAGGGTTAACAGCAAAACAAGCCTCTATATTTATTACTAGTGATGAGCGGAAGGTGCCATATTCGATTTCACGATATTTCGTGAATATTCGATTGAATATTTGTCTTATATTCGTCGAAATCGAATATTCGTCATTATTCTATTTATCGCGATTAATATGCAATTAAATTATTTGCGTATTGCGATTTTTAACTGTATAAGGCAACTTTACTATTGGTTTGCTAATGGTATGCGTATTTTATGAATATTCGCTACATTGCTATATATTCTTGTTTTAGAATATGAAGAATATTCTAAAAAACTAAGATAGCAATATAGCGAATATTCATAAAATACACATATAGACTGCAATTTAACTAATATAGTGCTATAATCATTTTTTTTATAGTCAATTTTTTTTTGTCTCTTCTGAACATCAGATTTGGAAAACATTTACCCTATAAAAAAAAAATACTATAGCACTACATTAGCTAAATTGCAATCTATATGTGTATTTTACGAATATTTGCTATATTGCTATATATTCTCGTCTTAGAATATGACGACTATTCTAAAATACAAAGTTATAGCAGTATAGCGAATATGACAAATATTATAAAAAAACTAAGTTATAGCAATATAGCGAATATGACGAATATAATAAAAAACTAAGTTATAGCAATGTAGCGAATATATTCGGTATTTCGAATATTTGTCTTTTTTTTTTTAAAAGTGTACTGTTATTACACTTTGGCATACTCCTCCCCGACAAGCGTCCCTGTCACCATGGAAACGCCTGTGGGTTAGAATATACCATCGGATCTGAGTTTTCACGATCTCAGGGAAAACTCAGATTCAATTGTATTTTCTAACCCACAGGCGTTCCCATGGTGATGGGGATGCTTGTCGGGGAGGAGTATGCCGAAGTTGACTAACAGTACACTTTGAAAAAAAAATATCTAAATAACAAATATATTTGCTATATTGCTATATAGGAACTGTCAAATAATGAAAGATATAGTTGCTTTCCATGGAAAAATAAAAGAATAAGCCAGAAAGGTCAGTTATTGTTAAAATGTTGTAAATTGTTAGTGTTAAAATGTTATAATGTTATTAAAAATATTTATCTGCCACAGACTTGATGTGCCTGATCTTGAAAGTTCTAGCAGTCGGACGAACGTGTCGTGTGTAGCTAATTTTGTACTTCTTTTTATTGTTGTTTAAAAAAATATTTATTGAAGCAAAAATTTTAGAAAGTCAAATAGTGTATTTTTTTTCATGTTAGCCCATTCCACTTACAATATGATGCTGTCAGAGGTATCTTGGTTTATTTTTGGTGTTGTCCTGGGAACAAATTCCTGCTGCACACTTTGAACCTGCTGCTGGCTGTCGTGCTGAGTTAGGCCGAGCTATGTGTTGGCCTTATATTTACTACCTGCTGCTGATTCTGAAGTCTGTCCTGACCCTGATGACTTATGTGTGGGCCTCATACTCCACCGTTACCAATACTTGCTGTTGTAGGTCCTGACACTGCTGAACTATGTAGGCCTTATACTCCACCATTACCGATACTGCTGTTGTAGGTCCTGACACTGCTGAGTTATGTGTGGGCCTTATACTCCACCATTACCGATACTTGCTGTTGTAGGTCCTGACACTGCTGCGTTATGTAGGCCTTATACTCCACCGTTAACGATTCTTGCTGTTGTAGGTCCTGACACTGCTAAGTTATGTGTGGGCTGTATACTACAGTGTTACCATGTACCTAATGCTGTCTGTTCTGCTGTCTGTCCTAACCATGGAATAAAGGGGCCTTACAACAAACTTATAAAATTACAACGTAACATTACATTTAAAAAAAACTAAAGCACGCGTTATCAAACTGAAAAAAGGTATTTATAACAAAAATAATAAAACAAGCCTCTAGGGCAACTTTTTGAGCTCCAATAATATGTTGTCCATTTTTTGTAATTGGAGAAGGTGCTTTTCTTCCATTTCCCGCACCTACTTATTGACGCGATGCTGCAATTTTTTTAGTTTCGCCATTGCTATCTTCTAAGTGCTTTATGCACTTGTTCACTACTGAAAAAAACTAAACTAAAAATAAATAAATACATTTTAATTAGGGTTACTTACAAGACAATTAGTGCATTGTGTGTAGTATGTGTTTAAACACTGCCTATTTACATCTAAATACAATAACTATAGATATTTACATTAAATATATTTTGGTTTTCTTAGTGATAGTTCGGATAGAGTATAATGTTTTTTTTTAATTTGGTTAGTAGTTTTCGGTAGTTTAGAGATTATGTTGCATTTTTTTTATTTTCCTATAACACTAGTTTCTGTTGTCCCCTCATTGTTGCCCCTTTTAACCACTTCACGGCCGGCCATTAAGAGTAGGCCTCAGCGGGACGTGACTTGACACAGATTGACAGTCTATTATGGACCAACAGACACCCTGCTCCCAGGCATAAACGTTTGTGTACCAAGGTGAAAATGCTGCTCAGCTAAACAGGCAGCCATGTTAACTAAGGGCTGCTATTTTTCAGATTCATTACACATGTGCATTGCAGCTTCGGAGATGCAGGGTGGTGGGGGGCTCGTGGGATGCTTGTGAATATGTTATGTTTACCAAATTATAGTAATGTGTGCACATATTAACCCTTCCAGTGGGGGTGTAGACCACCTCTTCCTCCTCTTCTGATGCTGGGGGGTCAGAATATGGTGGATGGGAAGTTCTGGCCTCCTCCTCTGTCGCCTCTGTCTCGCAAACATCTGGGGGGGAAGTGGCCTCAACATTTTCTCCCTCCTCCTGCTTCTCACACCTCCTCCACCATGGGCACCTCCTCCGATTTTTTTTTTTTTTCTTTTTTGTGGTGGCGGATGGAGGGAACGGGTTGACCTGTAATAATGACACAATATTAAGAATTTAGACAAACAACTCAGAAATAATAACAAAGATAAAGATCAAGAAATTCCTATATGGAGGAATCTGCATGGGATTATAAATTACACCAATAGTAGATTTGCCTAATTTTGTTGGTAAAAAATGTGTTATAGATGGGTAGAACTAGTCTTAGTTACATGGTGCATTTAACCAGCAATATGGTGCATTTAACCACCAAGTGCATTTAACCAGCAATAGTCTGTTTATTTTTTGGCCATATACTACATCAGGGGCAAGCTGCGCCTGTCACCAAGTGCATTTAACCCTCAATGGTGTGGTTGTTTTTTAGCTAAAGCCTACATCAGGGTGAAGCTGTCACACCAAGTGCATTTAACCAGCAATAGTCTGTTTATTTTTTGGCCATATACTACATCAGGGGCAAGCTGCGCCCGTCAACAAGTGAATTTAACCCTCAGTAGTGTGGTTGGTCAAGCTGTCACACCAAGTGCATTTAACCAGCAATAGTCTGTTCATTTTTTGGCCATATACTACATCAGGGGCAAGCTGCGCCTGTCACCAAGTGCATTTAACCCTCAGTAGTGTGGTTGGTCAAGCTGTCACACCAAGTGCATTTAACCAGCAATAGTGTGGTTATTTTTTGGCCATATCCCAGTCTAATTCTGTCAGTAAATCTATACCTATCACCCAGCGCCTAAATACTAGGCCTCAAATTTATATCCCGCTAAATCTGTCGTTACCGCTGTACTGTTCTGGCTGGGCAAGTTATTTAGTGTCCGTCAAAGCACATTTTTTGTTCTGGGTTGTAATACAATTCCCAATTTAGCAATTTCATAATTTAGTGGTTTCTGCTGTATCAGGCCTACTTTAAATACATCCCTAAAAGGGTATATCAGAATCAAGGTGCTAATAGGGTCATTCAGAATAACTTCACACACACGCTACTGTGCATTTCCAAGTCTAATTCTGTCAGTAAATCTATACCTATCACCCAGCGCCTAAATACTAGGCCTCAAATTTATATCCCGCTAAATCTGTCGTTACTGCTGTACTGTTCTGGCTGGGCAAGTTATTTAGTGTCCGTCAAAGCACATTTTTTGTTCTGGGTTGAAATACAATTCCCAATTTAGCAATTTCCTAATTTAGTGGTTTCTGCTGTATCAGGCCTACTTTAAATACATCCCTAAAAGGGTATATCAGAATCAAGGTGCTGATAGGGTCATTCAGAATAACTTCACACACACGCTACTGTGCATTTCCAAGTCTAATTCTGTCAGTAAATCTATACCTGTCACCCAGCGCCTAAATACTAGGCCTCAAATTTATATCCCGCTAAATCTGTCGTTACTGCTGTACTGTTCTGGCTGGGCAAGTTATTAAGTGTTCGTCAAAGCACATTTTTTGTTCTAGGTTGAAATACAATTCCCAATTTAGCAATTTCATAATTTAGTGGTTTCTGCTGTATCAGAGCTATTTTAAATCTATTCCTAAAAGGGTATATAATATTCAAGGTGCACATAGGGTCATTCAGAATAACTTCACACACACGCTACTGTGCATTTCCAAGTCTAATTCTGTCAGTAAATCTATACCTGTCACCCAGCGCCTAAATACTAGGCCTCAAATTTATATTCAGCTGAATTTGAATACAATACATTGGGCCAAATAATATTTTTGTTGTTGTGGTGAACGATAACAATGAGGAAAACATCTAGTAAGGGACGCGGACGTGGACATGGTCGTGGTGGTGTTAGTGGACCCTCTGGTGCTGGGAGAGGACGTGGCCATTCTGCCACATCCACACGTCCTAGTGTACCAACTACCTCAGGTCCCAGTAGCCGCCAGAATTTACAGCGATATATGGTGGGGCCCAATGCCGTTCTAAGGATGGTAAGGCCTGAGCAGGTACAGGCATTAGTCAATTGGGTGGCCGACAGTGGATCCAGCATGTTCACATTATCTCCCACCCAGTCTTCTGCAGAAAGCGCACAGATGGCGCCTGAAAACCAACCCCATCAGTCTGTCACATCACCCCAATGCATATCAGGGAAACTGTCTGAGCCTCAAGTTATGCAGCAGTCTCTTATGCTGTTTGAAGACTCTGCTGGCAGGGTTTCCCAAGGGCATCCACCTAGCCCTTCCCCAACGGTGGAAGACATAGACTGCACTGACGCACAACCACTTATGTTTCCTGATGATGAGGACATGGGAATACCACCTCAGCATGTCTCTGATGATGACGAAACACAGGTGCCAACTGCTGCGTCTTTCTGCAGTGTGCAGACTGAACAGGAGGTCAGGGATCAAGACTGGGTGGAAGACGATGCAGGGGACGATGAGGTCCTAGACCCCACATGGAATGAAGGTCGTGCCACTGACTTTCACAGTTCGGAGGAAGAGGCAGTGGTGAGACCGAGCCAACAGCGTAGCAAAAGAGGGAGCAGTGGGCAAAAGCAGAACACCCGCCGTCAAGAGACTCCGCCTGCTACTGACCGCCGCCATCTTGGACCGAGCACCCCAAAGGCAGCTTCAAAGAGTTCCCTGGCATGGCACTTCTTCAAACAATGTGCTGACGACAAGACCCGAGTGGTTTGCACGCTGTGCCATCAGAGCCTGAAGCGAGGCATTAACGTTCTGAACCTTAGCACAACCTGCATGACCAGGCACCTGCATGCAAAGCATGAACTGCAGTCTAAACACCTTAAAAACAAGGAAGTTGCTCAGGCTCCCCCTGCTACCTCTTCTGCTGCTGCCGCCTCGGCCTCTTCTGCTGCTGCCGCCTCGGCCTCTTCCTCCGCCTCTGGAGGAACGTTGGCACCTGCCGCCCAGCAAACAGGGGATGTACCACCAACACCACCACCACCTCCGTCACCAAGCGTCTCAACCATGTCACACGGCAGCGTTCAGCTCTCCATCTCACAAACATTTGAGAGAAAGCGTAAATTCCCACCTAGCCACCCTCGATCCCTGGCCCTGAATGCCAGCATTTCTAAACTACTGGCCTATGAAATGCTGTCATTTAGGCTGGTGGACACAGACAGCTTCAAACAGCTCATGTCGCTTGCTGTCCCACAGTATGTTGTTCCCAGCCGCCACTACTTCTCCAAGAGAGCCGTGCCTTCCCTGCACAACCAAGTATCCGATAAAATCAAGTGTGCACTGCGCAACGCCATCTGTAGCAAGGTCCACCTAACCACAGATACGTGGACCAGTAAGCACGGCCAGGGACGCTATATCTCCCTAACTGCACACTGGGTAAATGTAGTGGCAGCTGGGCCCCAGGCGGAGAGCTGTTTGGCGCACGTCCTTCCGCCGCCAAGGATCGCAGGGCAACATTCTTTGCCTCCTGTTGCCACCTCCTCCTTCTCGGCTTCCTCCTCCTCTTCTTCCACCTGCTCATCCAGTCAGCCACACACCTTCACCACCAACTTCAGCACAGCCCGGAGTAAAAGTCAGCAGGCCATTCTGAAACTCATATGTTTGGGGGACAGGCCCCACACCGCACAGGAGTTGTGGTGGGGTATAGAACAACAGACCGACGAGTGGTTGCTGCCGGTGAGCCTCAAGCCCGGCCTGGTGGTGTGCGATAATGGGCGAAATCTCGTTGCAGCTCTGGGACTAGCCGGTTTGACGCACATCCCTTGCCTGGCGCATGTGCTGAATTTGGTGGTGCAGAAGTTCATTCACAACTACCCCGACATGTCAGAGCTGCTGCATAAAGTGCGGGCCGTCTGTTCGCGCTTCCGGCGTTCACATCCTGCCGCTGCTCGCCTGTCTGCGCTACAGCGTAACTTCGGCCTTCCCGCTCACCGCCTCATATGCGACGTGCCAACCAGGTGGAACTCCACCTTGCACATGCTGGACAGACTGTGCGAGCAGCAGCAGGCCATAGTGGAGTTTCAGCTGCAGCACGCACGGGTCAGTCGCACTGCGGAACAGCACCACTTCACCACCAATGACTGGGCCTCCATGCAAGACCTGTGTGCCCTGTTGCGCTGTTTCGAGTACTCCACCAACATGGCCAGTGGCGATGACGCCCGTAATCAGCATTATAATACCACTTCTATGTCTCCTTGAGAAAACACTTAGGGCGATGATGGAAGAGGAGGTGGCCCAGGAGGAGGAGGAGGAGGAGGAGGAAGAGGGGTCATTTTTAGCACTTTCAGGCCAGTCTCTTCGAAGTGACTCAGAGGGAGGTTTTTGGCAACAGCAGAGGCCAGGTACAAATGTGGCCAGCCAGGGCCCACTACTGGAGGACGAGGAGGATGAGGAGGAGGTGGAGGAGGATGAGGATGAAGCATGGTCACAGCGGGGTGGCACCCAACGCAGCTCGGGCCCATCACTGGTGCATGGCTGGGGGCAAAGGCAGGACGATGACGATACGCCTCCCAAAGAAGACAGCTTGTCCTTACCCCTGGGCAGCCTGGCACACATGAGCGACTACATGCTGCAGTGCCTGCGCAACGACAGCAGAGTTGCCCACATTTTAACGTGTGCGGACTACTGTGTTGCCACCCTGCTGGATCCACGCTACAAAGACAATGTGCCCACCTTACTTCCTGCACTGGAGCGTGATAGGAAGATGCGCGAGTACAAGCGCACGTTGGTAGACGCGCTACTTAGAGCATTCCCAAATGTCACAGGGGAACAAGTGGAAGCCCATGGCCAAGGCAGAGGAGGAGCAAGAGGTCGCCAAGGCAGCTGTGTCACGGCCAGCTCCTCTGAGGGCAGGGTTAGCATGGCAGAGATGTGGAAAAGTTTTGTCAACACGCCACAGCTAACTGCACCACCACCTGATACGCAACGTGTTAGCAGGAGGCAACATTTCACTAACATGGTGGAACAGTACGTGTGCACACCACTCCACGTACTGACTGATGGTTCGGCCCCATTCAACTTCTGGGTCTCTAAATTGTCCACGTGGCCAGAGCTAGCCTTTTATGCCTTGGAGGTGCTGGCCTGCCCGGCGGCCAGCGTTTTGTCTGAACGTGTATTCAGCACGGCAGGGGGCGTCATTACAGACAAACGCAGCCGCCTGTCTACAGCCAATGTGGACAAGCTGACGTTCATAAAAATGAACCAGGCATGGATCCCACAGGACCTGTCCGTCCCTTGTCCAGATTAGACATTAACTACCTCCCCTTAACCATATATTATTGTACTCCAGGGCACTTCCTCATTCAATCCTATTTTTATTTTCATTTTACCATTATATTGCGAGGCTACCCAAAGTTGAATGAACCTCTCCTCTGTCTGGGTGCCGGGGCCTAAATATATGCCAATGGACTGTTCCAATGTTGGGTGACGTGAAGCCTGATTCTCTGCTATGACATGCAGACTAATTCTCTGCTGACATGAAGCCAGATCCTCTGTTACGGGACCTCTCTCCTCTGCCTGGGTGCTGGGCCTAAATATCTGACAATGGACTGTTGCAGTGGTGGCTGACGTGAAGCCTGATTTTCTGCTATGACATGCAGACTAATTCTCTGCTGACATGAAGCCAGATCCTCAGTTACGTGACCTCTCTCCTCTGCCTGGGTGCTGGGCCTAAATTTATGAAAATGGACTGTTGCATTGGTGGCTGACGTGAAGCCTGATTCTCTGCTATGATATGAAGACTGATTCTCTGCTGACATGAAGCCAGATTGTCTGTTAAGGGACCTCTTTCCTCTGCCTAGGTGCTGGGCCTAAATTTATGACAATGGACTGTTGCAGTGGTGGGTGACGTGAAGCCTGATTCTCTGCTATGACATGAAGACTGATTCTCTGCTGACATGAAGCCAGATTGTCTGTTACGGGACCTCTCTCCTCTGCCTGGGTGCTGGGCCTAAATTTATGAAAATGGACTGTTGCATTGGTGGCTGACGTGAAGCCTGATTCTCTGCTATGATATGCAGACTGATTCTCTGCTGACATGAAGCCAGATTGTCTGTTACGGGACCTCTCTCCTCTGCCTAGGTGCTGGGCCTAAATATCTGACAATGGACTGTTGCATTGGTGGCTGACGTGAAGCCTGATTCTCTGCTATGATATGAAGACTGATTCTCTGCTGACATGAAGCCAGATTGTCTGTTACGGGACCTCTCTCCTCTGCCTGGGTGCTGGGCCTAAATTTATGAAAATGGACTGTTACAGTGGTGGGTGACGTGAAGCCTGATTCTCTGCTATGACATGAAGACTGATTCTCTGCTATGACATGAAGCCAGATTGTCTGTTACGGGACCTCTCTCCTCTGCCTGGGTGCTGGGCCTAAATTTATGAAAATGGACTGTTGCAATGGTGGCTGACGTGAAGCCTGATTCTCTGCTATGATATGAAGACTGATTCTCTGCTGACATGAAGCCAGATTGTCTGTTACGGGACCTCTCTCCTCTGCCTGGGTGCTGGGCCTAAATTTATGAAAATGGACTGTTGCAGTGGTGGGTGACGTGAAGCCTGATTCTCTGCTATGACATGCAGACTGATTCTCTGCTGACATGAAGCCAGATCCTCTGTTACGGGACCTCTCTCCTCTGCCTGGGTGCTGGGCCTAAATATCTGACAATGGACTGTTGCATTGGTGGCTGACGTGAAGCCTGATTCTCTGCTATGACATGAAGACTGATTCTCTGCTGACATGAAGCCAGATTCTCTGTTACGGGACCTCTCTCCAATTGATTTTGGTTAATTTTAATTTATTTAATTTTTATTTTTATTCATTTCCCTATCCACATTTGTTTGCAGGGGGATTTACCTACATGTTGCTGCCTTTTGCAGCCCTCTAGCCCTTTCCTGGGCTGTTTTACAGCCTTTTTAGTGCCGAAAAGTTCGGGTCCCCATTGACTTCAATGGGGTTCGGGTTCGGGACGAAGTTCGGATCGGGTTCGGATCCCGAACCCGAACTTTTTCGGGAAGTTTGGCCGAACTTCTCGAACCCGAACATCCAGGTGTCCGCTCAACTCTAGTCGTAAATAAAAAAAAACATAAAACTGGTGGAATTGCTTTTCTTTCGTAATTTCACCCCATTTGGATTCTTTTTCCCGCTTCCCAACTACATCATATGATGTAGTGATGATGACATATTCTCATCGATATTAGATGATGTGGAAAAGGAGGAAAAGCATATGGCAGAAGAAGGGCTCCTACCTGTAGGGCAGGAGAATGCTGGGATGGGAGAAGTGGGTATGCCAAAGCTCATTAATAATTTGTAATATACCCTGCAGAAGATGGCAGGATAGAACAGCAATAATATGCATATTGTGTCCCCACTTAACTAGCCAAACTAGCCAAAGATGGAATAAAGGTGCAGCGTGGTCATGAACAATGAAAAAGGACTGTACAGTGCACTCTTCATTATTAAATTGAAGGCAGCTGCGGGCTAATTGCACCCTGCCGTACCCTAAGGCACAGTGGCCTGGGTATACCTGAATTATAGTAAATTAATTCATCACAAATCAAATTTCTTCGCTACCTTTGGCAAAGTTGCCGAATCTAATTTTTCAAAACCTTGGTCATCTCTAGCTGTAACTCTTGAATGCGAGCATTGTATAATGCTATGGAAGCAATAATAGCAATAATACATTTCTATTAACTTTCTGTACATGATAAATAGGATCAATAGGAATCTTCAACTTGAGTAAGTATCCCCTCTCCAAAGAGGAAGAATCATTTTTACAAAAAGGGCTGAAGTTTGCTCCAAGCAATGGAATTAATAAGTTCAGTCTGTATTTAGACATTCATAAATATGTTAGGAAACTTAATTTGGCAAAATATCATCTGAGCATGCAGCAACCACTGCTGACTAACATGATAGCGACAACAGGAGTCATCCACACCGACCTCCGAAATAAATCTAAATTCTGTCCTAAAAATAAGAATAATGAATGTATTGATGCCTTCAAAAGAAGTTTATTGAATGAATTAGAGAAAAACCAAATTACGTACCGGTAATTCCCTTTTCATGAATCCTCCATGACGGCATACCATGAGAGAGATGACCCGCCTCCAACCAGGTAGGGACAGGAAGTATAAGTTTGACTCTCCTCCGGCTCCTCCTCAGTGTCTTTCTGGATCGACAGCCTAGAGAGTGTTCTTTCGAATCTTTTTTTTTTTTTTTTTTTTGCACACCATCACACACACCATCACCTATGTGTAGGCCTATCATAATCTTATGAACGTCTATATTTACATATATCCCTTTTTTTTTTTAGGGTGGGAAACCCCTATGCCGTCATGGAGGATTCATGAAAAGGGAATTACCGGTACGTAATTTGGTTTTTCCCTTTCATCCTCCATGACGGCATACCATGAGATATAACATATTAACAATTTTAGGGGGGGATTATAGCTTGAAGGACTTTCCTCCCAAAGGCTAGATCCTGACCTGCCTTAACATTGATTCTATAATGTTTAATAAAAGTATTAGGGCTAGACCAGGTGGCTGCCCTACAAATTTGCTCTAATGAAGCGTTTGCCCTCTCTGCCCAAGAGGCCGAAACCGATCTCGTAGAATGAGCTGTAAAGGCTTCAGGAGGTGATTTCCCTAGCGCTTTATACGAATCTGAGATCGCCGTCTTAATCCATCTTGAAATGGTATTTTTTGTTGCTCTCTGCCCTTTGTTTAAGCCAAGAAACTGAACAAACAAGGAATCCGTCTTTCTGAAAACCTTCGTGGCCTCTAAATATATAAGCACTGCTCTCCGCACGTCCAATTTATGAAACCTCTCCTCCCCTTCTGTTTTCGGGTCGTCGCAAAACGAGGGAACCAATATCTCTTCTTGCCTGTGAAAATTAGACACAACTTTGGGAAGGAAGGAGTTGTCTAACTTAAACGTAATTCTATCTGCAGAGATAACACAGAAAGGTTCATTAATTTTCAGGGCCTGGATTTCACTAACCCTGCGGGCTGATGTAATTGCTACTAAGAACAGGGTTTTAAGTGTTATATATTTTATAGAGACAGATGATAAAGGTTCAAAGGGGCTTTCTGTTAAACCTGATAGAACTAAATTAAGATCCCATGGTGGAGTCATAGCTTTCAATGAAGGTCTCAGTCTATCTGCCCCTTTAAGGAATCTGACAACCCAAGAATGATTTGCAATTTTTTCATCAAAAACTGCACTAAGGGCTGATACGTGAACCCTCAAAGTATTGGGACGAAGACCTTTCTCCAGCCCAGACTGTAAGAAACCTAGAATTGAAAGGACCGAAAATTTTTCAGGGGATACTTTTTCTTTTACACACCATGTATTAAAGGTTCTCCAAACCTTATTATAGATCTTAGAGGTTGTCTCCTTTCTACTGGCCGACATAGTATTGATGACGGGATCTGTCAAGCCTTTAGCTTTTAAGATCAACCTTTCAGGTTCCAAGCTGCCAAATGTAGCTTTTCCACCTCGGGATGGAGAAGGGGACCCTGCGACAACAAATCCTGATCCCAAGGAAGGATCCATGGACTTTGGATTGACATGACCTTCAAAAGAGGAAACCATGATTTTTTGGGCCATAAGGGAGCTATCAAAATAACATGGGCTTTGTCTTGCCTTATCTTCTTTATCACCCGAGACATTAGTTGTAGGGGGGGGAAGGCATAAGCTAGATGGAACCTCCATTTTATTGAAAAGGCATCTATGCCTTCGCTTTTGTCTCTTGGATTGAGGGAGAAGAAACGGTCTACTTTTGCGTTTGTGGCTGAAGCAAAGAGGTCTATTTGGGGAACTCCCCACTTTTGGGTTATTTGGAGAAAAACTTCTTCCTTCAGACTCCACTCTGTTTGATATATCTTGACCCTGCTTAGGAAGTCTGCTTTCACATTTAAGCTTCCTTTTAAATGGACCGCTGAAAGGGATCTTATATTTCCTTCTGCCCAGGAAAAAATCTTTTCTGTTATTTGACTCAGACATAGGCTTCTTGTTCCGCCTTGATGGTTTAAATACGCTACCACTGTGGTGTTGTCTGATCTTATTTGGACATCCTTTCCCTCTATGTCTTGACTCGCCACTTTTATGGCCTCCCAGACTGCCATCAATTCTTTTTGGTTTGAGGACCAAGTTTTCTGGTGGTTTACCCAGGCCCCCTGGAAATAGTGATGAGAGTAATGCGCTCCCCACCCCCAAGGACTTGCATCTGTAGTGATGAAAACCTGCTCCTCCGTATTCCACGGAATTCCCTGGCGTAGGTGGCTTACTTGCTTCCACCACTGAAGACTCTGATTCACCGAAACAGGAACCAGAACTGTCTGTTCCAGAGAGCTCTGGCTTCTGTCCCAGCAGGCCAGCGTCCACTGCTGTAGAATTCGAGAGTGGAACTGAGCCCACTTTACTGCAGGGATGCAAGAAGTCAGGGTCCCTTGTAGTCTCATGGCTTCTCGTATCGAACAGGATGGATGACTCTGAAACCGTGAGACCTTTTCTACCACTCCAGAGACTTTTTGTTCTGTAAGAGACGTTTTTTGACGAGTGGTGTCCAGGGAGAGACCCAGGAAAACTATTTCCTGGGACGGGATTGGCTTTGATTTTTCCCAATTTATTAGCCATCCCGCCAGATACAGCGTCTGGCAGGTCACAAAGAGATTGTTCTCTAGTGACTGTTTTGACTCGCCTACTATCAGTAGGTCGTCTAAATACGGAATAATCAAGATATTCCTCCTTCTCAGGTGGGCCACTAGTTCCAGCATCACCTTTGTGAAGACCCTGGGGGCCGATGTTATCCCAAAAGGTAATACCTGGAATTGAAAATGGAACAGAACTTTCCCCAAATAAACCGCTATCCGCAGGAACTTTTGGGACTGTTTGCATACCGGAATGTGGTAGTATGCGTCTCTTAAGTCTAGGGAGGCTAAAAAGTCCCCCTTTTTCAGCAGATTCACGGTTGATCTTATTGTCTCCATTTTGAATTTGTTGTACTGTATGAATCTGTTTAAGTTTTTTAGGTTTATTATTAACCGAAATTTCCCGTCTGGTTTTTTTACTAGAAAAACGGTTGAATAATATCCCTGACCTTTTTGAGAATAGGGAACCGGAATTATGGCCCTTTGAGCCAGAAGCTTCCGAATCCCTTCCTCCAGATTTGTTTGGAGAACAGTTGTCTTTTGAATAGGAGTTACCCTGAAAATATTTGAGGGAGGAGGAAGACGGAAAACTATTTTGTAGCCTTCCGAGATCGTATTTAAGACCCAAGGGTTTGTTGTAATTTTTTCCCAGTAGTCTAAAAAACAACTTAGTCTCCCTCCTACCTGAGCACTGGCGTCATTGCTTTGACGGTTCCGTATTCTTTGAAGAAAACAGGTACCCTCTACTCTTCTGGTTTCTTCCCCTTGACCAGCCTGAGTCCCTGTTAGTTTTCTTTGCTTGAAAGGGGGTCCCTTTTTTAACTCTCCGAAAGGGAAATTTCCTCTTCCCGGAATCTCTGGGAAAAGTCTTCTTAGAATCGGAAGCCTTTTCTAGGATGGACTCTAAATCCTCCCCAAACAATAGATTACCATGAAAAGGTAAGGTACATAATTTTAATTTTGAACTGACCTCACCTGACCAGGATTTTAACCAAAGGGACCTTCTTGCCACGACCGCTAACCCAGATGCCTTAGCAGCTATCCTGACAGATTCCGCAGTGGCATCAGATAGGAAATCCACCGCTTTGATTAGGAGCGGAAAGGAATCTTTAAGATCACCGTATGTACTACCGCCTTTCAATAGGGATTCTAACTGTGTGAGCCATTTTTTTAATGATCTGGATACTGAGGTTGCCGCTAGGTTTGGTTTGAACAGGGCAGCACAAGCTTCCCATGTTTTTTTAAGAGTCTGATCTGTCTTTTTATCCATGGGGTCCCTTAATGACCCCATGTCTTCAAATGGTAAGGCGTTAGGACCCTTCACTAATTTAGACAGAGAAACATCTATCTTAGGGCAGGTGGTTAACAAGGCTTCGTCTTCGCTAGAAAAGGGGAGACGTCGCCTTATTGTCCTAGGAATGAATAGTTTCCTATCCGGGGACCTCCATTCTCTTTTAATCAGATCGTGCATGTTTTTATGCACCGGAAAACCTCGGTTAGATCTCTGTTCAAAACCACTGAACATCTCGTCATGGACTGATCTACAGATTTTTTCATCAGAAAGATCCATAGTGGCTCTAACTGCCTTAATTAATTCTCTGGTATCTTCCGATGAAAAAAGATAGTTTTTAAATTCGGAATCTGAACCAGAATCTTCAGACCCGAGTTCACCTGACTCTGAGTCCTCCTCAAATTCTGAATCAGATGCTTTAGTCGCTGGTCCCTGCGCTTGTTTGGAGCAGGAAGGAATTAATGAGGTATCTGACATAGCAGCCCTGATTTCTTCCCTAATTGTGTTTTTAAGTTCTTCTTTTAGGGACGGAACTAAATCCTTAGAAATGTTGTCAGTGCATTTTTTACACACTTTCCTATCAGAAGAATCAGAAAGTTTAATAGAACAGAGACTGCACTTTTTTGCCCTCTGACTAGATTTTGCTTTCTGAGCACTCTCTTTCTCGCTCTGCACACATACAGAAAGAAAGAAAATACATAAGGGTTAATCTAACAGAATATACTGCCTTTTACCCTTGTCCTGGTAAATTACTCACTAGTACGGATCCCTGAGTGTTCTCCATAATTTCACCTGGGTCCAGCATCTTTTTTAGGGAATCAAAAGTCACTGTTCCCCCTCTTTAAATAGTTTTTACCTCCAGACCTCAGATCAGAGGACGACTTCCGCCATAATCCTGTGCGTTTTTTGAATTTTCCCGCCGCCGCCGGCATGCGCTCCACCGCCCGGAAGTGCTCTCAGGCCCCAATCCGGAAGTGAGCTGTGGAACGCTTCGTGGAACGCATGACGCGCGTCCACTTCCGGTGACGACACTGTGAGCGCCGGCCATGCCGGATCGCAGTGTGGAGTATCGCACCGACCGGAGGGACTCCCTGAGTGTCCGGCCCCACATGGACCTGTCTGCCCGCACCAGCAGCAGGTAAGAGACAGGTCTTCCAGAGCCCGGCTTCCCCAATGGGGACCGGACCCTGCTGCCTCCTCACATGGCATCTTTCCTTCTTCTACTTCTTTCTTCATGGTCGGCGACCATAAGAGAAAACCCATCTCCTACCTGGAGGGACAGGAAGACACTGAGGAGGAGCCGGAGGAGAGTCAAACTTATACTTCCTGTCCCTACCTGGTTGGAGGCGGGTCATCTCTCTCATGGTATGCCGTCATGGAGGATGAAAGGGAAAATAGAGAGTAAACCAACAAAATATAATATGTCAAGTGAAGAAAAAGAGGCACTAAAAAGGCTGGAAAAGAATGAAAAAATAGTTATAAAACCGGTAGATAAGGGGGGGGGGGGTTGTTTTAATGGATGTAGAGCAGTACACCACTGAAATGGAAAGACTCCTTTCCGATAAGGATACTTACTCATTGTTGAAGAATAACCCGTTGATCGAATATAAAAAACATCTAGAGGTAATCTTGAAAAAGGGTTTACAGAGTGGCGTTTTAAATAAGAAAGAATATGACTACCTTTCCTTGAAAAATCCAGTTACCCCTGTCATATATTTTTTGCCCAAGATGCACAAAGATCCTATGCATCCTCCTGGGATACCTATTGTGTCAGGGATTAATTCCCTGACCAGTAGAATCTCCGAATATATCGATCATTTTCTGCAGAAGTATGTGACGGTGGCCCCCTCCTATTTGAAGAATTCCTCTAGTGTGATTGATCTCACAGAGGAGATCGGAGAAATCCAGAGAACCATGTGGCTAGCTACAGTCGATGTATCCTCCCTCTACACCTGTATACAAAAGGATTTGGGAATAAAAGGGGTTAAAGAAGCATTGGATAGTGACCCTCTAATGGGGATAGACCAAAAAAACTTTATTCTGGACTGTGTGGTTTTCTGTCTCACCCACAATTATTTTTTGTATAGTGACTCTTTATCTGCAGCACTCAGGCGTGGCGATGGGGGCGAAATTTGCCCCCAGCCTCGCTAACCTTTTTATGACTATGTGGGAGAGAGAGAGAATTGACACAGTCCTGAATAAGAATTTAGAGGGAGGCCAACTAATAGTTTGGCGAAGATATATCGACGATTGCCTTCTCATCTGGCTTGGTGAGAGGGAGGGTCTAGAAACCTTCATAGCGGACATCAATGTGAACCAGTTTAATCTAAAGTTCACTAGCCACATTAGTTCCATTTCTGTGGATTTCCTTGATCTAGTCATTTTTGTGGAAGATAGTAGGTTGAAAACCAAAACTGTAGATGTGAATACCTATATCGGACTTAATAGCTGCCATCATCCTTCTTGGCTCAAAAATATACCGAAAAGTCAGTTTCAGCGCATTTCTAAAAATTGTACCAAAACAGAAGATTATAGGGAACAGGGTCAGATGATAAAAGAGAGATTTTTAGAAAAAGGGTATGAGGAAGAACTTTTGGACCATTGCAGAAAAGAGATAGAAGATAAACGTGATGGTAATAAGCCTACGGTAAGCAAAAAGAAAGATCAGCAAAAAAAATGATTTTAGGTTTAGTTTTTTGACACAGTATAATACCAAAGTGGGTCTTATAAAAAAAAATTAGCAATTAAAATTTGCACATATTAAAGAATGATCCTGTCCTTAGTAAGGAGATTCCAGACAAACCCCCTGTAGTCTTTAAAAGAGCAAGCAACTTGACCAATAGATTAGTCCACAGTGCCAGCTTTGCGACTAATAAAAAACACATAGTCGCCAATAAGGGCAAATTTACATGATCCAGTTTCTGCATACCCTGCAGAAACCGCATTCAAAAGGATCGAGTTATGTTTGTGGATACCATACAATCCAATAAAAGAAATGGAGAAACTTTCAAAATAAGAGGCAATATTTCCTGCAATAATGTGGGTGTTATCTATTTATTGGAGTGCCCTTGTGGCCTCCAATATGTGGGTAGGACCACACACAGCCTTAAGACCCGAGTTCAGGAGCATATTTGCAATATAAAAAAGGGACTCGAGATGCATAGCATCTCTTTACATTTCAAAATCCATCACCCAAAAAATCCTAGGGGTTTGCATTTTACTGGGATCGAGATAGTTCATACCCCCCTACGTGGAGGAGATTTTGTTGTGATTTTAAAGAGGAGGGAGGTAGAGTGGATGTATTTGTTAAACACGATTCAACCTTAGGGGTTAAACATAGAATTAGCTCAGTGACTGAGCTCAGTGACTGAGCCTCTATCCAAGTATCTGGACTGGCTGTTGAGACCGGTACTCAGCAGCGCCCCCGCCTACCTCAGGGACACCAATGATTTTTTATTGGCCCTGAAAGAAATTTGTTGGCAGAAGAATTACCATTTGGTATCCCTCGATGTGGAAAGCCTCTACACCCGCATCCCTCATGATGCCGGTGTAGAGGCGGTCCTCGACATCGTGGCGAACCTGGGTAAGAGCCCTGTATATTGTGAGTTTGTAGGGGAGGCGCTCAAATTTGTTTTAACTAACATATTCCAATTTGATGGCGAGTGGTTCAGGCAGAAACTCGGCACGGCTATGGGGACCCCCGTCTCCTGCACCTTCGCCAATATGTACCTTTCCAGACTAGAGGACAGATATGTTTATTCTGTCAACAATCCTTTTCTGTCTAAATTGAAGACATACCTACGGTTTGTAGATGATATATTCATAGTCTGGGAAGGCACAGAGGAGGAGTGCAATCATTTTGTTTATTACATGAATAAAAATGACATGGGCATGACCTTCACCATAAATTTTGGAGGAGATAAATTGGAATTCCTGGATGTGGCTGTCTTGGTGGAAGGCGACGAGTTGGTCACGGAGGGCTTCCAAAAGCCCACGGCGACCAACTCCTTGCTCCACCATGACAGCTTCCATCCAGAGAGTGTCAAAAAAGCCGTTCCATACGGACAATTCATCAGACTTAGACGTATAAATAGCAGGGATAGTGGTTACCGTAGACAGGCTAATGACCTCAAACAACGTTTAATGAAGAGAGGCTACCCTGAGAACATACTCAACAAAGATATGGAAAGAGTAGAGAAAAAAATTTCACAAGATTATCTCTTGAGGGGTGAGAATCGGAGAAAAGAAAAAGATGCAGATCCAGTTAGAGGTATTAGATTTGCGTTCTCCTTTAAATACAGCCCTATGGCTGACCGTATTCGATCAGTCATATTTAAAAACTGGGACGTTTTAAGGAGGGACGCAACTCTAAATGAGCTGACAGGACAGAGACCTCTTGTCTCCTTTAGAAGGAGTCACACTGTCAAGGACAAACTTGTCAGAAGTAGGCTCCAAAAAGATAGCAGGAAAAATTGGCTTAAAAGTAATCTACCTAATGGTAATTACAGATGTGGAAACTGTTCACTTTGCACCAATAATTCGCAGAAAAAGATTGTTGAATTTGCCGGTATCCGGCATACAGTCAATACTTTTATTAACTGCCGTAGTACTCATGTAGTTTATTTATTGTTGTGCACTTGTGGACGGTTCTACATCGGTAAAACCATTAGATGTCTCTTTGAACGGATAAGAGAACACTTTAACTCTATCAAAACTGGCAAAGGCTGCCCCAGACTGATAGAACATATTAGAAGCATTCACAACGGTGATACGAGGTGTATCTCTTTTTCCGGGTTGGAGATTGTGTCCACGCCCCCTCAAGGGGGAGATAGACACCGCCTTTTGCTACAGAGAGAAGCAAAGTGGGTATTACGCACAGGAGCCCTAGGGGAATTAGGACTCAATGACAGAAATGATTTAAGTCCGTTTCTGTAATATCTTAAATATGCAGGGTCTTTCCCCCTCTTTTATGTTCAATATGTGCTTATCCTTTGGTTATTGCAGACGCATTGTCTGTATATTGTTTTAATATATATGTTGTTTTAGCTATCTCCTTAGTGCGGACGTGACCTGAGCTGTCAGTTTCCATGGCAGCAGCTCACGCCGGCATTTAAAAGGGAGCCGTGCACCAGCACGCATTGACGTTCAGCCAGATGAAGCGCATTTAGCGCGAAACGGCCGCCGCTGATCTATGCATGCTGTGAACTGCCTCTTTCCCCCACTGCCTGATGTTACTGTGGATCACAATAAAGCTGAAAACTTTTTCCGACCACACTGGTGAGTGCCGCTATTTCTTTTCATTCTACATTACCTTCGATTTGAATCTTGCTTTCATAGCTGAGCACCGCCGCTTGTGTGTGTCCTCTCCAGCCATACACAGCATTGGATTCTGGTGCGCTGAGCCGCTGCGAGTGGTGCCGCCCCCCATCTCGTTTTTGCAACTGTTAAACATAGAATGTTATGTCAATGCCTGTATAGTTTAGGTATAAAGGTAGGAGTTAGTATTTGAACAAATAGGAGGAGCCATAGGCCCTTTAATTGATATACTATATATCTCCGCTAGAAAGTTTTTATGAGAATGTCCGACTTAGTTATCTACATGTGTGGCTGGAACCTTATGGTTTCTTTTCCCCCCCCCCTTATTTTATGATATATTACGATACGTGCTAAATAGGTTCATAGGTCAATGTGATGTATGCTAGAAGGGAGGTATCCTTGTGATTTAAAATTCAGCGGTGTCCAATTAGTAATCAACGCCCCAGACGAAGCATTATGGCGAAACCCGGGTCGGGCAACTAAGACTGTTCTTAATACGATTTTATCTTTGTATTTTTGTACAGTAACAATAAAGTACAATAAACCATTTCTATCTACAACCACTCGTACGTACTTCATCATTTCTGCGCCTTCCTTCCCCTTTGAGCCTTATGGAAGTGTGAGACAGGTGATACCTCGAAACGATGCTCCGCTGGTGGGATCATGGTTCTGACAAAGATCTCCTGAATCGATGGCTCCTGTTTCCTGCCTGCTTTACAACTAGAGCTCCTTGGTTGAAGACGCACCGGTCTTTTTCTATGCGCATCATGAGCGAGTTTTGTGAGTATATTGCATGCACCTGATGTGATAGGTGTTTAGAACATACTACACCATAGTGCATTTTTTTACTGCATTTAGGTTTCCATGCAACCGTTGAGAATTTATTATTGAATGTGGTCCATCGAATGTGGTCCACTGAAGATTTTTCCGAATGTAAGAAAAGAAAAAAAGAGAAAAAAAGAACATTTAAAGAATCTTCTCTTGCAGCGCAATTCTTTTTTCTCATTACTTCATTCAACGGACTTTTCCCACATTGTCCTAGGATGTGCAGCGCTTGAGGGGACTAATTTCCTATACAGAGATTTTTGTGTTTTTATTCTAATTGTACATGATAAATGCCATTGGCTGAAGTGAGACAACCCCTTTAAGGAGACTGCATTTTATTAGCTAAGCATCTTTGCACATTGTAGTTATACCCCTAGTGTCACGACGGGCATGCACTCTGAATAACAGATAACGCACCAACCAGGCTCTGGATGAGAGACAGGGGAAGAGTCACCTCCTAGCTAATCCCTGACCTCTTTCCCAGCACTGCTCAGCCCACATACAGACCTTGAAGGTAGGTGTGATGTGTCCTCCAGCCTGGGCTGACAAAACCCTGAATTCCCTGAGATGGTGAAATGGGGAAATAGGAGCAGCCTGCTCGCACAGAACCTGGATGGGAAAGATGACACAAAACAACCAAACTAGAAATGACACTTATCTTCCAGAGCAGGAACAGACAGCCAACCTTCCCTCCTAGCTTCCCAGACCACAATGATTAGTATAATCCTCTCAGATCACTTGGCTGGAGTGCCATTTAAACTAATGACTCCACCTAGTTCACCTGATAAGAGGCGGATCCAGCACGGCACCAAAACAAACACTAACTTCGTGCTGCTATCCTGGCCGACCTCCGCACATAGTCAGAGTGGGGCATGACACCTAGTAAGGCTTTGTTCCCACTTACATGTTTTGTTTCCTGGCAAAGGTTCTGGTATTTTTGACAGCAACAGCAGGATAGTCTGCAAAGTTATTCTTGCCATCAAAAATACCCTAAAGTAAAGTTCAGGTTCGTACCGGACTTTACGATTTTTTGACCACGAACCCGAACATTTCAGTAAAAGTTTGGGTTTGAGTTGGGTGTTCGGCGATTTAATGGCGAGTGTTGAAAAGCTGCAGGACAGCCAATCAACAAGCGTTTAACTCATGTGCCCTTAGAAGCCATCACAGCTATGCCTACTAATGGCATGACTGTGATTGGCCAGTGCAGCATGTGACCCAGCCTCTATATAAGCTGGAGTCATGTAGCTCCGCATGTCACATCAGCTCTTACTAGTGAAGGGAGAGGATGCTGCAGCTGTGAGGGAGAGATTAGGAATTAATTCTAGTGTTCTTGGTCTTAAATCTGCAAACTACAGCGATATTTTTATGGGTGCTATCCTACATTTTTGTACCCCTGAGCCCACTGCCACAGAGAAATAAGCTTTAATCAGTCTGTTTGTTAGGTGGGTGTCGGCAACCATCAACTGCTTGTGTGCCAGGGACATTACTTTAATCCTGTTCTCGTAGCTCAGTGGGCGACATCTAGGTATTTTTTAGGACACCTTCACTGCATATGTGCCAGGGGAAGGGAAAATAATATAGGGGGGGGGGGGGGGGGCCCAGGAATACATATTCCAATTTTTTTCTGTGAAGTATGCCTGTGCTGAATATCTGACAAGGAAAATCTATTCATTAAATCCATCTGTTAGATTACACGGTGACAAATTTCCTTTTTTTTTGGCGGTCAAGTACCCCTGCGGCCTCCAGTGCAAACCTGCCAGTGAAAATAATTACATTACATTAGTCTGTCACATATTTGTGTGACCTAAAGCGATTTTTTCTCTTTCTGACACCGGCACTGCATATCTGACAGTCAAATAAAACCAGTAAATACTGCATTGTCAGTTGACAAATTCCCATTTTTTGTGCTAGATAGTAATTTTTTTGGCCTGTGCGGCATTTCTGGCAGTCCAATAAAACCAGTAAATACTGCTGTTACATTGTTAGTTGATAAAAATCCCACTTTTTGTGCTAGATAGTACATTTTTGGCCTGCACTGCATTTCTGACAGTCCACGAAAACCGTTAAATACTGCTGTTATATTGTTGGTTGAAAAAAAGCACACTTTTTGTGCTAGATTGTACATTTGCAGCCTGCGCTTGTCACGACGGGGAGTGGGGGAACCCCCCATCGCGCAATGCTCGTGCTACCAGGCCGCAATGCAGGGAAAAGAGAGCTGGTCACCTCCTAACGCTAACGCTTCCCTCAACAGGCCATAGTCTCCTAACTGTATGAGCCCTCTTCAGTGGTAAGAGGACTCATACCCACGTGCCTAGAGATCTAGGAATCCCTGCATTGCCCTACAGATGATGACAGGGCAGAGAATACCTGTGCATCCACGACATGGATGACAGGTGTCTCCAGAGGCCCAGTAGCTGACAGGATGCAAGACTGTGGGTGAAACAGTACGGCAGGTAAGTCACACAGCAACATAACAATGCTATCTACACTTACCTGACGCAGCCGAGATAGACGGAGGCTCCAGGCTGGGAAACCCACAGTTATGCCTTCGCTTAAACCCCTCCGGGAAAGCACGCCCCTTTCGGAGCCATCACACCACCATGCGCACCTCCAAACAGGGACCACACCAAAACTACATACACCAGGTGGGGGAGGGAAAACACACCGGAGGGGACAAACTGACACAGCAAAGGAAACAGAATCACAAATAAGGGTGGCTCACACAGACATCAAACATACAGCCAGGGAGCAAAGCTCCAACACAGGCTGACAAGCAAACTCTGACCTCAGGCAGCAACACAGCAACATATAAAGAGGCCAGAGGTCACACCCACCACAGAACATTAACCCTGTGCAAACCAAAAATGGGGAAACACCACAACCCAAGGAAAATGCCTCACATGCAAACACAGAGTCACGACTTAACCAAGGGTCGTGACAGCGCTGCATTTCTGTCTGTCCAATAAAACCGTTAACTACTGCTGTTACATTGATGGTTGAAAAAAAACTCACTTTTTGTGCTAGATAGTACATTTGCAGCCTGCGCTGCATTTCTGATAGTCCACTAAAACCGTTAAATACTGCTGCTACATTGTTGGTTGAAAAAGAGCACACTTTTTGTGCTAGATAGTACATTTGCGGCCTGCGCGGCATTTCTGACAGTCCAATAAAACTAGTCAATACTGCTGTTACATTGTTGGGTGACAAATTCACATTTTTTGTGACTGTGAAGTAATTGTATTAAATTCGCCCTGTCACACTGTTGTGTGACCTCAAGAAATGTTTTCTCTTTATGACACCGTCACAGCCTTACTGACAGTGAACTTAATTGTTGAATATTGGCGGTTACATTGTCGCCTGACATAAAATATCTGTTAGTTTGGTGGGTGAACGCAAATAATGAGTAGAGCGTCAAGTAAGTTACGTGGCCCTGGCCGTGGTGCTGCTGGTGTTGGTGGAGCTCGTGTTGCAGGGAGAGGATGTGGTCGATCTGTGCCAGCTACATGCACAAGTGAAACACCTTCCTCAGGTGCGAGTAGGCGACTAGGCGACAGAACCTTCAGTGTTATTTGGTAGGCCCGAATGCCGCTCTACGAACGGTGAGGCCAGAACAAGTACAGGTAATAGTAGATTTGGTTGCTGACAGTGCCTCCAGTTCCTTCACATTGTCTCCTACCCAGTCTCCTTCTGAAAGATCAGAGTTGGCACCTGCAGCCCATGGCCATCAGTCTTTCACCTCACCCCCTTGCAAATCAGCCAAGCAGTCTGAGCCCCAAGTCATGCAGCAGTCTCTTCTGCTTTTTGATGACTCTGCTAGCAGGGTTTCCCAGGGCCATCCACATAGCTCTGCCCCAGAAGTGGAAGAGATTGAGTGCACCGATGCCAAACCACTTATGTTTCAGGATGAGTACATGGGAGGACCACCACAGCACATCTCGGATGATGACGAAACACAGGTGCCAACTGCTGTGGCTTTCTGCAGTGTGCAGACCGACAAGGAGGGCAGGGGTGAAGACTGGGTGGAAGATAATGTGGAGGACGATGAGGTCCTCGACCCTACATGGAATCAAGGTCATGCGAGTGACCTGTATAGTTCAGAGGAAGAGGCGGTGGTCGCACAGAGGCACCAGCACAGCAGAAGAGGGAGCAGGGTGCAAAAGTGGAAGCGGCTGTCTCCTAGACAGTATGCCCACTACTACCCACCGCACCAAGGGTCCGAGCACACCAAAGCCAGCTCCAAGTAGTTCCCTTGTGTGGCAGTTCTTCAGACAATGTGCTGACGACAAGACACGAGTGGTTTGCACGCTGTGCAATCAGAGCCTGAAGCGAGGCATAAATGTTCTCAACCTGAGCACAACCTGCATGACCAGGCATCTAAGTGCAAAGCACGGGCTGCAGTGGAGTAGACAACTCAAAAACAAAGAAAGGTCTCTGGCTCCTCCTGCTTCCTCTTCTGCTGCAGTCTCGTCCTCTTCCTCCCCCTCTGGAGTAACAGTGGCACCTGCCACCCCACAAACAGAGGATGTGCCAGCAACGCCACCACCTCAGTCACCAAGCATCTCCACAATGTCCCATGGAAGCGTTCAGCTGTCTATCTCCCAAATACTGGAGCGAAAGAGGAAGTACCCCCCCTACCCACCTGCGATTCGTGGCCCTGAATGCCACCATTTCCAAATTCCTGGCTTTTGAAATGCTGTCATTCTGTCTGGTGGACACGGACAGTTTTAAGAATCTGATGGCGGTGGCTGTCCCACAGTATGTTGTGCCCAGCTGCCACAACTTTTCCAGACGAGCCATCCCTTCCCTGCACAACCAAGTGGGACAAAATCAGGTGTGCACTGCGCAACGCCATCTGTGGCAAGTTCCACCTAACTACGGATACGTGGACCAGTAAGGACAGTCAGGGTCGTTATATCTCCCTAACAGCACTCTGGGTAAATGCAGTGGCGGCTGGGCCTGAGGCAGATAGCAGTTTGTCTTTCCACCACCAAGGATTGCAGGGCGTTTCTCTTTGCCTCCTGTTGCTTCCTCCTCATACTCCACTTGCTTATCCTCTACCGCCTCCTCATCCAGTCAGCGTAACACCTTCACCACCAACTTCAGCACAGCCAGGGGTAAACGACAAATTCCACACCACGCAGGAGCTGTGGATGGGCCTTGAGACTAATGAGTGGTTTGTGCCAGTCAGCCTCAAGCCCAGCCTGGTGGTGTGCGATTATGGACGAAATCTCGTAGCAGCTCTGGGCCTAGCTGGTTTGACACACATCCCTTTCCTGGTGCATGTGCTGAATTTCATTTAATAACTGGACCCACCCTCTCCACCCAATCATATTTCAGCCATTGACCTCCATTGGATGTGGGATCCCTTTCTCAGGCTCCCTTTCAGGCATGGAACCCTGATTCCCCCGATTCCTCATTACACCATTGTAGGCGCATAAAAGAACATTGAAAGTTGATAGGGAAGATATCCAATCGGATCGTGGACGTTGTGGGGACATGCGATTAGGCAGAAGTCATTTAGCGTCAACAAAGCGTCAGCAGGGCCTCTCCTGTATAACGTTTCCTAATCCAAAATACCTCAGTGACATTCCCTGTAATCCGCGTGCCTCCTGCCTTCCTTCGATTTTTCTGCTTTAATAACTTGTCCCACATCTCTACCCAATCAGATTTCAGCCATTGACCTCCCTTGGATGTGGTATCCATTTCTCAGGCTCCCTCTTCGGCATGGAACCCCGATTGCCTGTTACCAGTGATCACCATGGTAGGCGCATAAAAGAACATCCAAAGTTGATAGGGAAGATATCCAATTGGATCGTGTACATCACGAGGACGTGCGATCAGGCAGAAGATATCTAGAGTCAACAAAGCGGCAGCAGGGCCTATCCTGTCTAATGTTTCCTCATCCAAAATACCGCAGTGACATTCCCTGTAATTTTTTATTACTCATTCCAATAACAGGGCATCTTAAGAGTTCTGTATTGTTATTTGTCGTCACTAGCTCCTCAAGTCGGGAGTGAGTAATTGCCACGCGCCTCCTGCCTTTCATCAATTCTTCCACTTTAATAAGCCATTGACCTCCCTTGGATAGGATATCCCTTTCTCAGGCTCCCTCTCCGGCATGGAACTCTGATTCCCCGTTACCCGTGATCACCATGATAGGCGCATAAAAGAACACCAAAAGTTGATAGAGAAAATATCCAATTGGATCGTGGACGTCATGGGGACTTGCGACATGGTGGAGCTCTGTGTGTGTACACACCTACACGTACTGACTGATGGGTCTACCCCCTTCAACTTCTGGGTTTCCAAATTGGGCACATGTCCTGAGCTTGCCCTTTAAGCCTTGGAGGTGCTGGCCTGCCTTGCAGCCAGTGTATTGTCTGAACGTTTGTTTAGCACGACAGGAGGGGGTTATCACAGACAAGCGCAGCGGCCTGTCCACAGCCAATGTGGACAAGCTCACGTTCATTAAAATGAACTATAACAAGAAAGAGAGACAGGGGCGGCACAGTCACACACACAGTCCAACTTAAATCAGCAGGGAACAGGTAACAGGCTGCTCAGAGACTCCACACTGACGGCGGTGCTCAGCTGCTGATAGCAGAGAGATTCTGATAATTGCAGTAGCGAAGAAATGGAAAAATGCAGCGGCACTCACCAGTGTGATGAAAATCAAGCGGGTGCTTTATTCCAACAGGCAGGGTGCAGACAATTCTAGACACACATGAGAAGAGTGACGGCCGTTTCGCGCTAGGAAGCGCTTCCTCAGGCTCTGCGTCGGCGCATGTGTTGCGCGCCTCCCTTTTATAGCGGCACCAATGATCGTCAGTGCTAATTGACAAAGCAGCTGTGCCTTCATTAAAGGTCAGTATAAATGTATCAAAACAAGCAATCAAAAAAACAACAAATAACAGGCAATATAATATAGTGACACAAATAATCAGTGTTTGCAACAATGTATAATTACAGAAAGGAACTTAAATCGTTCCTGTCATTTAAACCCAGTTCACCCAGAGCCTGGGTGCGCAGGATTCACCTCGCTTCTCTCTGCAGGAGGAGACGGTGTCTGTCTCCCCCCTGCAGAGGGGTAGGCAGAGTCTCAAGCCCCATGAAGGAAATACGATCAGTTCTGCCTCCATGTGTGTTCCTTACATGTTCTATGAACCTGGGGCAGCCTTTACCAGTTTTCACAGAATTAAAATGTTCTCTGACTCTCTCAAAGAGGCACCTGATCGTTTTCCCAACATAGAATCGGCCGCAATCACACTGCAGAAAGTACACTACAAAAGGTACTCCAGCAGTTAATAAAGCTTTTGACCCTGTGTTGGGTGCCACCGAACTCAACATATTTCTTTTGAGAGTTGTTTGCACAAAATGAGCAGGCGCCGCAACGAAAGTTGCCAACTGGGATACTGCTCCTAAGCCAGTTACCCCTTTTACTGGTCTGGAACCTGCTCCTTACAAGCCTATCCTTGATTGTGTGACTTCTTCTGAAGGATATGATAGGTTTGTGATCTGTTAATTTGGCCAAGGTTGCATCTCTCCTCAAAATGTCCCAATTTTTATGTATCACTGAGCGTATACGTTCGGCCATGGGACTATACTTAAAGGAGAATGCAAACCTAGGATCCCCTCTAACCTCCCCCTTCTGTTTTATTCCTTTCTTCTCTCCACATGTACCACTCCTTAATAAATCCTCCTGGGAAAAGGACTGCACTCTTTTCATATCTTTGTTGAGCAAATCCTCTGGATAGCGTCTGGCCAATACAGGCTTCTTGACATTCCATGGATGAAAGTTGTCGTAGTGGAGCAAGGAGTTGGTCGCCGTGGGCTTGCGGAAGTACTCCGTGACCAACTCATCGCCCTCAACCACGACAGCCACATCCAGGAATTGTAGACTCCTCCCCCCAAAATTGAGGGTAAATGTCATTCCCATGTCATTAGTATTGAGATACTTGACAAAATCTTCGCATTGAATTTCTGTACCCTCCCACACTATGAAAACATCATCCACAAAGCGTAAATACGTATTTAACCTGGATAAAAATGGATTAGTCATAGAGTATACATACTTGTCCTCCAACCTGGCAAGGTACATGTTAGCGAACATGCAAGACACGGGGTCCCCATAGCCGTACCCAGCTTTTGCCTATACCACTCATCTCCAAACTGAAACACGTTATTAGTTAGAATAAACTCGAGTGCCTCACCAATGAAATTTAAAAAAAAATTGGACTTTTTCCAAGGTTGGTAACGATGTCAAGGACCGCCTCCATTAAACTAGATTAGAAAGGCAACACCGTCAAAAAAATGGATTTCAAATCCCAAAAGAGGTGCTCAGTGAAGGGGCTGTCAGGCCACTAGACAAAATTATGTATATATATCCACGGCACTCTCATGTAATTTTGCTTAGTAGAATAGAATTTATTGATTGCCAACACCAACTAAAAAATTCATATCGTGGAAAGCAGGGCCAACGTTTCGGTCCGCACGGGACTTTGATCACGGCCTATAACAGTACAAGTAAATATATAATATCAGTTGGATTTTGGTCACACTCAATACATCAGATCTAAAGAAATACTAAGATATACAAACAATCTATATACATATTTTAGTATAGCTAATAACAATCAATACTCAATCGCCATGGTAGAATCGATCTGACTGGTAGTCAAGTGAAAAGAAAAAAGAAAGAAAAAGGAAAACTAAACGATGGAATCTGATCAAATATGGGTCTTATCCCTATAAAACTTTATAGAAGTTTGATCAGAATGGAAGGCTATATAGAAATCTATGCACTAGGTAGCATCACTATTTATAGGAATGCCACATAGGTGATCAGATATCCAATATACAATTATGCTCAATATGGACAAAAATAAGATAACTAACAGCCGTATATTGTAATGTAAAACTCCAAGTTTACAATAGTATGAACAATTAGCGACATCTATTATAAGTAAGTCAAACATAAACATACCTAGTGCAGGAGAGGTAGTGCTTACTCGTTGGTGGTATAGGGGAGAATGACCGTGGAGCGCTAATTATAGGAGGTTTCCCTCGTGTCTGTCGGCGTCTGACGTCACTAGTATGTGCCTGGTACTAAATGGAACGCAAGCCGCTCCACATCAGAACTGCGCATGCGTAGGTGCAGAAGCGAATATTTTATGCGCTATATTTTATGCGAATATTTTATGCGCTCGCTCCCCTCTATGTCAATTATAGCAGCACCCTGTCCCACACAGGAACGGGATTATTCAAGTAAATAGGATAAGTATGGGCATACGTTAAACATTTATACAGAGATTTATACAGAAGTATGGGCATATGTTAAACATTTATACAAAGATTTATACAGAAATTAATAAACACATCATAGTGTCATGTTCTCCTATAGCTTATAACGGTGGCACTCAGGAGATGGCTCTCTAGGTGCCAGATGCACCGTTTCATAGTGTCGGTCATCACATAATAGAGATGCTCTCAAGTTGAATCTGTATATACCATATGCGCACATACTCCCGAGATGAGTCCTTATATGCCGTTTCATAGTGTGGGTCATCATATGTCGTGTTAGATACCTGAATTTGTCACAAAATTTAAGTTTAACTAGGTTAGTATGTATTAGCATAAAAAAGACAGACAACAAAATTGAAGCATACCTAGACCTATGTATCAGCGCGTCTAGATAGAAGGAAAAGAGAATAGAAAACGATACATATGAATATCATGGAAATAATTCAATTAAACAAAACACATATAAAGGAAGAACAAGACCATTTTTATAGTCCCCCATCCTTTTAATATATCATGATCATAATAATAGATCAAATTCACGATTAAGCCCTTGTGGTGATATTGTTTTGAGCTCATAGATCCAGAAGGACTCTCTTTTTTGTAGTAAAAGCTTGCGATTGCCCCCTCGTCTAGGCATAGGGACGTGATCTATAACTTGAAACTGTAACTGGCTAACCCTATGTTGCATCTGCAAAAAATGATGTGGTATCGGAAGTTCTGCTTTCTTGCATCTAATGTCAGACTTGTGCTTACTAATCCTGTCGCGGATACATTGGGAAGTTTCCCTGATATAGGCCTGGCCGCAAGGGCATTTAATCATATAAACTACGTAAGATGATGCACAAGTATAGTAGCCCCTAATGTTATAAATTTTCCCAGAGTGGGGATGTGAAAGGGTATTTCCTTTTTTAACATGAGGACCGCCTCCACACCCGCATCATGTGGGATGCGGGTGTAGAGGCTCTCCACTTTGAGAGATACCAACTGGTACCCTTCCTGCCAATGTAAATCCTTGAGGGCCAGTAAAAAGTCGTTGGTGTCTCTAAGATACGCGGGGGCGCCTACCAGGGCTGGCCTGAGAAGCGAGTCAACATATTTAGACAGCGGTTCAGTCACTGAGCCAATCCCTGCGACAATGGGACGTCCTGGGGGGTGACTCAGTGACTTGTGAACCTTTGGTAGGAAATACCAAGACGGTTTTGCTGGAGATGAGGGGATGAGCTTATCCAACATATTCTTGGGAAGGAAATCTACCTCTACATATTTAGTTACAAGGCATCTGAGCAACTGCTGGGTACTGGGTGCCGCTGCATTTTTTCATTTTTCCGCTACTGCAATTAAAATGAACTAGGCAGGGATCCCACAAGACATGTCCGTACCTTATGCAGAATAGACATGTGCCTCACCCAGCCATTGTTGTACTCCAGCACACTTTCTCTTTGTTTTATTTTTTATATTTCCCAATGTTTTGGGTTCTACCCAAATTTAAACAAAAAATAAAAATAATAAAATAAAAACCAAAAACCAGTGTTGGCTACCTCCTCCTCCACCGCTGCTTCCACCTACACCGCCACATCCACCGCCTCCTCAACCTCCTACTCCATATTGACCTCCTCCTCCTAGATCAAGATTATTATTATTATTATTTTTTCGTATTTTATGTTATTTTAAGTAATTTCCCTATCCACATTTGTTTGCAGAACACTTGCCATGCTCTTAACCACATTTTGCTGCCTTTTGAAGCCCTCTAGCCATTTCCATGACTTTTTTAGAGCCATTTTAGTGTTGCAAAGTTCGGGTCCCCATTGACTTTAATAGGGTTCGGGTTCGGGGTCAAGTTCGGGTCCCGATCTCAAACTTTTTTTCAAAGTTCGGCCGAACCCTTAGAACCCAAACTTCCAGGTGTCTGCTCAACTCTAGCCAGGAGTCATGAGATGTTGAAAATGGGTGACACTAGTGAGCAATGATTAAGGTTCTGGCAAAGTTTCTATGGGATACATTTTAAGGCTTCATGCACACGACAGTATTTTTTAACGTCCCGCAAAACGTGGTTCCGTTGTTCCGTGATCCGTGGCCGTTTTTGCTTCCGTTGTGCTTCCGTGTGTCCGTGTTCCCGTTTTTTTTGCGGCCCGTCAGAAATCCTGGAATGGTTAAAAAAATGTCATTTTAATATCTCCACCCAGGATACTGGTATAAATGAAGGGCACCTGAGTTTGCTTTTGTGGCCATTTTCTGTAGTCTTTCCAGCGTACAGAGGTTATTTTGGCTGCTTCTCTTTGCTGTATCACCATGTCGGATTCAGAGGAAGAGGTCTTGGTGCATTGGCTCGTTTCTCGGCATGGGGTCCGCTCCTCCTTTGTTGAATGAGGAACCGAGTAGAAGGCGACGATTTTGGGTCCATCCGATTGTTTCACAACGCTACCGGAAAGGACACTTCCATATCCTATACCAAGATCTGCGGCTGCATCCAGAGAAGTTCTATTCCTTCTGTCGGATGTCAGTGCCTACATTTGATCGCTTGCTGTCGTCTCTACGTACTGTCCTTACCTTTATGGACACCAATATGAGGCGCAGCATTACTAAAGGCTCATCGTCACGTTGAGGTAAGCAGTATAGTTATACTGTCCTCATACACGTTAGCACGGTGTGTAACCTGACATGTAGCTAAACCTTTTTGTCCTCTGAGAGAAAAGAGACTGTTCCGCTTTAAGGTTCTCTTTATTGCTCGTAGACTGACAGGAAAGGTGAAACTACAGAATAAAACAGTAGTATTTTAGAACATAAATACCATGGTATATGGCATAAAACACAGATTAACCTGCTATACATCCAGTATATGATATAATACAATGATAGTAATGAGCTATCAATACAAGAAACATAATACAATGCAGTAAATGACACATAGATAGTGCTCTTACCGACTATGCTCAAAAACAGGCTGAATAACAGATGATGTGACAGGAAAACCAGTGAGAGAGCATGATTGCTGAGACATAAGATGGTGGCTATTTGCTGTACCAGCACAAGACTGGCAAGAACCAGGAACTACCCACAATGCACTGGGACTCCCATAATGCATAGAGAAAAACAGGCTGGGTGAAATACCTAAACTCATCAATAGATGGTGCTGTTACGACACAATGTAATGCAAATGAATTACAACAGTTAAAATGCCATGTCAACTGATAAAGAGACAGAAACAACTGGAAATGAATCTGGGGACAGAACACTCCCCGCTTGACGTCAACCGACGTCACTATTGTATTCTTTTGGTGCAAACAGTAGAACGAGTTCTCCTACTGGTCTGAGGAACAATTTGGTCTCTCCCTGTCTCCGTATTTTCAATTCTACTTTGCGTACAATTCCGTCCTTACTTGGGAATGTCTTAGTCACAAGTCCTAACGGCCACTCGTTTCTCCGTGACTGGCAGTCTTTCATTAGGACTACATCGCCAGTCTGGAGGTTAGGCTTGTTGGTTTGCCACTTTCTCCTCGGTTGCAGAGTGGGAATGTATTGCTTTTTCCACTTGTCCCAGAACGAGTTTGAGAGACTCTGTACTTGTCTCCATCGATTTTTGTAAAGATCTTTGGAATTGAATTCTCCAGGTGGAGCACAAATTTGTTCAGTCTTTTGGGTAAGCAGTGTGGTGGGTGTGAGAACTGTTGGGTCATCAGGATCGCTAGAAATCGGGGTTAGCGGTCTGGCATTTATGATAGCCGATACTTCTGCCATGAAGGTAGTCAGGCTTTCATGAGTCAGCTTTGAAGATCCTTCTTGTAAGAAGATTGAGTCGAGGATTCTCCATGCGATGCCTATCATCCTCTCCCAAGCACCTCCCATGTGAGAAGAGTGTGGTGGGTTGAAGGTCCAAGTACATCCTCGTTCACTGAGGTATCTTTCTATGTTGTTAACATCCAAGTTGGAAGAGAGTTGTAGTTCTCTTGCTGCTCCGACAAAGTTTGTGCCTCGGTCAGAACAAATGTGTTTGACAGGTCCTCTAATGGCAATGAAACGTCGGAAAGCATTAATGAAACAAGAAGTATCCATAGATTCAATTACTTCAATATGGACAGCTCTGATGGACAGACAGGTGAACATAATCGCCCAACGTTTCCCGTGCGCACGGCCTCCCCTGGTTTGTCGGACAACCACAGGCCAAGGTCCAAACACGTCTAGGCCAACATTGGTGAAGGGTGGATCCATACTTAGTCGGTCATACGGGAGGTTTGCCATCTTCGGTGCCTGTGACATACCACGGAGTTTCCGACAGGTAACACATTTAAATATGAATCTGCATACACATCTTTTAGCTCCAACTATCCACATTCCAGCTGTTCTTAGAGCTCCTTCAGTAAACAGACGACCTTGGTGCTTTGTCTGTTCGTGGTAATGTTGCACGAGCAGAGTAGCTATATGATGCTGTCCAGGAACTATCACAGGATGTTTCTCTGTTAGGCCTACATCGGCTTCCATAAGGCGTCCACCTACCCTTAAGAGCCCATCTTCATCGATCACTGGGTCTAGTTTCCTTAAAACACTACCTTTAGGCACGGGTCTTTGGCTGATGACACAGTCGATTTCCGTAGCATAGGTTTCATGCTGTACAGCCTGGATAATTACATTTTTTGACCGCTCTAGATCGAGAGCTGTGTAGACATGTTTACAATGATGCCAACCTCTACAGATATCTTTATCTGCCGATGAGGTTGCTTTGTACGACCGAGCAATGTGGGTCAGGCAAGTGATGGCACGGACAAGAGATCTCCAAGTAGAGAACCTACTGAATCTGTGGGATTTCAGGTGGTGGTCCAGAGTCTCCGTATGTAACACAGATACCTGAGGACGTATCTCAACATCAGCATGGGGGTCTACTAGTTCAAACATGGCAGTTTCTGTTGTGTTGGGCGTCGGTTTATACAAAAAGGTGGGGCCTGTAAACCAAATTGTATCCTTGAGACGGTCAGCAGCGACGGATCTGGTTGCATGGTCTGCAGGGTTGAGATGAGTAGGTACATATTTCCATTGTTCAGGAGAGGTGGATCTTCTGATCCTTAGAACTCCAGATATATCCCAGTACTATCTTGCTATCTGTATAGAACTCAGAATCTTTAATCTCTAGGTCCATTTCTGTAGCGATGAGTTCGGCTAACTCCACCGCTAACACCGCGGCACATAGTTCCAGGCGTGGTATTGTGTGTTCCTGGAGTGGCGTTAGTCTTGCTTTACTCATGACGAACCCTACATGGCATTGTCCGCTGGTATCTAACGTCTTCAAGTAAGCTACCGCCGCAATTGCTTTGACTGAAGCATCGCAGAAAACACAAAGTTTTTGTGTCTCAACCTTGGTAGTTGGTATAGAAACATATGGACGTGCTATGTGAAGATCCGATAAGGCTGTAAGGGAATTCTTCCAGGCCACCCACGTGGTTCTTTCCTTCATGGGAAGGGGAGTGTCCCAGTTCGACCCTTCTTTGGTGAAGTCTCTTAACATAGCTTTACTTTCGATGAGTATAGGAGCTGCAAATCCCAGTGGGTCATATAAACTGCTTATGGCCGACAGTACTCCTCTGCGAGTAAAGGGTTTTTCTTCTCTGCTAACCTGGAAAGTGAAAGTATCAGCTTTTATGTCCCATAGTAGGCCAAGGCTCCGTTGCATCGGAGGCGAGTCAAAGCCTAGGTCTAAATCCTTCAAGTCTTCTGAATGGTCCTGAGAAGGAAAGGCTTCCATCAATTTCTGGCTGTTAGAAGCGATCTTGTGTAGCCTCAGGTTAGACAGAGAGAGCATCTCCTGGGTTCTTTTAAGAAGACTGATTGCAGTCTCATCTGAGGGCATTGATTTCAGACCGTCATCCACGTAGAAGTCCTTCTCTACAAAGAGTCTGACATCCGCTCCATACTTTTCTTCTACTTTCTGAACTGCGCGTCTTAATCCATAGATAGCGACTGCAGGAGAAGGACTATTGCCGAAGATGTGAACTTTCATATGATACTCTGTAACATCTTTAGAGGGATCGTTGTCCTTGAACCATAGGAATCTCAAGAAATTTCTATGTGCCTTCTTAACTAGGAAGCAATGGAACATCTGTTGGATATCAGCCGTGAATGCAACGGAGTCTCTGCGAAACCGGAGAAGCACTCCTATGAGCTTGTTGTTTAGATCCGGGCCTGACAGCAAAACGTCATTCAATGATACACCTTTACACTTGGCACTTGAGTCAAACACTACTCTGATTTGACCTGGCTTCTTCGGGTGATACACGCCAAACATGGGCAGGTACCAGCGCTCTTCCGAGTCTCGAAGTACAGGTGCTAGCTCTGCATGACCATTCCGGAATATCTTTTCCATGAAGGTAAAGAAGTGATCTCTCATCTCAGGTTTGCTTCTTAGGTTGTGCCTGAGAGAGACAAACCGCTTGAAAACTTGCTCTCTATTGTTGGGTAAGCGTTGTCTTTGAGGTTTAAAGGGTAGAGGTGCAACCCAGCTTCTTGTTTTGTCCTGCACCATTCCCTGCTCCATTATATCTAGGAACAGTCTATCTTCGAATGACATCGCTATACGATTGTCTTCTTTAGTCTTGCGGAAGACTGTGGATCCCAGGTGCTCTTGATTGGCATCCCAGACGAAGTCATCGTAGGTGGGACCTGCAAAGGTACCTGGTGATGAAGTGCTTTGAGGCAGTTCCTTGATGAAGAAGTGATTTTCGCATGGTTGGAGAAGAGATGGGCGTCCATTCTCAAGTGTACTGGTAAGCATGCTGTAGACAGTTGTTGTTTTGTGTACACCTCCCAAACAGACTTCTCCTACAATGACCCATCCTAGGTCAAGTCCCTGGGCGTATGGAGCGTTGTGAGGTCCATTAATCTGCTGTCTAACCTTGTGGACCTGTAGGATATCCCTCCCGAGGAGTAATACTATCTGAGCCTCAGGATCAAGGTTCGGGATCAGGTGTCCTATACGCTTCAGGTGAGGCTGATGCGCTGCTACTTCTGGCGTGGGTATCTCGGACCTGTTGTCAGGAATCTGGTTACATTCCAGTATAGTTGGTAAAGGCAGACGCACTTGACCATCGCTGGACTCAACTATGTAGCCGCTTGCCCTTCTTCCGGCTGTTTCCACAGTACCAGCACAAGTTCTTAGAGAGTAGGGGGCACCGGGTCCTTTGATGTCGAAGCTATCAAAGAAGGCAGACTTCGCTAACGACCTGTTGCTTTGATCGTCTAGAATTGCATACACTTTGATGGCTTTGCTTCAGTCGTCTGCTGGGTAAACCTTCACTAGGGAGATTTTAGAGCAGGATCTGCCTCCTCTGAGGTCTCTGCAAACCTCTGTACATTTAGAGGTAACTGCCAAAGTGTCAGTATTTGTGTCCTTCAGCTCCCCGCTTTGCTCTTGGGTTTTGGATGAAGCCCACGATGGTGGCCCAGGGTGTAGAGCTGTGTTATGGTTTGAGCTGTCACATTCGGCACACTTTGCACTAACCTCACAGTCCCTGGCGAAGTGCGAAGTTGACGAGCAGCATTTAAAACAGATGTTGTTCTCCTTGAGGAAGGTCTTGCGGTCTTCCACTGACTTTTCTCTGAAGGTTCTGCACTTAAGTAGAGAATGAGGCTTCCTGTGTAAAGGACACTGTCTGGTCGGGTCCTTGGGTTTGTCTCCTCCTTGATAGGAGCTGAACTCTTTATGGACTGCACCTGTGGAAGAAATGTTAGTTTTGTGGACCTCCACCGTTGCCCTACGAGGTTTACTGAGTGAGGTGGTGGCACATGACATCATGAAATCAAAGCTAGGATCATTTCTGATTTTTGCTTGTTCAGAGACAAAATCTACAAACACATTAAATGGAGGAAATGGTACATTGTAAGTCTGTTTATATCGAGAACCATACATGACCCACTTCTCTTGCAAGTTGTATGGGAGCTTCTGAACTATGGGATTCACACCTCTAGCAGTGTCAAGAAATGTCAATCCCACCAGATCCCCTTCTGCCTTTGCTACACTCAGTTCCATTAATAAGTCACTTAACTCTCTAAGCTTTGAATAGCCTTTGTTCACTATTTTAGGAAAGTCCTCAATTCTCTTAAATAAGGCGCTTTCTATGACCTCTGCTGCGCCATAAACCTCATTAAGTCTCTCCCAGACCCTTTTTAGACCAATGTCTGGATAATTTACATTGATGTCTCTAATCCTTCTAGCGTGTTCGGCGGACTCACTTCCCAGCCATTTTACCAGGAGATCCAGTTCTTCACTACAAGACAGACCTAAGTCTCTGATGGCATTTTGGAAGGAAGCTCGCCAAGCTCTATAGTTCTCAGCACGGTCGCTGAACTTTACAAGTCCCTTGTTGACCAGCTCACGTCGAGCAAGGAACCTGGCAAAGTCCATTGTGGCTTGATTGGCGCTGGAACCGGCTGGTGGTGTGTTGTCAGAGTGAATGTGTGGTGCATGGCCATACCTGTTGGAAGTCTCTGGTTTAATCCTGTCTGTGTAATACCGTTCTGAAGCAAAGGGCATCTCTCTTAGCAGGGGCGGATTTCTGATTCTCTGTTCTGGAGAGAAGTTGTTGTAGGCAGTTTCACTCTGATGTGTATTCTCTAGTCTGCTGCAAGGAGACCGATAGTCGACTTTCTGATGATCCAAATAAGCAGGTAGGCTTGGCTTGTCAACAAACCGCTTTGTATTAAGCTGTGGATCTGGGTCGTCGTCCGACTTGGAATATTGTAAGGTACGCTGTTCTGGATCTTGGTATTCAACTTCTGGATGGACATTGCTGCGATGACTCTTGGTTTCCTGAAGTTCCGTGGCTTCTAGATACTCTGCTTCCGCTATGGCAGCTGCTGTCTCTTTATCTGCGGCCAGTTTTTCTAGAGAAGCTTCAAGTTGCGCTTTCTCTAGCTTTATCTGCACCTCTTGTTCTATGAAGCTGGCTTTTGCCTTTGCTGCTTCTGCTTTGGCGCGGGCAATGGCGGCAGCTTCTCTGATCGATGTCCTATTAGAGCCACTTATCTGAGACCTTGTCTTAATGGAAGATGCTCGACTAATAGACATGTTGCGACTGTTAGGAGACTGCTGCGATATCCGTAAGTAGGCTCTGCGTGGATAATGGCGGGCTCCGTATAGTCAGATATTCGGTGCGACTGTTAGAAGACTGTTGCGATATCCGTATGCAGGCTCCACGTGGATAATGGCGGCTCCGTCAGTCTGATCTTCAGAGCTTGTTCTCAGCAGTCATTTCACTGCTGTCTTTGGCAGTTATTCACTGAGCTTGTTCTCAGCAGTCGTTTCACTGCTGTCTTTGGCAGTTATTCACTGAGCTTGTTCTCAGCAGTCGTTTCACTATACTGTCCTCATACACGTTAGCACGGTGTGTAATCTGACATGTAGCTAAACCTTTTTGTCCTCTGAGAGAAAAGAGACTGTTCCGCTTTAAGGTTCTCTTTATTGCTCGTAGACTGACAGGAAAGGTGAAACTACAGAAAAAACAGTAGTATTTTAGAACATAAATACCATGGTATATGGCATAAAACACAGATTAACCTGCTATACATCCAGTATATGATATAATACAATGATAGTAATGAGCTATCAATACAAGAAACATAATACAATGCAGTAAATGACACATAGATAGTGCTCTTACCGACTATGCTCAAAAACAGGCTGAATAACAGATGATGTGACAGGAAAACCAGTGAGAGAGCATGATTGCTGAGACATAAGATGGTGGCTGTTTGCTGTACCAGCACAAGACTGGCAAGAACCAGGAACTACCCACAATGCACTGGGACTCCCATAATGCATAGAGAAAAACAGGCTGGGTGAAATACCTAAACTCATCAATAGATGGTGCTGTTACGACACAATGTAATGCAAATGAATTACAACAGTTAAAATGCCAAGTCAACTGATAAAGAGACAGAAACAACTGGAACTGAATCTGGGGACAGAACAATAGTACTTGTAAAGTTTCACCAGTAATGTGCACTGCTTCAGTCAGGAGGAACATGTGCTAGAAAATGGCTGCTGTGAGACATGTGCTACTGTTTGCTGAATTAACCTTAGTTTTGCTTTTTTTTTTTTTTGGTTGTGTTGCTTTCTGTTTTACCCCTTGAATACCTGCAACATATGAATCCTTTTTTTTTTTTTTCACTCCATGATTCCTCTGCAGTCGCCAGTAGTTTGTTGAAAATGTTGTTTTTACACAGTCAGTCAGCCATGTTACAGCAGGCTGTAACCTGCCCGTCTGAGTGTTTTTTTGGGGGGAATTTTCCTCAATTACAGGTGTCTGCGGTTGTTTTTTGGAGTGTGTGAAAGAATTGGGTCACTCTGTCAGGATCTTTATCGGCGTGTACCACCCTATTAGAAGTCTATATCCTAGTCTGTTCACTATTCTGTTGGATTGTGCTGCTGGCAACCCCTGAGATTTCCATCTAACGTCCTCCTTATGCTTATTGCTCTCATATTTTTAACCTTGCACATGACTATCTGCATTTTTCAAAGGGTCTAAACACAGTTTATGTTAAATAGTTGTGGCAGTACTGACCCCAACCCAATTGCTGTTTTAGTATGCTGTGTATTCCCGTTTTTTATTTTATTAAGTTTATTCAACCATGGACATGTTGCAGTGATGGCGAGCCGTTTTCAGGCAGAGTTGCGACTGATCAACACACAGCCGTCCGTTTTAATGCCAAATGCCCACAAGTCAAATTTGCTTGAATACTGTAGTACAATATAGTTGGGCCTTTTTGTTTTAAATCATTTTGATCCAAATGCATGTTTAAATTCCATGCTGCCTGTCGTTTTCATAGTGTGTCTTCTGCTGATGAATGCTCTGTAAAGTCTAGGGTGTATATTTGTTAACCCTCGACTTTACAATGGGTGTGGGAGCACACTGAGAGGGCCTGGAGTGCCGCCTTTGGCACCTGTCCCATAGGTTCCACACCACTAGACATAGGGTGTTTACAATCAGGTAGTGTATACAAAATTATACAAGAATCCTGATTCGGTTGTTCCCTTACATTTGCTTTTTTTGTTCTCAACAGATTCCTTGCCACTGGGAACTCTTTTGCATCCCTGCATTTTGAGTTTCTTTTAGGAACCTCGACGATCTCGAGAATTGTACGACACACTTGCCATGTCTTGTGGCAGCAACTCCGAGAGACGGTGATGCTGCAGCCCAAGGTGGACGATTGGCTTCGGATCGCTGAGGGCTTCCAAAATTCGGCGCAGTTCCCAAACTGCATTGGGGCAATGGATAGCAAGCACATCCGTGTGAAGAAGCCGCCACACTCAGGGAGCCGGTACTTCAATTATAAACAATATTTTTCGGTAGTGCTGATGGCTGTTGCTGACAGTCATTACCAGTTTATAATGGTTGATATCGTGGCCTATGGAAGCACTGCGGATGCTCGCATCTTTAGTGCTTCTAGAATGGGTGTGCGGCTTCATGACAACCAACTTGCCCTGCCCGAGTCCAGAAGACTGCCCGGATATGCAGGTCCGCCAGCTCCATTTGTCATTGTGGCGGATGAAGGGTTTGCATTGACTCCACATGTTATGCGGCCCTTTCCGAAGCGTGGTTTGGATGTCAGGAGGCGTATCTTCAACTACCGGTTGACTCGTGCCTGTCGGTATGTGGAGTGTGCTTTCGGGATACTCTCTAGCAAGTGGAGGGTGTTTTTGTCATCCATACAGATGGATCCGGAGAATGCTACCCTGGTGATTAAAGCTTGTGTTGTTCTGCACAACTTCACCAGGATTCACGAGGCTTCCTCTTCTGTAGACTTGGAAGATCTTCCATTGTCTTCAGATTTGTGTTTGGAAAGGACCCTGCATAGACGACCAGGGACTGCAGGCATTGCAGTTCGGGAACTCTATGCAGACTACTTTCACAGCCCAGAAGGGTTCTTGCCATGGCAGAGGGACGCTATTCGTGGCAGTTTTTGAAATCTTCTGGGCTCTTTAGTTTTTTATTTATTTTGTAGATAGATTAATTTAAATTATTGTGGTAGTTGAGTGTAGGGACTCGCAAGATAATGAGGACCCTTGACGTGGGCTTGCGGGCTGAGATTTTGTGGACATCACATATTTTTTACGGTTATAAAAACAATATAAATTATGCCTTTGTCTAAATGTAAATAGACTCAAACATCTTTATATTTCTAGTCTATTGTCCACAAGATTTTCTAATACCTCATCCTCCAAGTACTGAAAATGAAAGGTGTGGAGCCTCATAATAAAGTGTTGCTTTGGGAGATACTGTGCGTGTGTTTTTTTTCTTAGAAGACAATTATTAAAGGTACAAGAATTGTGCAATATAGCAAATAAAAAACAAACACATTTTTGGTACAAGAAAGTTTTTTAAGCAAAATATTTTGCCAAACCAATGGTAAGGTAGGACAATGCTTTGCCCATGAAGCACCAAACAATTTAAAAACATAAAAACAATAAGCTAACACACAAATCACAGATCTAGAAGGTCCTGTGTAAACGACCCCGCAGCAAAGGAGGACCGTGGGCTTCCCTGGGCCTGCTGTGGTGGGACAGTTTGCAAACTGCCCGGGTAAATGGGCTGAGCCACACCTTGTATTTGGCCATGGGGTGGGCCGTACTGGGGGTGTGGGGCAAAAGAAGGCGCATGGGTTGGTTGACTTGGAATTGGAAAGTTTCCAGGTCTTGGAGGTTGGCCGGCATTTTCAATCTCATTCTTCCATGAGTTTAATTTGCCTAGAATGTCCCCATGATTTGGCAGCTCAAACATTTTCATCACGACCGCAATGGAAGCAACGCATTCATTTTGCTCATTTTCTGGGATCTTCTTCATTAGGGGCCCTAATCCCCTGAGCATCTTTTCCTCAACTCCATCACTCCGCCTCTGGGCAAGAAAATCAATGATGCGTGCGTCAATAACCTCACGACTCTCTGGCCCAGAGGTGGAGGGAGGGACTTGGCGGCGACGTCTTGGCTGCGGCTGTATTACCCGGGGTGGACTGGACAGTGGTTGTGGGGCCTGGGGCTGTGAAGATGCCTCTGGATCCTCTGCGGGACTTGTTTCTGGCGAAAACATTGCCGGAGTTTCACTTCCTGCCGATTCCGATTCATCAGAGGGTTCCAGACTGTCCACAGTACTGTTTTTGAAAGTAAAAAAACAACACAATTAGATAATTTAATTTAAACATTTCAGAATTACCTCATTGATATTAGGTGTAACCAGTCGTGTATATACAATATATATACACGGAGTGGCTCCATACACAAAAATTATAAGTTTACACAATGAACACAAGCATCTATGTGAATAGTGCAATTCCTACTGAAAATCCTATTTAAATGCCACGATAGGGCCAAAACTTGTAAAGGGCTAATGGTAATGTAATGGAAAAACATTGTTTGCCGGTTGGAGCTGTCCCGCGTCAGAAGAGGAAAACTCATTCAAGAGCCAAAACCAGTGCGGATATTCACGCCATCTCAACAGTATGTGGCCTGCTTCAACCATACCAACATACAAGATGTAATGTTTAACTTGTTGAACTTCTTTTACGGCTAACAATTAACATGTACTAGGCCACAATTGAACATGCTGAGAGTAGTCGTTTGGAGACGGATGGTCAAGCCTTGATGGAACATCATTTTAAACCATTATCATAGGATTCTGTGGTTGTCATTTTAGAGGCGCAATCCAAGGAATCAATGTTGTGGCTGGTGCAATACAATAAAACCAATATAAATGACATGGGCAATACCTAATGGGTATCAAATCCCTAAACGTAATAATAAAAAAAAAAAGGTATCTATGAGGAAAATATTACAGCACCCTCTAAAGGTAAAAATGATACACTAATCTGGACTCCCTTAAAAACGGGAGACATGTGCACATTTTTCAGAACAACTGACCTATCCCGAGGATATGTTCCTCAAAATTTATTGTTGTATGACCAACAGGCGACAATCATGCAGAACATCTGTATGATGAGATAATGCGTGCAGTGCTCCCGTGGCTTGTCGCTGCGAAAAACATTATCAGATTGAAAACATCTATGTTCCTTGACCGGCCAAAAATTGGTGCAGCAGGAACAAAACAGAGAGGGGAGGTGCTATGTGCGCACTACACGTGGTGTCTCATCATACAGCTCATCAGCGGGATTGACTGGTGTGACTCCTCCACATAAATGATGGACACAACCAACACCAGGCATGTACAAAATGTTGCCCACCATCTGATGCACAACGACAACTCCAAGCAGGACTGGTTAACTTACAGCTATTCAGGCATGCTTGGCGTTTAACTAGAAAAAATAATGGATGGAGTAATTTTGTACATGGCAGCCCTAAAGAAAGTATATGTCTTCAATAGTACAGCAGAAATGAACCCATTACGTTTGTGTACACTTTAGGTGAGCCATATACAAACGTAACTTTCAGCTAAATGTGAAATGGAACTACAAACCAAAATATACTTACGGCCTCAAGTCCATAACCGGTTTTAAAAACTGCAACTGGGCAGTGTAGATGTAGGGCCTCTTCCTTGAAGTACCCTCTCCACTCTGGCCTTTACTGGATACCTTACGCCGGAATTGGTCCCGGCAACTGGCCCACCGAGTTTAAGTTTGTTTCACTGTCCAAAAAAGACATAAAAACTAATTGATCACCAAATTAAAAATGACCCCCAAACAAATCTGAAAATGACATTTGTTTGAAAAGAAAAAAAAAAGGGTAAAGCAATTTAACATCCAAAATGGACAGAATAAACAGCACATGGTACAGTCCAGCAGGTGTCTGGATACTAATGAAGAAGAACAAGATGGAGGAGACTAGTCGTGTAAGCCCTGTGGCCTACAAAAAACTAACAATATGTGAAGGTGACAACTATAAGATGCTCAAATACAAGGCCATGTGTCTGGAAAAAAAAGGGCACAAACATGTGATTATATACATGAGTACTGTATGCTGGAGCAAAGGGAGGGACATCCATTTACACATAGAGTATGGTATCTAATAGACGTCACTTTAACAAACTATGTTCAGCCCTTTATGGCAAATGAAGCTGGACCCCCAAAATAAGACTATTAGGACCTCAGGGATTAACAAAATACATCTTGTTGGCACACAGAGGGCAAGGACAGCACAACTACATTGCTCTCACTTACCTAATTCGGCACGGCCTCGGCTATCTGCTTTGGCCCATTCGTTTATGCGCAGGCTACGGGCCACCTGCTCCCACGCAGCATCCTTTCTTGTTCTATCCAAGTACACATTACTGCGGGTATCCCATATCTCGGGCCTCTCCTGGACCAGTGTGATTAATTTATCCACATTCCACCGAGGCATTGTGGCAGAAAAATTAATATAATGGCTGCCTCACCACACTGAGAAGCTTCCAGACACAGGTGGCTAGAAATTAGCATAACCTGTGACCCTAAACTTCCTGTACATATTTTTTTTTTCAATTTATTGGCACAACTTTTGCCAGACAGATTGCCCATGGCAAATGAAAGAAATAAAATGGGCGCGGACGCGGATGTCAAACGGGTGTGCAACCGCGTTTTTAACGGCCCCATTGACTTGAATGGGGCCGCGAACCGTTAGCCGTGAAAAAAATAGGACAGGTTATATTTTTTTCACGGCCAGGAAACACGGGTCACGGGCGCGGTGTAAAAACAGTGCAGAAGCCAAGTTTTCCACGGACCCATTGAAAGTCAATGGAACTGCAGAAAAACACGTCGAACGGAACAACGGCCGCGGATGCACAACGGCCGTCGTGTGCATGAGGCCTAACTGATATGTATTTTAGTGTGTCTTCTTATAGTGTTCCCTGTCATAGTGATATAAGTTTTTATCAGATCTTTATGATGAGACCCCCACCAATCTCTAAGATGAAGGGGCAAAAAACAAGCTCTCAGAAGTCTAGGAGCCCATCTTCAGCTACTAAAGAGAGACAAAGAGCGCCGATCACAGCAGAACGGATTCGTTCTTCTCCTTCATCATAGTGATTGGTAGGTCTGTCAACCCCATGACTCCAAACTTCTGATATGCTACTTATGTCAAAGATTTTGTACAAGGACAGTTACTTTTTAATTAGCTCCTAGAGATCAATGGCATATAATAAACTTATTATTTATATATTTTTCACATATTGAAAATGCTGAATAAAGTAAATAGCACTATTTACATTAAATTAAACATTGCATTCAGCCTAGTAAGTGTACATTTGACTTAGAGAAAGTTGTGCTGTGAGGTCACCTGAAATGTTCGTGGATAGAAGTTCTCCTTTCGAATATGCAACAAGATCTTTCTATTGTTTGTTATTTAACTATGCAAAGGCTATCTCTCCCTTATGACCTAACAGACACCCCGCTAACCACATCTATAATGAGAATCAATTGTAAAACACGACTAAGCAATTACTCTTTTTTTCTAATACTCAGGTATTCAAAAAAGAGGACCCAAGACTGATTATTTTGCCTCTGGCCTTAAAGATCACACTGGCTGAATTATTTAAAGACTTTTATTTTTTTTTCTAAACGACATGACTAAGACTGATTTCAGCATTAATTAATATATTTAACTTTACAACACAGGAGTCAGTATGCTTGTTATGTCTCAATATCCTTTTGATAACATTACTCATTTTATGTAATTATTTGTAGTTTCCTCTATATAAATTATAAAAAATAGATCTTTTGTTCTGCTAAATACTTGTATAAAAATCTACTACATATTATATGCTCTGATCGCATGGATTTTTTTTTCACTAATAGAGACTTACCAGTAGTATTAAACATAACGTGGATCTACGGTAAATTATCTTCACATCAATGCCTTCATACAGGAGCTTAGAAAAGCTACCATTCAAGTAAGTTAGGATGCAGACATTTAAGTTTATGGGAATCCATATAGTTAACCTGGGAGAAGACTGAACCGGGTCAGAATTCAAGCAACTAACATTTTCATGAGAACAATGCTGTCTTGAGCTTTGGGCCTATATCTTAAAAAGACAGGTGACTAACTGTTGGGATGGTGGCCCATGCCCGCCACATATCTTATACTACTCTGCATCTTGCCTTACTGGCAGTACAGACTTAAAAGGGTTGTCTATACTTTCCAGTTACTGTTAACCAATGTGTTTGTGGAAGTTATGCGCCATTTTCTATATTTCATAAGGTATGCCCTCTTATTTACAAAATCTTTTATCCTGTCCATAAGATAGCTACTGATGAAGAGTCATGGGACCATGCATATCACCTCCATGTGATGTCTCCTTGATTCAAATAAACTGCACCTGCCATCTGCACATGTTCTGTTGGAAGTTAAATGTTTGAATGGAGGTCACATGTAAGTGATTTGCCACATGACCCTCCATCAGCAGCCATTATATGGACAGGACATCTGTACAGCACAAAAGACTTTGTAAACAAGGGAGCATGCTTTATGAAATATGGAGAATGGTGCAAAAATTCAACAAAGGCTATATTAGTAAGTGCCATATAATCATCTCACAAACAAATTGGTCAACAATAACCAGAAAGTGGCCAGCCCCTTTAAGTGGTCTCCTCTGCCGCCTGAAGAGTGTCCAGCCACTGGCGTTCCATGTGCCCACTTCCACTACACTCATCTGTTGCAGGCTGCAGCCTGCGCTCTCCTTCCAGGTTCTTTGCTTTAGGGCACGCGTGCTTACTGGCTCTTTAAGGCCAGAGCACGTTCACACCCTTAGTCTTCCCCATCTTATCACAGGTCACTTCTGGGTATTTAAGATGTCCTCCCCTATGATAGGTTGCTTGGGTTCCAGTGAAAGTGTGCTTATCTATTTGTCCTCCTTTGTACTGTACCTTTGCCTGTTCATTGACTTTGATCATCCACTATCTGCCCTGACTATAGCCTGATTACTGCTTTAAACCTGTGCTGCCTGCTATGACCTTGGATCAGCTTCACAGATAAGCACAAACTCTGCCTGCTCTGACCTCAGTTTGTCTTCTAACTATGATTATTGCTTGTCCTTTCTGTGCTTTGCACCTATGTCTCTAACCACCACGGGTCAGCTGTCAATTACACTGGGACTATTCTATTAGATTGCGACCTAGTGGCTCTCCTGCATCAAATACCAGATCCTTGTATAGGGGTTAAAAAAGACTTGTCACCGGGGGTGTGGATAGGCAGCTGAGGAAGATGGCAGTATAACTCCTGAGCTCTGTCTCCACTGCAGCGACGAGAACCAGCAAAGCTTGCTAAAGCAACTCCCCCCCACCCAAATTTCACTCCTGAACTTTAAAAATCTACACCTATGATGCCAAGAGGGAAAAGAAGCCACAAAGCACAAGGCAAGTTAGACTTCTTCTTCCAACAGGAGCATAACAAAGATGGCGCCGAGACCAGTGGGCGCTCCTCTCCTTCCAGCACCAGCCCAATGCAGACCAAACAGCAGGGCCCAGGTTCTCTGCCTGCCTCACCGGGCAACACTCTACAAGCCTCCATGGCCTCTCCGCATCTTTCCCTGATGCCTTCGCCGAATACGAGGTATGATCCACTGGTGGAGACAGACTTGGGTCTACCTGCTTCTCAGCCTCTCTCCTGCCGACTCTGACGGACAGCCCAGAAAAGCAGAGGCCATGCCACCAACACTCCCCTAACACACCAGACTGCAGCATACTGGTGGAATCCCTGCAGAAATTACAAACCTCAGAGTAGTCAGCATAAGGTAACTTATTAAAGGAGATGGTGATGGCGTTTAGCACCTCCATGTCCACCAACCTGACGCAGCTTATATCCCCAATCCAATCCACTGTGAAGGAATGTGGATCTTATTTCCCGGAGATTCTGGTGGCCAGGGTTACGTAAAAGTGTGGAAGGCTATGTGGCAGCTTGTGAGACCTGTGCATGTGCCAAGGTGACTCATACTCGGCCTTCAGGATCTCTTCTTCCTTTGTCGATGCCATCCAGTCCTTGGATGCATTTGTTCATGGACTTCATCACTGATCTTTCTAGTTCTTCTGGGAAGACGGTGATTTTGGTGGTGGTGGATCATTTCAGTAAGATGGCTCATTTTATACCTTTATCAGCTTTGCCTAATGCAAAAACTCTCGCACATGTGTTTATTGATAACATTGTGAAACTACATGGCATTCCCTCTGATGTGGTGTCGGATAGAGGGACGCAATTTGCTTCCAGGTTCTGGAGGGAATTCTGTTCTCGTCTGGGAGTTCAGTTGTCCTTTTCTTCAGCTTTCTATCCCCAGTCGAACGGACAAACTGAACGCACTAACCAGAACCTGGAGACTTATTTGAGGTGTTTTGTCTCCGAGAATCAGGAGGAGAGGTCTTCACTTTTGTCTTTGGCCGGGTTTGCTTAAAATAACCATAGATAATCCACTGATAAGTCAAATTTTTTTGGTGCATATACTTTTTGGGGGGACTGAGTCCTCTGGTATACCTGAAGAGGAAAGATTCTCTTCCTCTTTGTCATCTATCTGGTGGAAGATTCAAACCAATTTGAAAAAAATGGGCGAAAGATATAAACGTATGGCTGACAAGAAACGTATGTCTGGTCCGGACCTGTGTGTGGGTGATTTGGTGTGGTTGTCCACTAAGAACATTAGGTTGAAGGTACCCTCCTGGAAGTTGGGCCCAAGATTTATTGGTCCTTACAAAATCTCTGCCATTGTTAAGCCTGTTGCATTTCGTCTCGAACTGACTTGGAAGATCCATAATGTGTTCCGCAAGTCGTTGTTGAAAAACTATGTTGAACCTGCTGAACCATCTCCCTTGCTACCTCCTCCTGCCTTGGTGGATGGTAATCTGGAATTCGAAATCTACAGAATAATTAACTCACGTGTTCTTCGGGGGTCCCTTCAGTACATTGGAAGGGTTACAGTCCAGAGGAAAGAAGGCGGGTTCCAGCGACTGATGTCAGTGCCAGTCGCATTCTTAAGGCCTTTCAAAGGCCCACCCGGATAAGGTCGGGCCTGGGTGCCCAGAGGTCACGCGTAGAAGAGGGGGTACTGTCACTGCCGGCCCTGTGAGACATCTGAGCAGATCAGATAGACTTGCTGCACTTGAGCCTATCTGACAGGTTCTAGGTGTTTCCTTTCAGTTTGTTGTTGTGGGTGGGATCCCACCAGTCCACAGGTTCGACTCATTTGCTGGTTAGATGCTTTACTTTAGTCTGCCTCTGACTTCTCACCATGTGGTTGATATTTCCTTCTGGAGTTCCTGCTGGTTGTTTGTGGATTCCTTGTTCCTCACTCTTCCCAAGCTAAGTTCCGCTTTTGCTCTGTGTTGTTTGTGTCAGTCTAGGTCTCAGGGAGACGCTGGTCCCTTCACTGTGGAAGCTACCGGCAGTCTCATTTTCCATTCCCTAATCTAGGGTTTGCTACAGCATTAACAGGGTCTAGGTACGAGTGTATGTGTTCGTCCACCATAAGGGCTTGCACATACTGTCAGCAGTCAGGGAGATACTCATGGATTGCTAGGAGGTAACCATCTCTCCCTCACTAGCTTCTAGGCCTAGACTGTCATCCTATGCTGTCTGTTTATCTGGTGTACATGTTATCCACATTACCCCATGACACCTTGCTTCTGTTGGAACCTCTGCGTGTTCCCCTCGCCTCCCTTCCTCGGTTGCCCAAGGAACTACGTACTCTACTGCCAGCATTGTCAGCTGGAAATTTTTGTAGCAATTTTTCCACAAGGACCTTCTGGTATTGCATCATTTGCTAGTCCTCTCCAGCACAGGAAAGAGAGATAAGAAGTTCTGTTTGTAGCAGGGGTCAAGAAGGGTGAACAACCAGTAATTGGTGTTGGCCAAAATGTGTATAATGCGAGGGTCACTGGAAAGGCAGCATAACATAAAGTCAGCCATGTGTGCCAGAATCACAACAGACAAGACTTTGTTGTCCTCATCAGGAGGATGACTCTCCTCATCCTCTTCCTCCTCTTTGGCCCATCCACGCTGAACAGATGGAATAAACCTGCTGTGGGTACTACCCTCTGTAGCAGAGGCAACCGTCTCCTCCTCCTCAACCATTTCACGCTGAGAAGACGAATGGAGTGTGGTCTGGCTATCACCCTGTGTACTGTCTTCCCCCATTTTCACCTATTTCACATGCAAAGCATCTGCCTTCATTGAGAGCAGAGAGCGTTTCAGTAGACACAAAGGTGGGATGGTTATGCCACTCACCATCTGTGTTGATTCCTCAAAGTTGTGTAAAACCTCAAAGAGCTCAGACATCCCTGCCCACACATTGCTTGTGAGGAGTGGAAGCTAACTGGAAAGGCGACGACTATGTTGCAGCTGGTATTCCACTACTGCCCTCTGCTGTTCACAAAGCTTGGCCAACATGTGGGACGTGGAGTTCCAGCGCATTCTCACATCGCACAACAGTCGGTGAGCTAGCAATTGTAAGCTCTGCTGCAGTGTTCCCAGACCTGCGGCAGCTGTAGATGACTTTTGGAAATGGGCACACATGTGGCGCACCTTCACCAGTAGCTCAAGCAAATTGGGGTAGGTTTTGAGAAACCGCTGAACCACTAAGTTGAACATGTGGGCTAGGCATTAGATGTGTGTGAGCTTGTCGAGCTCCAAAGCCGCAACCAAGTTACGTCCATTATCAGACACTACCGTGCCTGGTTGTAGGTTGAGTGGCTATATCCACAGCTCAGTCTGGTCCCTTATCCCCTGCCACAGCTCTGCAGCGGTGTGCTGTTTGTCACCTAAGCAAATTAGTCTCAGCACGGCCTGTTGCTGCTTTCCCACTGCAGTGCTACACTGCTTCCAGCTACTGACTAATGGCTGACTGGTGCTGCAAGATGAGAATTCAGAGATGGAAGTGGAGGAGGAGAAGGGGGGATGTCAGCCACTAATGTAGGTGGTGGTGCTCCACAGAATGGCCGGGAGGCGCAGCGGCATGACGTAGGACACGGGCGTGCTGCGGTCCCCCGCCCCCAACGCCTGCCCCAGCTCCTGTCTCCCCGACACAGCGCTCACACGCCGTCTCTGATGTGCTGTCTGTGTACCTCCACTGAGACGCCGCTTTACCTGCCGAGTCTTCCGGAATAACTCCACGCCATACAGGCTCGCCCGCCGAGCCGGTCTTAGAAGATTGTGCCCGTTTGCACTGATAGCAGTTGCTCTGTCTGCTGGTCGCCTCACGAGATGAGCCGCCCCTGGAAGCTCCGTCTGCCCTGAGCTGTACTAAGAGAGGTCGCTCCCGTTGCCTGTTGCTTTACTCATTACGCTGCCCTGTGAAGCTGTGGGGGATATCTAACAGTGAAGTTCCGCCCTGAGTGTCACTCCAGTGCAATCCTCTTCGTTGTCAGACGCCGCTCCTCCGACTCCTGAACCTCCGGATTCCAGGTGGACGTATTGGCTTAGTGGAGTCCACTACCAAGTGATTAAGCGATGGCCGCTGAACAACGTAGGCGGGCCGCGCAGAAGACATCGGGAGTACCTTACCCCGAAGAAATTTGTGATCCAGGAAGCCAAGTGACCAAGGATACGTGAGAACCCCTGTTTTAGATCTCAGCAAAATAAGACATGCATGACTGTTTGTTTAGAAATATAGGGATCTGTGTAATATAAACTTTGAAAGTATCCGAGTAACAGGAGGAAAGGAGGGTGGAGGGGGAAAAAAAATGGGACCAAAACTACAAAATAGAAAGTCGGTGGGAACTTCTTCACCAAAGGGTTGTACAGTACGGAACACCATGACACAGCTAGATAAAGATCTCAAATCCTCACCCCGATTAAGCAAGACGAGGAGTAATCAGAAACAGCCACTGCAAATGGAGGACTATGACGAAATTGAAAACTCACTAATCAGGGCAGGAGAAAACAGGGCATCAGAAGCAGACAATCAGATGAGCAATATTGACTTCAAACTAACAGGTATATTGGAGGCAGTTAAAACAACTAATCAATCGCTAAGTACCCTGATAACTATGGTGGCAGCAGTGCAGATCGACAGCTCAGTAATCCGAGATGATCTAAACAAAATGAGGCAGCGTATAAAAGAGTACGAAATATTAACCACAGAACTGCAAAAAGAAACCAATCAGATAAAAAAAAAGGATTGAAATAGTAGAAAGTGACAATAAGGCTCTTAAGGAAAAAATTGCGGATTTGGAGGACAGGTCCCGGAGAAATAATCTTAAATTAGTGGGCTTCACAGAGGGAGTAGAACGAGACGACCCTACAGGCTTCATCCAAAAGTGGTTATCTGACAACGTAATAGCCGTAGAAGCAGCCTCAACCCACATAGTGGAGAGAGCGCACCAAATTTCAATAAGAAAATTACCACCAGGATCAGCACCAAGGCCTCTGCTAATTAAAATGGCTTCCTCAAGAGACTGGGATCATATCCTCAGGTGGAAAAGAGAGATACAAACGGCAAAATATAATGATGCCAACATAGAGATATACCCAGACTTTTCTAAAATTACGCAAGATAAAAGAAGAGAATATAAAGATGTAAAGAAGAGACTGATACAAGCCCAACTAAAATACTCTATGATGTACCCCGCAAAATTGCGGGTTATCTATAAAGAAGCAGTCCAATTCTTCTCTAATCCAAGCGATGCAGCAGAATGGATGGACTCTAAGGGCATTAGGGGGGAGCTGGGGGGGGTCTACGGCGGGGGGGAGGGGGGATAGCCTATAGTTAGAGACCTATGAGTCGCATCCAGCGACCCGCAGGTCAGCACGGGAGCAGGGGTAGGGGGGTGGGAGGGAGGGTTATTTTTCCGCGGGGGACTGTCAAGGTATAGATGGTGTACTGTTGGATGTGCCCCTGTCCTTCCGCTCAGCGCTGTCATAAAAAAATAAAATGTCAAGAATACTGACATGGAATATTCACGGTTTTGCGAATAAAATTAAGAGGTGTGCAGTGTTTGACTTAGTTTCAAGACACCTACCGGCTATAGTGGCCTTGTTAGAAACACACCTATCAGGTGAAAAAGTAGCAGCGCTTGGCGGAAGTAGCATGCGCCTCCCACGAATACCATTCCTGTTACTCCACATATTCACTTGGAATCAGCGTTTATGTTCATAGACAAGTAGACTACGACCCAATAGAGCAACTAATTGATCAGGAGGGTCGGTACATTTTCCTCCATTGTTATTGGCAGGGTCAAAGGATTATCATCGCCTTTATATATATTCCACCCCCCTTCACAGTATTTGTGTTATGTAAATTGATAGAATATATTTCATTACGGGAGGAGTGCCCGGTGCTGGTGGTGGGCGATTTTACTCGGTCATGGACATAAAATAGATAGGATATCTACTATAACCAATTATGAACAAAGTGCCAGTTCAAATACATTATTATCTAGAATGTGTAAAGAAATGGCATTGGTTGATATATGGCGATCTCTCTATGGAAATAAGCAAGTATTTTCTTGCTTTAGTAACACATATCGGTCCATGTCGCGAGTTGATCTGGCCCTCGCCAGCCCCCGGCTCATTAACAGGGTTAAAAAATTTAATTATGAAAGGCACGGTATTTCGGACCACTCCCCTGTTACGGTGTTATTTGATAGTTGTGGCCGGGGCTATGCGTGAAAGAACCTACCCCCTCATTCACCCACAACAGAACTAAGTGGTCTGAGTTGTGCCATAACCGCTTCCGTCGAGAGTACACCTGAAAGAAGCCAAAAACCCAGCATGAAATACAAAACATGTTTATTGACATATTACAACGCCAAACTCTGAAAGGCACATGAAATTTCGCTAACAGGATTTGGAACATATCGGCTGTAACAAGACGAGCGCCACCGGCCCAACTTGCGGATAATGTGTGCCGGGACTTGATTCCTGGAAGCGGCTGACGCTGCCTCTATCCTGAACGAATGTCCTGACACAGTGAGGGGGTCTAAACCTAAATTGACCGCCAGTATACGCGCATGCGCTATGAATTGGGAGGTGGACAATGCTGCTGCCCCGAAGGGTAACAGAGGGGTGTTAGTGCTGCGATCGGCCAGTGCCCCTGACAATTCCTGCAAAACGTGGACCGGACACCATTTGTGTGACGTGCGGAAGAATTTGATCTGGGTAGGGGGACCTGACTGGGAGGTCTTGGTCACAGGTAATGACAAAACAAAGCCCTCTGGGCTGGGGACCAACTGCCGACGGGCTAGGAATCGGCCACTAAGTGACAACGAGGTGAACTCTCCTGGCCTCATGAAGCCGTAAAAGGCCAAATAGATGGCAGCTTTAAGTACCAACCTTTGTAGAACCCCGAACGGGCTTAAATCTAACAAATCAGACATGCATCTAAACACCGGGCCGGAAATGGGCTGTCTACGGGAGCTCACACCTGGGGTACTGTTCTGTAAACCTTTCAACGTGGCCTTGACCACGTGACTGGAAAACAACGATGTTCTCTCTGGATGGGAGAGGGCCAAATGATGTTGGACCCCTGCCAGGTAAGTTCTGACGGTGGCATGTGAAAGGTGCATGTGCCCATGACAGTACACGATGAACGACAGTATGTAGTCAATATGACCAAAACCGCCTCGGGCGTGTTCCTGCTGGAATTTGCAGTACAACCGCCAGCCGGTGTTGTACGCTCTGGTGGTATTGGCCGAGAACGACCTGTTAAACAGCCCACGGGCCGTAGCTAAGTATTTGTTCAATTGAGAATAAGCACGGCAGGATGAGGAGACGGGGTTCTCGCTGTATCGGCTTCAGGGCAAACCTGAGAAAACAAAGTAATTCTGCTTAGCTAGGGCGTCAACTGCTACTATCTGCGCATCATGTATGAGGGAGCCACAGAACAGGAAATTGTGCATGAGCGACAACTGTACCAGACGCCTCATCAAGGACATGGCCAGTTGAGACCTGTATTTGCCACTGTCAAGGATAGTCATGGTGGAGGAGCTATCAGAGGTAAAGATCACGGTGCGGCCTGTCCAATGGTTACCCCAAACATAAGCTGCCGCCACCACGGGATGCAAGTCCCTTGCCTCCGTTGACTGGGAAATTCCTGTGGCCTCGAACATCTCCCCTGGCCATGCCCCGTTCAGCCAATGGGAGCCAAAAATAGCAGCGAAACCAGTGCACACCCTGCTGCTGGAGAATATAATGGGGGAGTTGTGCAAGACTGCTGGAACAAACATAGACACGCCATTCCAATGACTCAAAAAGTGGTCCCACATGCTTAAATCTGCTTGCGCCTGACTGTCCAGGAACACTGGACTATCCTGACAGGGGGCTTCTGAGAGGAGTGGTAACAACCTAGCTACAAAAGACCTACCTTGAGGAATAACGTGCATCGCAAAATTTAGCATGCCTAACAACTATTGCAGTTCCACCTTTGTGGTGACCCTACCAGTGACGAAACTGTGAATGACTTCCTGGACCCTGACCAACTTGTCTTCCGGCAACCTAGCTGACATGCTCCCTGTGTCCAACACAATGGCCAGGAAGGTAATGGTGGTAGAAGGACCATCCACTTTTTTGGGGGAAACAGGGATCCCTAACTGTGCGAAGCATGCTAGGAGGCTCTGGAGATCACGCCGCGAGCCCTGTGGAGACTCGATCAGCAATAAGTCGTCTAAGTAATGTATAACATGTTCGCAAGCAAACCTGTCCTCGAGGATCCAATGCAAGGCTTTTGCCAGCTGATAGAAAATCCAAGGGCTGCTACGGGATCCAAAAGTCAACTTTGTTGCGAAATAATAACAGGAATTCCACTTGATCCCGTGCCATCGCCAAAGTTCTGGCCTGATCGGGATCAATTTGAAGGCGTCTGATATGTCTGCTTTGGACAGAATCGCCCCGGGGCCTGTAGCAAGAATAAGTGCGATAGCCTGATCGATGGAGGCGTATACCATGCTGACCTCCTCAGCTGGAATGAGTGAATTCAGACTGGGTGTAGGTAAACCGTGAGGCACTGATAGATCGAAAATCAATCTTTCTTTGTGGCTGAATTTTCCTGTGACCACCCCTATAGGGCTGACCCTCCACCGTTCAAATGGGGATGTTAAAAAGGGGCCGATAATGTAACCCTTGTCTAACTCCAACTGTAGGAGTCTATCTATGGACCCGGGGTTATGTAAGGCGGACTGCAGGTTTCTACACTCATGGGTGTCATCCGGTAACGCCACAAGGCCTGTGTGGAAACCGCTAGTAAAACCTGACACAAGAAAGTCGCGAAAACAAGCATCCTCATGCCCCTGCAAGTAAAATTCCCGGAGGTCTACATATACCACGCTCATGCAATGTTTATCCGTTTTTAATGAGCAGGCAACCTTCGGGTAGGCCCGGAAACAGTTGACGCAAATGTGCAACAGACGGCATTGACTATAATTGCAAGCAGAAAAATTATAGTTGTTGCAGATTTGCGACCTGCCCAGGTACTTGATTGGACGGCCGAGTTTGTCTACAGCAGAATTCTGCTGGGCAACAGCCGATAGACCTGGGATAGGAGGAGAAGGATTGGACCTCGGGGCATTCGCGGCATTATGACACCATTCTCCTGTGTGATAGATAGACTGGCATGATGAACATGCCAGGGCTTTTAGCTCAGCGAAGTGCCTACAGAATATCTCTGTGTCAATATTGGCCCAGTTGGTGGTAAACTGGAACTGACTGAGCGCCGCTGCCGCCTTCGCTGAAAACGAGCAATGGTAATCATAAAACCCGAAGCCTCCGTATTTGTAGCCCAACTCAGTGACCCTGAACAGATACAGGTCCAACTCTTCTCTCCTATCCGGTCGCACCGAACAGATGATATCTCGGTAGAGACTAAAGGCAAGTACAAATTCTGGTATCGTCAACTTCCTACTAAGCCTGAGATCGCGACCCTTCAGGACTTCAGAAACATCGCTGCACGCAATGACCCTATTGTCCGATAGGTCACGAGTGGCAATTAACAGGGAGGCTAGGTTCACGTCTCTGCCATCGAGGATGTCCTTTTTGATATTTGCCGGGATGAAATGGGCTGGAGTGACATTGGGCACTGTAACAAAGTTACCTGAGGTACTAGCCTCAGGTGCCGTTGCGACTGTTAACAATGTAGCGGGTGAAGATAAGCCAGCGACCCTAGACTCCACTGACTCCAACCTGGATTGTACACCAGACACAGAGGAGGTCAGACTATTAAGCATGACGTGGAGCTGAGTCAAGGAGGTCTGAACCGTAGCCATGGAGACTTATTGCTGGCTAGGTTCTACAGGGGTGGACACCAGTAGCCGATACAACTCCGCCTTTCGGGCAGCGGCCGGGAAAGGAATACCTCTCTTAGTTAGTTCAGACATGAGTTTAGGCACAGTCCAATTGCGCAGAGGCGGAATACTCCCGGATTCAGATGCCCTGGAACCCAATTCTTCGCCAGAAGCATCCACGATATCCGACACGTGAGACATGACCAGACTGTCAAAAGAAGCAAAATTGATGGAACGTCACTATCACAGTCTAGCGACTAGTTGACTAATACCCGTGAATTGATACCACCACCGCCACTGCAGAAACCGTCATGCAAGAAAGAGTAGCTGACCCTGGTGACCACCTGACAGCTGAGGCATAGTGAAAAAGAGGTGTGTGAAATTGGAAAAACGTGTAATGTCAAGGAAAGAGGACCTTACCGGAAACGGGACACGACGCTGATATGAGAAGAACAAGGAATCAACCGTGGAATAGACCTGTCCACACGAATTAAGCAGAATACGTTTTTTTTTTTTTTTTAACAACCGCTTGCGCCTGCGTTCAAGTGGCCCCAAGCTGAGCGACGAGACACGAATGTCAGATTTGCCAAGACCTGCCTAGCGAGTGGCCCCCCAGGTGTCCAGCCATCCGTGAGCTGTACCCATACGTGCATATATGCGCTATGGAATAAGCAGGGCATCACCGTGGGGTGTTGCCGAAGTCGGCTGAACGGCTGACGGGCCCATGCCAAAAGGCGGCTATCTATGCAGCAACAAATGCAAATTACGACAAGTGCATGAAGACAGGCAAATGAGAAATCCTGTCAATCTGAACCAAAACAATGAAATAAAATGCCATGCAATGTGAAGGGTCTGGCGCGCCCCTGCTGACGTATGTCTAGGAGCGCATGTTACTGGGAGCACTACCCCCCAATAACTTACCACAATCACACTGTATGGCATCAACCCCCTACCTAACTAACAGCACGGCGGCCCGTGCCAGACTTTGCCCCCCACATGTAACATTAAAGGTGATGTTCAAATATATGGTTGTCTGAGAAAGTTAAAACCAGCCAGGCTGAATGACACATGCACATCTTGGATTACCCAGACTAATGTAATCAGTTAATCAGCACATCACACTAATAGGTGACTGAAACTTCTCCTGCATATATCCATGTGGAGCATCCAGCTTCATTGATATGTTGCCCATGCCGTTACAATCTCCCCCCCCCCCCTGCTTAGCCCCTTACAAGTCTCCCCCATAGCAGACAGATGAAGCTTAACATGATGTCACAGACGGTGTACAGGAAACAAGACAAAGCAACATTAATATATGACTCACTGGATCCAAAGCTAAGGAACCAAAAGGTAGACCCCTGCACAAGACCTAGCACTTTCCCTGGTTGCTCAGCCTATGCAAAGATCCCAAAGGTGGATGGTTGCATATCCACGTACCTCGACTATATAACACCTGAACACCCTACAATAGTGAGGGGACACGACCACCGGCTCCCTACACCAGACACGGAGGGAGTCAGGGTCACCTGGGATCAGGCAAACAGGAAATAACAGATAAATGTACAGCACTTAACTTTGTAGCAGACTGGGAAACAGGATCAGCATGCACACACACTCCAGGAAGAAGTATAAGCCGCCCAGTAAAGCATTATGGGGAGGAATTTAAAGGAAAGCAATCAGTCCAACTACATGACAGCTGAGAGAGGCTAACAAGATGAGGAACTGAATAATACAACAAAGAAAACTCAAGGAGGAGGTTCAGAAAGGCCTCTGTCAGAGCTTCTCAGCTGTCTGGTTGTGACAGTACCCCTCCCTCTACGAGTGGACTCCGGACACTCAGAACCCACCTTCTCAGGATGGGACCTATGGAAAGCCCTGATGAGACGAGAGGCCTTAATGTCCATCACTGGGACCCAAATCCTCTCCTCAGGACCATAACCCTCCCAATGAACAAGGTACTGAAGAGAACCGCGGACAAGACGAGAATCCACAATCCAAGAGACCTGAAATTCAAGATTCCCATCAACCATAATCAGAGAAGGAGGCAAAGGCGAGGGTACAATCAGTTGAACATAAGGTTTCAATAAGGACTTATGAAAAACATTATGGATCTTCCAAGTCTGAGGAAGATCAAGACGGTAGGCAACAGGATTGATGACAGACAGGATTTTGTAAGGCCCAATAAACCTAGGACCCAACTTCCAGGAGGGAACCTTCAATTTGATATTCTTGGAAGACAACCACACCAGATCACCAACATTCAGGTCCGGACCAAGCACACGTCTCTTATCTGCCACACGCTTATATCTCTCACTCATGCTTTTTAGATTATCCTGAATCTTTTGCCAAATAGATGACAAAGACGAGGAGAATCTGTCCTCATCAGGTAAACCAGAAGACCCCTCTGCGGATGAAAACCATATGCACCAAAAAATGGTGACTTATCAGAGGACTCCTGACGACGGTTATTTAAAGCAAACTCAGCAAGGGACAAAAAAGAAAACCAATCCTCTTGATTCTCCGCCACAAAACAGCGCAGATATGTCTCCAGATTCTGATTGACGCGTTCCGTCTGGCCATTCGACTGCGGGTGGAAAGCAGAAGAGAATGACAACCGAACCCCCAAGCGAGAACAGAAAGCCCTCCAGAATCTGGAAACAAACTGCGTGCCCCTATCAGAGACTATGTCTGAAGGAATACCGTGCAATTTGACAATGTGATCAATAAATGCCTGCGCCAGCGTCTTAGCATTGGGCAAACCAGGAAAAGGGATGAAATGCACCATTTTGCTAAAACGGTCCACCACCACCAGAATCACAGTCTTCCCCGAGGAACGAGGCAGGTCCGTTATGAAGTCCATGGACAGATGTGTCCAAGGACGGGAAGGAATGGGTAAGGGAAGGAGAGGACCTGATGGCCGTGAATGAGGGACTTTGGCACGAGCGCACGTCTCGCAGGCTGCCACAAAACCCTCAACCGACTTACGAAGCGCAGGCCACCAGAATCTCAGAGCGATGAGATCCAGTGTGGCTCTTGCCCCCGGGTGCCCAGCAAGGACCGTATCGTGGTGTTCCTTAAAAATCTTGTGTCTTAAAGCGAGAGGCACAAACAACCTCCCAGGAGGACAAAGATCAGGAGCCTCTGACTGGGCTGCCTGCACCTCTGCCTCCAATTCAGAAAAAAGAGCAGAGACCACCACACCTTCAGCCAAAATGGGACCCGGCTCTTCAAAATTCCTGCCTCCCGGAAAACAACATGAAAGGGTATCTGCCTTCACATTCTTAACTCCAGGGCGGAACGTGACAACAAAATTAAATCTTGAAAAGAACAAAGACCATCTGGCCTGTCTCGGGTTCAGACGCTTGGCTGACTCCAAGTAGGCCAGATTTTTATGGTCAGTAAACACGGTAATAGGGTGTCTGGCTCCCTCCAGCCAATGGCGCCATTCCTCAAAAGCCAACTTGATGGCCAACAATTCCCTATCTCCCACATCGTAATTTCTCTCTGCGGAGGAGAGTTTTTTCGAGAAAAAGGCACACGGTCGCCATTTGGCAGGAGAGGAACCCTGAGACAAGACCGCACCCACACCCACCTCAGAAGCATCAACCTCAACTATGAAGGGTAAAGAAATATCAGGTTGCACCAAGATGGGAGCGGAAGCAAAACTCTCCTTGATATTAGAAAACGCCTTACGCGCCTCTACCGACCAAGAAGAAAAATCTACCCCCTTTCTGGTCATATCAGTGAGTGGTTTAACAATAGAGGAATAATTCAAAATAAACTTCCTGTAATAATTGGCAAAGCCCAAAAAACGCATCAGCGCCTTCTGATTCTCAGGAAGCTCCCACTCAAGCACAGCGCGGATTTTCTCGGGGTCCATGCGAAAACCAGAAGCGGAGAGAAGAAACCCCAGAAATTGAATTTCTGGAACCGCAAACACACATTTTTCCAGTTTCGCATATAATTTATTCTCCCGCAGAATGAGCAAGACCTGACGTAAATGTTCCTTATGAGTTTTGAAATCAGGAGAAAAAATCTAAATGTCATCCAAATACACTAATACAAATTTTCCCATCAAATGATAAAAAATGCTGTTCACGAAATGCTGAAAAACGGCTGGGGCATTCATCAAACCAAAAGGCATAACCAAATTTTCAAAATGGCCCTCAGGGGTATTGAAGGCCGTCTTCCATTCGTCTCCTTCTCTGACCCTGACCAGGTTGTATGCCCCTCTTAGATCTAATTTGGAAAAGACTTTAGCCCCAACAACCTGGTTAAACAGGTCCGGGATTAGAGGAAGCGGATAAGGGTCACGAATAGTGATACTGTTCAGCTCCCTGAAATCCAGACAAGGTCTTAAAGAACCATCTTTTTTCTTAACAAAGACAAAACCAGCGGCAACAGGTGACTTCGAGGGTCGTATGTTTCCTTTTCTCAGACTCTCAGAGATATAAGCACGCATAGCGATCCTTTCAGGTTTGGAAAGATTGTATAAACGAGATTTAGGCAGCTTGGCGCCTGGGATGAGATTAATAGGGCAATCGTACTCCCTGTGCGGGGGCAAATCCTGAACTCCATTCGCAGAGAAGACATCCGAAAATTCAGAGAGAAAAGATGGTACAGTCTTAGTAGCAACCTCAGAAACAGATGTCGTGAGGCAATTCTCTCTGCAAAAGTCACTCCAACCATTTATTTGCCTCGCTTGCCAATCAATGGTGGGATTATGTTTAGTGTGCCAGGGTAGCCCCAACACTAGAGGAGTAGGCAAACCGCTAAGGACGAAACATGACACATCCTCAACATGAGCATCACTCACAATTAAACGGATATTGTGAACTTTGCCCTTTAATGATTTCTGAGAAAGTGGAGAGGAATCAATAGCAAAAACAGGAATATCCTTTCCCAAAGTGCACACCTGGAAACCATGAGTTATTGCAAATTGACTATCAATGAGATTGACCGCTGCTCCACTATCCACAAAAATCTCACAAAAAATGCTCTTGCTCTCTAGCGCCACCCTAGCAGGCAGGACAAAACGGGAACTACAAGCAAACGGAAAACCTTCAATTTCCGCCTCAACCCTGCCAATAGTAACAGACGGAACATTTTTAAAAGATTTGTTTCTTTATTACTCCCAGAGAACTGCCTAAATCTCCTAGAGGGACAAACATTTGCCAAATGATTTATACCTCCACAACAAAAACAAACCCTCCCATGCGGGCTGAATCTTCTATTGTCAGAAGCAATCAACCCCAGCTGCATGGGCTCCTGCTCAGAAGGGGCTGACAGCGACTGAGACCCCTGCGCACAGAATGGGACCGCTGCACTGTCCTGGGACTGAGTATGACAGGAAGGAGAGATCTCTCCTCTCTCTCTAAGACGCCTGTCAATACGAACGGCCTGAGACATAGCAGAGTCCAAGGAAATAGGCCTTTCATGAAAGGCAAATGCATCTTTCAATCCCTCTGAAAGACCATGGCAAAATTGACTTCGGAGTGCAGCATCATTCCAATCAGTATCAGCTGCCCATCTCCAAAATTCTGAGCAGTATATCTCTGTGGATTGTTTACCCTGGCATAATAGATGTAGTCTAGACTCAGCCGGAGCAATACGATCCGGATCATCATATATCTGACCCAGGGCTAAAAAGTATTCATCTACTGAACGGAGAGGCCGTGCCCCCTCCGGCAGCGAAAAGGCCCTGGACTGAGCGTTACCCCTGAGCAGCGATATAATGATCCCCACCCTCCGTTCCTCATCACCAGAGGAATGGGGAAGAAGGCGAAAATGGAGTTTGCGAGCCTCTCTAAAACGCACAAAATTCTCACTACCCCCGGAAATTGTATCCGGGAGCGAGATCTTAGGCTCAGAACAAACTCCATGAACGCCAGCTGAACCAGTCACTTGAAGCTGAGAAAAAGTCCTGCGGAGATCAGCTACCTCCAATGAAAGACCCTGAAGGCGTTCAGCCAAAAGTGAAACCGGATCCATGCTTGAGACGGTTTTGGAGGCTTATAATGTCACGGACGGTGTACAGGAAACAAGACAAAGCAACATGCATATATGACTCACTGGATCCAAAGCTAAGGAACCAAAAGGGAGACCCCTGCACAAGACCTAGCACTTTCCCTGGTTGCTCAGCCTATGCAAAGATCCCAAAGGTGGATGGTTGCATATCCACGTACCTCGACTATATAACACCTGAACACCCTACAATAGTGAGGGGACACGACCACCGGCTCCCTACACCAGACACAGAGGGAGTCAGGGTCACCTGGGATCCAGCAAACAGGAAATACCAGATAAATGTACAGCACTTAACTTTGTAGCAGACTGGGAAACAGGATCAGCATGCACACACACTCCAGGAAGAAGTATAAGCCGCCCAGTAAAGCATTATGTGGAGGAATTTAAAGGGAAGCAATCAGTCCAACTACATGACAGCTGAGAGAGGCTAACGAGGTGAGGAACTGAATACCACAACAAAGAAAACTCAAGGAGGAGGTTCAGAAAGGCCTCTGTCAGAGCTTCTCAGCTGTCTGGTTGTGACACACGAGTTCCTGCACATAAACGAACGGAGTCCCGCTGACTCCTGCTACCTGCGTGCAAGTCACGTGGGAGCGGGGCGTGCTGCCAGACTGCCATTCCGGTGAGGGGATGTCCCTCTCATACCTTAAAGGGACCGACCCCATCGACCGGACTACCGTGCCGATGCTGCGCTGAGGCAGCAGCCACTAACCCGCCGCACGAGGAGGAACAGGACGCCGGACTGCAGGAGGAAGCGCTGACCGGAAGTGACGCACTGTTGCCTAGGAGATGCTGACGCCGCCAGCTGGAACAGGAACACTGCTGCCGTCCATCCCCTGTAGTGAGAGGTGAGCAGCAGATATAGGGCAGGGCGCCCCTCACACAAATTCAGGCCAATAAATCGGCCTTGAAACTAATAAAAATAGGATTTTTAAACTCAACCCCCACTGGATGACATTGATAAGGGAAATTGATAAGATTAATGAAGAAATAAAGTCCTTTTGGAGCGATAACATTAATTCAACACATATTCACATGGTTTGGGATTCGCTCAAGGCATACCTCCGAGGCATATACGCACAAATTAAACAAACAGAAGAACTTCTTTGCACAACCTCAAAAAGCAATAGAAGGGACGCTTAATCAGCTAATGCATGAGATCACTCAGGTAAACACCCCAGAAAAACAAGAACAATTAAAAAAAGGGCGAGATGATTATAAACAATATCTATATAAAAAAGCGCAGAATAAAAGAGGACCTTTAGTGAATCTGGTAAACCAAGTAAACTCCTTTCTACAATAGTAAAAAATCAAAGAGGGAGTAACAACATTATGGGAATTAGGACAGAGGCAGAAAACATCTTACGAGACCCTGATGACATTCTAGGGGAATTTACTCGATACTTCTCAATGTTATACCAGGCTGAGTCGATAGATCAGGGAGGAAAAATAAATCAATACTTATATAACATTAAGATTCCGGAATTTGATAAACAAGACATTGGTTGAATAGACCGATTCAACTGATCGAGTTACAAACCACGCTGAAATCTATTAAGGGTAATACGTCTCCAGGGTTGGATGGTTTCCCATTCGAACTATACCGAAAACACGAGGGAATTATTCTCCCCCAAATGATGGAAGTATTAAACCAATTGTGGAACCTGGGCTCTCTGCCCCCGTTATGGGTGGAAGCAACATCACATTAATCCCCAAAAAGGGGAAAGACCCATTGTTAGAGACCTCCTAACGCCCCCATCTCTGTGCTGAACAGAGAATCTAAAATCCTTGCCAAATTGTTAGCCAACAGAATAAAAACTGTCATTCACAAAGTCGTCCACGCTGACCAAACTGGGTTCATTCCCAAAAGGAACATACAGAATAATGTAAGGAGGGCCTTTCTGAATATACAGATAGGGGGTAGGGAGGACTGCTCCATCCCGTCTTTGGACGCTGCCAAAGCCTTTGACAGGGTGGAGTGGCCCTTTCTCTGGAGAGTGTTGTCGTGGGTGAAAATAGGTGAATACGTCTCCAGATGGGTTCGCATTTTGTATCAAAACCCAGTATCCAGAGTCCAAGTTAATGGGGAATATTCCTCCCCTTTCCCCCTGACCCGAGGAACGCGTCAGGGATGCCCCCTCTCCCCTTTGCTCTTCTTGGTGTTCCTGGAGCCAATGGCATGTAAAATCAGAGCAGATGAGGAACTACAGGGCTTTGGGTGCAAGGGAGAAGATGACAAAATAAGTCTATATGCAGACGACATTCTGCTCTTTCTAGGGAGGGGGTATATGAATCTGCCCAGGGTTATGGAAAGCGTGGACGACTTTGGATGCCTATCCGGATACGAAATAAATTGGGAAAAATCTAAATTTCTCCCATTAAGACGTCCAGTTCCACCGGGTTACAATTCTTGGGTCAGTACATTGGCCCCATCAGACTCTTTATTATACCTGGGCATCCACATAGGAACTAAACTGGAATATTACGCAAAATTGAACATACTCCCAATAATAGACAAAGTAAAAGAAAAAATTAGAACATGGTTAAAACTCCCCCTGTCACAAATCAATCGTATAGCCCTTATAAAAATGACATTATTACCAATGCTACTATATGTATTAAATGCAAACCCAATAACGATTGAAGATATGTTTTTTAGCAAACTAGAGACCCTTTTTAATGAATTAATATGGGGGTGCAAACGGGTTAAAATCAAAATACAATACCTGTATAAAGATGAGGGTCAAATCTCCGTCCCCTTTCTAAAAGGATATTATGTAGCTGCAAAATTGAGATGGTGTGTGAGAAATAACTGTATACGGCTTATTTTTGGGGAGTACTTTAGACCCTGGGAGGATCTTTTTCACATCCTGGAAACTGGTATTATTGAGAAGAAAACAATAACAAACCCATTTAGTAGAATGCTTGGGTATATTTGGAAACAAGCTAGGCTCATGGTCGGAGTATCCCAAGCGGTTCAATATACCCCCTTGTGGGGGAATGCCCACTTACCACAAGTTATGCAGTTAGTCGATGTTGAGTATTGGGAAAAACAGGGGATACACTTAATCGCACATTTTTTTTTTTTATAAAGGACAGGTTAAGTCATTAACCGAAATCCTTCCAGATACTACACTAGGATTTATTGATAAATTCCGATACAAACAGTTACAACACGCCATACACTACACGGAAAATAAGAACTATTTAAATATTGCACGGAATACTTTTCTAGATTTCTGTTACGACATGACGTTAAACACTCCGGCTATATTGCATATTTATGCAAAGTTAAAATACGAATACACAAAATCGATCACATTTAGAGGTGAGGTTAAATGGGAAAAAGACTTGCAGAATGTGGAATCAATCCCGTGGAATACTGTTTATAGAAACATCAAAAGGTCTACCTTCTCCTTTGCCCATACATGGATTCTCTTAAAAATAATAAACTGCCTCTATTACACACCAGTACTATTGCACACTATTTACAAAGATAGAGAACAGAATTGTTATAAATGCAACAAAGATAGAGAAGACTACAAACACCTACTGTGGGAATGCCTGGGGATAAAAGATTATTGGATTAAAATATTCCGGAAATTGCAGAATAGTTCCCCTATAAAATATGAAACATGTATTGAATATGTGATCCTGGGTACCCTCCCAGAGATAGATAAAAATAAAACTGAGCAACTACTTTGGTTTCGGGGTATAGCTTTGGCTAAAATAATAATAGTTAAACATTGGGGCTCCATGGAGTATCCAAATTTTCAGGAATGGACGGAATATATGAACAGGGTTAAGGAGTATGAAAATAGTCTTGCCCAAACACCGGGAAAAAAAGCAGCCTGGCTGCAGATATGGGGTAATTGGAAACGAGGACATTAGGCGCCATGACAGTAGCTCCACGGAAAAAGGGGGTTGGAGGGAGGGATGGAAGAGTAAAGATAAGAGGGAGATTCAACACAAAATGAAATTATGTTGTATTACATTGCTTTGGATATTGAACTGGTAGATTGTAAATTTCTATTTTTAGAAATCCTGATGGAAGTAGGGCCCACAATCCTTGGTGTCGGTAGCAACTGTGCCATCCCAGGGTACAACTTGCTCCCGACTTCCACAACATTCACCCAGTGTGCCGTCAGGGAAATGTAGCGTCCCAGGCCACAAGCCCTTGTCCATGTGTCAGTCGTTAAGTGGACCTTCCCAATAACTGCGTTGGTAAGGGCATGGGTGATGTTACGGGATACATGCTGGTTTAAGGCGGGGACAGCACGCCAGGAAAAATAGTGGTGGTTGGGGACTGAATAACGAGGGACGGCCGCCGCCATCAGCCTGTGGAAAGCCTCAGTGTCCACAAGCCTAAATGGCAACATCTCCAGGGCCAGCAATTTGGAAGGGTGCACATTTAGTGCTATTGCCTGTGGGTGGGTGGCTGGGTATTTGCGTTTTCATTCAAAATCCTGGGGTAAAGCTATCTGTATGGTGCGCTAATAAAAAATTACAGTCAATGTCACTGATATTTGGGATGCGGAAACATTATACAGGAGAGGTACCACAGGTAATGGCGCTGCTGTCACCAGCGGATAAGAAAAAATTACAGTCAATGTCACAGATATTTGGCATGCGGAAACGTTATACAGGAGATGTATCGCAGGTAATGTCACTGTCTGCAGCGGACATCGTCTACGTAAAAAGTACACTGGATGTCACAGATATTTTTAGTATGCACACACGTTAAACAGGAGATGTAGTGCAGATAATGTCGCTGTCCGCAGCGTCTACGGAAAAAGTACACTGGATGTCACAGCTATTTTTGGTATGCGCACATGCTAAACAGGAGATGTAGCGCAGATAATGTTGCTGTCCGCAGCATCTATGGAAAAAGTACACTGGATGTCACAGATATTTTTAGCATGCGCACACGTTAAACAAGAGATGCCGCTGTCTGCAGTATCTACGGAAAAAGTACACTGGATGTCACAGATATTTTTAGTATGCACACACGTTAAACAGGAGATGTAGCACAGGTAATGTTGCTCTCTGCAGCATCTACGGAAAAAGTACACTGGATGTCACAGATATTTTTAGTATGCACACACGTTAAACAGGAGATGTAGCACAGATAATGTTGCTCTCTGCAGCATCTACGGAAAAAGTACACTGGATGTCACAGATATTTTTAGGAAGCACAAACGCTATATAGGAGATGTAGCACAGGTAATGTAACTGTCCGCAGTGGACACCATCTACGGAAAAAGTACATTGGATGTCACTGTCTGCAGAGGCCAAACAATTGCAAGCTATTTAGCACAGGTTGCGCTAAAAATGTATATTGCTGCCAGATACAACAATTGTCCTTAAAAGGACTTTTGGGTCTCTAATCGCACGCAATTTAGCTCAGATTGCACTAAAAATATATACTGCTGCCAGACACAACAATAGTCCTTAAACTGACTTTTGGGTCCCTAACACCAACCCTGCCTAAAAAAAAAATTAATTCTATTCGCTACACTATCTGTTCCTTCTACAGCACAGCTCTCCCTAAGACTGGCCGAACCACGTGTCATCAGGAGCTTTATAGCACTCGATGACATGTTCCGGCAAGCCAATCACTGTAATGCCAGTAACTAACATGGCTACGGCATTACAGTGAGTGGCAGTATTTACCTGCACGTTTATTGGCTGCGTAGCATCCAACAAGCGTGCAGGGAGGAGACTCTAGCATTGTGCTCGAGCACACGCGGTGTTAGGCCGAGCTTGCTTGATCAACACTAATCATTTCCTTTTAGAGAGAGACACTATACCTGCCACCAAGACTCCACTATAGGAACCATTACGTGGGCAGACCACGCTCCTATTTCTATGACAATTCTTGAGACATTTAATGCCCCCCAGAACTCACTGTGGAAAATGAATGAATATCTTTTGGCAGACACTAGATACCAACTTGAGACTGATGCCTCTTTAAAAGAATACTTCCAATTCAATGCCTCCTCAGTCTCACACCCCTCTACAGTTTGGCTAGCCCATAAGGCATTTATAAGAGGTATTTTTTATTAAGCTAAGTCATAGAGTGAAGAAAACTAGAGAAAAATAATTGAATGACCTATTAGCCCAACTGCAATCCCTAGAATCCCAAAATTAACGTACAGCTACACTGGATACATCAATGAAACTAAGGGACACCCGCAATAAACGGAGTCAATGTCTCCTTCATAAATACAAGCTCTCCCTTAAAAGGTTTAAACTACACTATTACTCCCAGTCCAATAAGGCAGGTACACTGCTAGCTCAAACAGTGAAAACGAGGGCAATAAGCTCACGTATTCCCTTTCTATATGATGCAACTAAGACATATAACATATATGAGCCCAAGGCTCTGGCAAACTGATTCATGTCATTTTATTCTGCCCTATACAATCTCAGAGTCGATCCTACCACCACAATTGTCTCACAGGATACAATATATGCCTTTCTGGACAAACTGACTCTCTCCCGTTTAAACCAATCTTCTCTAAACTCTATTACTATGCCACTGACCCAAGAAGAAATTGAAAAAGCCATTATTTCCCTCCCTGCCAATAAGAGCCCAGGTCCAGATGGACTCCCTAACTCCTACTATAAGACATTCCTCCCTACACTACTCCTTCATCTCCATGCAACCCAGTCTCGTGCCATGACCGAGGGCGACTTCCCAGCAGAAATGTTAAATGCCACCATTGTAACCCTGCCCAAACCTGGGAAGGCGCCTGATGTCCCCCAAAACTTCCGTCCCATCTCATTATTAAACACGGATCTTAAGGTATATGCCAAGATTCTGGCTAACAGATTGGCCCCCATTATCCCCCACTTGGTGGCACCTGATCAGGTGGATTTGTTTGCGGGAGACAAATTACTGACGCAAGGAGAGTCATAAACCTTGTCGACTATATTAACCATCATGCCCTTCCTGCAATCCTTGTTACATTGGACCCCTAGAAGGCGTTCGACCGAGTTAATTGGTCGTTCGCCTTCTCAGTGCTGCATAAGTTTGGATTTCCAGTACCACTAAAGACAGCAATAATGGCCTTATACACGAAACCATCGGACCGTGTGCTAACGAATTGGATATTATCAGATACTTTTTATATCACCAATGGCACGATACAGGGTTGCCTATTGTCCCCACTCATTTTAATATTATCACTGGAGCCGTTGGCTCAGGCAATTAGACAATCCACTGGACTAACAGGCATTGATATAGGCGGCAGACAGCATTGCATATCACTATACACGGATGATATTATACTTAGCTTATCCAACCCCACTACATCTCTGGCCACAGTCATGTCATTAATACTGTCACTCTTCGGTGTGGGAGGAAAACACCACAACGAGCATAGAAGTGTTACCGCCAGTTCTGTGAGAAGGTCTGGCAGACGTTCTTCTCTACCTCTTGTATGATGTTCCTTGTTTTGGTTTCACTTTCTCATCTCCTTTCCTTCTGCCAGGTGTCACTTATTTTGAATAATCGTCTTCCTTTATATTCCCTCCCATACTGCCTCACTTTGCGGTTTATACTACTTCCTGGATGAAGTGTTCACTGCTGGAGGCTGCTTCTGCTGTTTGTTCAGATAAGTCTTTTACTTTATTGTGTTTCCTTGCTGGCTTGATTCTAGGTGACCCTGACTCCATCCGTATTAAGTGCAAGGAGCCGGTGGTCGTGTCCCCTCACTATTATAAGGTTTTCAGGTGTCACACAGTCTTAGGTACGTGGGCATGCAATCGTCTACCATACAGACCCTTGCATGTTCATAGCAGTCAGTGAGAGCTTTTATGGTTTTATAGGGCTCACCTATAAGCTCCTTAGTTTGGGATCAAGCCAGTCGCTTGTTTATTTATATGTTCCAGCTATCTTCTAACTTCATCCTTGACAGGAAGGGGGAAACAGGGATTCAGGCCTGAGAACTGGGGAAGGAAGATGGACACCTCCTAGTGAAAACCCTAACCAAAATCCTGACTGATTACCAGTATGAACAGACCCCAAAGGTAGGCAAGTTCATATGCAGGAATACCTAGAGTCCTATTTAGCCCTATAGGACCCTGGTACTAATGGCAGGGACAAGACTACCTGTTCCTCCAAAAGAAAGGACAAACAGAAGTCTACTTCAGGCCTAATACAAACAATAGGGAAATGCAACACACAGAACCCAAGCAAAATACAAAAGGGAAAGGAAAGAGTTAACTTCAAAGAGGCTATGGAAGCACCGGGAACTCAGCCGAGATCTAACCACAAACAATCCACAGGCACAGAAGCTATATGTTGCAAGTCTCACAGATCTCTGCACAAATTACATACTCAGGGATCCAAGTTACGGCCGCGTTTAATTCTCTGTACAAACCAACTTCAGTCTTATGATAACAATCTGGACTGCAGATATGCAAAACATTGAGAAAGCCTAATTATCTTGGGTGGGACGCATTGCAGCTTTCCAACAACACGTATTACCTAAATTGCTATATCTTTTCAGGACATTGCCGATTCCCTTGCCGGGCTCCTTTTTCACTAAGCTTAACCACCTGCTGAACGCCTTTATCTAGCACAAAGAGAGACCTCGTATAGCCAGGAGCATTCTCCAAAGATAACAAAAGATATGGAAGCTTCAACGTGCCCAACATTGCGGTTCGCCCGGCAGTCGTTTCGCAGCAAACTTTGCGCATTCGCAATTCGCCGAACATATGGCAATATTCGTGCCCGCCATATTCTTTTACATTGTGAAGAACTTTGACCCATGACACATCCATCAGGTGGTACAGAATAGCCAATTGAGACGTTTCAGCACATGGACATACCCCCTACCTTATAAATAAACCTGATCTGGGCGCCATTTTACATTCAGTCTTTTGCCAGTGTAGGAAGAGGTTGTTGTGTGGAGCAGGGACAGACTGTTAGGGACACAAATCGCTAGCTAATAGGGCCACAAAAGTCCTTTTAAGGACTGGTATAGGTATGCTATTGATAGGTGTGACATACTGAGGGGTGTAATATACTTATAATATACTTTCTAACATAGAAAGTATATTAGAGTGCAGTTGTATTGTGCAGCAATTGTGTGCGGTTCTGCTGCGATACTGCAGCCACACAGAGTGCCAAACTCTATTGGAACAAATAATTTCTACTGGTGCGATTTACCAGTTGCCCCCCCAAAAAAACTGATTGAAGCAGGGGTGTTATATACCAATAATATACTTTCTATATAGTGCATTTTGGTAGTGCAGTATTTGTCTGCGGTTTTGCTGTGTTTTACCACATCTACACAGAGTGAAAAATACTATTGGATCTAATAATTTCTACTGGTGTGACTTACCAGTTGCCCCCCAAAAAAACTGATTGAGGCAGGGGTGTGATATACCTTTTTCCAAAAATACTGCTCTTCTATAGGGACTTTTGTCACAGGGTCATTTTGAAAATGATAGGCAGAGGAAGAGGCAGGCTATTCCATAGGGGTGGTAGAGGTCAGGCAGGTGCACCATGCCAGAGCCTAAGTGGGAAGTTGCAGAAGGTGCATGCGATTACATCAAAGGATGCACCAGACTTGGTTGAGTGGCTCACTCAACCTTCCGCTTCTGCAACCTCCTGTCACGGTGGGGAGTGGGAAAAACCCCCCACCATACAATGTAAGTATGGTAGGATAATGGTAGCAACTAGGCCAGGTCACCGGGATCAGGGAGGAGGTCACATCCTATTGCGTCCCTAATCCTCTCTCTAACTCCTAACCATATGAGCGGACCCTGATGGTGGGGCGGCTCATACCCTGGATACCTAATATCCTGAGTCGCCCTGGAAATCCCTCACTTAGGAGCAGGGGAGAGACGACCTGTTCATCCACAATACAGAGGAACAGGAGTCTCTAAAGGCCTAGAAGCAGGGAAAGGGAGAGACTATACAGCAAGAGGATTGGCAGGTAAGAACAAAATGACAACTCACTCATCTGCCGAAGCCTCCACAACTGGAACCCGTGCATCAGTACAGGAGCCCGAACACAGAGCAGGTCACAGTACAAACAACCCACACAGGAATCCAGCATACCAACTCTACCAGGGCCCCCCATGCTCACACAGTACATGGCAGCCCCAAGCAGCTCTGCAAACAGGCATCAACATACAGGGCAAACGTCAAACATACATGTAGGGACAAACACCAACAGCCCAGACATGTAACAACCATGAAGATGTACAACACACCCTGAAGATAAACCCACACCTAACAAATAACAAGAAAGGTAGGGAATCGGGAGCATACATAAGGAAAGACAATTTATGTCCAATAAGGTGGCCCTCAAGGACTGGGCAGAATCACCCAGGCAAGGAGCAGAGCTCCATCAACAAGGCTGTAGAACCACTGTCACCAGCCTGCAAGCCACAGGTATATAACAAGCTTGCGGCCACACCCAGGACACCATAATCCCTACTAGCTAGAAGATTAACCCCTAGCACACCAAACAGCAGGGAGGCACACCTTAAAGGGGAAGTGCACGTGCAAACCACAAACTACACGTTGCCCCTGGCAACCAGTCTGCACGGCAACTGTGTCACGGTTAAACAACAATATGACCGTAACACCTCCTTAACCTCTCTATCTGCAGTCTCTTCACTCTCTGCTGTGTCCACCACCAAAGACACCACAACCAACTCCACCATATCCCCTCCACTCGAGTCAGAGGAATTATTTTCCTATACATTCCAAGACCTTACTGTCATTGGAACAACTTATTGCAACTGGTGTGATATAACAGTTGGCCCCAAAAAAATCTGATTGGGGCAGGGATGCGATATGCCTAGAATATAATTTCTATATAGTGAATTTGTATTGTGCAGCATTAGTGTGTGGTTCTGTTGAGATACCGCAGCTATTAAGAAGGCACCGAACCTCCCATCACCGAGCCCAGTGGGAGCAACACCATCATAACCCACAAAGCCACACTCCCGGTGCTCACCGTCCTGCCTCTTCTCCTTCTCCTCTCAGTTATCCTCCACTCCACCTTCCACCATGCCGTCGTCGCGTTCATCTGGCAAAAGGCAGGCTTCCTTGCCCCAAATGTTCGAGTGAAAAAAAGATGATAACGCTGGATAACCCTCTTGCCCAACGGCTGACCACTGGTTTGTCAGAACTGCTAGCCCGCCAACTACTGCCATATAAACTGGTGGACTCGGAGGCCTTTAGAAAATTTGTGGCCATTGGAACACTGCAATGGAAGGTCCCCGGAAGGAAATATTTCTCCCAGAAGGGCATCCCAGAGCTATATGGCCACGTTCAGCGGCAAGTGAATGTATCTCTGGCACACAGTGTCGGTGCCAAGAAGCATCTGACCACAGACACGTGGTCTAGCAAACATGGGCAGGGAAGGTACATAACTTTTACTGCCCACTGGTTAAACCTTCTGACGGCTGTCAAGCATGCAACCCGTAGCACCCATGTAGATTTGGCAGGCCTGCCTCTTCTTCTCCTCCTCCTCCTACTCCATCCTCCCTCTCCTCCTTGGCTGATAGTATCAGTGGAAATTGAGTTGTCTCTTCCGCTGCGCCCCCAAGATCCCAAGAACTTATTCGACATGCCAGGGGAGACATTGCCATGCTGTGCTGTGTCTGTTGTGCCTGGAAGCCAAGAGCCACATCGGTCCTGAACTCCCTTTAGCTCTGCGGTCACAATCCGATCAGTGGCTATGCCCGCTCAATTTGACAGTTGGTAAAGTGGTGTGCGACAACGGTGCCAATCTGCTGAGCATGCTGAAACAGGGCAAAATGACACACATGCCGTGCATGGCACACATCCAAAACTTAGTCGTGTAGCGATCAGTTGCCAAATACCCCGGGGTCCAGGACGTCTTGTGGCAGGCCAGGAAAATCTCTGGCCATTTTAGAAGATCTTACACGGCCATGGCTCGCCTTGCTGACATTCAGCGGTGACACCACCTGCCTGTCAAACGTCTGATTTGTGACTTCCCGACGCAATGGAACTCCACTTTGTATATGCTTGATAGGCTGCTCCAGCAGAAACATGCAGTTAATGACTACCTGTACGAACTCTGCTGCAGGACAGGTTCTGGGGAGCTTGTTTTTTTTTTTTCATAGTGCCAGTGGCTGCTCATGCGGGATGCATGCAGACTTCTGCGGCCATTTGATAAGATCACCAAACTGGTCAGTCGCAGCCAGGGGGACATCAGTGACATCGTACCTTGCACCTTCTTTCTGGAGCGTGCATTGCGTTGTGTCATTGATCAAGAGGTCGAGGAGCAGGAAGATGAGGAAGTCGCAATGCTGGATAAATTCCCTGGGAGGGCTACTCGATCTGAGACAAGTCAACAACAGGAGTCTGAAGAGGAGTCAGAGGAGTATGGTGCCGGGGCGGAGGAGGAGCAAGAAGAGCATGCTTTAAACGTTTCTGGGATGCCTGGTGTTGTCCGTGGATGGGGGTAGGAGAACAAGGAAGACATTATCCTGGATGATGAGCAGGAACCAGGCTACTCCACCGCTTCTAGTTTAGTGCAAAAGGGGGCCTTCATGCTCCAGTGTTTGAAGAGGGACCCCTGTATAAAAAGCATAAAGGGCAAGGACCAGTACTGGGTGGCAATGTACTTAGACCCCCGGTACAAACGCAAAATGGCGGAAATGTTACCACCATGACAGAGCGCTATCAGAATGCAGCACTTCCAGGCTCAGAAATGCTGCATTCTGCTTTTGCAGGCGCTGGCAGAGGAATTTCCATTCACAGAGAAACAGTTGCAGGTATCAATCCAACAGCGCATGGAAGAAGAGGGCAGTTTGAAGATGTGTTGGTCACTTCGGATATGAGATCATTCTTGCAGCCAAGCCATCCACAGCTGTCCTCCGGACCCAGCCTTTAGGAAACGCCTACAAAGAAAAAGGGGGTCAGTAAGCACATCCCAAAGCGCAGGGGCACGTTGCTATGGCTGAGAACAAGACTGTTAAACAAAACATGCAATGCAACAGCTCACTGCAAACCAAATAAAGTACAAAATTGCATCATAATTGCAAATGCTATACTAATAAGTTAGAGATGCTTGGCAAATCGTTTTGTACAAAATTATTTGAGCTCGTCTGCCACACGTCAAGGTGATCTCTAGTTAGACGTGTTCCTAACACTAAATTTTACCTGTTATGTGCTATGACGGCTAACATATAATTCAGAAAGTGCAGGTTCCACATGCATGCTGGATCTGCCTGAATTCCTGTCATTTTTGGTGCCAAAATGGCCTCCATTATATCCACGGAAAGCAGTTACCAGCATGCATGCCGGGCCCACTCCACACCACTCCCGGCGCCACATGGCCACCAGGGACTGCAATGAGAGTCCACACACCATCTCTCTCCTGGTGCCATATGGCTTCAGTGAGTGAGGGGGAGCAGGCCAAGCTATATACTAACACTAATTTAAATCAGCCAATGGGGCAGACGAGCTGGTCAGGAGTGCACGACTAAGGAGGCAGCCACACCTCCAGCACAAGCTACAAAGAAAAAGGGGGTCAGTCAGCACATCCCAAAGCGCAGGGGCACGTTGCTATGGCTGAGAACAAGACTGTTAAACAATACTTATTAGTATAGCATTTGCAATTATGATGCAATTTTGTACTTTATTTGGTTTGCAGTGAGCTGTTGCATTGCATGTTTTGTTTAACAGTCTTGTTCTCAGCCATAGCAACGTGCTCCTGCGCTTTGGGATGTGCTGACTGACCCCCTTTTTCTTTGTAGCTTGTGCTGGAGGTGTGGCTGCCTCCTTAGTCGTGCACTCCTGACCAGCTCGTCTAGCCCATTGGCTGATTTTAATTAGTGTTAGTATATAGTTTGGCCTGCTCCCCCTCACTCACTGAAGCCATATGACACCAGGAGAGAGATAGTGTGTGGACTCTCATTGCAGTCCCTGGTGGCCATGTGGCTCCAGGAGTGGTGTGGAGTGGGCCCGGCATGCATGCTGGTAGCTGCTTTCCGTGGATATAATGGAGCCCATTTTGGCACCAAAAATGATAGGAATTCAGGCGGATCCAGCATGCATGTGGAACCTGCACTTTCTGAATTATATGTTAGCCGTCATAGCACATAACAGGTAAAATTTAGTGTTAGGAACCCGTCTAACTAGAGATCGCCTTGACGTGTGGCAGACGGGCTCAAATAATTTTGTACAAAACGATTTGCCAAGCATCTCTAACTTATTAGTATAGCATTTGCAATTATGATGCAATTTTGTACTTTATTTGGTTTGCAGTGAGCTGTTGCATGGCATGTTTTGTTTAGGAAACGCCTAGACCGACAGGTGTCTGACTACATCAGGTTAATGGCCGATGTGGACGCTCTGTGAAGCGATGAATCCCTGGACTACTGGGTGTGAAGGCTTGACCTGTGGCCAGAGCTGGCACAATTTGCCATGGAACTGTTGGCTTACCCCTCGTCCAGTGTCCTGTCTAAAAGGACGTTCAGCGCAGCAGGGAATATCGTGACCGATAAGCGCACTCGCCTAGCTCACGACAATGTGGACTACCTCACATTTCAAAAAATGAATGAGGCATGGATCTCGGAGGAATTCAACACATGTGACGAGTCAACCATGTTTGATTGAAATTCCTCATGACAGCCCACAAATATCCGCCACCACCCAGAACAAATAATAGTCCCTGTCTTAGCTAAATACAGCGGCATAAAAGGCCTTTTCTGTCCGTTGAATGCCTAATTTTTGGGAATAGAGATGTCTCGAAGCATTGGGTACACATAGAGCTGTCTCTCCTTCCCTCACAAAGCCTGAGAGCAATCCTAATAGCCTTATTAAATGACTAATTTTCAACTAGAACTCTACCCAACACACTCTCTGCATCAGTAACTTCTTGGAAGAAATGCCACTCTAGCAGTTCATCCACTCACATTTCTCTCTTACTTTATGCTCCTATTCCCAATACCTCCCAGTACCTCCTTCCCAATACTTCATTGGAGGCGTCATATCACAAAGGCATACATACCATGTCTGATTCCACATAAAGATTTCTACCAGTACCTCCATATTCGCCATATCATACAGTCAGACAAGCCTATATTAGTTAAAGATTTTAGACCACTCTTTGAATTATGGTCATAGACACCAAGTCGACCAAGTGCTATTAGGTCTCTATACTCCATGCTAAACGCAAAGGAGTCCTTCACCAAAACAATCCCATATCTAATGTGGGACAAGGAGCTCGGCAGGGAGATACCTAACACCCAATGGGTCAAGGCATTGCAATTTGCAGTTACCCACTCGAGATGTGCCTCTCATTATGAAGCATATATGAAAACAGTTCTGATATGGTATTATACACCCATGTGTCTTAGCAGTATTTACCCAGGACCTCACACCTCTGCTGAAGACAATGTGGTGGGAAAGGAACACTATTACATATTCTGTGGTCTCTACCTCAGTTAGATACTCTTTGGTCTCCGATCTTTGGGTTTATCTCTGCGGTGGCCGGGACAGCGATCCAAACTGACCCATCACTAGCTCTACTAGTTGCTATGTAAAGCATTAAAAGGCCAGAAGCCTTTTTTTTTTTTTTTTTGTGAGGCTGCTGCTTGTTAGATTCTGGACTCTTTGCTGTGTTGCAAGTTGCTAAAATTGTGCAGTGATTTAAAGGGCCAGAATCCTAGTGCAAGAGAGACTGACCTGTTGAAAAAAAAATATATATATAAAAAATATCACTATGAGTTCTGTGCAGAGCCACCTGCAGCAGGACTACACAATGGATAATTGTGTGATCAGAAGTTCTGATACAGAAAGATCCTGCAAGTTGGTGATTGGGGGAATCCCACTGTGACGGTCACTTTAGATTCCCGCCAACACGTGCCCCGGGTTATGCGCAAAGTACTGGACTTTCTAAAGAGGGGGCCAGAGACAGGTGTCACCGTGTCCATGACCTTTATAACGGACTATGGCCCTGTGCAATAGGAGCTCTTAAAATGTGAGACCCTGGAAGTGGAGTTTGTGCTTGGCAAAGACTTTCCATTCTTTTGGCAGCTATGGAGCGGAGAAAAGGCTTTGAGTTGTGCGTCTGGAGTTCCAGAGGAAATGATGTGTGCCGTTGCCAAGGGCAACCTTCGGGATGATAAGAAGGTGGAGAGCGGTGCGGCTCTCAGGAGATCCTATGCTTCCTGCACGTGTCCACAAAGTCCTAAAGGGTGCGGATGGAGTGACCGTCCAGAAAAAGACTGGAGTCAAGGCATTTCCTGTGGCAACTACTGCATCCAGGAAAAGGATGATGTCCACTGTGGAGATGGACGTATCACACGTGAGAGGGACGAACCCGAGACGACAATGGGTAAGATCGTTCCTGTAATTGCTGATGTAGCAGACAATGTCTGGAGGTTAGGCATGTTACTGACTGGGGTCCTGGTACCAGAAGAAAATGAAAGAAATGCTCCAGCACCACGGTGGATAATGTAAAAGTCCCGGTCTTTATTGTCACCAAAAATCCAGGTGAGTACAGCAATCACAAAAAACACTGGTGGTCCCCGGTTCCCCGGATCTACGCGTTTCGAACTGTTGTGTTCTTAGTCATGATCCTAAGTGTCTCTCATGTTCCAAGCTAAAATACTGTTCACCTGCCACCATCACCTTCTCGTAAGGGAGGAGTATGGTGGAACAGGGTGGGCAGTAAAATCAGCTGGGTCCATGTGAGACACCTGTGTAAACCTTAATCAAATGTTACATAATTTAAATCCCAATAGTGCTCCCAACAAACATTACATAGAAAAAATATACATAAACAGACATCTTTCAATGTATATATATATACAGCTAGCATAAAATCCTCTATAATCCTTCTCTCCACACATATTCAGATCAGCGCTCATATTTCATGCAAGTTATATACCAATAGGTATAATATCAAAAGACGTGACGGGCAAAAAAACCTCTAAACAGAGTTCAGCGCAACGGAGCAATTTTCATAATATTATATTCCTTATTTTCTTGTTTGTATCATATTTTCTTATAACTCCATATGTCCATCTATTAGTTTTATTGTCCATCTATGTATCAGCATGGGATAATTGCCTGTCTCCATCACATTTGAAAGTCGCATGGTGTGAACTGGAACCAAACTCTATACTGAAAGAAAAAAAAACTTTTATCGGACAAAATGCATTCAATAGTTGGTTATATAGCATAGCCACAATATATCATACATATAAAGCCAATTGTCTGGTAAGTATATCGTAAATAGGAGTCAGTGATTGTTATTCACCCTGTCTCTTCTAAAGTGCAATTAGACTTTGCACGTCGAATATTCCCAAAATCAGGGTCTATATCTGTTTCTATTTAGATCTGCTTAATGCAGCAATAAAATTGAACCCGGAGGAATTCACAATCACAGACAACCGGCCAATTTTGTTCACAAATTTAACATATATTTATCCATGCCGAACATATATGCTGTGACAAAAGTTGTTGTAATATATAGGTTATTATCTTATTGATCAAACTATTCATGTACATTGGGGATCCTTATACAAAGTACAATATATATGTTGTTCATATTCCCATCACGTCTTTGGAACATGAATTATTTGTAATATCTAGAGCTTGAGCGGCAAATGTAGATACCCAAAAGCGCATATGCGTTTATACTGTGCTTATATGATACTCACAACTTGCAGGGATCTACCTGCGGTATACAAGTGTTTCCCAGTCATCATTTCTGTATTCTAATATGCAAAGGTGTGCAAAAATTCATATCACACCCGCTATAGAGTTGGTCAGTGTGAACATCATATATCGCATATGCGTCTTTGGTTCCGGTATTAATATCTCCTATTTCGTGAGAACATGTCAGTGGGGAGAGACAAACGGACACAAGAGGAAGAAAGGAAAACTAGAGATTAAAATAAGCATATAAATATATATGTTAGGTATAAAAACATATAGCAAAACCAGACGAGTGCTGCAAGTCAGTTTCAGTATAGATACATCAGTTCCTTTTTAAGATTGAGCCCCAAAGGATATCTGGTGCTCAATCTCCAGATCCAAAACGCCTCTCTGAGAAGAATTTTCTGTTTTAGATTCCCACCTCTTTTTGGCAATGTAACACGCTCAAAGGCAAATGTACTGAAAGTGTCTACACTACGTCCATGCACATTAATGAAGTGGTTGGCTGCATTCGATATACCTGTTGCTAATGGATTGCAAATATAGTTCAGATGTTCTCTCAGTCTATCTTTGAATTTTCTGCTTGTGCAGCCAACATATATTAAATCACACAATGTGCATGTAATAATGTAGACAACTCCAGTTGTACCACAGTTGATGTAGCTCTTAATGGGGAAACTTTCTGAATGAGATGAATTAAAAAATTCTTTAGTATTTATAGTAAATTTGCATGTTTTACATCTGGGGCCCCCACATTTTGAAAAACCCGTATATTTTAACCACGTAGGTGGATCCTTGGTCTGAATTGGGCTATACATAGAGGGTGAAAGCGTCTTACCCAAAGTATTAGGTCTCTTTGATACCACACGGCATCCATTCTGTAAGGCTACAACCCTTTCTATACTACATGGGGTCCTGGTACCTCAGAGACCGTGAACTGTGGTGTGAGCCGGTGGCAGTTGCTATATGCTGGGCCGGGAGGTGTTGAGACCGAAAATGTGCAACGTTGTGGTGAATGGCAGTTCAGTCCAGGCGTTTGTGGATGCAAGGTGCCAGGTGAGCCTGGTACATGCCAGCTTGGTAGCTGGGAAATATGTGCGGTACAATAATGCGGATATTAAAGACTATCCGGTGGATCTCACTGAGTGTGAGACTCCAGTCGGAACTGGGACTTATAAGCTTGGGGATGCAAATACGCTTGTGCATGATGTAGTTTTGGGCTGTGATTTCCCCTTGTTTTGGAGGTTGTGGGGTAGTGGAGACACTTCTGCAGCCAGTCACAAAACTCCTGTAGAACTGGTACCTAGCCCTTTTAATGAAATGACCATTAAAAACAATGGTGCTGATAATGTGCAAGGTGATTGTACCAAGTTTGTGGAATTGCATAATGAAAATGTGATGTCATGTGAAATAGGTGATGATGATGATGACATGCCTTTTCTCTTGCAGGCTGTGATTAGGGAAGAAGCTCCCCCTGCTGGTAAAAATGTAATTGATGTAGAAATGCTGATAAATGTTGAGGGCACGTAGCTGAGGGAACCCACTGTGATAAATGTGCGGGAAAGTTGGGCAGGGCTAGCGTATGTACCACACGTACCAGAGAAGAGTGTGCAGTCTCTCCAGTGTTCTATATTTAATAAGGAAATGTCCAATGTGGGGTTTGGCTCATCGGTGCCCCTAGAGGTCAGGATTAATAATGACCTGAGTGGTATAGATGATGTATGTGCTGTGAGTGACCGATAGCAACTCAGAGAGGGAAGCTACCATGTCAAGGTCTTGCAAAAATAAGGTAGTTGCTAGTAGCAACCAGACAACAGTTATACCTGACGTGACGAGAGATAAGTGGGAAGACGTCAGCATAGGGTCTGAGAATTATACAGAGGCAGTTGAAGACTTCCTGGCAGGTCTGACCAACCAAAAAGTGTGTAGAAGAGCATAACCGACTGCTGGTAAAGGCTCACTACCAGCTGTGCCTGGCAGGCCAGTACGGCTGCAAACTTGAAGATGTTTTCGCCCGCTCCACAGATACACTAGATAAGGAACTAGCTGTTCTCGCAGAGCAACTGGGGAAAGCTCCAGAAGAGTCAAAAGAGGAGACTCAGAAAGAGATGAAGGAACTAAAGGATCTAGAGTCACAAATACAGGGAGTGCAGAATTATTAGGCAAATGAGTATTTTGACCACATCATCCTCTTTATGCATGTTGTCTTACTCCAAGCTGTATAGGCTCGAAAGCCTACTACCAATTAAGCATATTAGGTGATGTGCATATCTGTAATGAGAAGGGGTGTGGTCTAATGACATCAACACCCTATATCAGGTGTGCATAATTATTAGGCAACTTCCTTTCCTTTGGCAAAATGGGTCAAAAGAAGGACTTGACAGGCTCAGAAAAGTCAAAAATAGTGAGATATCTTGCAGAGGGATGCAGCACTCTTAAAATTGCAAAGCTTCTGAAGCGTGATCATCGAACAATCAAGCGTTTCATTCAAAATAGTCAACAGGGTCGCAAGAAGTGTGTGGAAAAACCAAGGCGCAAAATAACTGCCCATGAACTGAGAAAAGTCAAGCGTGCAGCTGCCAAGATGCCACTTGCCACCAGTTTGGCCATATTTCAGAGCTGCAACATCACTGGAGTGCCCAAAAGCACAAGGTGTGTAATACTCAGAGACATGGCCAAGGTAAGAAAGGCTGAAAGACGACCACCACTGAACAAGACACACAAGCTGAAACGTCAAGACTGGGCCAAGAAATATCTCAAGACTGATTTTTCTAAGGTTTTATGGACTGATGAAATGAGAGTGAGTCTTGATGGGCCAGATGGATGGGCCCGTGGCTGGATTGGTAAAGGGCAGAGAGCTCCAGTCCGACTCAGACGCCAGCAAGGTGGAGGTGGAGTACTGGTTTGGGCTGGTATCATCAACGATGAGCTTGTGGGGCCTTTTCGGGTTGAGGATGGAGTCAAGCTCTACTCCCAGTCCTATTGCCAGTTTCTGGAAGACACCTTCTTCAAGCAGTGGTACAGGAAGAAGTCTGCATCCTTCAAGAAAAACATGATTTTCATGCAGGACAATGCTCCATCACACGCGTCCAAGTACTCCACAGCGTGGCTGGTAAGAAAGGGTATAAAAGAAGAAAATCTAATGACATGGCCTCCTTGTTCACCTGATCTGAACCCCATTAAGAACCTGTGGTCCATCATCAAATGTGAGATTTACAAGGAGGGAAAACAGTACACCTCTCTGAACAGTGTCTGGGAGGCTGTGGTTGCTGCTGCACGCAATGTTGATGGTGAACAGAGCAAAACACTGACAGAATCCATGGATGGCAGGCTTTTGAGTGTCCTTGCAAAGAAAGGTGGCTATATTGGTCACTGATTTGTTTTTGTTTGTTTTTTTTGAATGTCAGAAATGTATATTTGTGAATGTTGAGATGTTATATTGGTTTCACTGGTAAAAATAAATAATTGAAATGGGTATATATTTGTTTTTTGTTAAGTTGCCTAATAATTATGCACAGTAATAGTCACCTGCACACACAGATATCCCCCTAAAATAGCTAAAACTAAAAACAAACTAAAAACTACTTCCAAAAATATTCAGCTTTGATATTAATGAGTTTTTTGGGTTCATTGAGAACATGGTTGTTGTTTAATAATAAAATTAATCCTCAAAAATACAACTTGCCTAATAATTCTGCACTCCCTGTAGAAGCAGAATTTCTCCAACCTCAAGAGGAACTTGCAGCTTCTGAGCAGATTCAGGCGTCATGCAGAGCAAGAAAGAGATGAGCTGGCTGATGAGGTTGAAACAGCATCTCAGGAAAATCTGCTCTCCTGGTGGAGAAAAGACATTTGGAAGCCAGGATTGTTCAACTTGATCAAGAGTTGCGTGATCAGCTGGTGGACCTGGACCACCAGAGACAAATTGTGTCTAATTTTGAGAAGAAATAGAATCCACATCCTGAAACATAAGTGGTTGGGCATCAGTACACTCAATCTTTTCCACTTCTGGGGCTGGGCTAGGTGGATGGCCCATGGAAACCCTGCCAGCAAAGTCATCAAAAAGCATAAGAGACTGTTGCATGACTTGGGGCTCAGACTGTTTGGGTGATTTGCAAGGGGATGATGTGAAAGACAGATGCCCATGGGCTGCAGGTGCAAACTCTGCGCTTTCAGCAGGGGACCAGGCGGGAGACTGGAGGCACTGTCAACAACCCAATCTACTACCGCCTCTAGTTGTTCTGGCCTCACCATTACACCGGTATTTGGTCCTACAAAAAACGCTAAACGTTCTATCGCCTCTGTGCACCTGAGGAAAGTATTTCATTTGAGTGTGTATGTAATGCCCCTGAGTGGCATTACCACTCCTATGCCGGCTCCTATCTGTGTGTGTTGGTTCAGTGTCATTCTGTGTATTTTGCCCAGGCTCTCCACACTGCATTTCCTATGTTTCAAATTGTTAATGTTCATGTAATGTCCCTGGCTCACCAGAGTGGTACTGTTTTTTTTTAATATATATTTTATTGAAATTCAAACAATAATTTACAATGTATATTATATATCAATAATACATTTTATAATTTTTTTTTAAATCATTCAGCCGGCATCCTGTCACAACGCTTGGGGGGGGGGGGTCATATGACCCCCCCCCCCCCCCGTATCGGCGATTGCAGCAAACCGCGATTTCTGCTGTTTCTGATCGCCGCGATCAGAAACTTTAGTGTGGCACAAATATATATGTATCACCCCCCCTGCACCCCTGCATGATTTTAGCCTGGTGGGAGGTGCAGGGGGGGGTGTTGCGGGCGGCGCCATTTAACCCTTTCCATAGAGCGGTCCGTACCGACCGCTGTATGGAAAGAGTTAACAGTAAGATGCGGCTCCCTCCCTCTCCCATCGGGGGGCTGCTGTGCCTTTGCAGCCCCCCGACAGGATGGGGTGACAGAGGGAGGGAGCCCCAGTCCTTACCCTTCCCCGTCTGCGAAGTTGTGGCCACAACTTCGCAGCAAGGGAAGGTTCCCATGGCAACAGGACACCTTCTCAGGCGTCCTGCTGTCCATGGTGCTGAACATATCTATGCTAAAGGCATAGATCTGTTCAGACAAAGTGTAAGTAAAATACAGTACAGTACAAAATATATTGTACTGTATTATACAGACATCAGACCCACTGGATCTTCAAGAACCAAGTGGGTCTAAGTAAAAAAAAAAAAAAAAAAAAGTAAGAAAAAATGTGTTTGGTATCGCCACGTCCGTAACGACCTGATCTATAAAACGGTCATGTTACTTTCCCAGCACGGTGAACGCCATAAAATAAAAACTATGAGAAAATTGAAATTTTGCCCACCTTACTTCCCACAAAAGGTAATAAAAGTGATCAAAAAAGTCGCATGTATGCCAAAATAGTGCCAATCAAACCGTCATCTCATCCCGCAAAAAATGAGACCCTACCCAAGATAATCGCCCAAAAACTGAAAAAACTATGGCTCTTAGACTATGGAGACACTAAAACTTTATGTTTTAAAAATGAAATCATTGTGTAAAACTTACATAAAAATAAATAAAAATTGTATACATATTAGGTATCGCCGCGTCCGTGACAACCTGCTCTATAAAATTACCACATGAGCTAACCTTTCAGATGAATGTTGTAAATAACAAAACAAAAAAAGTGCCAAAAAAGCTATTTCTTGTTACCTTGTCGCACAAAAAGTGTAATATAGAGCAACCAAAAATCATATGTACCATAAACTAGTACCAACAAAACTTCCACCTTATCCCGTAGTTTCTAAAATGGGGTCACTTCTTTGGAGTTTCTACTCTAGGGGTGCATCAGGGGGGCTTCAAATGGGACATGGTGTCAAAAAAAACAGTCAAGCAAAATCTGCCTTCCAAAAACCGTATGGCATTCCTTTCCTTCTGCGCCCTGCCATGTGCCCGTACAACGGTTTACAACCACATATGAGGTGTTTCTGTAAACTACAGAATCAGGGCCATAAATATTGAGTTTTGTTTGGCTGTTAACCCTTGCTTTGTTACTTGAAAAAAAAAATATTAAAATGGAAAATCTGCCAAAAAAGTGAAATTTTGAAATTGTATTTCTATTTTCCATTAAATCTTGTGCAACACCTAAAGGGTTAACAAAGTTTGTAAAATCAGTTTTGAATACCTTGAGGGGTGTAGTTTCTTAGATGGGGTCACTTTTAGGGAGTTTCTACTCTAGGGGTGTATCAGGGGGCTTCAAATGGGACATTGTGTAAATAAACCAGTCCAGCAAAATCTGCCTTCCAAAAACCAAACGGCGCACCTTTCACTCTACGCCCTGCTGTGTGGCCGTACAGTAGTTTACGGACACATATGGGGTGTTTCTGTAAACTGCAGAGTCAGGGCAATAAAGATACAGTCTTGATTGGCTGTTAACCCTTGCTTTGTTAGTGGAAAAAATGGGTTGAAATGGAAAATTAGGCAAAAAAAATTATAATTACATTCTCAAATTTCATCCCCATTTGCCAATAACTCTTGTGCAACACCTAAAGGGTAAACTAAGTTTGTGAAATCAGTTTTGAATACCTTGAGGGGTGTAGTTTATAGAATGGGGTCATTTTTGGGAGGTTTCTATTATGTAAGCCTTGCAAAGTGACTTCAGAGGTGTAGTGGTCCCTAAAAATTGGGTTTTTGTAAATTTCTGAAAAATTTCAATATTTGCTTCTATAGTTCTAAACCTTGTAACATCCCCAGAAAATAAAATATCATTCCCAAAATAATTCAAACATGAAGTAGACATATGGGGAATGTAAAGTCATCACAATTTTTGGGGGTATTACAGAAGTAGAGAAACTGAAACTTAGAAATTTGCTAATTTTTCAAAATTTTTGGTAACTTAGGTATTTTTTTATGCAAGAAAAATAATTTTTTTGACTTCATTTTACCAGTGTCATGAAGTACAATATGTGATGAAAAAAAACAAACAATCTCAGAATGGCCTGGATAAGTTAAAGCGTTTTAAAATTATAAGCACTTAAAGTGACACTGGTCAGATTTGCAAAAAATGACCAAGTCCTTAAGGTGAAATAGGGCTAAGTCCTTAAGGGGTTAATAACCCTATGGATTGCTCCCCAGTACCGTTTTAATTCTATACAGGACCAAAACATGTGCATAAAGTCACCCCCCGGTGAATCACAACGTGGACAATTAGATGTATAAAGGCTGGGTCACATGATGCACCAGCCAATCACAGCCATGCCATTACTAGGCATGGCTGTGATGGCTTCTAAGTGCCCACAGCTTAAAAGCTTGTTGATTGGCTACCCTAACGTCTTTCAACAAGCTTTATTAAATGCCCGAACACTGAACTCGAACCCAAACTTTTGCTGCAAAGTTCGGGCTCGGATCCGGGTACTCAAACTCACAAAGTTCAGTACCGACCCAAAACTTTTCAGTTCAGGTTTGCTTAACACTATTCATAAATTTTAGCAGGATTAATAAAGTAATTGCACAGCACAGAGTCATAAGAATAGATGCTCCAGAATTGTTATTACAAGGGGAATGCAAGTAGTTGCTAAAACAGACATGTCAGGAGAAGTCACAGGTCCATTTTAAAACTGTAGCATTTCAGAATAGTCAACTATTTCATACAATAGGTAATTTTCTCATGATAGATTCCTTTAAAAAAAATTAGTGTAAATAACAAATGAGCATAATAATAATTTATATATATATATATATATATATATATATATATATTGCTCAATTGTGACTCCTCTAGTGGTTAGTGTGAAAGTTGGAATATGTCAAGATTTCTATTTAAATTTTTTATTATTGACAGGCATAAAAAAAAAAAATAATAATAATAATATAATATATAAAATTTTTTTTTTTTTTTTAATCAGTGCTACAGCGGTTGTGTGTTTCTGCCACAGCATAAACCACAGTACACCATAAGCTGATAGATCCATTTTACAGTAGTCTGACAGACATCAAAATAAGGGATTATGCATCCTGAATAAACACCAGTGCATTCTTAAATTAATCGAGTTTCCCAAAAAGAAAATTCATTCTAAATAGACTAGACAGTGACAGCAGGAACGAATGGACAACAGGTACCAGAAGGTACCGACAGCACATAAGCATACATAACATAGACAGGCAAATACAAACAGGGCAACTAATAACACAAGCAGGAGTTCATAGCAAGGAAACAGGAGTGACAATGAGCAGAGAAGGACTAGCTCCACCAGTGGTAAACTGCATGGCCTTACCCATGGCACTCTGCTGCAAAGAAAGGTGCAGCAAGGGCTTGCTGAACAGAGACATGGATACGCACAAGGTAACAAACATAACTGGCAGAACAGATACAGAAACACAGGAAAGAGGACATCAATGAACAAGTAGGGAAACCCACAGAGCACAGACAGACACGGATCCCATGGGTCAGCAGCATGGGAGAGTGGGTACAAACAAGGAGCAGGACAAGACAACACACACCAGGAGAGCTGACCCAGAACTGAGGAAACCTCAGCCTTAGGCCTAGTTCACACGAACGTTTTTTTTGCGGGTGTACGGGCCGTTTTTTTGTGTTTCGTATACGGTCCGTATACGGAACCATTCATTTCAATGGTTCCGCAAAAAAAACTGAATGTGTTCCGTATGCCTTCCGTTTCCGTTTTTCCGTTCCGTTGAAAGATAGAGCTTGTCCTATATTTGGCCGTAAATCACGGGTCGTGGCTCCATTCAAGTCAATGGATCCGCAAAAAAAACGGAACACATACGGAAATGCATCCGTATGTCTTCCGTTTCCGTTCCGTTTTTTCTGAACCATCTATTGAAAATGTTATGGCCAGCCCAATTTTTCCTATGTAATTACTGTAAACTGTACATGGCATACGGAAAAACGGAACGGAACAACGGAACGGAAACGGAAACACAACGGAACTCAAAAACGGAACAACGGATCCGTGAAAAACGGACCGCAAAAAACAATAAAAGCCATACGGTCGTGTGAACTAGGCCTTAGGCCTCTTTCACACTACCATTTTTTTTTCCGTTTTGCGGTCCGTTTTTTGCATTCCGTATACGGTCCGTATACGGAACCATTCATTTCAATGGTTCCGCAAAAAAAACGGAATGTGTTCCGTATGCATTCCGTTTCCGTATTTCCGTTTTTCCGTTCCGTTGAAAGATAGAACATGTCCTATATTTGGCCGCAAATCACGGTCCGTGGCTCCATTCAAGTCAATGGGTCCGCAAAAAAAACGGAACACATACGGAAATGCATCCGTATGTCTTCCGTATCCGTTCCGTTTTTTGCGGAACCATCTATTGAAAATGTTATGCCCTGCCCAATTTTTTCAATGTAATTACTGAATAGTGTATATGCCATACGGAAAAACGGAACGGAACAACGGAACGGAAACGGAAGCACAACGGAAGCAAAAAAAACGGAACAACGGATCCATGAAAAACGGACCGCAAAACACTGAAATGGACATACTGTAGTGTGAAAGAGGCCTTATATACAAGGTCCATGGGTGCAGCAGAGAGGCCACACCCATGGAGCGGGATTAACTCCTAATAGGAACACAGGGGAGTTAACCCATACAGAACCACAAATAACACAGAAACAAAACTTCAGCGAGGAGCGCCGAACGAGCAAGGACGGAAGGTCACAGCCAGAGATAGTTTCTGTGAAACTGGGAGTCAGCAGGGTGGCAGCAGTGGTAGGTCGGGAGCCAAACGTGCCCGGGATAGAGCACCTGCGTAGCAGCCTACCTACCTGGGAAGTAGTGGTGCAGGGGTTCATGGAAGTAGCGGCAGTAGCAGTCAGTCAGTGCAGCGGTTATTTGTGGTAAAATCTTTATTGAAGTATTTTGGTTGAAAAACTCCATGATGTCTCCATGATAAATCTGCAGCGTGGGGGCCCCGTGTGGCTTCTGCACAATCATCCTTCACCGGGGAGGAATAGATGCCAGATGACCGGGACACTCCATGACCTTCCCAGGAGCTGCTGTCCGGAGCAGCGGTTCGTTTCGGAGACGTCTGTAGAGTGCGGGGGGAATCCGAATAACCTCTCCATCTCAGTACTCCGTTATATGCTGTAAAATCTTTTGTGATGTGTTTCGGTGGAAAAACAAATCTTATTCAGCGTTCAGCGCTGTATTAATATGCAGTAAAATCTTTTGTGACTTATTTCGGTGGAAAAACTAATTTTATTCAGCGTTCAGCGCTGTAGTAATATGTGGTAAAATCTTTATTGAAGTATGTCAGTCGAAAAACAAAATTAATTCAGTGGTCAGTGCTGCCGGTTATATGCAGTGAAATCTTTAGTGACGTATCTTGATGAACTTTGTGACTCTTCCGGGCTCAAAGCTATCTTGGCGCTTCGTCTTGTCTTTGTCTGTAGCTACTATAGGCCTGTATATGCCAGGCAGGTTCTCCCAGAATTATCTTGGTCGATCAACACTCGAATCAAAACTCCCGTCATTGTGCCATTCTGTGGCTTCCTCATGCTGCTGCCACCTCCAGACTTGGTCATTGTGCCACTCTGTGGCCTACTCATGCTGCTGCCACCTCCAGACTTGGTTGTTGTGCCACTCTGTGGCCTACTCATGCTGCTGCCACCTCCAGACTCGGTTGTTGTATCACTCTGTGGCCTACTCATGCTGCTGCCACCTCCAGGCTCTGTCATTGTGCCACTCTGTGGCCTCCTCATATTGTCGCCACCTCCAGTTTCTGTCTTTGTGCCACTCAGTGTCCTCCTCATACTGCTTCCACCTCCAGACCCTGTCATTGGGCTACTCTCTGGTCTCCTCATGCTGCTTCGACCTCACCACTATGTCATAGGTCCACTCTATGGACTTCTCATGCTGTTCCCACCCTTCCCCACTTCATGACTGGTCCACTATTTTGGCTTTCGGCCTGGCTGACATAATCATTTATTTGACACTTCTTCTGTTCTGTCAGAAGGAAGAAAAATTAGACACACAATGGATCCTGTCTGTGTAGCAGCTTTAAGGCCTGTATGGTCCCATTGGAATTGGCTTATGATTTGGTAGCCAAGAGAAGGAGTGGGTAGAAGTCATGCAAATATTTGGTTCATCTGTAAGGCTGAGTTGATACTTGAGTTATTTGGTCAGTTTTTGGCCCTGTGACTGCCCAAACAAGTGAAGTGTGCAGTGATTCTAAGAGCGACACCTGTCATGTGCTTGTCATACTGATTCACAATATTTTTTCACTACTACAGCAGACTCCCAATGCGTGTCACTGAAAGGCACAGTGTTCTACACCCCTATAAGGGCTCTCTGCTGTCCGGAAATAGCCGTTTTTTATGCGATTCGCCGAAAAATTTGCTTATCTCTAGATGTCACCATGCTGGCCCACGTGATAACATAACGTGAGATTTCGCACTGGATCTTCAATAAAGATTGTTGCGGCAGGGTCTTCACGATCTAATGGATGAGGTAAGTATGATTAATTTATTTTTTTATTATAGATTAATATTAATGTCAGATGCTGTGATCAGTAATGAACACAGCATCTGAGGGGTACATTAACCGCCTCCGGACCGCCTAACGCAGGATCGAGGTCCAGAGGCGGCAGTGTCAGCCAGAGTCACGCAGCGATGCGTCATCTCGCGAGACCCAAGATGACGCGCTTAGCCGGCCCCCGCATGAATTGCGGTCATATTGGTCCACGAACCCAATTCATCACATGCCCGTGTTCTCTGCTGCCATGTCCAGGGCACGATTTGAGGCCATCCTGCGTTTCCTGCACTTTAGCGACAACACCACCTCCCGTCCCAGAGGCCACCCAGCTTTTGACCGGCTCCACAAAATTCAGCCCCTCATAGACCACTTCAACCAGAAATTTGCTGATTTGTATACCCCTGAGCAAAACATCTGCGTAGACGAGTCCCTAATACATTTTACCGGGCGCCTTGGCTTCAAACAATACATCCCAAGCAAGCGCGCCCGGTATGGGGTCAAATTGTATAAGCTCTGTGAAACGGCCACAGGCTATACCCACAAATTTCGGATCTATGAGGGAAAAGATCAGACCCTGGAGCCGGTCGGTTGCCCTGACTACCTGGGGAGCAGTGAGAAGACAGTCTGGGACTTGGTGTCACCCTTATTTGGCAAGGGGTACCATCTTTATGTGGACAATTTCTACACAAGTGTGGCCCTCTTCAGGCATTTGTTCCTAGAACAGATTGGCTGCTGTGGCACCGCGCGAACTAGTTGCGCGGGCTTCCCCCAATGGCTCGTTACCACCCGTCTTGCAAGGGGGGAGAGGGCTGCCTTGTGTAACCAAGAACTGCTCGCGGTGAAATGGAGAGACAAGCGTGAAGTTTACATGCTCTCCTCCATTCACGCAGACATGACAATCCAAATTGAGCGAGCAACCAGTGTCATTGAAAAGCCCCTCTCAGTCCACGACTATAACCTTCACATGGGAGGGGTGGACTTCAATGTCCAGATGTTGGCTTCGTATTTAGTTTCCCAACGCACCAGATGCTGGTATAAGAAGGTGTCTGTATATTTAATTCAATTGGCTCTGTATAATTGTTTTATTCTCTACAGTAAGGCTGGGAGAACAGGATCCTTCCTCAAATTTCAGGAAGAGATCATCGAGAACCTCCTGTATCCAGGAGGTTCCGTGGCCCCATCCACCAGTGTAGTTAGCCGTCTACACGAGCGACATTTCCCCAATGTCGTTGCTGGTACCTCAACCCAACCGTCACCCCGAAAAAGATGTTGTGTCTGTAGCAGGAGTGGAATAAGGCGTGACACCCGCTATTTCTGTCCTGACTGCCCTGACCACCCTGCCCTATGCTTAGGGGAGTGTTTCCGGAAGTACCACACACAGGTACACTTAGCATAGGGATCACATTTCACAGGACAGGTACTCAGGGCTATTAGGGCCCATTCACACACAGCTGCTGCAAACCTCTCCTTTCACCTGGGACAAAGTGCATAATGCACTTCGCCACATCTTTGGGCGATTTACGCTTTGCACATTGTCCCATGGGGAAGGAGAGGTTTGTCCTATATAGGTAAAAAACAAACAAAAAAAAAGCACCAGTAAGCCAAAAAGTTAACGTTCAGTTCCAAAAGTTAAATAAAGTTTATATGTTCTGTTCAAAGGTTATTATAAAGTTAATAAAATTATTGCGTTGCGGCCTGTTTTTTTCTTTTTTCTTTTGTTTTTTTTGATCGACTAGCTGCAGCACTGATGTGCATTCTGACAGAAGCATTGCGCTGCTGTCAGATTACACACAAGTCGGTGTATGCGGCACTGCAAGACGAGATTTCTCCTCTGCAGTAAAAGATACGTTTGCCGAGGCATATGAGCTGAGGAGGTGGCGGTGTTCATATGCTTTGGCAAACACTTTGTATATAAAAAATATATATAAAAAATCCCCGCAATGATTTATTCATCCACATTGATTGATGTGAATGGAGAAATCTAGTTTGCCAGGGCATACGAGCAAAGTGGGTATGGATGTTGGGCGGAGCTCCTATGTCCTGGCAGACGCCTTTCCCCTCCTTTTTTATTTTGGCAGAGATTTTTTCATCCACATTGATCGATGCGAATAAAGAAATCTGTGCCGTTAATTTTTTTCTTTCAGCCCAGAAGCTGAACGGAAATAAAAAATCTCATTACCTGTATGCTCAATATAAGGAAAATATCAGAAACTCCTAATGCTGGCCATACATGTAATGATTGTGGAGACCCTCAAATGCCAGGGCAGTACAAACACCCCACAAATGACCCCATTTTGGAAATAAGACACCCCAAGGTATTCGCTGAGGGGCATATTGAGTCAATGAAAGATTTACATTTTTGTCCCAAGTTAGCGGAAAGTGAGACTTTGTGAGAAAAAAAAAAAAAAACAATTTTCGCTAACTTATGCCAAAGAAAAAAAAATAATTCTATGAACTCGCCAGGCCCCTCATTGAATACCTTGGGGTGTCTTCTTTCCAAAATGGGGTCACTTGTGAGGTATTTATACTGCCCTGGCTTTTTAGGGGCCCTAAAGCGTGAGAAGAAGTCTGGGATCCAAATGTCTAAAAATGCCCTCCTAAAAGGAATTTGGACACCTTTGCGCATCTAGGCTGCAAAAAGTGTCACATATGTGGTATCGCCGTACTCAGGAGAAGTTGGGGAATGTGTTTTTGGGTGTCATTTTACATATACCCATGCTGGGTGAGATAAATATCTTGGTCAAATGCCACCTTTGTAAAAAAAAAAAAAAGGGAAAAGTTGTCTTTTGCCGAGATATTTCTCTCACTCAGCATGGGTATATGTAAAATGACACCACAAAACACATTCCCCAACTTTTACCGAGTACGGCAATACCACATGTGTGACACTGTTTTGCAGCCTAGGTGGGCAAATGGGCCCACATTCCAAAGAGCACCTTTCAGATTTCACAAGGCATTTTTTACAGTTTTTGATTTCAAACTACTTCTCACGCATATGGGCCCCTAAAATGCCAGGGAAGTATAACTACCCCACAAGTGACCCCATTTTGGAAAGAAGACACCCCAAGGTATTCCGTAAGGGGCATGGCGAGTTCCTAGAATTTTTTATTTTTTGTCACAAGTTAGCGGAAAATGATGATTTTTTTTTTATTATTATTATTACAAAGTCTCATATTCCACTAACTTGTGACAAAAAATAAAAATTCTAGGAACTCGCCATGCCCCTTTTGGAATACCTTGGGGTGTCTTCTTTCCAAAATGGGGTCACTTGTGGGGTAGTTATACTGCCCTGGCATTTTAGGGGCCCAAATGCGTGCAAAGTAGTTTGCAATCAAAATGTGTAAAAAATGGCCTGTGAAATCCGAAAGGTGCTCTTTGGAATGTGGGCCCCTTTGCCCACCTAGGCTGCAAAAAAGTGTCACACATGTGGTATCGCCGTACTCAGGAGAAGTTGGGGAATGTGTTTTGGGGTGTCTTTTTACATATACCCGTGCTGGGTGAGATAAATTTCTTGGTCAAATGCCAACTTTGTATAAAAAAATGGGAAAAGTTGTCTTTTGCCAAAATATTTCTCTTAACCTGCATGGATATATGTAAAAAGACACCCCAAAACACATTGCCCTACTTCTTCTGAGTACGGTGATACCAGATGTGTGACACTTTTTTGAAGCCTAGGTGGGCAAAGGGCCCACATTTCAAAGAGCACCTTTTGGATTACACAGGCCATTTTTTACACATTTTGATTGCAAACTACTTTGCACGCATTTGGGCCCCTAAAATGCCAGGGCAGTATAAATACCCCACAAGTGACCCCATTTTGGAAAGAAGACACCCCAAGGTATTTCATGATGGGCATAGTGAGTTCATGGAAGTTTTTATTTTTTGTCACAAGTTAGTGGAATATGAGACTTTGTAAGGAAAAAAAAATCATAATTTTCTGCTAACTTGTGACAAAAAAGAAAAAGTTCTATGAACTCACTATGCCCATCAGCGAATACCTTAGGGTGTCTACTTTCCGAAATGGGGTCATTTGTGGGTTTTTTCTACTGTCTAAGCATTGTAGAACCTCAGGAAACATGACAGGTGCTCAGAAAGTCAGAGCTGCTTCAAAAAGCGGAAATTCACATTTTTGTACCATAGTTTGTAAATGCAAACTTTTACCCAAACCATTTTTTTTTACCCAAACATTTTAGCGAAAAATGTATATATGGATGTCTTTTTAAAAAAAAAAAATTTACAACTGAAAGTGAAAAATGTCATTTTTTGCAAAAATTTCGTTACATTTCGATTAATAACAATAAAAGTAAAAATGTCAGCAGCAATGAAATACCACCAAATGAAAGCTCTATTAGTGAGAAGTAAAGGAGGTAAAATTCATTTGGGTGGTAAGTTGCATGACCGAGCAATAAACGGTGAAAGTAGTGTAGTGCAGAAGTGTAAAAAGTGGCCTGGTCATTAAGAGTGTTTCAGCTAGGGGAGCTGAAGTGGTTAATAGGGAGCGGCACAATCACCATTCCCTGTCATTGCACCTTCTACTCTACAAAGAAATGCTTTTCTTGATAAATTAATTCTTCAAAAAGCAAATTATTTTTGTAACTTTCAGCGATGGAGCCCAACATTGGTGGATTATAATTGGGTCGTTCGGGTAGGCAGCCCTGAGCCCGGCATCACTGGGTGGCCCAACACCGAACGGAATAACCACATACTGAAATGTACATAGTTCCCTGCCCCGCTGCCTTTTACCGCCATAGGCTTCAGGCCTAGTAGGCCTGAGGCCTATGTGGTAGTAAAAGCCCGATGCCGGCGTGCGTGGTGACATCATCACACTACATCATCACACTCCATGACACTCCATTGCGTGCCTGTGCCAGGAAGCAAGGCTTTGCTGTACGCGTGCCTGCCTTATCATCATGGACACAGGTAAGTATTAACCTTTATTATTATTATTATTATTGTGTGTGTGTGCCAACTTTGGTCATATTAGTGCAGGAACAGTGGGGGCAAATGATCACATGTAGCAAATTAGTTAATGGGGGGGCAGTGTGGGGGCAAATTGCTTAATGGGGACGGTGTGGGGGCAAATTACTTAATGGGGTAAGTGTGGGGGCAAATTACTTAATGGGGCAGTGTGAGGGCAAATTAATTAATGGGGAAGTGTGGGGGCAAATTAATTAATGGGGAAGTGTGGGGGCAAATTAATTAATGGGGAAGTGTGGGGGCAAATTAATTAATGGGGGCAGTGTGGGGGCAAATTACTTCTTGGGGGCAGTGTGGGGGCAAATTACTTCTTGGGGGCAGTGTGGGGGCAAAAAATTACTTAATGGGGCAATGTGGGGGAAAATTACTTCATGGGGGCTGTGTGTGGGAAATTACTTTGTAGCAGCAGTGTGGGGGCAAACTAATTTATGGGAGGCAGTGTGGGGGAAAGCTACTACATCCGTACATGGGGGGCAGTGTAGGGGAAATTACTATATGGGGCAGTGTTGGAGAAATTACTATATGGGGCAGTGTGGGGGAAATTGCTATTGGGGAGGCACTGTAGGGGCATTTCTATTACAGGACATATTAGGGAACATTATTTTTGGGGACACTATACAGCCATTATTACCTGGAGCACAATATAGGGTGTTATTATTACTGGGCACTTTAGGGTGCATTATAATTGCTGTAGACACTATAGGAATCTTTTGGATAGTTTATCAAACTGGTGTAAAATAGAACTGGCTTAGTTGCCCTTAGCAACCAATCAGATCTCACCTTTTATTTTTGACAGCTCCTTTGGAAACTGAAAGGTGGAATCTTATTGGCTGCTATGGGCAGCTAAGACAGTTCTACTTTACACCAGTTTGATAAATGACCCCAATTATGTCTATTAGGGTCACTATTTTTTCAGCAGTATAGTGTCTGGGACATTGTGGAGCACAAGAGGCACAGTATTGGTAGTGGCAGCAGGATGACATTGTTGGGACACCAGGATGAGGAGGAAAAATTGAGAAATCTAACGTGTCTGTGTAACAAACTCTGTAGAGACGAGATGTGGCTGAAATAATTTGTCATGGCGGTCTCGGTCAGAAGCAGGAGAAGAGGAAAGAGAAGGTCTACATGACAGGAGATGTCCCTGGATGTAAGAGGTATGTGGTGCTGTATTTTCCTCCAAGTCTTTTTTATTATAATCATATGTATTTAAAATTTGGCAAATTTGCAACAGCCCAGATAACAGTGATAACTTTCTGTGTAGAGATAACGTAGTAGATGTTTCCTGCAGCCCTATGTAGCACCCCACATAACACAATAATGTGTTACATAAGACTGCAGGTAACATCTATGACATCTGTGCTCAGAGCAGGCTCGGATTGGCCCACAGGGGTACAGGGGAATCTCCCCGTGGGCCCCTGAGCATGGTGGGCCCCTAGTCTCCCACCCCCTGCACAAGTGGCACATAACACATTAGATTTAGTACACTACATACATATATTCAATGTACAGCACCTCAACCAGCTTATGTTCATCTAAAAAACGTGTTAGATTATTTATTATATTTGAATGTATCTGTACGGTGGGCCCCCAAAATAAATTTTACTGGTTGTCCCTAGGTACCCCAGTCCTCAGAGAGTTATGAGATGGTGGGGGTCGGACTCCTGGCACCCCCGCTTTTCAGCTGCTTGAGGAGACCACAATGTTCCAGTGAGCGCTGTAGCCTCTTTGTTCTTTACCAAGCACAGCGTTGTCCATTTAATATCACTGTGCTTGGTATTACAGATCAAACTCAATCACTCAAATGGAACTGAGCTGCACCTAGACCATGTGAATGATGAATGTGATGTCAGGCTTAGGAAGAGACTGGCGCTCATGAAGCACTGCAGCATACAGATTTTGATTTTTTTACTAAAATAGAGAGAGGGACCCGAGTTGGGTAGACAGCCCCGGGCCTATCATGCACTTAATCCGCCCCTGGAGCAGAATAGAATTTTCAAGAACTCTGCTCATCTCTATTTGTTAGCACCAAAAATTGTCATTACATATATTTTATGAAACTTCTAATATTTATGACCAGTTTAATGTTGCAAAAGCTGCACTTTCTTGACTGAAGCATTTTGAACAAAACTATTTGTAGTTTGTCTTTAAATCAGCCCTAATTCTGCATTTATAATTGATCACTGGTTGTATCCACATGTAATTACCTTTAGGGTGGAATTGCTGGAAAATAGAAGTAAACTTGTTGACTTTCAAGTACTTAAAACACATTTAAGCAGCAGTGCAAGATTCTATTGACATCCATCTCTCATTTTCCTCTCATTACCTAATGGGCAAAACAGATTGATCTGCCGTTTCTCAATTTGTCATCCTGCTCAGTGAACTGTTGTCAATCACTATCAAATGACAGCCACTTTGTCAGGAGCAAAACTGTCATTACATAGGGAAATGATCTTTTTGTGACCGTGTGAATTGAAAGTTAATCAGATAAAATATAACATGTTTTTCTCCAAAGGTACTGCATAAATTATCGAAAATGTCACACGCATGTTCAGCCATAAGATTAAAACCACCTACCTAAGGGTACCTACACACTGTGCAGATTCATATGCAGAAAATCAGCATGGAATCCACAGCAAAATGGAATTAAAACACATAAATCTGGACTATTTATCCCTGATATCCTGGATTTTTGTACTTTTGTGTTGATTTATTATGTTAAAGGGGTTGGCCACTCTGTTAGCACTAGAAAAGTACTAGACATTAAGCCTGTTACAATAACGGGAACTAGAATAGTAGTGCATAAACATTAGTAGGAACAGTCTATATTAAATGGCAAGGGAAGTTGACTACACTGACTGGTGGCTGAGACTGGAGGCTGTGGCTGATATTGCTGGCTGTGGCTTGTGGCTGAGACTGCTGTCACTGACTGGTGGCTGTTGCTGAGATTGCTGGTCTTGATCGCTTGGTGTTACACTTTTTGTGATGTAAGGTTGTAAAAAATTGCTTTTTTGGCACATTTTTTATTAAATTTTTTTATGCCGTTCACCAGATGGGTTGGATCACATACTATTTTTATAGAGCAGGTTGTTAAGGAAACAGCAATGCCTAATATGTGCATTTTTTGTATTTTAGTTTACACAATAAAAGCATTTTTGAAAAAATATCATGTTTTTGTGTTTCCATTTTCTGAAAGCCATATTTTTATTTATTTTTGGGGAGATTGTCTTAGGTAGGATCTAATTTTTTGCGGGATGAGATGACGGATTGATTGGTACCATTATGGGGCACATAAGACTTTTTGATTGCTTGATATTACACTTTTTGTGATGTAAGGTGATAAAAAATTGATTTTTTTTGGCACTTTTTTTTTTATGATGTTCACCAGATGGGTTAGATCACATGCTATTTTTATAGAGCAGGTCGTTACGGACATGTCGATACCTAATATGTGCATTTTTTTAACTTTATTTTATTCAATAAAAGCATGTTTGAAAAAAAAAAAATCGTTTTTGTGTCTCCATTTTCAGAAAGCTATATTTTTCGGACAATTGGCTTATGTAGGGGCTCATTTTTTTGTGGGATTAGGTCACAGTTCAATTGGCGCTAATTTTGGATAAACGTGACTTTTATGATCACTTTTTATTCCATTTTTTGGGAAGTGTGGTGGGGAAAATTGCAATTCTATCATAGTTTTTCTTTTTTTTTTATGGTGTTCACCACGCGGTAAAAGTAACATAATCCTTTTATGGATCAGGTCCGTACAGACGTGGCGATACCAAAATTTTAAGTGTTTTTTTTTTTATTTTACATATTTAACCAATTATGTGTGTATATAGGAAGGATTTTTTTTTTCCTTTTTTTTTTTTTTACATTTTTTTGACCCAGACCCACTCGGTTCTTGAAGATCCAGTGGGTTTGATGGCTTACAATACACTGCAGTACACTCCTTCAAGACTGTTGGAAGACCATTTCAGATGACTACCTCTTGAAGCTCATCAAGAGAATGCCAAGAGTATGCAAAGCAGTAATCAAAGCAAAAGGTGGCTACTTTGAAGAACCTAGAATATGACATATTTTCAGTTGTTTCACACTTTTTTATTATGTATATAATTCCACATGTGTTAATATATAGTTTTGATGCCTTCAGTGTGAATCTACAATTTTCATAGTCATGAAAATAAAGAAAACTCTTTGAATGAGAAGGTGTGTCCAAACTTTTGGTCTGTACTGTATATTTTACATTTTACTACTTTTTTGCAATAAAACACCCTTTTTTTTAAGAAAAAAATGTTTTCGCATTGCCACTTCCCAAGACCCATAACATTTAGATTTTTCTTTCTATGGAGTTGTGTGAGGGCTTAATGTTTGAGGAACAACTTGTTTTTTTCATTGGTATCATTTTGGAGCAAATGGTGCTTTTTGATTGCTTGTTATTATGTTTTTTCTGTGGCAACTAAGAATAAATTAGCAATTATGTCCCTAGCAATTCTATATCACTATAGTGCATTGCATTTTAATGGCAATGCTATTCTAACATTGACCAGCAGGCTGCTCCAAAGAGACACAGCCTGCTGGAAAGTACTGAAGGCTGGCCTGGGGCCTACATCAGACCCCAGGCAGCCTTCAAACACATCGGCATCCTGCGATCGCATTTGTCCGCTCCCTTTTTCAGCTCTTGACATGCGGCGGGCGCCATTTCCTGTGGCATGTAAAGCAGTTTACGACCACATATAGGGGGTTTCTGTAAACTACAGAATCAGGGCTATAAATATTGAGTTTTGTTTGGCTGTTAACCCTTGCTTTGTAACTGGAAAAAATTGATTAAAATTGAAAATCTGCCCAAAAAAGTGACATTCTAAAATTTCATCTCTATTTTCCATTAATTCTTGTTAAACAGCCAAAGGGTTAACAAAGTTTGTAAAACAGAAGGGGTGTAGTTTCTAAAATGTGGTCACTTTTTTGGAGTTTCTACTCTAGCGGTGCATCAGGGGGTCTTCAAATGTGACATGGCAGCTTAAAATTAGCCCAGTGAAATCTGCTTTCCAAAAACCATATGGCATTCCTTTTCTTCTGCGCAATGCCATGTGCCTATACAGTAGTTTACGACCACATATAGGGTGTTTCTGTAAACTACAGAATCAGGGCAATAAATATTGTGTTTTTTTTGGGCTGTTAACCCTTTCTCTTTTTTTGTGATTAATTAGTGAAAATTTATTAAAATGGAAAATCTGCCAAAAAAGTGAGATTCTGAAATTTCATCTCCATTCTCCATTCATTTTTGTGGAACACCTAAAGGGTTAACAAAGTTTGTAAAATCAGTTTTGAATACCTTGAGGGGTGTAGTTTCTAAACTGGAGTCATTTTTGTCTGGTTTATATTATGTAAGCCTCACAAAGTGACTTCAGACCCAAAAGTGGGTTTTGGAAATTTTCTAAAAATTTCAAGATTTGCTTCTAAATTTCTAAGTCTTCTAAGATCCCCAAAAAATAAAATGACATTCACAAAATGATCCAAACATGTAGTAGATGGGGAATGTAAAGTAATAACTATTATTGGAGGTATTACTATCTATTATAAATGTAGAGAAATTAAAATTTTTAAATTTTTTCACATTTTTTACCACTGTCATGAAGTACAATATGTGACGAGAAAACACTCTCAGAATGGCCTAGATAAGTAAAAGCGTTTTAAAGTTATCACCACATAAAGTGACACATGTCAGATTTTCAAAAAATGGCCTGGTCCTTTAGCTGAAATATGGCAGGGTCCTTAAGGGGTTAAGCTAAGGTCTATGTTTTATGTAAGCTATGTTGTGGTTTTGGGATGACCACATATTACATTATGCATTCGTCACTTTAATTTTTCAATTTGATTTAGTCAATGAATTTCATAGGCATATGTATTGAATGCCATATTAAAATGATGTCACATAGAATTAGCTTGCTTAAAAATGGCTGCATGGAGCAGTTTAAACGATGCATTGCGGATGTTGGGCGAATAAATCTATGGATTGATCTCTGGTGCTGCGCCCTTTTTTCTCTTCTTCATTTGGAAATGGGGATCTGGAGTTGTATTCTTTGGAGCTTGCACCCATTTCTAAATTTTTCATTGTGCTGCTTCATCTTTTTATGTTTGGCCCTTGGTGAACTAAGTGCAGAGGAACTCTCTGACACTAGATGTGTGCCAAATTGTGGCACTTTTTTGCAACATTTTCAGTAGTTGCACTCACGTTAGGAAATGTGGGCCAGTGTGTGTGTGTGTGTGTGTGTGTGTGTGTATCCAGCCTTATATGACAATTTAATTATTCTTACAGGCCACAATGCAGATGCATCTTTTTTGTGACAACAAAAGACTTGAAGACAGCAGGCACCCTAACATCAGCTTCAGCCAAAAGCATTTTTTGTGCTTGCTTGAAATGAGTATGTAATCTTTCTTTATATTTCCCATTGCTGACAATGCTACAAGGTCTCTTAGCCTTTTCTGTTTTGTTGTTCCCTTATTATCTAGAACATGCAAACTAATTGTGTCGGTTCTTTGTCTGAGGTTGCTTAGAATGACATGCTATATACTTTCTATTCAGCGGCTGTAATGGAACAATTTTGACACAGATTATTTTTGACACATTCTAAATGTACATCTGTTCTTATTCTTAATTTCAAGAACTTTGCTTTTGCTTTGGAATATGTGCTAGAACGTGTTTATTCATACTTACTGTAGATGGACATCTTTTTCTTTGCATATTTTTTGAATTGATCTGTTGACTACTTTCTGCTTTAAAAAGCAGTACCAAAGAGAACATAGATGAAAGGGAGAAAAGCGAAAGAAAATTGCAGGAGTATAATAGAACCTCAATTCAAAGATCTTTTTATCAGAGGTTAAAAGTACAGACATTTGCTTCAAATACTTATTTTGCAATTTTCAACTAGGGACCGGAACAATATTCTTTTATGTTATTTCTCATGTCCTGATTTCAAGTATATGTTTATGTTGTATTTTTTGCATTTCTTTATATTTGATGGACATGTTTACATATATTTATAAGCAATTATGCTTAGAATAACGATATAGTGTAGTTGGCATGTGCTACATGAAATCTATTTTATAGAATATAAACGTTTATGATAAACACAGTGATGCATACATTTTAAATTAAGGAGCATTCAAGAAAACAAACAGGATTATACATTATTACACATAAAACTAATATACATTTATTACGCATAAGGTTTTATTTAATCTCTTCCCGCAATCTGCCATAAGGATATCAGGTCATGCGCCCTCAAGAGCTTTGGGGGTGCCATAGATAAAGGGTGACAGCCATGTTGGCTGTGTTAAACAGCAGACTCCGTTGGCAGTGTTCATGATCAGAGGCAAACAGAATGCAGGAACCGTTTTGTTTCTATGGCAGCCAAGAACCTTGTGAAGACTCATAGGCCTGTCATTGTAAAGTTTCTATTGAGCCCCCTGAAATGGTAAAAGATTGCAGTCCAAGATAGAAGCGATCTGATGATCCAATATTCAGTCTCACTAGGGGAGCAACAAAAAGTTTTAAAGTTTTTCAAAGTTTAAATCACCCCTCTTTCCCCATTTTACATATCAAAATAAATAAAAATGAACATGATTTCTTTGAAATATAAACACATTTATCCTATATGGTGAGCACCATGACAGAATCACAGTTGTTTTGTTACTTTCTATACAGTGAAACTGAATAAAAAATTATCAAAAGTCATACATACCTCTGAATGGTATAAACCAAAGATCGACCTACAAAAACATCCATCAGTTACTTCTGTAGACAGAAATATAAAAAAGTCATATGTCAGAATATAACAATTAGTGATGATCGAGCATGCTCGGCTGAACACCAGTTCGGCATGAGTATCTCGATTCTCGGCACATGGCGGTATTTGGCCAAATACTGCATGTGCTCGAGCGCAATTCTCGAGTCTCCACCCCTCACATTTCTTGGCTGTGCTATGCAGCCAATAAACGTGCAGGTAAGTACTGCCCTCTCTATAATGCCGTAGCCATGTTAGCTGCTGGCATTACAGTGATTGGCTGGCCAGAACGCTTCATCGGGTGCTATATAGCATCCTATGACGCACGTTCGGCTCATTCTTAGTCAGAGAGAGCTGTGCTGAGGAAGGGACAGAAAGTGTAGGGAGTGATTTAAGAATATTTTTTACCACCAAAACAGAGGCGCAAAAGTCCTTTAAAGGAATATTGTGTGTGGCAGCAGCAATCTATATTTTTAGCGCAACCTGCCATAAATTGTTAAAACTTTACAGACCCAAAAGTCCTTCTAAGGAATATTGTGTGTGGCAGCAATATCTATTTTTAGCGCATCCTGTACTAAATAGCTTACAATAGTCAGGCCGCTGCAGACAGTGACATTAGCTGCGCCACATCTCCTGTGTCAAGTGTGCGCATCCCAAAAATATCTGAAATAGTGTACTTTTTCGATAGACGGTGTCCGCTTCCGACAGTGACAAAATCAGTGCCACATTTGCAGTGTAACATGTGCGCTTCAAAAATGTATCTGTGACATAAAGTGTACATTCCCTTAAATTTTTCATTAGCTGCTGGTGGCAGCATTGACATTACCTGCGGGATCCCAAATACCTTTTTAAATTTGTTTGTGCATACACTTCCAAATCCTACGCTACTGTACGTGTGACAGACTTTCAATCATATATAATATTTAATATGAAGAAGGCAAGTAGTAAGGGACGTGGCAGTAGCCGTGATGCTGATGGTGCACACAGAGGCCGTGGCCCTGGGCGCGGTGAAACTGTGCCTGCTACCAGAGCACAAGAAAAACAATCATCCACGATATCTAGCTTCATATCCCAGTTTGCAGGGCGGCGCAGGACACCACTCTTGAAGTCAGACCAGTGTGACCAGGTGGTTGGTTGGATTGCAGCAGATAATGCTTCCAGTCAGTTAAGTACCACCCTGTCTTCCACCAAGTCCAGTCTCAGTAGCCAAGAGTCTGCTCAACCAAATCCTCACCCTCATAATCCTTCCTCACACCATGGAGAGTCTGGGTAAACAAGTGATCCCACACTCGGATATTCTGAGGAGCTCTTTTTAGTGTCATTCCTTGATTTGGCCCTCTCGCCAAGTACCCTTGAAGAGGTACAGATCTTGTGACCTGATTCCCAAACTCTTGAACATCCAGAGATGACACGTGAATGGAATATTTGCATGTCTTCTGTGTTTTGTACCCACTCCTGCTTTTGGCTACCAAGTTATAACCCAATTCTGATGGGACCATACAGACCTTACAGCTACTACACAGACAGGATCTGTTGTGTGTCTCATTTTTCCTTCCTTCTGACAGATCAGAAGAAGGGTCAAATAAATGATGATGTCAACCAGGCCAAAAAGGAAAAATAGTAACCCAGTCATGAAGTGGGGAGAGTGGGAACAGCATGAGAAGTCCACAGAGTGGCCCAATGACATAGTGTTGAGGTGGCAGCAGCATTAGGAGGCCACAGAGTGGCAAGGTGACATAGTGTGGAGGTGTATAGGAACATAGGATGACAGGCACTCTATATGAGGTCACCAGCAGATATCAACAAAGGACAAGGGATAGTGTGTATATGATAAAAACTATATTTATTTGGGTAGTAATAAAAACGTTATCAATATAGGTCACTTCCAATGTATAGGGAGAGAAGTGGGTGGTGTAAAATAGATAAATGGATACATGAATAAAGAAAAATAGTGTGAAAATGTGATGATAAACACCCTGTATTGGGATATAAGTCCAGAATCATGGCATGTAGAACTTTAAATATTAGACATATATAGTCAATAGTCAGAGATGGATTCAGTTGATTAAAATAAGTAAAAAGTTAGTACAAAGATCTAAATTGTGACAGGTTTAAAAGGATATATCAGCAACATTCCAGATCCGATGTATGTGTATACACAGCTATGCGAAAGTTATTTTCAGCGAACCAGTGCCTGGTGGCGTCCCACCTAAAATTGGCTATCTGGTCACCGTTACCTTTCTGTAGGATCGTCCGTTCTTCTATGTGGGTGTCTCCGCACAGGATCCTCTGTGTGCTGTGGATGCTTAGTGTGGTTATGGATAAATGGGGCCGGCAGCGTGGATGCAGATGGATGCGATGATCGCAAAGTGCTGCTGTTGGTGGATCGGTCTGTCGATACGAATGTTGCTGTCTTTTCCTCCAGTCAGAGGGCTGCTGACTGTGTCTGGCGTTCTTGCCACATGCAGCAGTTTAGCGCGCGCTTTTCTCGGGCGCTTTAATTCCCCGTGTTGTCAATGGATGGAATGCAATAGGAGAAGAGAAAAAAGAGGTTGAGTAATTTCACTAGGGTTATTAGCCCTGGGGAAAAGGCGCCAGAGGGATGGAGAAGATGCTAGTGTAAATAAAGGAAAAATAAAATAGCACCACCATCTATGTGCTGTTCAGTAACTATTTACGGAAGGCAGCACAAGTGTTATAAGTGTTATAGGGAAGTGAAAAAATATTTTTCAATCCCAATAGACAAATACCAGTAATGGATGAAACTCGTCTGGTGGTTCCAAACCAACTGAATGGATTTAACCGGACGTGATTCAAAAAAAAGAAAACGCTATAGTAGGCGCCACTCCCAAGAGTATGGAGGAGATAGGTGTGGTAAATAATACCCCCTTATACCAGATGATGGCGATAATACAGAATAATCTCCTACGAGGAGGTTGGTCATTCTGAAAGTTAGAGTACTCACTTCATGGGGGGGGGGGGGTTAGTCACAGGATAAAGCTCAAGACACCAGTGACTAACTGCCCCCCCTAGCCAGGATCGCATATCAGATGGTAACAATTGATGGTCGCCAACGATAAGGCTTCTGATCAAATACAGTTTATTTCAGTAGAAAATTAAAATATATCCCAACACGTTTCGGAGGTCTTACAACCCTCCTTCTTCAGGGGTATAAAGAAAAGAATAAGTCATACAGAATAACTCAATACACAAAAAAACATATGTATAAATAAGCACATGTTCTAATACATAAAAGATTAATATACAGAAAAAACAGGTGTAAGAACAACTACAATATGAATATCTAATGCAGTGTGGTTCCAATTAAAAGTCAGACTGTTAGGTATTAAACTTGCAGTACCACTTGTGTAATAAATATGAATACTGATCCAGAGGGTTGTGAGACCTCCGAAATGCGTTGGGTTATATTTGTATTTTCTACTGAAATAAACTGCATTTGATCAGAAGCCTTATCGTTGGCGGCCATCAATTGTTACCATCTGATATGCGATCCTGGCTAGGGGGGCATTTAGTCACGGGTGTCTTGAGCTTTATCCTGTGACTACCCCCCCTGTTAAGTGAGTACTCTAACTTTCAGAAACACCAACCTCCTCTTAGGAGATTATTCTGTATTATCACCATCATCTGGTATTATTTACCACACCTATCTCTTCCATACTCTTGGGAGTGGCGCCTACTATAGTGTTTTCTTTTTTTGAATCACGTCCGGTTGAATCCATTCAGTTGATTTGGAACCACCAGACAAGTTTCATCAATTACTGGTATTTATCAATGGATGGAGGCAGCCTGATGGTGCAGGGGAGTTTGGAAGCGCTTCCCAAGGCTTGGATAACCATACGCGTTTTAAAGGATTGCAGCCTTCTTCATCAGTGCTAGCCCGTGCAACAGCCTGCCAGGGTTAAAGTGTCCTCATAAGGTTGCATCAAAAAAATGGGATGGATTGAAAAGGGCGGGAAAAAGGGCGAAAACAAAAAAACAAAACAAAATATTGTCTAGAAGTTGTCATAAAAAAAAAAAAGATATATAAATAGAATAGATATAATTGATGGTTCATGCTTGTGTGTCTTTGAATCATGTTGTATTTTGTGTGTGTAAGTGATGGTGATAATTTGTGTTAGTGATTTGGCATGTGTGCCCCAGTGATTGGTGAGGAGTGGAGCAGGAATATATGTATTTCTGTTCATGGGGGTGTGCATTTCTGTTCATGGGGGTGTGCATAGTTACCTCTGAGTATTGGAGGTAAAGAGGTGGGGGGTGAGATTTGACTGTATGTGTGTGTATTCCATAGTTTATTCCACTGTTTTTAATATTCTCTTCTACTGTTTTTAGTGGTCTCTTTTGTTTTTAATGCTTTTTAGTAGTTTTTAGTAGATCTTCTTAGCTATATATGTAAATTGTCATTGTTTCTTAAAGGTGCTGTTGTGGTTATGGATTGTAGACCCCATTAGTGGCATTTATGTCGTCTGAGGGGAGTTTGGGTCTGAGAGTGAAGGGTCGGAGTCAATTATGTGATCTCAACGATCTCAACATATGTAGTTGTTTGTTGGTTGAGGGTAGGGTGTTGTGTAGATGGGGCCCGAGACCGAGGGGGGATCGAGGTGCTGGTAAGCAGCCGGACACTCGATCCGCCATCAGTAAGGGGTCTCACACCTAGACTCTATAGGAAGCCGAATAGTTCCAATTCAGCGTTTAGACCTCCTGGTGCAAGTGTGTTGAATTCAAAGATGTATTTCGATTCTACTCAGGACATTTGTTTTATATAGTTTCCTCCTCTCCAGTTTTTAGGTACTTTTTCTACAGCTGTAAATATTATCCCCTTGGGTCCTAGTTATGGTATATTTTGAAGTGTTTTGACACTGAGTGATTCATGTAGCCTGTTTTGATGTTATTTATATGTTCAGCAATTCTTCTCTTTAGTGTCCTTTTCGTCCGTCCCACATATTGTTTCCCACATGGGCATATTGTTTCCCACCCTGGTGCTGTTGCATGTTAGGAAGTCTTTAATTTTATGTAGGAAGGAATTGGTTGTGGAGAGAATGGTATCTGTTTTCTTTTTAAATGTGGTAATTTTGCAATTGCCGCATTGGTTACAACAGTAGAATCCTTTGAAGTGGAGCCAGTTGTCTGTGATTTTGGTATATTTTTGTGGTGTTTTGATTGATGGGGCAATTTTGATTCCTAGATTAGGAGCTTTGGTATAGGTGATTTTTGGATGTGTAGGGATGATGGAGTTTAGTAGTTTGTCTTCAAGTATGAAGTGCCAGTGTTTCCGTATGATGTGTTCAATCCTTTTGTGTTCTGCATTGAATGGTAAAATGATTAGTATTTCATCTTTTGTATCCTCTCTTCTTTTAGTAGTGATTGTTTCAAAGAAAGTTTTCCTGTCGAGACTCCTGATTTTGGTGAGTGAGTTCTCTATTTCTGATATCGGATAGTTCTTTTCAGTAAACTTTTTTTTTTCATGTCTTACGCTTCAAGTTCAAAGGATTCCATACCAGTGCAGTTCCTCTTTAATCGTCTGAATTGACCTAACGGGATGTTTAACCCCTTAAGGACTCTGCCCTATTTCACCTTACGGACTTGGCCATTTTTTGAAAATCTGACCAGTGTCACGTTAAGTGCTGATAACTTTAAAACGCTTTGACTTATCCAGGCCATTCTGAGATTGTTTTTTTTTTGTCACATACAGTTGCAAGAAAAAGTATGTGAACCCTTTGGAATGATATGGATTTCTGCACAAATTGGTCATAAAATGTGATCTGATCTTCATCTAAGTCACAACAATAGACAATCACAGTCTGCTTAAACTAATAACACACAAAGAATTAGATGTTACCATGTTTTTATTGAACACACCATGTAAGCATTCACAGTGCAGGTGGAAAATGTATGTGAACCCCTAGACTAATGACATCTCCAAGAGCTAATTGGAGTGAGGTGTCAGCCAACTGGAGTCCAATCAATGAAATGAGATTGGAGGTGCTGGTTACAGCTGCCCTATAAAAAACACACACACCAGTTCTGGGTTTGCTTTTCACAAGAAGAATTGCCTGATGTGAATGATGCCTCGCACAAAAGAGCTCTCAGAAGACCTACAATTAAGAATTGTTGACTTGCATAAAGCTGGAAAGGCTTATAAAAGTATCTCCAAAAGCCTTGCTGTTCATCAATACATGGTAAGACAAATTGTCTATAAATGGAGAAAGTTCAGCACTGATGCTACTCTCCCTAAGAGTGGCAGTCCTGTAAAGATGACTGCAAGAGCACAGCACAGACTGCTCAATGAGGTGAAGAAGAATCCTAGAGCGTGAGCTAAAGACTTACAAAAGTCTCTGGCACATGCTAACATTCGTGTTAGCGAAACTAGGATATGTAAAACACTAAACAAGAATGGATTTTATGGAAGGATACCACAGAGGAAGCAACTGCTGTTAAAAAAAAAATTGCTGCACATTTACAGTTTGCACAAGAGCACCTGGATGGTCCACAGCAGTACTGACAAAATATTCTGTGGACAAGATGAAACCAAAGTTGAGTTGTTTGGAAGAAACACACAACACTATGTGTGGAGAAAAAGAGGCACAGGACACCAACATCAAAACCTAAACCCAACTTTGAAGTATGGTGGTGGGGGCCTCATGGTTTGGGGCTGCTTTGCTGCATCAGGGCCTGGACAGATTGCTATCATCGAAGGAAAAAATGAATTCCCAAGTTTATCAAGACATTTTTCAGGAGAACCTAAGGTCATCTGTCCACCAGCTGAAGCTCAATAGAAGATGGGTGTTGCAACAGGACAAAGACCCAAAGCATAGAAGTAAATCAACAACAGAATGGCTTAAACAGAAGAAAATACGCCTTCTGGAGTGGCCCAGTCAGAGTCCTGACCTCAACCCGATTGAGATGCTGTGGCATGACCTCAAGAAAGCGATTCACACCAGACACCCCAAGAATATTGCTAAACTGAAACAGTTCTGTAAAGAGGAATGGTCAAGAATTACTCCTGATCGTTGTGCACGTCTGATCTGCAACTACAGTAAAATGTTTGGTTGAAGTTATTGCTGCCAAAGGATGTTCAACCAGTTATTAAATCCAAGGGTTCACATACTTTTTCCACCTGCACTGTGAATATTTACATGGTGTGTTCAATAAAAACATGGTAGCATTGAATTATTTGTGTGTTATTCGTTTAAGCAGACTGTGATTGTCTATTGTTGTGACTTAGATGAAGATCAGATCACATTTTATAACCAATTTGTGCAAAAATCCATATCATTCCAAAGGGTTCACATACTTTTTCTTGCAACTGTATTGTACTTCATGACACTGGTAAAATGAAGTAAAAAAATAATAATTTTTATTTATAATAAAAAAAAACTAATTTACCAAACATTTGTAAAAAATTGCAAATTTCCAAGTTTCAATTTCTCTACTTCTATAATACATAGTAATACCTCCAAAAATTGTTATTACTTTACATTACCCATATGTCTACTTCCTGTTTGGATCATTTTGGAAATTATATTTTATGTTTTGGGGATGTTACAAGGCTTCGAAGTTTAGAAGCAAATCTTGAAATTTTTCAGAAATTTTCAAAAACCCAATTTTTAGGGACCAGTTCAGGTTTGAACTGGTCCCTCACTTTGCGAGGCTTACATAATAGAAACCACCCATTCTATAAACTACACCCCTCAAGGTATTTAAAACTGATTGATTGATTTTGTTAACCCTTTAGGTGTTCCACAAGAATTAATGGAAAATAGAGATACAATTTCAAAATGTCACTTTTTTGGCAGATTCTCCATTTTAATAATTTTTTTCCAGTTGCAAAGCAAGGGTTAACAGCCAAACCAAACTCAATATTTATGGCCCTGATTCTGTAGTTTCAGAAACACCCCATATGTGGTTGTAAACTACTGTACGGGCACACAGCAGGGCGCAGAAGGAAAGGAATGCTAAGCGCTAATCCTATGGAACATTCCCTGTCAATATAGGCTCCTTAAATATCAGAAATTAGGGTCTGCCTATGACATTACTCAATTATCATAAGATACGGGGTTGTATGCCATCTGGTCCCCGCAATTTGTCTATTTTAATCTTTTTAAGTCGCAGCTCCACTTCTTCTGCCTTTTATGTGACAGTTAGGGTTGAGCAAACCCGAATTGTAAAGTTCGGGTTCGTACCGAACTTTAGGATTTTTGGACCCCGGACCAGAACCCGAAAATTTCTGTAAAAGTTCGGGTTCGGGGTTTGGCGATTTCTAAGCTCTTTTTGAAAGGCTGCAATGCAGCCAATCAACAAGCGTTTAACAGTGTGGCCTTAGAAGCCATCACAGCCATGCCTACTAATGGCATGGCTGTGATTGGCCAGTGCAGCATGCGACCCAGCCTCTATAAAAGCTGGAGTCACGTAGCACTGCACGTCACTCTGCTGTTACTAGTGTAAGGAGAGGATGCTGCTGGTACTTTCAGGGAGATAATAGGACAGAATCTGTGCATCAGAATCAGAACTCCAATTTAACTCAGCGATCTACATATATTTAGTTGTGTGGGTGCAGTGCACAATATTTTTACCCTGCCCTGAGCCCAGTGACAGAAAAAAATAACTTTTATTCATCTGTTAGTTAGGTGGGCAGCAGCGGCGGCCATTTTATGCAAGCTCAGTACCCCAGCACTGCATCTGAGCTTTTGTAACATTCAACTCCAAGCTTAAAATACTGCACTAATAATCTGGTTTAAAAAAAAAAAAAAACTTTTTCTGGCAATATACAACATCTGGTGCATTTGCAGGATTAGTCAGTGTGCAATTTAAGCTAGAAATACAGCCATAATTTTCTGGGTTTTTACAAACACCCTTTTTTGGCAAAATACACTATTTTACAGCCCTTGCTACATATGCACGTGTGAAATTCAATTGTTATACGCAGCTTTCTTATTCTGTTATTAAAAAAAACACCCTTTATTGCAAAATACCTAATATTGCAGCCCTTGCTGCATCTGTAAATGTTAAAAACAAGTTTAAGAAAATTTTAATCATTTTCTGGCTTTGAAAAAACAAAACTTTTTGGCAATATCCAACATCTGGTGCCTTTGCATGATTATTCAGTGTGCAATTTAAGCTAGAAATACAGCCATAACTTTCTGGGTTTTTAAAAACAACCTTTTTTGGCAAAATACAAAATTTTACAGCCCTTGCAGTATCAGCACGTGTGAAATTTAAGGGTTATATACTGTTGTCATATTCATTTATTAAACAAACACCCGTTTGGGCAAAAAAGTTAATTTTGCAGCCTTTGCTGCATATGTCATTGTGAGATACACACTGTAGATACTGTGGTTATATTCAGTTATTTGAAAAACAGCCATTTTGTGCACAAAACTTAAATTCCGGCCTAGTCTGGATCAGTACCTGTGAGATACACCCTTTAGATACTGTGGTTCTTTTCAATAATTAGAAAAAACTGCCATTTTGGGCAAAAAACTTTAATTGCTGCCTAGTCTGGATCAGGACGTGTGAGATACACCCTTTAGATACTGTGGTTATATTCTTCTATTAATAAAACACCCATTTTGGGCAAAATACACAATTTTACAGCCCTTGCAGCATCAGCACGTGTGTAATTCAAGGGTTATATATTGCTGTCATATTCAGTTATCAAACAAACACCCGTTTTGGGCAAAAAAGTTTATTTTGCAGCCTTTGCTGCATATTTCATTGTGAGATACACACTTTAGATACCTTGGTTCTATTCAGTTATTTGAAAAACAGCTATTTAGTGCACAAAAGTTAAATTCTGGCCTAGTCTGGATCAGGACGTGTGAGATACACCCTTTAGATACTGTGGTTCTATTCAGTTCTTTTAAAAACAGCCATTCTGCGCAAAAAACTTTAATTGCGGCCTAGTCTGGAACAGGACGTGTGAGATACACCCTTTAGATACTGTGGTTATATTCTTCTAATAATCTACTACCATCTCAGCCTAAATATTAGAGAGGGCCACTGCCTCCGGGTAACTAGTGGCATAATCTATTATAGTGAGGATATATCTCTTGCCCGTGGCACTAGGTTTGCTAAGGGGTCCCACTAGGTCTACCGCTATGCCGGAAAAGGGTTCTCCTATTATGGGGAGGGGTCGTAGCTTAGTCCGGGGGTGGTCATTCTTCCCTACCCGCTGACATACCTCGCAGGTCCTACAGAACTGGTCTATGTCCTGTGTGATTCCGGGCCAAAAGAAGGTCTGAGTCAATCTATTCCGGGTTATCTTTATCCCTAAATGTCCAGCTAGGGGAATGTCATGGCTAATCCGCAACAGTTCGATTCGTTTTTTACGGGGTACTTTTAGTTGTTTTTTGGTCCCTTGGTTGGCCCCCTGTCCGATCCCATCTGTCACCCTGTATAACCGTCCTTTGTCCTATTGAAACCTGGCCTGGTCTGTGTCTTCCCGGGATTTCTCTACGGCTCTGCGGTAACCTGCTAGGGTAGGGTCTTTCTTTGCCTTTGTTTAAGGCAAGGGTCGGGACATCAGTTCCTACCTGGGGTTCCTGAGAGCGTGCGGTCTCCGTGGCCCGGGTCTGCTGCCAAGTCACCGGTAAAGCTCCCTCCTGGGCTGGCGTAACAAACTGGGAGGTCATACATCCCAAGTCATTCCCCAGCAGCACTTCGGCCGGCAGGTCAGCCATAATCCCCACCTCCAGTGATTTAGCTCCCGTACCCCAGTCAATATGAACCCGGGCTGTTGGTATCTTATGGAGGGCCCCTCCAGTTCCTAGGACTGCTATGGTGCGTCCAGTGTGTTGGGAAGGCTTGACCCGGTGAGGTTGGACCAGGGTGATGGTGGCTCCGCTGTCTATCAGGCCCCTAGTCTCCTGTCCATTTAGGCGGACGGACTGGCAGTGATTTGCCCGGTTGTCTCTGGCGGCCTGTACAGGGTTGACCTTGTGCAGTACAGACCATTGCTCGGTGGGTTCCAGGGGTGAATACGCTGCATAACTCCCGTGGGTAGCTTTACTGTAGTCTTCCTGGACGCAATGGGCTGCGGCTCGGTGCAGTGGTGCTGATTGTCGGCCCCCTTGGTTAGACATGCGCTGCGGGCAGTTGGGTTTAAGGTGTCCTTTTGGGTTACACCCTTGGTGGTGGCCTCCGTGCTCCTTGATTGCTTAGTGCGGTGTGGGATGCATTGGGTCTGGCCGGTGTTGTGGATGTTGGGGTTTAGGTCGGTGCTCTGTTACTCTCCATAATCCTGCTATCGTGGTGTTCATCAGCCAGTCTAGCAGCCTCTTCTACCGTCCGAGGCCTGCGGTCACGAACTTAGTCTCTTAACATCTGGCAGAGCAAAATAAAAAAAACTGCTCCAGCAGTAACAACTGTAAGGCATCTGCCAAAGTAGTTGCCTGGCACCCCTGCATCCAGTTGCAGCAGCGTGGTGCATACGGAAGGCCCACTCGGTAAAAGTGTCTCTGCCCATTTTCCTGAGGGCCCTAAACTTTTTCCTATATGCCTCTGGCGTGACGGCATACCGGGCCAGCAGTATTTCTTTTACCTTGTCATAGTTCTTGACCTCTTTATCCGGCACCGCTCTGTAGGCTTCTGCTGCTTGACCTGATAGCTTACTGCTCAATATTGCAGCCCAGCTATCTCTCCTCAGGTTCTCCAATGCACATTGTCGTTCGAATTCCTGCAAATAGCTGTCTATATCTATTTTGGCATCTGTAAAGGCTTTAAATGCAGCATAATTAATGTTATGTGCCTGTCCATTAGCAGCTCTCTGTAGTGCCATTACATCCCATTGTTGTTTTGCAGTAGCTTGTATTCTTGCACTTTGTGCTCGCGTTGCTTGCGCCATTATTTGGGTGAACATCTCTTGTGATGGGTTGGGCCACAAAATGCTAAGCCTCCATCTTACGTCCTTTTGAAATTCTGTTTCTTCTGGCATCTCCATGGTACCGTCGCTGGTTCTGTCACTCTCTAGCAATTCGGCAATTATTGTGGCTTTCGGCTTACTTGCCAATATGCTGCGAGATTCCAGTAGTTCCTTTAATGTCATTTGTTTGAGTCATTCGTATCTGTGGGCCATTTATCCATTCGGTTCAATATATCCATTCAGGAGAAAATCCTGCTGCTTGCCACCAGTGTTACGGATATCTTGCACTGCAGCTGAGTAAATCCGTACAGTGTCTCCCGAAAACCAAGTAAATCCGAAGGTGTCGTGAATATATAGCTCCCAATCCCCCAGAAACAGGATCCAGGACTTCAGGAAGGGGGTAAAAACGATCAACTTTATTGATGGCCACAGCTCAGCCTTTTATCAAGTCCTCCAGCAAGGGTTACTCCCACTGGGCCCTTGTGGGGAACAGGCACACAAAATACAGTGACCAATCAATATACAGTAAGATATAACACACTCCCACTTGAACAGTAAAATCACTCCTCTCTATCCTGGAGATAATTGGATAAAGGGGCCGGACATAGTTCCATGTAGTCGATGACCCAGACCATTGTGTTTGCTGAATGTATCACAGGCAATATCCATTGTGTTTGTGGATTGCATCACGGGCAATATCCATGTCCATTGTGTTCGCTAACTGTGTCACAGGCAGATGAGGTGGTTTGTGTACATTTAAAGGGTGAAGTAGGACTACCTGAACAGGAAGATTAAAACAAAGAAAGAACATTTCTCTGAGTGGCAGATCCCTACAGACAGGGTAACCTCCGGAGTACAGAGTTTTACCGTGCCCCCCAGCAGGGGGGTAGAATTGATGGCGACTACCTGGATCAGGGTGGACAGTTCTAGTATAGGAATCCCCATCTGTTCAACAAATTTGAAATCAATAAAACTAAAAGCTGACCCTAAATCCACAAAGGCATTTCTTGGCCCCTTTAAGACTCCAAAGGCAATTGAAACTGGCAGCAATAATTTACTTCTTACCACCTCTGGGAGTACCTTCTGACTTGGATGATCTTCCAGAAGGCGGAGCTTTAGGACACTGACGGACCCAGTGGTCGGGATCATCACAATAAAAACAAGAGCCCCGACGACGGCGTAGTTCTCTTTGGGTCATCCCGAGCTGCATGGGCTCGTCCGAGTGGGCCTCCATCTTGAGATCAATAGGGTAAGCTTCAGGTTTAAGATGAGTATGAGGGGAAAACAATGCTCCCGCTGTCTCTCTCTAATCCGTCTTTCTAGTCTAAAGGCTAGCGTCATGGTCTCCTCTAAAGAGTCAGGACAGGGATAACAAACCAACATGTCTTTTAACCTCTCAGTCAAGCCAGCCATAAACTGATATTTGAGCGCTGGTTCGTTCCAGCCCGAGGGAACGCACCACTTGCGGAACTGAGTACAATAATACTCCACGGGATGATCCCACTGGGTAAGGGCCCCTTAAGATTAGATTCTGCCACAGAGGCTCGGTCAGGCTCATCATAAAGAACCCCTAACACCTGGAAAAAGAGGTCCACAGAATTTAGACAAGGAGAATCCAGTGGCAAGGAAAAGGCCCACTCCTGGGGGTCCCCTTGAAGCAGAGAGATGATAATACCAACCCTCTGTGGGTCAGGGCCGGAAGAGTGGGGTCATAGTAGAAAATAAAGTTTGCAGCTTTCCTTGAAAGCTAAAAAACTCTGGCGGTCACCCGAAAACCGATCGGGTAATTTAATGTGCGTTTCCACCTGAATGGTGTTGGGAGCAAGAATGGGGGGAGTTTGGACGGTCTCCTGTACCTGTAAACTCTCCAAAAGTTCCTGTACAATTTGAGCAAGATCCTGCACATGTTCGGTGAGGCTCTGTAGAGGGTCCATGCTAATTAGGGCCTGTGATTCTGTCACGGGTAGGTGTAACGGGTAAAAAGATAGAGAGGAAGTGCACCCCCTGAGCTGCCACCCTCACCCCTGTCCCTGCCTGCTTGCACCGCCCGCCCTAGGTGATGGGGCGCAACTGGGCGATGGTCCCTGACCTGCGTAAGTGCAAGCAGAGATGATAGAGACAGCAAAGTAAGCGGACAGCCAAACAAGAAGTAGCTACCGAGCAGACAGAGAGGTGAACAAACAAGGTACCCAAAAACAGAAAGGGCAAGGCGGATCAACTAGCCGAAGTCAGTCCAGGATGTCACGTCAGTACAAGGGAGGAGGCAGAGAGTAATCCGAGAACGAGCCGAGGTAAAAATCCGGGAGGTCACGTCAGTACCAGGGAGGAGGCAAGACAAAATCCGAGAGCGAGCCGAGGTCAAAATCCGAGAGGTAGCGTCAAGGTCCAAGGAGCAGGCAAAAGGGGTGTCAGGAAACAAATAAAGGGTCAATACCAGAGGTTGGAATAATAGTAATAATAATACACAGCCTAAGGGACAAAAATCACAGGCAACCTGTGGCAAGCAGGTTACCTGTTTAAATAGTGGAGGGAAGGGGTCATGTAACGTGGCCAGCTCCTCCCTGAAAGTAGCCAAGCGCCGAGTGCCTAGCTCGGCGCTCAGCCCCACCTGGTCCCTGTGGTGACAGAGAACGCCGGCCGCTCCTGCAGGAGGAGTGTGGCCGGACGTACTGCGCCCCCCGTCACCATCACAACCGGAATGCCGCAGACAGGAGAGCGCAGCCGGATTCCGTGAATGTCCTAGCTGGCGCGAGATCGGGGGCCATCGGAGGCGCAGGGAACGAGAAGTCCGCTGCCTGCCGTTCGTGACACATTGCAACATCATAATGGAATCCTCGATACTATTATCTGCTGACCATACATTGTGACATCATAATAGAATCCGGGAAACTATCATCTACTGACCATACATTGTGATGTTATAATGGAATCCGGAATACTACCATGTGCTAGCCATTGTGCTAGCCATAAATTGTGACATCATAATGGAATCCTGAATACTATTATCTGCTGACCATACATTGTGACATCATAATGGAATCCTGGATACTATTATCTGCTGACCATACATTGTGAAGTCATAATGGAATCCGGGATACTACCATCTGCTAGCCATAAATTGTGACATCATAATGGAAACCGTGATACTATTATCTGCTGACGATACATTGTGACATAATAATGGAATCCTAAAATCTATTATTTGCTGACAATATAATGCGATGTCATAAAGCATTCACGTATACTACCATCTGCTGACAATACATTGTGACATCATAATGAAATCCGGGATACTACCATCTGCTAGCCATACATTGTGACATCATAATGGAATCCAGGATACTACTATCTGCTAGCCATACATTGTGACATTATAATGGAATCTTGGATACTATTATCTGCTAACTATATATTGTGACATCATAATGGATTCCTAAATACTATTATCTGTTGACAATACATTGTGACATCATAATGCATTCCCGTATACAACCATCTGCTGACCATACTTTGTGACATCATAATGGAATCCGGAATACTATCATTTGCTGACCATACATTGTGATGTCATAATGGAATCCGGCATACTACCATCTGCTAGCCATACATTGTGACAAAATAATGGAATCCTAGATACTATTATCTGCTAACAATACATTGTGACATCATAATGGAATCCTGGATACTATTATCTGCTGATCATACATTGTGACGTCATAATGGAATCCGGGATACTACCATCTGCTAGACATACATTGTGACATCATAATGGAATCCTGGATACTATTATATGCTGACCGTACATTGTGACATCATAATGTAAACCGGTATGCTACCATCTGCTACCCATACGTTGTGATATCATAAAGGAAGCTGGGATACTATTATCTGCTGAACATACATTGTAACATCATAATGGAATCCAGGATGCTATCATCTGATGACCAATTGACCATACATTGTAACATCATAATGGAATCTGGGATACTATCATCTGCTGACCATACATTGTAATGTCATAATGAAATCCGGGATAGTACCATCTGCTGACCATACTTTGTGACGTCATAACGGAATCCAGGATACTACTATCTGCTGATCATACTTATTGACTTCATAATAGAATCCTGGATACTATCATCTGCTGACCATACATTGTAACATCATAATGGAATCTGGGATAGTATCAGCTGCTGACCATACATTGTGACATCATAATGGAAACCTGGATACTATTATCTGCTGACCATACATTGTAACATCATAATGGAATCTGGGATAGTATCATCTGCTGACCATACATTGTGACGTCGTAATGGAATCCGTAATACTACCATCTGCTATCCAAACATTGTAACATCATAATGGAATCCGGGATACTATCATCTGCTGACCATACATTGTGACATTATAATGGAATCTGGGGTACTATCATCTGCTAGCCATACATTGTGACATCATACTGGAATCCGGGATACTATTATATGCTGACAATACATTGTGACATCATAATAGAATCCGGGATACTATCATCTTATGACCATACATTGTGACATCATAATGGAATCCGGGATACAATCATCTGCTGACCATACATTGTGACGTCATAATGTAATCCGGGATACTACCATCTGCTGACCATACATTTTGACATCATAATGGAATCCTGGATACTATTATCTGCTGACCATACATTGTAACATCATAATGGAATCCGAGATACCACCATCTGCTTACCATAGGTTGTGACGTCATAATAGAAACCTTGATACTACCATCTGCTAGCTATACATTGTGACATTATAATGGAATCCTAAATACTATTATTTGCTGACAATACATTGTGACATCATAATGGAATCCGGGATGCTAACATCTGCTGACCATACATTGTGACGTCATAATGGAATCTGGGGTACTATCATCTGCTAGACATACATTGTTACGTCATAATGGAATCCGGGATACTATCATCTGCTGACCATCATACAATGTGATGTCATAATGGAATCCGGGATACTATCATCTGATGACCATACATTGTAAAATCATAATGGAATCTGGGATACTATCATCTGCTGACCATACATTGTGACATCATAATGTAATCCGGGACACTACCATCTGCTTACCATAAATTGTGACATTATAAAGGAATCCGGGATACTATCATCTGCTGACCATACATTGTGACGTCATAATGGAATCCTTGATACTACCATCTGCTAGACATACATTGTGACATCATAATTGAATCCTGGATACTATTATCTGCTGAAGATACATTTTAACATCATAATGGAATGCAGGATACAATCATCTGCTGACCTTACATTGTGACATCATAATTTAATCCGGGATACTACCATCTGCTGACTATACATTGTGATATTATAATGGAATCCGGGATACTATTATCTGCTGACTATACATTGTGACATCATAATGGAATCCTGGATACTATTATCTGCTGAATATACATTGTGACATCTTAATGGAATCTGGGATACTACCATCTGCTAGCCATACATTGTGACATCATAATGGAATCCTAAATACTATTATCTGCTGAATATACATTGTGACATCATAACATAATGCATTCCCGTATACTACCATCTGCTGACCATACATTGTAACATCATAATGGAATTCGGGATACTATCATCTGCTGACCATAAATTGTGACATCATAATGGAATCCGGGGTACTATCATCTGCTTACTATACATTGTGACGTCATAATGGAAGTCGGGATACTACCATCTGCTAGCCATACATTGTGACATCATAATGGAATCCGCAATACTATCATCTGCTAGCCATACATTATGACATCATAATGGAATCCGGGATACTACCATCTGCTAGCCATACATTGTGACATCATACTGGAATCCGGGATACTATCATCTGCTGACCATACATTGTGACATCATAATGAAATCTGGGATACTACTATCTGCTAGCCATACATTGTGACATCATAATGGAATCCGGGGTACTATCATCTGCTAACCGTTCATTGTGACGTCATAATGGAATCCGGGGTACTATCATCTGCTAACCGTACATTGTGATGTAATAATAGAATCCAGGATACTATCATCTGCTATCGATACTTTGTAAAATCATAATGGAATCCTTGATACTATTATCTGCTGACTTTCCCTTATCGTCCTCGGCAGCACAGAATGGGTTAACGTCGCCCTCCCTTGTTCATAGGATCGCCCACCTAGATCTAAACAGTTAAAAAATTTATCAATCAAATAATTAATGCGTCAATAAGGTCTGGTGAATGCAACTGCCCCTTGTATTTTTTTTATGTCCTCATTCTGAGGAATCTGCCCACCTCTCTGGTGTGGTGAAGCTCGGCCACCTATGCCGTGGGGTGTGTCCCAGGCTCCAGGCCAAGTGTCCAGCACTGCCACGGGTGTGTCCTTGGCGCTGACACTATGCCGCATCCATGATGTGCGCGCCGGCAGGAGGGCTCCATTGCGGTCTGATTGCCGCTGCCCTGCCGATTGTTCCTGCAAGTGCGCCCAACTCCCGATATTGACATCGCCAGCATGCCTTTTCTGGGATCGGAGGCCGCCGCACTTCCAGGTTCGGGCAGCGTCTGACGTCATCTCTCAGCGCGCCCTCTGGAGCCAATGGGGAAGGAGCAGGAGCGGCTGACGTCACCGGTCTGCGTCCAGGGCGCCGGATTCAAACATTTAAAGGTAGATGCAGGCTGGAGCAAGCTGCCATAAGTGCCTGGCAGCCGAGCTCCTGTGAGATTAAGGTATTGTGTCAGCTGGGGGCCCTTCTTATAGAGATCACCTTGTTGAATTGCTCATTGTATGTCTGTTTTGTCTGTTCCAGATGTCTGGTCTTCCTGGTTCAGGGAGAAAGAAGTCTAGGAAGCACAGACACAGATGTTGCCTGTCATGTGAACAGCCCCCTATCTGATGAGCATCGGGATGACTACTGTGACAACTGTAATGCGGCTGATTCTGTCCATTCTCATAGATCTTCTGCTGGATCAAAAAGGACAAAGAAGAAGCAATCCCGCTGTATTTCTTGTATTCAGCCCTTACCTGAGGATTCACAGTCCAATATCTGCGCTTCCTGTACTCAGCCTTAAGACGAGTCTAACGCAGGATCCAGAAGACTAATGAGCCTCTTTAAGTCTTTTCCGACAAAGACAAAGCAGAAACAGAAGGCCAAAAAGAGAAAGAGTGATCCTATCTCCTCATCCTCTGACGATTCTCTGACGTCTGAGATTGAATATTCAGACTCTGATTGGGAAGTCTCTAATATGGAGGAAATTTTCCTTTTTGATAGGAAAAATGCGAACCGCTTAATCAAAGAAGTAAAAGGAATAATAGAGACTAAAGAAGACCCTGTTGCTGCACAGGACAAGGAGAGTCTCCTCTATTTTCCAAAGAAAAAAGCTTTAGTCCTTCCAAGCCATCCAGTTCTGGACTCCATATTCCAGAAAGAATGTATATGTCCCCTGAAGAAAATGGATCCTGGCTCAAGATTTCGTTCTGTTTATAAGATCGACTCCTCTGAGTCCTCAAGCTGGGAAGTCCTCGCCAGAGTTGATCCTGCGGTAACAAGGCTGGCTAAAAGGTCCTTCTTTACTGCAGATGACTCCGCGCTGCTGAGGGACCCGATGGACAGAAAAGCAGATAACTTGTTAAAGAGACTGCATTCTTACTTGGCCACATTAAGTAAGGCGGCCATGGCAGCAGTACCAGTGGCTCGAGCCCTCAGAATCTGGTTAAGTCATCTAGGAAGGGACATCGAGGACGGAGTCTCCAGAGAAGACCTTCTTCTTCAACTGCCGTCCCTTAAAAAGGCCACAGAGTTTTTGTGCGACTTTCCAGTAGATTCGCTGAGATTTCTGGCTAAAGATATGGCTCTCTCAAATTCGATAAGAAGAACCTTGTGGCTCAAGCTATGGGCAGGAGATGTTGCCTGTAAGACCAACTTCTGCTCTTTAACCTTTGAGCCTGGGAAACTGTTTGGCTCTCAGCTAGACAAGCTGTTAGAATCCAATTCTGATGAAAAATCTCTGAAGTTCCCTCAGGTTAGAATTTCTGCATCATCCAAGAAACTGATTTCTGTATCAGAGAGAAGACCTTCGTATAGATCACCCGGTGGACCAATTTCTAAAGAAAGGAGCTTTATAACGGGTGCCAAGAGGTCAAGAAAAAAAGGGAGTCTACTCCAAATTGTTTCTAGTCCCAAAAGCAAGCGGGGATTGGCGTCTCGAAGAAAAATTCATTTCAAAATGGAAACGTTAAGATCGGTGGTGTCCACACTTCAGTGAAACCAGTTCATGGCCTCCCTGGACTTGCAGGATGCCTACCTGCATGTACCCATAAGATCTTCCTCAAGGAAATTCCTAAGAGTAGCTGTCAGAAGAGCAGGAAAAATCCTGCACTTTCAATTCAGAGCGTTGCCCTTCGGGCTGACGTCCGCACCCAGAATTTTTACCAAGATATCAGTGGTGGCAGCAGTGCATCTACGCTTACAGGGCATTCAAGTTTACCCTTACTTGGACGACTGGCTAGTGGCAGCAGCAACGGAGGAACAGTTACAACTTCATCTCCGTACAGTCATCTCACTTCTCCAGTCCCTTGGTTTCAAAATGAGTTGGAAGAAATCTCAGCTCTCCCCAACAACGTCAAAAAGATTCTTGGGGCTGGTGATAGACACCCGCTGCATGAAGGTTTTTGTGATGAAGACCTTGGGCCATCTGACTTCTACCATAGATGCGGTCCCCTGGGCGAAGATCCATATGCGAGACCTTCAATGGAATATGATACAGGCAAGATGCACCAGTCATTACGATTTGGAGAGAAGAGTCATCCTGAGGCCATCCGTTATTCAGAGTCTGAACTGGTGGTTACAGACGGAGAAGCTCACAGTAAGGAAATCATTTCAGTATCTGTCACCGATAATAATGACCACGGATGCTTCAGCCAGAGGCTGGGGAGCTCATGTGCAGAACAGATGGATCCAAGGGAAATGGTCTCCCCAGGATCTGCGACAGTACTCGAACTTCAAGGAAATGAAGGCTGTTCTGAAATCGCTAGTCCATTTTCAAACTCTCCTGGAAGGAAAATCCGTGCTGGTTCGCTCAGACAACCTCTCCACTGTGTTCTATCTGAACAAACTGGGAGGAACGAGGAGCCCGTCCTTGATGAAATTATGCAAGCGGATTTTCACCTGGGCAGAATCACATCTTTTGCAATTAAGAGCGATTCATATAAGAGGCTGTTACAATATACAAGCAGATCGTCTGAGTCGGATGACAGTCAGGGTTCTATAGAAGATTGCGGTATAAAGACCCAAAGTAATACTAATAGCACCATTTTGGCCCCGGAGGTCATGGTTTCCTCTTCTTCTCCAACTGTCCAAAGGGAACTATTGGAAGCTTCCGAGAGCCCCCGACCTTCTCCTCCAGCAGGGTCTATACCATCAAAACCTAGACAGGTTACACCGCACGGCCTGGATGTTGAGAGAAGCAGATTAGAGGAAGAGGGCCTACCAGCTTCGGTCATTGACACACTAATGAATTCCCGCAAGCGTTCTACCAATGTGAAATATGCCAAAGTATTAAGAAAATTCCGGTCTTGGTAGTCTGAGAAAGGATATACGGAAATAAACATCTCCAGTATTCTTCAGTTCCTTCAAGAAGGATTTGATATGGGCTTAAAGCCGAATACCTTAAAATTCCAGATGACTGCCATTAATATCTTGACAGAGAATAAATATCTGTTCCATCCTCTGATAGTCAGATTCTACAAGGCCTTGAAGAGGCTAAGACCGGTGATTCATGAACCCTTTCCTGTGTGGAACTTATCCCTAGTACTAAGGGGACTCACAAAACCACCCTTTGTACCATTGGAACAGGTGGACATCAGATATCTCTCCTGCAAAGTTCTGTTTCTTGTAGCCATTACTTCGGCGAAAATATGGGGGAACTACGAGCTCTATCTTCCAGACATCCATATATGCAAATCCTTCCCGATGGGATATTGATTAGAACTATGCCTTCTTTTCAACCAAAGGTTCCTTCTACTATGAATATTAATAGGGAAACCTTCTTGCCTACATTCTTCCCAAATCCGGCTGATGAAGAACAGGAGCAGTTACATATGTTGGATGTGAAAAGAGGAGTAGAAACCTATTTGCGAAGAACGGAAGAGTTCCGTATAGACGAAAGTCTTTTTCTGCTTTATTCTGGACCGAGAAGAGGGCGAACGCCATCCAAGGATTCACTCGCCCCGTGGATAAAGAACACGATCACAGAAACCTACTTGTTAGAGGAGGAAACTCCACCACTTTCCATCAAGGCTCATTCCACGAGATCGACAGCAGCCTTCTGGGCGGAATACGGGCAGGCGTCTATACAAGAGATCTGCAGCACAGCCTCCTGGTCCACTCCTTCCACCTTCGCAAAACATTATCGCCTCGACATCGAGTCCAGGAGCTCAGCCTTTGGCACAGGCATTCTAAGTTCAGTTTCGGTATAATCCCCCCCCCCCCCCTTTGGAATCTATAAAAATCCCATTCTGTGCTGCCGAGGACGATAAGGGAAAGTTGAAAATTGGTACCTGGAATTTTAATTTCCTTGAGTCCGAAGGCAGCACAGGCTTACCCTCCCTAAATAAATTGTATTTTGTTCTGCAACCGTTTGGATCTATTTTTTTATACAAGGGGCAGTTGCATTCACCAGACCTTATAGATGCATTAATTATTTGATTGATTAATTGTTTAACTGTTTAGATCTAGGTGGGCGGTCCTATGAACAAGGGAGGTCGACGTTAACCCATTCTGTGCTGCCTTCGGACTCAAGGAAAGTAAATTTCCAGGTACCAAGCAGATGATAGTATCCCGGATTCCTTTGTGATGTCACAATTTATGGTCAGCAGATGGTAGTGTCCCGGATTTTATTATGACGTCACAATGTATGGTCAGCAGATGATTGTATCACGGATTCCATTATAATGTCACAATGTATTGTCAGCAGATGGTAGTATACCTGATTCCATTATGATTTTACAATGTATGGTCATCAGATGATAGTATCCCGGATTCCATTATGACATCACATTGTATGATGGTCAGCAGATGATAGTATCCCGGATTCCATTATGATGTCACAATGTATGTCTAGCAGATGATAGTACCCCAGATTACATTATGACGTCACAATGTATGGTCAGCAGATAGTAGTATCCCGGATTCCATTATAATGTAACAATGTATGGCCAGCAGATAATAGTATCTAGAATTCTATTATGATGTCACAATGTTTGGCTAGCAGATGGTAGTATACCGGATTCCATTATGATGTCACAATGTATGGTCAGCAGATGATAGTATCCCGGTTTCCATTATGAAGTTACAATGTATGGTAAGCAGATGTTAGTATATGGGAATGCATTATGATGTCACAATGTATTGTCAGCAAATAATAGTATTTAGTATTCCATTATAATGTCACAATGTATGGCTAGCAGATGGTGGTATCAAGGTTTCTATTATGACGTCACAATGTATGGCTAGCAGATGGTAGTATCCCGGATTCCATTATGACATCACAATGTATGGTCAGCAGATGACAGTATCCCAAATTCCATTATGATGTCACAATGTATTGTCAGCAGATGATAGTATCCAAAATTCCATTATGACTTCACAATGTATGTCTAGCAGATGATAGTACCCCAGATTTTATTATGACGTCACAATGTATGGTCAGCAGATGGTAGTATCCCGGATTCCATTATGATGTCACAATGTATGGTCAGCAGATAGTAGTGTACGGTAATGCATAATTATGTCACAACGTATGTTCAGTAGATGGTATTATCACGGATCCCATTATGACGTCATAATGTATGGTCAACAGATGATAATATCCCGGATTCCATTATGATGTTACAATGTATGGTAAGCAGATGGTAGTATATGGGAATGCATTATGATGTCACAATGTATTGTCAGCAGATAATAGTATTTAGGATTCAATTATGATGTCACAATGTATGGCTAGCAGATGGTAGTATCAAGGATTCTATTATGACATTACAACGTATGGTCAGCAGATGATAGTATCCGGGTTTCCATTATGTCATAATGGAATCCGGGATACTACCATCTGCTAGCCATACATCGTAACATCATAATGGAATCCGGGCTACTATCATCTGCTGACGATACATTGTAACATCATAATAGAATCCTGGATACTATTGTCTGCTGACCATACATTGTGACATCATAATGGAATCCTGAATACTATTATCTGCTGACAATACATTGTGACATCATAATTGAATTTGGGATACTGTCATCTGCTGACCATACATTGTGACATCATAATGGAATTCTGGATACTATTATTTGCTGACAATACATTGTGACATCATAATGGAATCCGGGATACAATCATCTGCTGACCATACATTGTGACGTCATAATGGAATCCGGGATACTACCATCTGCTGACCATACATTGTGACATCATAATGGAATCCTGAATACTATTATCTGCTGACCATACATTGTGACATCATAATTGAATTTGGGATACTGTCATCTGCTGACCATTTATTGTGACGTCATTATGGAATCTGGGATACTACCATCTGCTAGCCATACATTGTGACATTATAATGGAATCCGTGATACAATCATCTGCTGACCATACATTGTGACGTCATAATAAAATCCGGGACACTACCATCTGCTGACCATAAATTGTGACATCACAAAGGAATCCGGGATACTATCATCTGCTGACCATACATTGTGACGTCATAATGGAATTCTTGATACTACCATCTGCTGACCATACATTGTGACATCATAATGAAATCCTGGATACCATTATCTGCTGACAATACATTGGGACATCATAATGAAATCCTGGATGCTATTATCTGCTGAAGATACATTTTAACATCATAATAGAATCCAGGATACAATTATCTGCTGACCTTACATTGTGACATCATAATTTAATCCTGGATACTATTATCTGCAGACCATATATTGTGACATCATAATGGATTTGGGATACTACCATCTGCTGACCATACATTTTGACGTCATAATGGAATTCGGGATACTACCATCTGCTGATCATACATTGTGACATCATAATGGATTTGGGAAACAATCATCTGCTGACCAAACATTGTGACATTATAATGCATTCCCGTATACTACCATCTGCTTACCATACATTGTGACATCATCATGGAATCTGGAATAGTACCTTCTGCTAAACATACATTGTGACATCATAATGGAATCCTGGATACTATTATCTGCTTACCATACATTGTAACATCATAATGGAACCTGGGATACTATCATCTGCTGACCATACTTTGTGTTGTTGTAATAAAATCCGTGATACTAACATCTGCTGACCATACATTGTGTTATTATACTGAAATCCTGGATACTATTATCTGCTGACAATACATTGTCACATCATAATGGAATCCTGGATACTATCATCTGCTGACCATATATTGTGACGTCATAATAGAAACCTTGATACTACCATCTGCTAGCCATACATTGTGACATTATAATGGAATCCTAAATACTATTATCTGCTGACCATACAATGTGACATCATAATGGAATTCTGGATACTATTATCTGCTAGTCATACATTGTCACATCATAATGGACTCCTGGATACTATTATTTGCTGACAATACATTGTGACGTGATAACGGAATCCGGGATACAATCATCTGCTGAACATACTTTGTGACATCATAATGCATTCCCGTACACTACTATCTGCTGACCATACATTGTGACATCATAATGTAATCCGGGATAAAATCATCTGCTGACCATACATTGTGACGTCATAATGGAATCCGGGATACTATCATCTGCTAACCATACATTGTGACATTTTAATGGAATCCTGGATACTATTATCTGCTAACCATACATTGTGACATCATAATGGAATCTGGGATAGAATCATCTGCTGACCTTACATTGTGACATCATAATGGAATCTGGGATACTATCATCTGCTGACTATACATTATGATATCATAATGGAATCCGGGATACTATCATCTGCTGACCATACATTGTGACATCATAATAGAATCCTGGATACTCTTATCTGCTGACCTTACATTGTGACATCATAATGGAATCCGTGATACTACTTTATGCTGACCATACATTGTGACATCATAATGTAATTCTGGATACTATTATCTGCTGACCATACATTGAGACATCATAATGGAATTTGGGATACGATCATCTGCTGACTATACATTGTGAAATCATAATGGAGTCTGGGATATTATCACCTGCTGACCATACAATGTGACGTCATTATGGAATTTAGGATAGTACTATCTGATGACCATTCATTGTGATATCATAATGGAATCCGGGATACTATCATCTGCTGACCATACATTGTGACATCATAATGGAATTTGGGATAATATCATCTGCTGACTATACATTGTGATGTCATAATGGAATCCTGGGTATTACCATCTGCTAGCCATACATTGTGACATCATAATGGAATCCTGGACACTATCATCTGCTGACCATACATTGTGACGTCGTAATTGGAATCCTGGATACTATTATCTGCTGACCATAAATTGTGACATCATAATGGAATTTGTGGTACAATCATCCGCTGACCATACATTGTGACATCATAATGAAATCCTGGATGCAATTATCTGCTGACCATGCAATGTGACATCATAATGGAATCCAGGATACTATTATCTGCTGACCATACATTGTGACGTCATAATGGAATCCGGGAAACTACCATCTGCTGACCATACATTGTGACATCATAATGTAATACGGGATACTATTATATGCTGACCATACAATGTGACGTCATAATTAGGGATGAGCGAACCCGAACTGTATAGTCCGGGTTCGTACCGAATTTTGGGGTGTCCGTGACACGGACCCGAACCCGAACATTTTCGTAAAAGTCCGGGTTCGGGTTCGGGTTCGGTGTTCGTCGCTTTCTTGGCGCTTTTTGAAAGGCTGCAAAGCAGCCAATCAACAAGCGTCATACTACTTGCCCCAAGAGGCCGTCACAGACATGCCTACTATTGGCATGGCTGTGATTGGCCAGTGCAGCATGTGACCCAGCCTCTATTTAAGCTGGAGTCACGTAGCGCCGCACATCACTCTGCTCTGATCAGTGTAGGGAGAGGTTGCAGCTGCGACGTTAGGGCGAGATTAGGCAGTGATTAACTCCTCCAAAAGACTTCATTCAGTGATCGATCTGCAGCTGTGGATCATTGAACTGCTGCTATTCAATTGCTCACTGTTTTTAGGCTGCCCAGAGCGTTTTTCATTAACTTTTTTCTGTGGTGATCGGCGGTACTTTTGTGTCTTGTGGTACATTTAACCCTCAATAGTGTGTTTTTTTTTTGGCTATATCCTACATCGGTCAAGCTGTCACACCAAGTGCATTTAACCATCAATAGTGTGGTTATTTTTTGGCCATATACTACATCAGGGGCAAGCTGTCACCAAGTGCATTTAACCCGTCAAGTTATTTAGTGTCCGTCAAAGCATAGTTTTTGTTCTGGGTTGAAATACAATTCCCAATTTAGCAATTTCCTAATTTAGTGGTTTCTCATGTATCAGGCCTACTTTAAATCTATCCCTAAAAGGGTATATAAGATTCAAGGTGCAGATAGGATTATTCTCAATAACTTCACACACACGCTACTGTGCAATTCCAAGTCTAATTCTGTGTGTAAACGTATACCGGTCACCCAGCGCCTAAAAAATAGGCCTTAAATTTATATTCATCCAAATCTGTCATTATTGCTGTAGCTGGTCAAGTTATTTAGTGTCCGTCAAAGCACAGTTTTTGTTCTGGGTTGAAATACAATTCCCAATTTTGCAATTTCCTAATTTAGTGGTTTCTGCTGTATTAGACCTACTTTAAATCTATCCCTAAAAGGGTATATAAGATTCAAGGTGCAGATAGGGTCATTCTCAATAACTTCACACACACGCTACTGTGCATTTCCAAGTCTAATTCTGTCTGTAAACGTATACCTTTCACCCAGCGCCTAAATACTAGGCCTCAAATTTACATCCATCTAAATCTGTGGTTATTGCTGTGGCTGGTCAAGTTATTTAGTGTCCGTCAAAGCACAGTTTTTGTTCTGGGTTGAAATACAATTCCTAATTTAGCAATTTCCAAATTTAGTGGTTTCTGCTGTATCAGACCTACTTTAAATCTATCCCTAAAAGGGTATATTAGATTCAAGGTGCTGATAGGGTCATCCACAATAACTTCACACGCTACCGTGCATTTCCAAGTCTAATTCTGTCCGTAAACGTATACCTGTCATCCAGCGCCTAAATACTAGGCCTCAAATTTATATTCAGCTAAATCTGTCGTTACTGCTGTGCCTGTATTAGTGTAATACGGTACCTAAATAGATAGCCAGATAGTGTTAGGTGTCTGTAAAAAAAAGGCCTGAATTTGAATTCAATACATTGGGCCAAATAATATTTTTCTTATTGTGGTGAACGGTAACAATGAGGAAAACATCTAGTAAGGGACGCGGACGCGGATATGGTCGTGGTGGTGTTAGTGGACCCTCTGGTGCTGGGAGAAGATGTGGCCGTTCTGCCACAGCCACACGTCCTAGTGTACCAACTACCTCAGGTCCCAGTAGCCGCCAGAATTTACAGCGATATTTGGTGGGGCCCAATGCCGTTCTAAGGATGGTAAGGCCTGAGCAGGTACAGGCATTAGTCAATTGGGTGGCCGACAGTGGATCCAGCACTTTCACATTATCTCCCACCCAGTCTTCTGCAGAAAGCGCACAGATGGCGCCTGAAAACCAAGCCCATCAGTCTGTCACATCACCCCCATGCATACCAGGGAAACTGTCTGAGCCTCAAGTTATGCAGCAGTCTCTTATGCTGTTTGAAGACTCCGCTGGCAGGGTTTCCCAAGGGAATCCACCTAGCCCTTCCCCAGCGGTGGAAGACATAGAATGCACTGACGCACAACCACTTATGTTTCCTGATGATGAGGACATGGGAATACCACCTCAGCACGTTTCTAATGATGACGAAACACAGGTGCCAACTGCTGCGTATTTCTGCAGTGTGCAGACTGAACAGGAGGTCAGGGATCAAGACTGGGTGGAAGACGATGCAGGGGACGATGAGGTCCTAGACCCCACATGGAATGAAGGTCAGTGCCACTGACTTTCACAGTTCGGAGGAAGAGGCAGTGGTGAGACCGAGCCAACAGTGTAGCAAAAGAGGGAGCAGTGGGCAAAAGCAGAACACCCCCCGCCAAGAGACTCCGCCTGCTACTGACCGCCACCATCTGGGACCGAGCACCCCAAAGGCAGGTTCAAGGAGTTCCCTGGCATGGCACTTCTTCAAACAATGTGCTGACGACAAGACCCAAGTGGTTTGCACGCTGTGCCATCAGAGCCTGAAGCGAGGCATTAACGTTCTATACCTTACCACAACATGCATGACCAGGCACCTGCATGCAAAGCATGAACTGCAGTGGAGTAAACACCTTAAAAACAAGGAAGTCACTCAGGCTCCCCCTGCTACCTCTACTGCTGCTGCTGCCTCGGCCTCTTCCTCCGCCTCTGGAGGATCGTTGGCACCTGCCGCCCAGCAAACAGAGGATGTACCACCAACACCACCACCTCCGTCACCAAGCATCTCAACCATGTCACACGGCAGCGTTCAGCTCTCCATCTCACAAACATTTGAGAGAAAGCGTAAATTCCCACCTAGCCACCCTCGATCCCTGGCCCTGAATGCCAGCATTTCTAAACTACTGGCCTATGAAATGCTGTCATTTAGGCTGGTGGACACAGACAGCTTCAAACAGCTCATGTCGCTTGCTGTCCCACAGTATGTTGTTCCCAGCCGGCACTACTTCTCCAAGAGAGCCGTGCCTTCCCTGCACAACCAAGTATCCGATAAAATCAAGTGTGCACGGCGCAACGCCATCTGTGGCAAGGTCCACCTAACCACAGATACGTGGACCAGTAAGCACGGCCAGGGACGCTATATCTCCCTAACTGCACACTGGGTAAATATAGTGGCGGCTGGGCCCCGGGCGGAGAGCTGTTTAGCGCACGTCCTTCCGCCGCCAAGGATCGCAGGGCAACATTCTTTGCCTCCTGTTGCCTCCTCCTTCTACTCGGCTTCCTCCTCCTCTTCTTCCACCTGCTCATCCAGTCAGCCACACACCTTCACCACCAACTTCAGTACAGCCCGGGGTAAACGTCAGCAGGCCATTCTGAAACTCATATGTTTGTGGGACAGGCCCCACACCGCACAGGAGTTGTGGCGGGGTATAGAACAACAGACCGACGAGTGGTTGCTGCCGGTGAGCCTAATGCCCGGCCTGGTGGTATGCGATAATGGGCGAAATCTCGTTGTAGCTCTGGGACTAGCCGGTTTGACGCACATCCCTTGCCTGGCATATGTGCTGAATTTGGTGGTGCAGAAGTTCATTCACAACTACCCCGACATGTCAGAATTTCCCGCTCACCGCCTCATATGCGACGTGCCCACCAGGTGGAACTCCACCTTCCACATGCTGGACAGACTGTGCGAGCAGCAGCAGGCCATAGTGGAGTTTCAGCTGCAGCACGAACGGGTCAGTCGCACTGCGGAACAGCACCACTTCACCACCAATAACTGGGCCTCCATGCGAGACCTGTGTGCCCTGTTGCGCTGTTTCGAGTACTCCACCAACATGGCCAGTGGCGATGACGCCGTTATCAGCGTTACAATACCACTTCTATGTCTCCTTGAGAAAACACTTAGGGCGATGATGGAAGAGGAGGTGGCCCAGGAGGAGGAGGAGGAAGAGGGGTCATTTTTAGCACTTTCAGGCCAGTCTCTTCGAAGTGACTCAGAGGGAGGATTTTTGCAACAGCAGAGGCCAGGTACAAATGTGGCCAGCCAGGGCCCACTACTGGAGGACGAGGAGGACAAGGATGACGAGGATGAGGAGGAGGTGGAGGAGGATAAGGATGAAGCATGGTCACAGCGGTGTGGCACCCAACGCAGCTCGGGCCCATCACTGGTGCGTGGCTGGGGGTAAACGCAGGACGATGACGATACGCCTCCCACAGAGGACAGCTTGTCCTTACCCCTGGGCAGCCTGGCACACATGAGCGACTACATGCTGCAGTGCCTGCGCAACGACAGCAGAGTTGCCCACATTTTTACATGTGCGGACTACTGGGTTGCCACCCTGCTAGAACCACGGTACAAAGACAATGTGCCCACCTTACTTCCTGCACTGGAGCGTAATAGGAAGATGCGCGAGTACAAGCGCACGTTGGTAGACGCGCTACTGAGAGCATTCCCAAATGTCACAGGGGAACAAGTGGAAGCCCAAGGCCAAGGCAGAGGAGGAGCAAGAGGTCGCCAAGGCAGCTGTGTCACGACCAGCTCCTCTGAGGGCAGGGTTAGCATGGCAGAGATGTGGAAAAGTTTTGTCAACACGCCACAGCTAATTGCACCACCACCTGATACGCAACGTGTTAGCAGGAGGCAATATTTCACTAACATGGTGGAACAGTACGTGTGCACACCCCTCCACGTACTGACTGATGGTTCGGCCCCATTCAACTTCTGGGTCTCTAAATTGTCCACGTGGCCAGAGCTAGACTTTTATGCCTACGGCAGGGGGCGTAATTACAGACAAACGCAGCCGCCTGTCTACAGCCAATGTGGACAAGCTGACATTCATAAAAATGAACCAGGCATGGATCCCACAGGACCTGTCCATCCCTTGTGCAGATTAGACATTAACTACCACCATATATTATTGTAATCTAGGGCACTTCCTCATTCAATCCTATTTTTATTTTCATTTTACCATTATATTGCGGGGCAACCCAAAGTTGAATGAACCTCTCCTCTGTCTGGGTGCTGGGGCCGAAATATCTGACAATGGACTGTTCCAGTGTAGGGTGACGTGAAGCCTGATTCTCTGCTATGACATGAAGACTGATTCTCTGCTGACATGAAGCCAGATTCTCTGTTACGGGACCTCTCTCCTCTGCCTGGGCCTAAATATCTGACAATGGACTGTTCCAGTGTTGGGTGACGTGAAGCCTTATTCTCTGCTATGACATGAAGACTGATTCTCTGCTGACATAAAGACAGATTCTCTGTTACGGGACCTCTCTCCTCTGCCTGGGTGCCTGGGCCTAAATATCTGACAATGGACTGTTACAGTGGTGGGTGACGTAAAGCCTGATTCTCTGCTATGACATGCAGACTGATTCTCTGCTGACATGAAGCCAGATTCTCTATTACGGGACCTCTCTCCTCTGCCTGGGTGCCTGGGCCTAAATATCTGACAATGGACTGTTACAGTGGTGGGTGACGTGAAGCCAGATTCTCTGCTATGGGACCTCTCTCCAATTGATATTGGTTAATTTTTATTTATTTTATTTTTATTTAATTCATTTCCCTATGCACATTTGTTTGCAGGGGATTTACCTACATGTTGCTGCATTTTGCAGCCCTCTAGCTCTTTCCTGGGCTGTTTTACTGCCTTTTTAGTGCCGAAAAGTTCGGGTCCCCATTGACTTCAATGGGGTTCGGGTTCGGGACGAAGTTCGGGTCGGGTTCGGATCCCGAACCCGAACATTTCCGGGAAGTTCGGCCGAACTTCTCGAACCCGAACATCCAGGTGTTCGCTCAACTCTAGTCATAATAGAATCCGGGATACTACCATCTGCTGACTATACATTGTGACATCATAATGGAATCCGGGATACAATCATCTGCTGACCATACATTGTGACGTTGTAATGGAATCCTAAATAATATTATCTGCTGACAAAACATTGTGACATCATAATGCATTCCCGTATACTATCATCTGCTGACCATACATTGTGACATCATAATGGAATCCGGGATACAATCATCTGCTGACCTTACATTGTCACATCATAATGTAATCCGAAATACTACCATCTGCTGACCATACATTGTGATATCATAATAGAATCCGGGATATTATTATCTGCTGACCATACATTGTGACATCATAATGAAATCTAGGATACTATTATCTGCTGACCATACATTGTGACGTCATAATTGAATCCGAGATACTATCATCTTCTTACAATACATTGTGACGTCATAATGGAATTTGGGATACTATCTTCTGCTAGCCATACATTGTGACATCATAATGGAATTCTGGATACTATTATCTGCTTACAACACATTGTGACATCATAATAGAATCCGGGATACTATCATCTGTTGACCATACATTGTGACGTCATAACGGAATCCGTGATACTACCATCTGCTGACCATACATTGTGACGTCATAATGTAAATCGGGATACTACCATCTGCTGACCATACATTTTGACATCATAATGGAATCCTGGATACTATTATCTGCTGAACATACATTGTGACATCATAATGCATTCCCGTACACTACTATGTGCTGACCATACATTGTTGCATCATAATGGAATCTGGGATACTACCACCTGCTCACCATACATTGTAACGTCATAATGGAATCGGCTGTACTATCATCTGCTGACCATACATTATTTGTGATGTCATAATGGAATCCGGGATACTACCATCTGCTGACCATACATTGTGACATCATAATGGAATTTGGGATACTATCATCTGCTGACCTTACATTGTGATGTCATAATGGAATCCTAAATACTATTATCTGCTGACCATACATTGTAACTTCATAATGGAATCCGGGATACTACCTTCTGCTGACCATACATTGTGACATCATAATGGAATCCGGGTTATTATCATTTGCTGACCATACATTGTGACGTAATTATGATATTCAGGATAGTATTATCTGCTAACCATGCATTGTGACATCATAATTGAAACCTGTATACTATTATCTGCTAACCATACATTGTAACATCATAATGGAATCCGGGATACTACCTTCTGCTGATTCTACATTGTGACATCATAATAGATTCCGGGTTACTATCATCTGCTGACCATACTTTGTGACGTCGTAATGGAATCCGGGATAATACCATCTGCTGACCATACATTGTGACATCATAATGGAATTTGGATACTATCTTCTGCTGACCATACATTGTGATGTCATAATAGAATCCGGGATACTACCATCTGCTGACCTTAAATTGTGACATCATAATTGAATTCTGAATACTATTATCTGCTGACAATACATTGTGACATCATAATGGAATCCGTGTTACTTCCATCTGCTGATCATACTTTGTGACATCATAATGCATTCCCGTACACTACTATCTGCTGACCATACATTGTTACATCATAATCGAACCCGGGATACTACCATCTGCTCACCATACATTGTAACATCATAATGAAACCGTGATACTATCATCTGCTGACCATGCATTGTGACGTCATAATGGAATCCGGGGTACTATCATCTGCTAGACATACATTGTGATGTCATAATGGAATCCGGGATACTATCATCTGCTGACAATACATTGTGATGTCATAATGGAATCCGAGATACTAGCATCTGCTGAACATACAATGTGACATCATAATAGAATCCTGGATACTATTATCTGCTGACCATACATTGTGACGTCATAATGGAATCCGGGATACTACCATCTGCTAGCCATACATTGTGACATCATAATAGAATCCTTGATACTACCATCTGCTGACCATACATTGTAACATCATAATGGAATCCGGGATACTACCATCTGCTGACCATACATTGTGACTTCATTAAGGAATCCGGGATACTACCATCTGCTGACCATACATTGGGACATCATAATGGAATCCAGGTTACTATCATCTGCTGACCTTAAATTGTGACGTCGTAAAGGAATCCGTGATACTACCATCTGCTAGCCATACATTGTGACATCATAATGGAATCCTTTATACTATTATCTGCTGACCATACATTGTGACATCATAATGGAATACTGGATGCTATTATCTGCTGACCATACATTGTGACATCATAATGGAATTTGGGATAATATAATCTGCTGACTATACATTGTGATATCATAATGGAATCCGAGATACTCTCATTTGCTAACCATACATTGTGACATCATAATGGAATCCTGGATACTATTATCTGCTGACCATACATTGTGACATCATAATGGAATTTGGGATAATATAATCTGCTGACTATACATTGTGATGTCATAATGGAATCCTGGGTATTACCATCTTCTAGCCATACATTGTGACATCATAATGGAATCCTGGATACTATTATCTGCTGACCATACATTGTGATGTCATAATGGAATCCAGGATACTATCATCTGATGACCATACATTGTTACATCATAATGGAATCCGAGATACCACCATCTGCTGACAATATGTTTTGACGTCTTAATAGAATCCTTGATACTATCATCTGCTAGCCATACATTGTGACATCATAATAGAATCCGTGGTACTATAATCTGCTGAACATGCATTGTGACATCATAATGGAATCCATGATACTATTATCTGCTAGTCATACATTGTCACATCATAATGGACTCCTGGATACTATTATCTGCTGACCATACATTGTGACATCATAATAGAATCCTAAATACTATTATCTGCTGACCATACATTGTGACGTCATAATGGAATCCGGGATACTATCATCTTCTTACAATACATTGTGACATCATAATGGAATACGGGATACAATCATCTGCTGACCATCCATTGTGACGTCATAATGTATCCAGGGATACTACCACTGCTGTCCTTCTTGCCCCTTCTCAACCACCCACCACTCCGCCTCTCGCCTTGAGCAGTTCCTACTCATCTGCCCACAGTCAGGTGTCTGTCAAGGACATGTTTGAGCATAAGAAGCCAATGTCACAAAGTCACCCCCTTGCCCTGCGTCTGACAGCTGGCTTGTCTGAACTCTTAGAACACCAGCTTTTACCATACAAGCTGATGGAGCCTGAGGCCTTCAAACAATGTGCAGCTATTGGGACACAGTAGTGGAAGGTACTTGGACAAATATTTTTTGCACAAAAGGCAATCCCCAACCTGTACTTGATTGTGCAAAAAGGAAGTCATGGCATGTCTGGCACACAGTGTTGGGGCAAGGGTCCATCTGACCACTGATACCTGGTCTGCAAAGCACGGTCAGGGCAGGTATATCACCTACACTGCGCATTGGGTAAACCTGCTCACGGCTGCCAAGCATGGAATGCGTGGCTCTGCAGCGGAGTTGGTGACACCAAGGCCTGCTGCCACCTCCTCTACTCCTCCTACTCTATCCTCTTCCATAACCTCCTCGGCTGAGTCCTCTTCTGCTGCTGCGTCTTGCTCCACATCAACGGCACCCCCCCAGCTCCCCAGGGGCTATTCCACATCCCAGAGAGCCACACCGGACCAGCACTCCTGTCCGCCCTGAACGCACAGGTGGATTAGTGGCTGACTCCGCACCAACTGGAGATCAGCAAAGTGGTGTGTGACAACGGAAGCAATTTGTTGGCGGCGTTGAATTTGGGCAAGTTGACACATGTGCCGTGCATGGCACATGTGTGTAATCTGATCGTACAACGCTTTGTGCATAAGTACCCAGGCTTACAGGATGTCCTCAAGCAGGCCAGGAAGGTGTGTGGCCATTTCAGGCGTTCCTACACAGCCATGGCACACTTTTCAGACATTAAGCGCTGAAACAACATGCCAGTGAGGCGCTTGATTTGCGACAGCCCGACACATTGGAATTCAACACTCCTAATGTTCGACCGCCTGCTCCAACAGGAAAAAGCCGTCAACTAGTATTTGTATGACCTGGGTTCTAGGACAGCCTCTGCAGAGCTTGGAATTTTTTTGCCACGTTACTGGACGCTCATGCGCAATGCCTGTAGGCTCATGCGTCCTTTTGAGGAGGTGACAAACCTAGTCAGTCGCACCGAAGGCACCATCAGCGACACCATCCCATTTGTTTTCTTCCTGGAACGTGCCCTGCGAAGAGTGCTGGATCAGGACGTAGATGAGCGTGAAGAGGAAGAGGAAGAGTTGTGGTCACCATCACCACCAGAAACAGCCTTATCAGCATCGCTTGCTGGACCTGCGGCAACGCCGGAAGAGGAGTGTGAGGAAGAGGAGTCAGAGGAGGAATGTGGCTTTGAGGAGGAGGAGGAAGACCAATCACAACAGGCATCCCAGGGTGCTCGTTGTAACCTATCTGGTACCTGTGATGTTGTACGTGGCTGGGGGAAAGAACATACAGTGTGATGCGAAAGTTTGGGCAACCTTGTTAATCGTCATGATTTTCCTGTATAAATCGTTGGTTGTTACGATAAAAAATGTCAGTTAAATATATCATATAGGAGACACACACAGTGATATTTGAGAAGTGAAATGAAGTTTATTGGATTTACAGAAAGTGTGCTATAATTGTTTAAACTAAATTAGGCAGGTGCATAAATTTGGGCACTGTTGTCATTTTATTGATTACAAAACCTTTAGAACGAATTATTGGAACTCAAATTGGCTTGGTAAGCTCAGTGACCCCTGATGTACATACACAGGTGAATCCAATTATGGGAAAGAGTATTTAAGGGGGTCAATTGTAAGTTTCCCTCCTCTTTTAATTTTCTCTGAAGAGTAGCAACATGGGGGTCTCAAAACAACTCTCAAATGACCTGAAGACAAAGATTGTTCACCATCATGGTTTAGGGGAAGGATACAGAAAGCTGTCTCAGAGATTTCAGCTGTCTGTTTCCACAGTTAGGAACATATTGAGGAAATGGAAGACCACAGGCTCAGTTCAAGTTGAGGCTCGAAGTGGCAGACCAAGAAAAATCTCAGATAGACAGAAGCGACGAATGGTGAAAACAGTCAGAGTCAACCAACAGACCAGCACCAAAGACCTACAACATCATCTTGCTGCAGATGGAGTCACTGTGCATCGTTCAACCATTCGGCGCACTTTACACAAGGAAATGCTGTATGCGAGAGTGATGCAGAGGAAGCCTTTTCTCCACCCACAGCACAAAAAGTGCCGCTTGAGGTGGGCTAAAGCACATTTGGACAAGCCAGCTTCATTTTGGAATAAGGTGCTGTGGACTGATAAAACTAAAATTGAGTTATATGGCCATAACAAGGGGCGTTATGCATGGAGGAAAAAGAACACAGCATTCCAAGAAAAACACCTGCTACCTACAGTAAAATATGGTGGTGGTTCCATCATGCTGTGGGGCTGTGTGGCCAGTGCAGGGACTGGGAATCTTGTCAAAGTTGAGGGACGCATGGATTCCACGCAGTATCACCAGATTCTGGAGACCAATGTCCAGGAATCAGTGACCAAGCTGATGATGCGCCGGGGCTGGATCTTTCAACAAGACAACGACTCTAAACACTGCTCAAAATCCACTAAGGCATTTATGCAGAGGAACAAGTACAACGTTCTGGAATGGCCATCTCAGACCTGAATATAATTGAAAATCTGTGGTGTGACTTAGAGAGCTGTCCATGCTCGGAAGCCATCAAACCTGAATAACCTAAAGATGTTTTGTAAAGAGGAATGGTCTAAAATACCTTCAACCAGAATCCAGACTCTCATTGGAACCTACAGGAAGCGTTTAGAGGCTGTAATTTCTGCAGAAGGAGGATCTACTAAATATTGATTTCATTTATTTTTTGTGGTGCCCAAATTTATGCACCTGCCTAATTTTGTTTAAACAATTATAGCACACTTTCTGTAAATCCAATAAACTTCATTTCACTTCTCAAATATCACTGTATGTGTCTCCTATATGATATATTTAACTGACATTTTTTATCGTAACAACCAACGATTTATACAGGAAAATCATGACGATTAACAAGGTTGCCCAAACTTTCGCATCCCACTGTACCTTCAGTGAGATCACTGAGAACGAGGAACGGGACATGAGTAGCTCGCATCCAACCTTGTGCAAATGGGGTCTTTTATGCTGTCGTGCCTGTTGAGAGACCCTCGTATAAAAAAGGCTGAAGAACGACCTGTACTGGGTGGCCACGCTACTAGGCCCCCAGTATATGCAGAAAGTGGCTGAAATGTTACCGAATTACCGGAAGTCGGAAAGGATGCAGCAGTTCCAAAATAAATTAAAAAGTATGCTTTACACATCGTATAAGGGGAATCTAACAGGGGAAGAGGTGAAAGTACTCCTCCTACCACGACCACGCCGGCAAGGACAGGACGCTTTACAGACGTGTTGTTGATGGAGGACATGCAGAGCTTTTTAAGTCCTACGCATCGCCACAGCCCTTCGGGGTCCACCCTCAGAGAACGACTTGACCGACAGGTATCAGACTACCTCGCCTTAACTGCAGATATCGACACTCTGAGGAGCGATGAACCCCTTGACTACTGGGTGTGCAGGCTTGACCTGTGGCCTGAGCTATCCCAATTTGAGATAGAACTTCTGGCCTGCCCCGCTTCAAGTGTCCTGTCAGAAAGGACCTTCAGTGCAGCAGGAGGTATTGTCACTGAGAAGAGAAGTCGCCTAGGTCAAAAAAGTCTAGATTACCTCACCTTTATTAAGATTAATGAGGGATGGATCCCGAAGGGACTGACAGTTGGCGATACATTCGATTAAAAAAGGCCCTGGTGATGAGATGAGCTGCCTTGGGCTAAAAATGGTCCACACGCTGCTGTATTTTATCTCTGAATGCCAGATGACTTGCGTGACTTATCCGCCACCAACTAGGGTTCAAGCCGCAATGTTTTAGGGCACTTTCTGCCTGGGAAACAAACATCAATTTTTCTAGCCGCTGCTACAGCAGCGGCTGCAACAATACCTGATTTTTCAGGCATGTGTACATGCCTAATTTTTCTGGCCTCTGGTGCTGCACTGTGGCTTCAAAAAACAAAGAAAAAAAGGCACATACATGTGTCAATTCCCCTTCGTAATCGTTACCTTGTTGTGGTGAAGGGGCTTGCGTATTACAATGAAGCGACCACCTCTATGAGTGTGTTGGCAATGGCAATGTTGGCACACCCCAGATGATAAGGTTGTTGCTTCATTGTGAACAGACCAAAAGCGATCGTCTGGATAATTTTGCGTATAAAAAACATACATTTTCTTTGTGATCATCTAAGGCAGGCATGTCCAAACTGCGGCCCTCCAGCTGTTTCAAAACTACAACTCCCAGCATGCCTGGATAACTTACAGCTATTAGGGCATGCTGGGAGTTGTAGTTTTGCAACAGCTGGAGGGCCGCAGTTTGGACATGCCTGATCTAAGGTGATCATTAAAGCCTACTAGGCCAACAATGGGCCCACACTGCAGAATCATTGTTTTCTGGGTCACTTAACTGTCACTAAACCACCTCAGCACGACCATAGGCTTTGAAAAAACACCATCGCCTGCAATCTCCCAAATGTGCGCACGAGCACAGTCATCACTACACCAAGATTGACGCATAGAGGTATAAAATTTATGTCATGAGTGTGTCAACTATTGACAATTCTTTGCGGTTGTCTAAAATCTATTCCATACACATCCCCTGATAGGGGACATAACCTGGATTAAACTGATAAGAATAGTACTACTTAACACACCGCTCATATCTGGTGGCACATTCGATTGAACGCGCAGTGCCCCAAATTTGAAGTAGGAGGACCGACCAAGCATCTTTTTCCATCTCCCGGTTCCTAAAATCAATGCCATATACACGTCCCCTGATAGGGGACGTAACAGGGATTAAACTGATAGGAATAGTACTACTTAACACACCACTCATATCTGGTGGCACATTCGATTGCACGCGCAGTGCCCCAAATTTGAAGTAGGAGGACCGACCAAGCATCTTTTTCCATCTCCCGGTTCCTAAAATCGATGCCATATATAGGGGACGTAACAAGGATTAAACTGATAGGAATAGTACTACTTAACACATCTTATAATAACGCAGAGAGAGGCAACGCAGAGAGAGGAGTCTGAAGAAGAGGAGTCAGAGGAGGAAGGTGGCTTTGAGGAGGTGGAAGACCAACCATAGCAGGCGTCCCAGGGGGCTTGTTGTCACCATTCGGGGACCCTTGGTGTTGTACGTGGCCGTGTGAAGGAAGAGACCTTCAATTACGTCAGTGAGGACAAGGAACGGGACATGGCTAGCTTGGTATCCAACCTTGTGCAAATTGGGAATTTGCAGTTGTGCAAATGGACTGTTTGCGGTTGTTTGTGGTGCGTTAAACAGGGAGTTTGGTCTGTCACTGTGAAGTTGACAGATGAGTATATATTCAGATATATAGACATATTCGTCAATTCTAGCAATACAACCATTAGGAACTCAGATCTAAGTTGTAATCGCATTGCGATTAATGCAGATTATATTAATCGCATTGCAAACTCAACTTAGAGCTGGGTTCCTAATGGTTGTATTGCTAGAATATAACGAAGATTGAGAATATAGTGCTATATTCGTTATATTCGTCAATTCTAGCAATACAACCATTAGGAACTCAGATCTAAGTTGTAATCGCATTGCGATTAATGCAGGTTATATTAATCGTATTGCGAATTCAACTTACCACACTCTACGTCAACTACGTAATTTTCCATGGGAGTTTTGCCATGGACCCCCCTCCGGCATGCCACAGTCCAGGTGTTAGTCCCCTTGAAACAACTTTTCCATCACTATTGTGGCCAGAAAGAGTCCCTGTGGGTTTTAAAATTCGCCCGTATATTGAAGTCTATGGCGGTTCGCCCGGTTCGCACGTTCAAAAACATTTGCGGAAATTCGCGTTCGCCGTTTCCGAACGGAAAGTTTTATGTTTGCGACATCTCTACTGCTGACCATGCATTGTGACATCATAATGGAATCTGGGTTATCATCATCTGCTGACCATACATTGTGACGTCATTATGGAATCCGGGATAGTACAATCTGCTAACCATACATTGTGACATCATAATGGAAACCTGGATACTATTATCTGCTGACCATACATTGTAACATCATAATGGAATATGGAATACTATCATCTGCTGACCATACATTGTGACATCGTAATGGAATCCGTGATACTACCATCTGCTGACTATACATTGTGTCATTATAATGGAATCCTGGATACTATTATCTGCTAGTCATACATTGTCAAATCATAATGGAATCCTGGATACTATTATCTGCTGACCGTACATTGTGACATCATAATAGAATCCGGGATACTATCATCTGCTGACCATAAATTGTGACGTCATAATGGAATCCGGGATACTATCATATGCTGACAATACATTGTGACGTCATAATGGAATCCGGGATACAATAATCTGCTGACCATACATTGTAACATCATAATGGAATCCTGGATACTATTATCTGCTGACCATACATTGTGACATCATAATGGAATCCGGGATACTACCATCTGCTGACCATACATTGTGACATCATAATCAAATTCTGAATACTATTTTCTGCTGACCATACATTGTGACATCATAATAGAATCCGGGATACTATCATCTGCTTTACATACATTGTGACATCATAATGGAATCAGGTACACTATCATCTGTTGACCATACATTGTGACGTGATAACGGAATCCGTAATACTACCATTTGCTGACCATACTTTGTGACATCATAATGCATTCCCTCACACTACTATCTGCTGACCATACATTGTTACATCATAATGGTATTCGGAATGCTACCATCTGCTGACCATACATTGTGACATTATAATGGAATCCTAAATACTACCATCTGCTGACCATACATTGTGTCATCATAATGGAATCCTAAATACTACCATCTGCTGACTATACATTGTGATATCATAATAGAATCCGAGATACTATCATCTGCTGACCATACATTGCGACATCATAATGTAATCCGGGATACAATCATTTGCTGAACTTACATTGTGACATCATAATGGAATCCGGGATACTACCATCTGCTGACCATACATTGTGACATCATAATTGAATCCTGGATACCATTATCTGCTGACAATACATTGTGAAATCATAATGGAATCCGGGATACTATCATCTTCTGACCATACATTGTGACTTCATAATGGAATTCTGGATACTATTATTTGCTGACCATGCATTGTGATGTCATAATGGAATCCTGGATACTATCATCTGATGACCATACATTATAAAATCATAAAGGAATCCGGGATACTATCATCTGCTGACCATACATTGTGACATCATAATGGTATCCGGGATACTACCATCTGCTGACCATAAATTGTGGCATCAAAATGGAATCCTGGATACTATCACCTGCTGACCATACATTGTGATATCATAATGGAATCCGGGGTACTATTATCTGCTGACCATACATTGTGACATCATAATGGAATCCGGGATACTACCATCTGCTGACCATACGTTGTGACGTCATAATGTAATCCGGGATACTATTATCTGCTGACCATACATTGTGATATCATAATATAATCCTTTATACTATTATCTGCTGACAATACATTGTGACATCATAATGCATTCAAGTATACTATAATCTGCTTACCATACTTGTGACATCATAATGGAATCTGGGATACTATCTTCTGCTGACCATACATAGTGACATTATAATGTAAGTCGGGATACTATCATCTGGTGTGCATACATTGTGATGTCATAATGGAATCTGGGATACTACCATCTGCTGACCATACGTTTTGACGTCATAATGGAATCCGGGATACTACCATCTGCTAGCCATACTTTGTGACGTTATATCGGAATCCTAAATACTATTATCGGCTGACAATACATTGTGACATCATAATGCATTCCCTTATACTAACATCTGCTTACCATACATTGTGACATCATAATGGAATCCAGAATACTACCATCTGCTGACCATACATTGTGACATCATAATGGAATCCAGAATACTACCATCTGCTGACCATACATTGTGACATCATAATGGAATCCGGGATACTATTATCTGCTGACCTTACATTGTGACGTCATAATTTAATCTGGGATACTATCATCTGCTGACCATACATAGTGACGTCATAATGGAATCCGGGATACTACCATCTACTAGCCATATATTGTGACATCATATTGATTCCTGGATACTAATTAGTGATGATCGAGCATGCGCTCGAGTACCGCATGCTTGAGTCTCCTTACCACACGCAGCCAATAAACATGCAGGTAAGTACTGCCCTCACTGTAATGGCAGTTGCCATGTTAGCTACTGGCATTACAGTGATTGTCTGGCCGGAACGATACATCGCGTGATATATAGCACCCGATGCATGTTCGGCTTATTCATAGTCAGGGAGAGCTGAGCATAGCAAGGGACAGAGAGTGTAGCAAGCGTAATTGAATATATTTTATTTTTGTACAAAATTGTTTCAGACACCCAAACGTCCTGGTGGACACCTGACCATATTGGGAGGGTGTACAGGGACTAGGGGCCCCCCTCCCCCCTTTTCCTAGGTTCCCTATCCTTGTTTTAGGGCCCCACTCGTTTTGGGTCAGGGTTTGGTGCATTGGGGGTTAATGGTATCATCCTGCCGTGCAGGAAGGGGCATGCTACATGATGCCCCTTTATAAGGCTCTGCGTCCCCTCCCTCTTCCTCTTTGCAGAAGCTCTGTGTCCCTCCCTCCCTCCCTCCCTATTGTTGGGGTACGAGGGTTATTTTGGTGTGGGTTTTGGTCATGGAGGTCTTGTGAAGTCTGGACCGATGGTTCATGTTAATTGGGGCATCCTACTAAGTCACAGCTGGCGGCTGGTAAAGAGAAGTTGGATACAGAGCAAGTGAACTGGCGTAATCCGCCCGCTGGGAGTTCAGCGGCTGGCGGATCGCACGGGCTCAGCTATGGTTATGCCGTTAAAAGAATTAGCTGTGGCCGACTACCACCCAACAAAATCGTTAAATAAAAGTTATAAACTTGACAAGATTGTCTGTGTCATTTGTGGTGGGTTGGCATGTCGGGGCCAGGGGTTAGATGGTTCCCCTCCCCCTTCTCCTTTCTTGAGAGTGACTACCAACAGTCTTTTAAGGGCTATTGTGTGTGACAGCAGCAACATATGTTTGTAGCGCTACCTGCTCTAAATTGCTCAGTGCTACGGTGAGCTGTGCATAGGAAGGGACAGACAGTGTAGGGAGTGTAATAGGAAGATTTTTATGCAAAAAAAAAACTTTTCAGAGACCCAAAAGTCCTTTTAAGGACTATTGTGTGTGACAGCAGCAATATATATTTTTAGCGCATACTAAATACCATGTAATAGTCCACTTCGGACAGTTAAATTGCTCGTGCCACATCTCCTGTGTAAAGTTTGCGCATCCCTAAAATATCAGTGACATCCAGTGTACTTTTTCCGTAGACGGTGTCCGCTGCGGACAGTTAAATTATTCGCACCACATCTCCTGTGTACAATGTGCTCATCCCTGAAATATTACTGATATCCAGTGTACTTTTTCAATAGACTGTGTCCGCTGCGGACAGTAAGATTATCTGCGCCACATCTCTAGTGTAAAGTGTGCGCATCCCTAAAATATCAGTGACATTCAGTGTACTTTTTCACTAGACGGTGTCCAATGCGGACAGTGAGATTAGCTGCGCTACATCTCCTGTTTAAAGTGTGCGCATCCCTAACATATCAGTGACATCCAGTGTACTTTTTCCATAGACGTTGTCCTCTTATGACAGTGACCTTACCAGGGTCACATCTACAGTCTAACGTGTGCACTTCGAAAATGTATCTGTGAAATACAGTGTAATTTTTCCATAGACGGTGTGTGCTTCTGACAGTGACCATACCAGGGCTACTGGTTTGCAGTGTAACGTGTGCGCTTCAAAATTTTATCTGTGACATACAGTGTACTTTGTCAGCTTTGAAACCAGACTCCCCCAGGAGTCGCCGGTCGTCATCATTTATGGTCGGAATACGACGGTATCTGATCCTCGTCGAACCTCCGACTTTAGTTTTTGATTAATGAAAACATTCTTGGCAAATGCTTTCGCTTTGTTTCGTCTTGTGCCAGTCCAAGAATTTCACCTCTAGCGGCGCAATACGGATGCCCTCGGCCGTCCCTCTTAATCATGGCCCCAGTTACAAAAAACCACAAAATACAACCGGAGTCCTATTCCATTATTCCTAGCTGAAGTATTTAGGTGACCCGGCCTGCTTTGAACACTGTAAATTTTTTTCAATGGTCAGCTAAGCAGCAGGCACTTTCCCATAATTTTTTAAATGGTCAGATCAGCAGCAGGCCCTCAACCATGGTGATGGATCATGTGAATGACCATGTGATGAGCGTAGTGACGACAGAAGAGATGCCGGCTGCGCGAACAAGTGGATTAAGGTGAGTTAATTTTTAATTTTATTTTTTTAACCGCTTCAGCCCCATTTTACTATGCATTCTGTATTCAGAATGCTATTATTTCCCTTATAACCATGTTATAAGGGAAAATAATAATGATTGGGTCCCCATCCCGATCGTCACCTAGCAACCGTGCGTGAAAATCGCACCGCATCCGCACTTGCTTGCGGATGCTTCGATTTTCACGCAACCCCATTGATTTCTATGGGGCCTGTGTTACGTGAAAAACGCACAAAGAGGAGCATGCTCCGATTTTCACACAACGCACAAGTGATGCGTGAAAATCACTGCTCATGTGCACAGCCCCATAGAAATGAATGGGTCCGAATTCAGAGCGGGTGCAATGCGTTCACCTCACGCATTGGACCAGTGCGGAAAACTCGCTTGTGTGAAAGGGGCCTAAAGGTTCTTTATACTTACAGGTTTGTCAATGCAATGTTTTAGTTTTTCCATTTCAATAAATTAGCAAAGATTTCTAACATTTCAGCACAAGGCCACAACATAACAAAGTGTTAAAAAATGAAAGAGTCTCCTTTACCAATGCACTGTACATAAGGTGTATTATTTCAAAGAATACTAATTCCCATAGAGAGTATACTAATCTTTACATAGCAGTTATCATTTTATTGATTTAGATGCTGTGGTTTACTCACCAACTTTCAGTAAAAGCCATTATCCTATATAACCTGACAGTCTGGGAAATGCATTATTGTTTTATTTTTTTTTAAGTCTGTTCACATCAAAGCTAATGTAACTTATCCTTGTTAAATTAAAGAAACCGCAATGCTTGGTTTGATTTTTGTTACTAATGCTTTCTGTTATTTCAGCATCATAATGACTAGAGATGAGCAATTTTTTTGGTGGGAAAATTTGGTTCGATCCGAATATATTCGCTGTGAATTACGTTATAAAAAATGGCTATTTCCTGGCTGCTGGAAGCCTTTATAGTGGTATAGAACACTGTGTCTTGAAGTAACACGCATATGGAGTCTGCTTTGGTAGCAAAATAATACTGCGAGTCCGTATGACATGCAGATGACAGGCGTCGCTCTTAGAATCACTGCACACTTCAATTAGGGCAGTCAAGAGGCCAAAACTGACCAAATAACTAAAGTATGAACTCAGCCATACAGGTTGATTTTAGTGCCAAGAAGAGGCACACTCCTTTTACACCATCGCCGGCTGATTCCACATAGATGTTATCAGAACTTGAGATGACCTTGCATATTCTTTTGCATTGCGCCAAACTTTGACCCATGACACATCAAACAAGTGGGACAGGACAGCCAATTGAGATGTTTCTGCACATGGACACACCTCCACACTATAAAAGAACCCAATCTGGCAGACATTTTACATTCTGTATTTTGCCAGTGTAGGGAGAGGTTGCTTTGTGGAGCAGGGACAGACTGTTAGGGACACCAAATGCTAGCTAATAGGGCCACAAAAGTCATTTTAAGGACTGGTATAGGTGTGCTATAGATAGGTGTGATATACTTATAATATACTTTGCCACCGGCACATTAAACACCTGCAACATCCAGGGCACCTCATCTACCATCAGGCCTGGTCCCTATAAACCGAGAGTGCCCCAGAGGTCCCCTGTGCTAGCCTCTCTATCACTGCTGTACGCCTGCCCAGGGTTTCCAAGAAACTGTGAGTAACCCAGAGCAACCCTCGTTTGCCTAAGTAACTGTGACCTCACTATCACAATACCCTGCAGGGCTGCGTACTGCATTTCCACCAAGTATTGATTGAGGCTTGCGATATACCTGCTTCAACAAAATGCTGATTAAGGGGTTTGATATATCTGCTTCTGCCAAATATTGATTGAGGCCTACGATATACCTGCTTCCATAAAATACTTATTAAGGAGTTTAATATACCTGCTTCCACAAAATTCTAATTAAGGGGTTTGATATACCTGTTTCTACCAAATATTGATTAAGGCCTGCGATATACCTGCTTCCAGAAAATTCTGATTAAGGGGTTTGATATACCTGTTTCCACCAAATAGTGATTGAGGCCTGTGATACAACTGCTTCCACAAAATACTGATTAAGGGGTTCGATATATCTGTTTCCACCAAATATTGAAAAAGGCCTGTGATATAACTGCTTCCACAAATACTGCTCTTCTCTAGGGACTTAGGCACAGGGTCATTTTGAAAATGACAGGCAGAGGAAGTGGCAGGCCATTCCGCACGGGTGGTAGGGGTCGTATAGGTGCACCAGGCCGGAGCCTAAGTGGGAAGTTGTAGTAGGCGCGTACGAATACTTCAAAGGGCGTACCAGAGTTGGTTGAGTGGCTCACTCAGCCTTCCGCTTCTGCACACTCCTTATCCTCTGTATCTGCACCCTCTTCAATCTCTGCTGTGTGCACCCCCAAAGACACCACCACCACCCTAGCCCCTCCACTCGAGTCACAGGAATTATTTTCCCATCTATTCCCAGACCTTACCGATGCAACATCGGATTAGGAAAAGGAGAGAGCAACGGCCACCACCCAGCAGTCTGATGACAATACCCAGAGCAGCCCAAGGAGTGAGGTCACCGCTGTTCATGCATACTCTGAGATCTCAAATGTCAGTGGTGGTTAAGGTGACGATGATGACATGTCGATGGACGTCACATGGGTGCCCAAAAGAGAGGAAGAGGAGAGGAGTTCAGAGGGAGAGAAGGAGCAGCAGATAGGGAGGAGAAGGAGGAGAAGCATGCAGAGCTTGCAGGGCACAGTAGGCAAAAAGCCGACTGCAAATGTATCTGGAGCGAGCCATCCACTATGCACGGTCACATCTTGCGCTCCCATGACGCTGACACATGGCTTCGCAGTGTGGGCTTTTTTTAACGTGTCAGCTGCTGACAATAGTGTTGCCATCTTCAGCCTGTGCTGTCAATGCATAAGTCATGGTAAGCCCAACAGTCACCTAGGGACAACCGCCTTAAAAAGGCACCTGGCCCACCATCACTGAGCCCAGTGGGAGCAATGCTGTCAGAACCCACAAAGCCACACTCCCGGTGCTCCATGTCTTGCCTCTTCTCCTTCTCCTCTCTCCTCCCATTTGTCCTTCACTCCACCTTCCACCGTGCCATCGTCGCGTTCATCTGGCAGAAGGCAGGTTTCCATGGTCCAAATGTTCGAGAGTAAAAAGTTGATGACGCTTGATAATCCTCTTGCCCAATGGTTGACCTCTGGTTTGTCGGAACTGCTAGCCTGCCAACTACTGCCATTTAACTGGTGGACTCGGAGGCCTTTCGAAAATTTGTGGCCATTGGCACACCACAATGAAAGCTCCCCAGAAGGAAATATTTATCCCAGAAGGGCATTCCAGAGCTATATGGCCACGTTCAGCTGCAAGAAAATATATCTTTGGCACACAGTGTCGGTGCCAAGATACATCTGACCACAGACAGGTGGTCTAGCAAACACGGGCAGGGAAGGTACATAACTTTTACTGCCCACTGGGTGAACCTTTTGACAGCCATCAAGCATGTAACCCGTGGCTCCAGTGTGGATTTGGTGTTACCGCCAAGGATTGCATGCAGTCTTGCCTCTTCTTCTTCTCCTCCTCCTACTCCATCTTCCATCTCCTCCTCCGCTAATTACTCCTTTTCCACTGCTACCACCTCTTCTGCTGGGTCCCACAAGCTCCCCAGAACCTTTTTTGATGTCCGAGGTGACATGTTGCCATGCTGTGCTGCAGCTGTTGTGCCTGGAAGCCAAGAGCCAAACCAATCCTGCACTGCTTTCAGCTCTGCAGTCACAGGCCGATCAGTGGCTAACCCAGCTCAATTTGACACTTAGTAAAGTGGTGTGCGACAACAGTGCCAATATGTTGATCATGCTGGAACAGGGCAAAAATGACACGTGCCGTGCATGGCACACTTCCTGAGCTTAGTCGTGCAGTGATTCGTTGCCAAATACCCCCGAGTCCAGGACGTCTTGTGGCAGGCCAGGAAAATCTCCGGCCATTTAAGAAGATCTTAAACGGCCATGGCTCACCTTGCTGACATTTAGCGGCAACACCACTTGTACGTCAGACGTCTGATTTGTGACAGCCAGACGCGCTGGAACTTCACCTTCTATATGCATGATAGGCTGCTCCAGCAGCAACGTGCCGTTAACAACTACCTGTATGAACTCTGTAGCAGGACAGGTTCTGGGGAGCTTGGTTTCTTTTCACCGCGCCAGTGGCTGCTCATGCGCAACACATGCAGACTACTGCGGCCATTTGGTGAGATCACCAAACTGGTCAGTCGCAGCCAGGGCGCCATCAGTTGCATCATACCTTACGCCTTATTTCTGGAGCATGCATTGCATCGTGTCATTGATCAAGCCGTCGAAGAGCAGGAGCTGGAAAATGAGGAAGTTCATGCTGAATAAATTCCCTGGGGGGGCTACTCCATCTGAGACAAGTCAGCAGGAGTCTGAAGAAGAGTCAGAGGAGGATGGTGGCTGGGGGGAGGAGGAGAAGCAAGAAGAGCAGGCTTTAAACTTTCCCGGGATCCCTGGTGTTGTCCGTGGCTGGGCGGAGGAGACCAAGACTTTCAGCATTTGCTCAATCATTCATCATTATTGCTAATGCTAAAAAAAAACAGGTGTGGATCTAAAACAGATATGATACATGAAGGTAATATTTGCATGTCTTCTGTGTTTTGTACCCACTCCTGCTTTTGGCTACCAATTCATAAGCCAATTCTGATGGGACCTTCAGGCCTTGCAACTGCTACACAGACAGGATCCGTTGTGTGTCTCATTTTTCCTTCCTTCTGACAGATCAGATGAAAGGTCAAATAAATGATGTCACCCAGACTGAAAGGCAAAATAGTGGCCCAGTCATGAAGTGGGGAGGGTGGGAACAGCATGAGAAGTCCACAGAGTGGACTTATGACATATTTATGAGGAAGAAGAAGCATGAGGAGACCACAGAGTAGCCCAATGAAAGATTGTGGAGGTGGCGGTAGCAGCAACAGCATCAGGAGGAGGCCACAGAGTGGCAAGGTGACATAGTGTGGAGATCGCAGCAGCAGGAAACCAGAGAGTGGAAAGGTGACATAGTGTGGAGATGGCAGTAGCAGCAGCAGCAGGATACCACAGAGTGGCAAGGTGACATAGTGTGGAGATGGCAGCAGCAACAGCAGCATCAGGATAACACTGAGTGGCAAGCTGACATAGTGTGGAGATGGCAGCAGCAACTGCATCAGGAAACCAGAAAGTGACCCGGTGACAGAGTGGGGAGGTGGGTGGCAATACCAGTACCCGCTGATGAAAGTGGGTGAAAGAAGGAGCACTTGGCATCAGATATGTGGCATCAAGCAGGCTGCGGCATCAAAGAAGCAGCTGAGGCAGGTAGTCAGAAAAAAACGGTGACCTTTATCAAAGTGTTGGTGTAGCACCATGAATGATCTAGTCTGATGCATCAGGAATTGGTGGTTGGACATCCTGACTGATGCATGCCTGATTCATCTTGACAAAGGTCAGTATTTCCACATTTTGAGGTAACTATGGCCCCTGCCACACTAAATACCCTCTCTGATGCCACACTACTGGCCAGGCAGGACAGCCTTTCCAGGGCAAATTCTGCTAGTTGTGGCCACAAATCCAGTTTGGTTGCCCAGTAGTCCAGCGGATCTTCAATGTGGGTTGGCAGGGTGCTGTCCAAGTATGCCACCACCTGCTGGTTCAGGTCCTGCTACAGGTCTACCTGCTGCTGGTGAGTAGTTTTTTAACTATGCAGGTTAAGAAAGCTACTCATCGGTGACTGTAGACTCAGGCTGCTGCTGATGGTGCTGATACTGCTCCTGCCACCCCCCCCCCCTTCCCAGCAGCCATGACAGTGGAACATGAGCGCAGAAGGCCCCCCCGGTCAGACCTGCGAGAGGATGGATGATGGCGCAGATAGACAGCGGCCAACTGACTACATAGGATGTCTCTGTAGTAGTTCAGTTTGTCCTCCCACTCAGTTGGTGTAAGAAAATGCCCCCATTCTGGACCGGTAGCGAGGTTCCAACAAGGTGGAGGGCCAGAAGTCCCCCTCTGCCGAATGGTGACAATTCAGCTGTCACAACACAAGCAAGTGAGCATGCATCAGGCCATTTGTGCAAGTGATTTGGAGGGACTCCCTGCCTCCATTTCCACTACATACTGCCACGGTGGGTCTGGGTCATCTGTCTCGTCTTCCTCATCACCCTATATCTACTCTGGCTGCTCCTGCTCCTCCTCTCCTGTCACCTGAGTAGAAAAGCCACCCATTTTGCTACACATTGCCTGTGCTCCAATGTCCTCCTCCCCCTCCTCCTCCTCTTCCAGTTCAACCCCCACAGGGCTAAAGTGCCCATGAGATCTAGGCACCATGTCTCCAGCCCACTGACCAGATATTGTTACCGCCATCTGTCCCAGGACATGAAGCAGTGGAATGACATTGTTCATCCCATAGACCTGGCGACTGACAAATAACGTGGCGGCCTCAAAGGGCCTGAGCAAACGACAGGTGTCACGCATGAGCTGCCTGTCACCGCCAGTTCTGTAAGAAGGTCTGACAGACGTCCTTCTCTACCTCTTGCATGATGTTCGTTGTTTTGGTTTCACTTTCTCATCTCATTTCCTTCTCCCAGGTGTCACCTATTTAGACTAATCCTCTTTCCTTTATATTCCCTCCCATACTGCCTCACTTTGCGGTTTATACTACTTCCTGGATTGAAGTGTTCACTGCTGGAGGCTTCTGCTGCTGCTTGTTCAGATAAGTCTTTTCATGTATTGTGTTTCCTTGCTGGCTTGATTCTAGGTGACCCTAAATCCCTCCGTATGAAGTGCAGGGAGCCGGTGGTCGTGTCCCCTCACTATTATAGGGTTTTCAGGTGTCACACAGTCTTAGGTACATGGGCATACAATCGCCTACCTTTGAGACCCTTGTATGTGCTTAGCAGTCAGGGTGAGCTCTTAGGGTTTTATAGGGCTCACCTATATGCTCCTTAGTTTGGGATCAAGCCAGTCGGACGTTTATTCATAACTTCCAGCTATCTTCAACATCATCCGTGACACTGGAATTGGCTGACACCGAAGCTACACAGGGGAGTACTCCTATCTGCTTGCATCATCAATAAATCAGTTTATTTTTCTGTTCATATAGTTTGTCCAACATATGGAGGGTAGATTTCCAACGGGTGGAAACGTCACATATCAGCCTATGTTGTGGGATGCCGTTCTGCCGCTACAGCTCAAGGTGAGTGTGCTTTGCCGTGTACAAGTGGCTGAAGTGCATGCAAAGTTTCCTGGCCATTTTTAGGATGTCTTGCAGATGGGTGGAAGACTTCAGAAACCGCTTGACAACCAGATTTAACATGTGTGCCATGCAGAGCGCATGGCTCAGCCTTCCTTAACACACATCCGACACAATGTTCTTCCCGTTGTCGGTCACCATGGTTCCAATTTTGAGTTGTCGGGAAGAAAGCCAGGTTTCGATTTCTTGACAAAGGACACAAGCAGTTTCTCCCCTGTGTGACTCCGTTCACCCAGGGAAACGAGGTACAGAACAGCATGACACCGTCATGCCCTGCATATGTGGTATGCTGGAGGGGCACTGTGGATTATCCCTGCAGTGAAGGCTGAGGACATGGTGGTGGATGAGGAGGCAGAGGCAGACATTGTCGCAGGACAAACGGCGGGACAATGTGGAGGCGGAAGCGGCGTCACCTGGCCAAGTTGCTGGTGTGGTTGTGCACCACATTCACCCAGTGGGCTGTAAAGGATATGTATTGTCCCTGACCCTAGATACAGCTCTACATGTCGGTGATGCTGTGCACTTTGGTAGACACCGACAGGCTCAAGGACTGTCCCACCTTCTGTTCTACATATTTGTGCAGGGCTGGTACTGCCTTTTTAGCAAAGGCTACTTTATGGTGACACTGCATAAGTTGACACAGGGCCGTAGTGCCAACATTGGCACTCTGGCCACGCTTCACCTTCTACCCACATATTCTACATATGGCCATTTTAACCTACACCGGCGGCTTATTAAAAAACTGCCACATCGTTGAGTAGGTGATTTTCCCCCAACAGTCCGCACTGACTGACTGCCACCGACGGTGCCTCCGTGAACCCCTGCACCACTACTTCCCGGGCATGTAGTCTGCTGTGAAGCAGGTGGTCTACCTCGGGCACATTTGGCTCCCAATCTGCAACTGCTGCCACCCTGCTCACTCCCAGCCATGCTACAACCTTCCTGGCTCAGCTGCTGCCTCACAGGTAAGCTGCCACCCTCTTCTAAAGATGATGAACAAGCTCCTTCTCCTCCCGGCTCCCAAGTGCGATCGGCTTCATCATCATCGAGTAGTGTCTGCATGTTACTAATGTCATCCTCAATGGTCACAGGAAACTGACCGCTCACACCACCACCTCCCATGCCACTCTCCTCCTCACTATTTGCCTGCCTAGCGGAGGAAGAGGCGGATGTCTCCTCCAGATCTTGGCTGGGCAGTTGCTGCTGACTGTCCTCTAGTAGTTCTTCCTCGCTGAAAAGTGGAGCTGAGCCTACAGCATATAATAATTCTCGCGGCGGGGGAACAGAAAAGGACCAAGGCAGGTTGAGTACAGGTCAGGGCACAGGGCATGCTCCCAGGCCATGCCAACTAAGGGTTGTGTCTAACGAACCCACCAACTGTTGGCTGGGGGTGTCTGATGTCACTTGGGATGAAATGGATGACCGAGTTAACCAATCAAGAACTGCTGGGTTGCTGGTCAAGACATGCCCACTATATGACACCGGGAGCTCAGGCTTCTCGCTGCGACACCTGCTGCCACATGCCCTTACTCTGCTGCGACCTCTGCTTGCGCCAGAAACATTTATGCCTCTGCCACTATTCTGTGCATGGCCTGGCACTTCTCAGTCTGACATACCTTTAGCTGAGCTAAATAAATTAAAAGTAAATTAAAACACCACTAAAACAACAAAAATCTTTTTCTTTTTGTACTAGTCCACTAAACTCTTTCACCACAAATAAATGCGCTAGTGAAGTGCGTATATATTTTTCTTTCTGTACTGAAATAGGCCAGTAAACACTTTCAACTTATATAACTGCAGTAGTGTACTGAGAATATGTTTTTCTTTTTGTACTGAAATAGGCCAGTAAACGCTTTTAGCAGAAATAAATGCTCCGGTGAAGTGTGTATATATTTTTCTTTCTGTACTAAAATGGGCCAGTAAACACTTTTAACACATATAACTGCAGAAGTGAACTGAGAATATATATATTTTTTTGTACTGAAATATACCAGTAAAACGCTTTTAGCAGAAATAAATGCACCAGTGAAGTGTGTATATATTTTTCATTCTGTACTGAAATAGGTCACTAAACGCTTTTAGCTGAAATAAATGCACCAGTGAAGTGCGTATATTTTTTTTTCTTTTTGTATTGAAATAGGACACTGAACGCTTTCAACAAATATAACTGCAGAAGTGAAATGCGTACATATTTTTCCTTTTTTGTACTGAAATCTAGAGGAAAAAAATAAGAAGACTGGTTTGAGAGCTCCATTTATACAAGCAGGCAAATAACGCGAGTTTGTGAGCGTTCGCGTGTTTGATTTTTAAGTGTGTGTTTGCATTAAGTGTGTGACTTTAGATTAAGTGGCTTTAGTGGGAGACTGCAGTAAATCAGTTTCTTATCACTGCATTATATTGTATTTTTCTCTTTTCTTGCGTAATCCCCATTTAGTATGTGTTCCATTATTTACAACGCAGTGCACATCTTGTCTATGTATGCAGTCCTGGAACAGCCGTTTGAGGGTGCATATCTTGGTCCAAAATGTGAGCAAATTGGAATTGCACATCAAATATCTAACCGGGAGTTTGCTGCTCACTGAGCAAGCACTCTATGGGGTTGATTTGGGGGAGGGTGGTAGCGAGGAAGGTGAGGAAAGTGAGGTAGCTAGCTGGATAACAGTGAGAAAGCGGAGTAGAGGAAAGAGTGCCAGGGAGGCTAGCTCTGGTCTGACACACCCCGACAAGTTTGCAAGGTTGGCAGATGAGGGGATGACAGTTCAGAGAGAGCACTGCTGTAGCCGGACACTTCCTCTGCCAGTCAGGGGAATTTCGGCTCCAGTAAGCAGGGGACCAGGAGAGCAGGGCAGGCCAGACAGGTGCTGGTAGTGGGAGACTCAATTATTTAGGGTACAGATAGGGCAATCTGTTACAAAGACCGGGATCGTCGAACGGTGTGTTGTCTTCCTGGCGCTCAAGTTCAACACATTTCGGATTGGGTTGACAGAAAAATGGGAGGGACTGGAGAAGATCCAGCGGTCATGGTCCATATTGGAACCAATGACAAAGTTAGAGGTAGGTGGAGCGTCCTTAAAAATGATTTTAGGGATTTAGATCAAATGCTTAGGGCAAGGACCTAAAAGGTAGTATTTTCCAAAATACTACCTGTACCTCGAGCCACACAAGAAAGGCAGCAGGAGATTAGGGAGGTTAACAAGTGGCTCAAGAACTGGTGTAGGAAGGAGGGGTTTGAGTTCCTGGAGAACTGGGCCGACTTCTGTCAGCTACAGGCTCTATCGTAGGGATGGGCTGCACCTCCATGGGGAAGGGGCAGCTGTGTTGAGGAAGAAGATGGCTAGAAGGTTGGAGGAGTAGAGGGAGGGTAATTACATTATAGGATGGGAAGCCACAAAATGAGATATTTTTAAAAGCATCCTAAAATCTAATTGTGAGAGGTACATACCTTATGGGAATAAAAGGTTAAGGAACAAGAAGAAACCAATGTGAATAAATAGAACTGTAAAGAAATCAATAAATAACAAAAATAAAGCATTTAAAATCACTAAAACAGGAGGGTAGCGAGGAAGCACTGAAAACTGCAAGAAAAATAAATTGAATATGTAAAAAACAAATAAAAGCGGCCCAATTAGAGACGGAGATATTAATTGCCAAAGAGAGCAAAACTAACCCTAAAATGTTCTTTCATTATATAAATGGTAAAAAGTATGAATCTGAAGGTGTCGGCCCTTTACAGAGTGATGAGGGGGGAGTTGTAGAGAGCGATGAGTAGAAAGCAAAGATATAAAAATAAAAATAAAAATCTCCACTGTATTCACTGAAGAAAATAAATGAAATGCAAAATGTAAAAGTAAATTCCCCATTAACAGTGCCCTGTCTAAACCCAGGAAGAAGTACAGCGGCGTCTCAAAAAGATTAAAATAGACAAATCGCAATGCTCGGATGGCATACACCCCCGTATCCTAAGAGAATTAAGTAATGTCATAGCCAGACCCTTATTTCTGATATTTAAAGACTCTATACTGACAGGGAGTGTTCCACAGGATTGGTGCATAGCAAATGTGGTGCCAATATTCAAAAAGGGTCCAAAAACAGAGCCCGTAAACTATAGGCCGGTAAGTTTAACATCCATTATGGGTAAACTGTTTGAAGGTTTTCTAAGAGATGCTATCTTGGAGCACCTCAATGAAAATAAGCAAATAATGCCATATCAGCATGGCTTTATGAGGGATCGGTCATGTCCAACTAATTTAATCAGTTTCTATGAGGAGGTAAGTTCCAGACTTGACAGCGGGGAATCAATGGATGTCGTATATCTGGACTTCTCCAAAGCATTTGAGACTGTACCGCATAAAAGGTTAATATATAAAATGAGAATGCTCGGACTGGGAGAAAATGTCTGTATGTGGGTAAGTAACTGGCTCAGTGATAGAAAACAGAGGGTGGTTATTAACAGTACACACTCAGATTGGGTCACTGTCACTAGTGGAGTACCTCAGGGGTCGGTATTGGGCCCTATCCTCTTCAATATATTTATTCATGATCTTGTAGAAGGCTTGCACAGTAAAATATCCATTTTTGCAGATGACACTAAACTGTGTAAAGTAATTGACACGGAAGAGAACATTATACTGCTATAGATGGATCTGGATAGGTTGGAGGCTTGGGCAGAGAAGTGGCAGATGAGGTTTAACACTGACAAATGTAAGGTTATGCACATGGGAAGGAATAATGTAAGTCACCCGTACATACTAAATGGTAAAAAAACTGAGTAACACTGACATGGAAAAGGACCTAAGAATTTTAGTGAACAGCAAACTAAGCTGTAAAAACCAGCGTCAGGCAGCTCCTGCCAAGGCCAATAAGATAATGGGTTGCATTAAAAGTGGCATAGATGCCCGTGATGAGAATATAGTCCTACCACTTTACAAATCACTAGTCAGACCACACATGGAGTACTGTGTACAGTTCTGGTCTCCTGAACAAGGCAGACATAGAGCTGGAGAGGGGTTCAGAGGAGGGCAACTAAAGTATAGGGATGAGCGAACTCGAACTGTATAGTTCGGGTTCGTACCGAATTTTGGGGTGTCCGTGACACGGACCCGAACCCGGACATTTTCGTAAAAGTCCGGGTTCGGGTTCGGTGTTCGTCGCTTTCTTGGCGCTTTTGTGACGCTTTCTTGGCGCTTTTTGAAAGGCTGCAAAGCAGCCAATCAACAAGCGTCATACTACTTGCCCCAAGAGGCCATCACAGCCATGCCTACTATTGGCATGGCTGTGATCGGCCAGAGCACCATGTGACCCAGCCTCTATTTAAGCTGGAGTCACATAGCGCCGCCCGTTACTCTGCTCTGATTAGCGTAGGGAGAGGTTGCGGCTGCGACAGTAGGGCGAGATTAGGCAGATTAACTCCTCCAAAGTACTTGATTATTGATCGATCTGCAGCTGTGGATCATTGAGCTGCTGATACTCAATTGCTCACTGTTTTTAGGCTGCCCAGACCGTTTGTCAGTCACTTTTTTCTGGGGTGATCGGCGGCCATTTTTGGCTAAAGCCTACATCAGGGTGAAGCTGTCACACCAAGTGCATTTAACCAGCAATAGTCTGTTTATTTTTTGGCCATATACTACATCAGGGGCAAGCTGCGCCTGTCACCAAGTGCATTTAACCCTCAATGGTGTGGTTGTTTTTTGGCTAAAGCCTACATCAGGGTGAAGCTGTCACACCAAGTGCATTTAACCAGCAATAGTCTGTTCATTTTTTGGCCATATACTACATCAGGGGCAAGCTGCGCCCGTCACCAAGTGCATTTAACCCTCAGTAGTGTGGTTGGTCAAGCTATCACACCAAGTGCATTTAACCAGCAATAGTCTGTTCATTTTTTGGCCATATACTAAATCAGGGGCAAGCTGCGCCCGTCACCAAGTGCATTTAACCAGCAATAGTCTGTTCATTTTTTGGCCATATACTACATCAGGGGCAAGCTGCGCCCGTCACCAAGTGCATTTAACCCTCAGTAGTGTGGTTGGTCAAGCTATCACACCAAGTGCATTTAACCAGCAATAGTCTGTTCATTTTTTGGCCATATACTAAATCAGGGGCAAGCTGCGCCTGTCACCAAGTGCATTTAACCAGCAATAGTCTGTTTATTTTTTGGCCATATACTACATCAGGGGCAAGCTGCGCCCGTCACCAAGTGCATTTAACCCTCAGTAGTGTGGTTGGTCAAGCTGTGACACCAAGTGCATTTAACCAGCAATAGTCTGTTCATTTTTTGGCCATATACTACATCAGGGGCAAGCTGCGCCCGTCACCAAGTGCATTTAACCCTCAGTAGTGTGGTTGGTCAAGCTGTCACACCAAGTGCATTTAACCAGCAATAGTCTGTTCATTTTTTGGCCATATACTACATCAGGGGCAAGCTGCGCCTGTCACCAAGTGCATTTAACCCTCAATGGTGTGGTTGTTTTTTGGCTAAAGCCTACATCAGGGTGAAGCTGTCACACCAAGTGCATTTAACCAGCAATAGTCTGTTCATTTTTTGGCCATATACTAAATCAGGGGCAAGCTGCGCCCGTCACCAAGTGCATTTAACCCTCAGTAGTGTGGTTGGTCAAGCTATCACACCAAGTGCATTTAACCAGCAATAGTCTGTTCATTTTTTGGCCATATACTAAATCAGGGGCAAGCTGCGCCCGTCACCAAGTGCATTTAACCAGCAATAGTCTGTTCATTTTTTGGCCATATACTACATCAGGGGCAAGCTGCGCCCGTCACCAAGTGCATTTAACCCTCAGTAGTGTGGTTGGTCAAGCTATCACACCAAGTGCATTTAACCAGCAATAGTCTGTTCATTTTTTGGCCATATACTAAATCAGGGGCAAGCTGCGCCCGTCACCAAGTGCATTTAACCAGCAATAGTCTGTTCATTTTTTGGCCATATACTACATCAGGGGCAAGCTGCGCCCGTCACCAAGTGCATTTAACCCTCAGTAGTGTGGTTGGTCAAGCTATCACACCAAGTGCATTTAACCAGCAATAGTCTGTTCATTTTTTGGCCATATACTACATCAGGGGCAAGCTGCGCCCGTCACCAAGTGCATTTAACCCTCAGTAGTGTGGTTGGTCAAGCTGTGACACCAAGTGCATTTAACCAGCAATAGTCTGTTCATTTTTTGGCCATATACTACATCAGGGGCAAGCTGCGCCCGTCACCAAGTGCATTTAACCCTCAGTAGTGTGGTTGGTCAAGCTATCACACCAAGTGCATTTAACCAGCAATAGTCTGTTCATTTTTTGGCCATATACTACATCAGGGGCAAGCTGCGCCCGTCACCAAGTGCATTTAACCCTCAGTAGTGTGGTTGGTCAAGCTGTGACACCAAGTGCATTTAACCAGCAATAGTCTGTTCATTTTTTGGCCATATACTACATCAGGGGCAAGCTGCGCCCGTCACCAAGTGCATTTAACCAGCAATAGTGTGGTTATTTTTTGGCCATATCCCAGTCTAATTCTGTCACTAAATCCATACCGGTCACCCAGCGCCTAAATACTAGGCCTCAAATTTATATCCCGCTAAATCTGTCGTTACCGCTGTACTGTTGTGGCTGGGCAAGTTATTTAGTGTCCGTCAAAGCACATTTTTTGTTCAGGGTTGAAATACAATTCCCAATTTAGCAATTTCATAATTTAGTGGTTTCTGCTATATCAGAGCTATTTGAAATCTATCCCTAAAAGGGTATATAATATTCAAGGTGCACATAGGGTCATTCAGAATAACTTCACACACACGCTACTGTGCATTTCCAAGTCCAATTCTGTTAGTAAATCCATACCGGTCACCCAGCGCCTAAATACTAGGCCTCAAATTTATATCCCGCTAAATCTCTCGTTACCGCTGTCCTGTTGTGGCTGGGAAAGTTATTTAGTGTCCGTCAAAGCACATTTTTTGTTCTGGGTTGAAATACAATTCCCAATTTAGCAATTTCATAATTTAGTGGTTCCTGCTATATCAGAGCTATTTGAAATCTATCCCTAAAAGGGTATATAATATTCAAGGTGCACATAGGGTCATTCAGAATAACTTCACACACACGCTACTGTGCATTTCCAAGTCCAATTCTGTTAGTAAATCCATACCGGTCACCCAGCGCCTAAATACTAGGCCTCAAATTTATATCCCGCTGAATTTGAATACAATACATTGGGCCAAATAATATTTTTGTTGTTGTGGTGAACCATAACAATGAGGAAAACATCTAGTAAGGGACGCGGACGTGGACATGGTCGTGGTGATGTTAGTGGACCCTCTGGTGCTGGGAGAGGACGTGGCCGTTCTGCCACATCCACATGTCCTAGTGTACCAACTACCTCAGGTCCCAGTAGCCGCCAGAATTTACAGCGATATATGGTGGGGCCCAATGCCGCAATACACAGACACCAGCAATATGCATTCCACAATTTGCGGACTGCACATTGCCGGCATTATAATAGAAAATGCCTAATCTTGTCTGCAATTGTGGACAAGAATAGGACATGTTCTATTTTTTTGCAGAAACGGAAGGACAGATGCGGATCCACAAATGCGGATGTCGATCTGCAAATGCGTATACGGACAGCACATTCCGGCCCCATTGAAAATGAATGGGTCTGCACCCGTTCCACAAAATTGCGGAACGGATGCGGACCCATTTTGCGGACGTGTGAATGGAAAAGATAGCCCTCAAAATTAAAATAAATTATTAAAGTTAAGCAAAAAGCATAGATGTCTAGGCAATAACAAGTGCTCGGCGGCACTAAATCAGGTGCTCGGCGGCACCAAATCAGAAACCATATGTCCTACCACAATCCGGGGGATTCCAGTGCACATCCATGAATCCTGGAGGGAAAGCAAAAAACATCTATCCCTGGGCTAGATGATGATGTGGTATTGAAGGACAGGGTGGGCAAAGAACTGTCCCTGATATTGCCCTACAGGGGGTGCTATTCTGGCCATGATAGCCTAACCACAGACCACCCGCCCTGATAAGAGCGACCTCGTCCGAAACCTATATAAAAAAGGCCCCAGTAAGCTTCTAGCCCCTAAGCCCCTGACTTCCACGGTGATCATTATATAGATCTATTTGTTTTTGACTCATTCTAAAAGTATATTATAAGTATATCGCACCCCCCTCTGTGTATCACACCTATAGATAGCACACCTATACCAGTTCTTAAAAATACTTTTGTAGCCCTATTAGCTAGAGTTTGGTGTCCCTAACAGCCTGTCCCTGCTCAACACAGCAACCTCTCCCTACACTGGCAAAATACTGAATGTAAAATGGCGGCCAGATCAGGTTTATTTATAAGGTAGGGGTATGTCCATGTGCTGAAATGTCTTAATTGGCTGTCCTGTACCACCTGATTGATGTGTCATGGGTCAAAGTTCTTCACAATGTAAAATAATATAAAATCCAGCGTACTCCATTACAATCACTCCCAGATTTTGACCGCTGAAGAATCAACAAGGTAAAAGAGGAGAGAATATTTAAAAGAAGAAAAACTGCTACAAGAGGACATAGTTTTAAATTAGAGGGGCAAAGGTTTAAAAGTAATATCAGAAGGTATTACTGTACTGAGAGAGTAGTGGATGCATGGAATAGCCTTCCTGCAGAAGTGGTAGCTGCAGATACAGTGAAGGAGTTTAAGCATGCATGGGATAGGCATAAGGCCATCCTTCATATAAGATAGGGCCAGGGGCTATCCATAGTACTTAGTATATTGGGCAGACTAGATGGGCCAAATGGTTCTTATCTGCCGATACATTCTATGTTTTCTATGTAAAGTGATACTATTAAAACTTGAATAATTGCAAATCTAAGAAGCTGTGTGCCGCACTTTTCTACTATTGAGTTGCGACTACAAAGTCCTTGAGGGCACCAGCCAATACGGAGTGCGGTACTTCACTTAGTGATTAATGTAAAATAATATGGTGGGTGCGAATATCTCCATATGTTCGCATGTTCGGCGAATCGCAGACACGCAAAGTTCGCCGCAAAACGACCGCCGGGCGAACCGCAAGGCCATCTCTAAACTGCACTACTGAACAGCAAATATATTTTTCAACAAGCGTTTAAAGGGAATCTATCACCTGGTTTGACCATATTAAGCTCTCACTATTGCCATGTGTAATAAAATACCTTATTTCCTGCAGTGGTTTTCTTTCTTAAATTCATGCTTTCATTTTTGCAAAAAGAGCGATCTTTGTATTATGCTAATGAACCCTGAAGGTGCCCAGAGGGACGTTATTCTTCACGCTCTGAGCCCAGTAACGCCCCCCTGCAGTGACTTGACCGCTTTTATTTTGAGCCCAAGCACGCCTCCTCGCTATGCAGTATCGTCCCCCACCCTTGCTTAATAGCACCGCCCCCTCTGGTACGTCAGCTAATTCATCCAAGCCATGCACCTGGAATATTCAATTCGTCCGGCTGAGATCTTGTGCGATCCTACCGCTCCTGAGAGAAACAGCGATAAGAAGACGTCACTGGACTCAGTGCATGCCCAGTGACACTTTTGAAGCTGTTGCCCTCAGGAGCGGTAGGATCGCACAGCCGCAGGCGGTACTGCGCCTGCGCCAGATTTCAGCCAGGCGAATTGAATATTCCAGGTGCGTGGCTTGAATGAATTAGCTGACGTACCAGAAGGGGCGGCGCCATTAAGCTAGGGTGTGGGACGATACTGCATAGTGAGGAGGCGTGCCCCCGGTCCTGGTGCTGCTGGTGGAGCTCCTGTTGCAGGGAGAGGACGTGGTCGATCTGTGCCAGCTACATGCACAAGTTAAACACCTTCCTCAGGTGTGAGTAGGCAACAGAACCATTAGCGTTATTTGGTAGGGCCGAATACGGCTCGACGAATGGTGAGGCCAGAACAAGTACAGGCGATAGTAGATTTGGTGGCTGACAGTGCCTCCAGTTCCTTCACATTGTCTCCCACCTAGTCTCCTGCTGAAAGATCAGAGTTAGCACCTGCAGCCCATGTCCATCAGTCCTTCACCTTGCAAATCAGCCAAGCAGTCTGAGCCCCAAGTCATGCAGCAGTCTCTTCTGCTTTTTGATGACTCTGCTAACAGGTTTTACCAGGGCCATCCACATAGCCCTGCCCCAGAATGGAAGAGATTGAGTGCACCGATGCTTAACCACTTATGTTTCAGGATGAGTACATGGGAGGACCACCGCACTAGAGGGAGCAGGTTGCAAAAGCAGAGTGGCCGTCCCCTAGACAGTACGCCTGTTACTGCCCACCGCAGCAAGGCACCGAACACACCAAAGCCAGCAACAAGGAGTTCACTGGTGTGGCAGTTCTTCAGACAATGTGCTGATGACAAGACATGAGTAGTTTCCACGCTGTGCAATCAGAGCCTGAAGCGAGGCATAAACCTTCTCAACCTGAGCATAACCTGCATGACCAGGCATCTAAGTGCAAAGCATGAGCTGCACTGGAGTAGACACCTCAAAAACATAGAAAGGTCTCTGGCTCCTCCTGCTTCCTCTTCTGCTGCAGTCTCGGCCTCTTCATCCACCTCTGGAGTGACAGTGGCACTTGCCACCCCGCAAACAGAGGATCTGCCAGCACCTGGGTCATCAAGCATCTCCACAATGTCCCATGGAAGCGTTCAGCTCTCCTTCTCCAAAACACTGGAGCGATAAAGGAAGTAACCCTCTACCCACCCACGATCCCTCGCCCTGAATGCTAGTATTTCCAAAATTTACTGACCTTTAAAATGCTGCCATTCCGTCTGGTGGAGAAGGAGAGTTTTAAAAGCCTTATGGCATTGGCTGTCCCACAGTAGGTTGTACCCAGCCGCCACAACTTTTCCAGGGGAGCCATTCCTTCCCTGCACAACCAAGTGGGGGACAAAATCAGGTGTGCACTGCGCAACACCATCTGTGACAAGGTCCACCTAACTACGGATACATGGACCAGTAAGCACGGTAAGGGACGTTATATCTCCCTAACAGCACACTTGGTAAATGCAGTGGTGGTGGCTGGGCCTGAGGCGGATAGCAGTTTGGTGCATGTCCTTCCACCACTGAGGATTGCAGGGCGCTTCTCTTTGCCTCCTGTTGTCTCCTCCTCATACTCTGCTTTCTCATTCTCTACCGCCTCACCCGGTCAGCGTAGCACCTTCACCACCAATTTCAGCACAGCCAGGGGTAAACGACAGCAGGCAGTTTTAAAACTTATCTGTTTGGGGGACAAATTCCAAACCGCACAGGAGCTGTGGAAGGGCCTTGAGACTAATGAGTGGTTTGTGCCAGTCAGCCCCAAGCCCAGCCTGGTGGTGTGCGATAATGGGTGAAATCTCGTAGCAGCTCTGGGACTAGCCATTTTGACGCACATTCCTTGCCTGGCGCATGTGCTGAATTTGATGGTGCATAGATTCCTTAAAAACTACCCAGATATGTCACAGCTGCTGCATAAAGTGCGGGCCGTCTGTGCACACTTTCGGCGTTTTCACCCTGCTGCTGCTCGCCTGTCAGCGCTGCAGCGTAACTTCGGCCTTCCCGCTCACCGCCTCATATGCGATGTGCCTACAAGGTGGAACTACACCTTGCACATGCTGGCCAGACTGTACGAGCAGCAGCAGGCGATAGTGGAGTTTCAGCTGCAGCACGCACGGGTGAATCGCTCCGTGAAACAGCACCACTTCACCACCAATGACTGGGCCTCCATGCAAGACCTATGTTCCTTGTTGCGCTGTTTCGAGTGCTCCACCAACATGGCCAGTGCCGATAACGCGTCGTCAGCGTTACTATCCTACTCCTATACCTCCTTGAAAAAACGCTCCTGGCGATGATGGAAGAGGATGTGGCACAGGAGGAGGAGGAGGAAGAGGGATCATTTCGTAGGGTTTCCGGCCAGTCATTCCCAAGTGGCTCCGAGGGTGGGTTCCTGCACCCACAAACCCAAGGTACACAATTGTCTAGCCAGGGCACAGTTCTGGAGGATGACGAGGTGGAGGATGAGGAGGAGGAGATGAAGGAGGAGGAACCATGTTCACAGCAGGGTGGCACCCAAACCAGCTCATGGCCATCACTGATATGTGGATGGGGGGATACAGAGGACACAGACGATACAACTCCCACAGAGGACAGCTATTACATGCTGCAGTGTCTCCGCAACGACCGCCGAGTTGCCCACATTCTAACTTGTGCTGATTACTGGGTGGCCACGCTGCTGGATCCCCGTTAAAAGGACAACGTACCATCCTTAATTCCCTCACTGGAGCAGGATCGTAAAATGCTTGAGTACAAGCGCACGCTGGTAGACACGCTGCTGGTGGCATTCCCACCTGACAGCGGGGGCACAGTGGAAGCACAAGGCGAAGGCAGAGGAAGAGGTCGCCAATGCAGCTGGGGCACCGCCAGCACCTCAGAAGGCAGGGTTAGCATGGCCGAAATGTGGAAAAGCTTTGTCAGCACGCCACAACAACCAGCACCACCAGCTGCCATGGAACGTCTTAGCAGTAGGCAGCATTTTACCAACATGGTGGAGCAGTATGTGTGCACATGCCTACACGTACTGAATGACGGGTCTGCCGCTTCAACTTCTGGGTCTCAAAATTAGGCACATGGCCTGAGCTTGCCCTTGGAGGTGCTGGCCTGCCCTGCAGCCAGTGTATTATCTAAACATGTGTTTAGCACGGCAGGGGGCGTCATCACAGACAAGCGCAGCCGCCTTTCCACAGCCAATGTGAACAAGCTCACGTTCGTTAAAATGAACCAGGCATGGATCCCTCAGGACTTGTCCGTACCTTGTCCAGAATAGACATGTATACCGTCACTAACCAGCCATTGTTATACTGCAGCGCAATTAATCATGTTTGTATTTTGAATATTTCACACTCTTTTGGACTGTACCCTAATTTTAAAAAATTAAATTAAAACCAAAAACCTGTGTTGGCTACCTCGTCCTCCTCCACCGCCGCTTCCACCTACACCTCTACGTCCACCGCCTCCTCAAACTCCTACTTTATATGGAACTCCACCTCATAAATCAAATTTTTGGGTTTTATTTGTATGTATTTTATTTTATATCATTTCACTACTTTGTCATTTACATTTTCGGGTGAAATTCACCAATTTTTGGGTGTATAGTACCACTGCTATACCTAGTAGGCCGGTTAAAAAAAAATTGTCATTAACATTTTTGGGTGAAATTCACAAATTTTTGGGTGTATAATACCACTGCTATATCTAGTAGACAGGTTAAACAAAAATTTTTTGGGTGAATTTCATTTAATTTCATTTAATTTTATTTTTTAACCTACTAGGTATAGCAGTGGTACACTGCTATACCTAGTAGGTTAAAAAATAAAATACAATTGTCAGTTAAATTTTTTGGTGAAATTCACAAATTTTTGGGTGTAATATACCCCTCCTCTACCTAGTTGACAGTTTAATAAATTTCAATAATTTTTCTGTTACATTCTTAGGTTGATATTATACAATTTTAGACGTGAATAAACATCTGTTATGCATAGGTGACAGGGAATACAATTTTATATATTATTCAGTAATTAATGCGCGCCAAATCCTTTCATTCAATGCTTAAACTTTTAAAAGTTGTCACACTTTTACACTTTAATAATTTCTCCCATATTTCAACTCTATAATTTTAAATGTGAAAAAATGAATCCTCCCTTGGATGTGGTCTCTCTTTCTCACGCTCTCTCTCTCTGGCCTTGAACCCTGTTTCCCCGCCACCCGTGATCACCATGGTAGGCGCATAAAAGAACATTGAAAGTTGATAGAGCAGATATCAAATTGGATTGTGAACATCACGGGGACGTGCGACATGGTGGGGCAGTAAGTGTGCACACGCCTACACGAACTGACTGACAGGGGTCAGCCGCTGCAACTTCTGGGTCTCCAAATTGGGCACATGGCCTGAGCTTGCCCTTTACCCCTTGGAGGTGCTGGCCTGCCCTGCAGCCAGTGTATTGTCTGAACGTGTTGCATGACTGGAGGGGGTTATCACAGGTTATATATCCAAATGTTTTGGGGTGTACCCTAATTTAAAAAAATACAAATACATTTAAAACCAAAAAGAAGTGTAGGCTACCTCCTCCTCCTCCACCGCCACTTCCACCTACACCGCCACATCCACCGCCTCATCAACCTCCTACTCCATATGGACCTGGTCCTACTAGAGCAATATTATTATTTTTTTTTACGTATTTTATGTTATTTGAAGTCATTTCCCTATCCACATTTGTTTTTAGAGCACTTGCCTGTCTCTTAACCACATTTTGACGACATTTGCAGCCCTCTAGCCCTTTCCATGACATTTTTACAGCCATTTTGTGTAGGGCCCCATTGAACCTGCATATCCAGGTATCCGCTCAACTCTATTAGTGATAGTTCTATTGAGTTTAATATTATTTATTTGTTAAGTTAATGGTGTTAATGTAGATTAAAGAGTTATTGACCAGTGTTCTTTTTTTGTATTACTATAGTGTATGTTGTCGCCTCATTGTTGGCCCTTTTAATCTTTATGTACATGTTATGGATACATAATCATATTGCTATGTACGCATATTTACCCTCCTGGCAGGGGCTGGTGATCACCTCCTCTTCCTCCGAGTCCTGAGATGGGGTGGTGCTGGAGGGTACAGCACTTTCCACTTCCTTCACTTCTCCCTCATCTGGTGGGGGTTGCTCAATAGGCTAGGAGGGTCCGGCCTCCTCTTCCGCCTGTACCTCCACTACCTCCATGGCCTCAGCCGATCGCCTTCTCCGAATGGAGGGAATAGGAACCTCTGTGATCACAGAATGTTCAGATTTTAGATAAACAACTCCAAAATCTAAAGAACATTTGATATAAAGAAATTCCAATATGGAGGGATCTATATATAATTGCAGTGGCTGACAGCTTTATGACCTATAACTCAATCAAAAATTAACAGTATGAAAAAAGACATCCCCTCCACAGTGTCTTGATGGAACAATAGGGCGAGAGGAGACCCATGTAATGTGTATTCAGTGTATTATAGGATGATCTACTTCTCTACACCAGAGTCGGCTACTTCTTAATCCTATCACTAACATAATAGAACAAAGGGAAAAATAAACCAACACATTTATTGGGAGTCTCAGAGCAGAGTTAACCCTTATTGCGTTTATGGATTCACACCATGCTAATTTAATGGGGTATACGAAAGATGTGGGCTATAAACTCAACCAAAAAATCATGGTTTATAGTTCCTTCTAAACCAAACAGGTCAGAGTAGGGGTCTCCATAGTCCTGGGTCCATAGTCCGTAGGAAGGAGGCTAGGCCTCAGGCTTCTACTGTAGATACAGTCATGGTTCAGTCCGTCACTTGTCTTGCACAAAGCCAACACATCACATCACCCAAAGAACACCATCCCCACAGTGAAACATGGTGGTGGCAGCATCATGCTGTGGGGATGTTTTTCAGCAGCCGGGACTGGGAGACTGGTCAGAGCTGAGGGAAAGATGGACAGGGATATTCTTGAGCAAAACCTGTACCACTCTGTGCGTGATCTGAGGCTAGGACGGAGGTTTACCTTCCAGCAGGACAATGACCCCAAACACACGGCTACAGCAACACTTTAGTGGTTTAAGGGGAAACATGTAAATGTGTTTGAATGGCCTAGTCAAAGCCCAGATCTCAATCCAATAGAAAATCTGTGTTCAGACTTAAAGATCACTGTTCACAAGCGCAAACCATCAAATTGAAAGGAGCAGAATCAGTATTGCAAGGAGGAATGGGCAAAAACATTGTGGTAAGATGTGGCAACTGCTCATAGAGACTTATCCAAAGCGACTTGGAGCTGTGATTGCCGCAAAAGGTGGCTCTACTAAGTATTGACTTTAGGGGGTGAATAGTTATGCACATTGACCTTTTCTGTTATTTTGTCCTGTTAGTTGTATGCTTTACAATTAACCAATTTAAAAGAAGGTCTAAGTTGTGGGCATGTTCTACAAATTACATGATGGAAATCCTCAATCTATGTTTAACAAAAAAAAAAAAAGAACAAAGTCATGGGGGGTGAATAGTGTTGGCAAAACATACAAAAGTTATTTACGCATTTACCTGGGCATTTTTCGTCCCAGATTATTTTTATGAACCGTGGCTGTCTTCGCTTCATGTCTGACCGTTTCTTTATAATGGCCAGACGGCCGTGTTTGCGACCCATTTGGAGCCACATTTCAAAGGCCAACTCCTGCACTATCCTCTGTTTCTCAGCGTGGGACCGGGTGCGGTCATAGCCTCGACCCAACATCCGCTGCAAGAGAAAAATGCAAGCATATAATCCCAATTTTTAACAATAATAGTATTGAAAATAATTTACTCAAGTAAACTGTTAAAAGTATTTAATGCTTTGAGGTGGAAAAATTAGATTTAGGCTGCCTGCACCGCCAGTATTTGCTGGTTCATTTAGAGTTACCCAGGGTGCATCCCGGGAAGACGAACCAGCTGTACACCCCATACCGTACCGTCACTTCACTAGACAGGTACATCTCTGCTTAGCTGGACAGTATCTGATAGCTCAGACCCCACCCACATACAGTCGTAATACAATCCCATCTTCTAACTGTAACAGTAAGGCCGCATGCACACGGGCGTGTTTTTTCTAAACTACAGACCGTACAAACCCATCCTGCAGAGTGGACAAGCGTACGGCGTCATTGGTTGCTATGATGATGTGCGCTTCCACGCCACCACCGCTGTACTGTGATACACTTGTATGATCTATACAAGTGTATTACTGCACAGTGGTGGCGGCAAGAAGTGTACGGCGTCATAGCGAGTTAGCATTAGCAACCAACCGTGTGCTCAGCCACTCTGCAGGGTAACCTAACATAGTGGGTGTAATGTCACAGGAATACTTGCACAAATCAATAATATCTAGTAAGACCTTATAAAATGTGAAGTTATGTGCACTTAAGAAAAATTAGAATCGCAGAAGGTCGCACTGGCGATTTTTTCTAGAACACTCGTTATGCATATAAAGCGATTGTTCAGACATGCAGGTGAAATGTAATCAAATGCACTACTTTAATGTAAGACTACTTACAGTCACCAGGAGTTCTTCCTCTTCATCATTGAACTTCGCTCCAACCATCTGCATCTATCTAATTGCTAGTCGGTGTAAACCAGTTGCTGTAGGCCACGCCTTCAGAACGCATGTGCTCTTGCGATTAATATTTTGCCGAAATTTTGCCAATAAAAAAATAATGCTTGTAGATCACAGATTCGTTTAATACTTCTGGTATGTCAGTGTCCATGTTGTGGGACTATGTGTGCACATTTACTAAGTATTTTGTGGCTGCAAATATGACCTGGAGGTTTCTCATGTTCGCATGCCATTAAAATGAATGGGACCCGCCGTGAGCCTGCGGTTCGCGATCATTTGAGCGAGTTCGAGCAATCGCGTTCGCGAACCGTCCCATCAGATGTTCGTCCATCCATGTTAGGCATTCACTGGATACAGAAGTAAGTGTCGGCCATTACAGGCCATAAAAATTAGCCAACAGGCGTTCACCTGACAGCAAAGAACTTTGTATTCAGTGGCTGGAGATGCATTAGGCATTCACAGGATAATGAAGTAATTGTCGGCCACTACATGCCCCAAATATTAGGCATTCAACGGATATAAAAGGCCTTTTATGCTGCTATAGACAGGGACCATGAATTGTTATGGGTGGTGGCGGATATTTATGGGCTGTCATGAGGAATTTGAATCAAACATGGTCTACTGGTCAGATGTGTTGATTTCCTCCGAGATCCATGCCTCATTCATTTTTATAAATGTGAGGTAGTCAAAACTGTCGTGAGCTAGGCGAGTGGGCTTATCGGTCACGATCCCCCCTGCTGCGCTGAACGTCCTTTCGGACAGGACACTGGACGAGGGGCAAGACAACAGTTCCATTGCAAATTGTGCCTGCTCTGGCCAGAGGTCAAGCCTGCCCACCCAGTAGTCCAGGAGTTCATCACTTCTCAAAACGTCCACATCGGCCGTTAACCCGATGTAGTCGGACACCTGTCGGCCTAGGTATTCTCTGATGCTGGATCCAAAAGTTCCATTGCAAATTGTGCCAGCTCTGGCCAGAGGTCAAGCCTGACCACCCAGTAGTCCAGGGGTTCATCATTTCTCAGAGCGTCCACATCGGCCGTTAACCCGGTGTAGCGTTTCCTGATGCTGGATCTGGAGGACAGCTGTCGATTGGTTGGCTGAAAAATGATCTCATATCAGAAGTGACCAACACATCTTCAAACTGCCCTCTTCTTGCAGGCACTGTTGGATTTGTACCCGCAACTGTTTCTCTGTGAGTAAAAATTCCTCTGCCAGCGCACACAAAAGCAGAATGCAGCATTTCTCGAAGCAAGGCCTGGAAGTGCTGCATTCTAACAGCCCTCTGTGATGGTGGTAACATTTCCGCCATTTTTTGTTTGTACCGGGGGTCTAAGTACATTGCCACCCAGTACTGGTCCTTGCCCTTTATGCTTTTTTATACGGGGGCCCTCTTAAAACGCTGGAGCATGAAGGCCTCCATTTGCACTAAACTGGAAGCGGTGTAGTGGCCTAGCTCCTGCTCATCATCCAGGATAATGTCGTCCCTATTCTCCTCCCCCCATCCACGGACAACACCAGGGATCCCAGAAAGGTTTAAAGCATGCTCTTCTTGCTCCTCCTTATCCACCCAGGCACCATCCTCCACTGACTCCTCTTTAGACTCCTGTTGTTGACTTGTCTCAGATGGAGTAGCCCCCCTGAGAATTCATCCAGCATTGCGACTTCCTCATCTTCCTGCTCCTGCTCCTCGACGGCTTGATCAATGACACGACGCAATGCACGCTCCAGAAAGAAGGCGTAAGGTACGATGTCACTGATGGCGCCCTGGCTGCGACTGACCAGTTTGGTGATCTTATCAAATGGCCGCAGAAGTCTGCATGCGTCGCACATGAGCAGCGACTGGCACGGTGAAAAGAAAACTAGCTCCCCAGAACCTGTCTTGCGGCAGAGTTCGTACAGGTAGTCGTTTCTGCTGGAGCAGCCTATCAAGCATATACAAGGTTGAGTTCCATCGCGTCGGGCAGTCACAAATAAGACGTCTGATGGCAGGTTGTGTCGCAGCTGAATGTCAGCAAGGCGAGCCATGGCCCTGTAAGATCTTCTGAACTGGTCCGAGATTTTCCTGGCCTGCCGCAAGACGTCCTGGACCCCAGGGTATTTGACAACAAATCACGAACAAGTTCAGGACGTGTCTGTGGTCAGATGTATCTTGGCACCGACACTGTGTGCCAGATATACATTCACTTGCCGCTGAATGTGGCCATATAGCTCTGGGATGCCCTTCTGGGATAAATATTTCCTTCCTGTGACCTTCCATTGCAGTGTGTCAATGGCCACAAATTTTCAAAAGGCCTCCGAGTCCACCAGTTTATATGGTAGTAGTTGGTGGGCTATCAGTTCCGACAAGCCAGCGGTCAACCTCTGGGAAAGAGGGTTATCCGGCGTCATCATTTTTTTATGCTCGAACATTTGGGCCACGGAAGCCTGCCTTTTGCCAGAAAAACGTGAGGATGGCATGATGGAAGGTGGAGTGGTGGATAATTGGGAGGAGAGAAGAGAAGGAGAAGAGGCTGGATGGTGAGAGCCTGGAGTGTGGCTTTGTGGGTTCTGACAGCGTTACTTCCACTGGGCTCGGTGATGGGAGGCCAGGTGCCTTCTTAAGGCGGTCGTCCCTAGGTGAATGTTGGGCTTACCGTGATTTATGCGTTGACTGCAAAGGCTGCAGATGGCAACACTATTGTCAGCAGAAGAAACGTTAAAAAAAAGCCCACACTGCAAAGCCATGTGCCGGCATCCTGGGAGCGCCAGATGTGACCGTACATGGTCGATTGCTCGCTCCTGATACATTAGCAGTCTGGTTTTCCCTCCTGTGCAATGTAAGTTCGGCCTGCTTCCCCTCCCTATCTGCTGGTCCATCTATCCCTCTGAACTCCCCTCCTCTTCCTCTCTTGTGGGCACCCACGTGACATCCATAGACACGTCATCATCAACGTCACCTTCCCCACCACTAACATTAGAGATGTCGGAGTAGGCAGCAACAGAGGCGACCACCCTCCTTGGGCTGAGCTGAGTACTGTCGTCAGACTGCTGAGTGTCAGCCGTTGCTACCTCCTCTTCCTGATCCGATGCCAAGAATGGCTGCACATTGGAAATGTCTTGTAATGGATTGGAAAATAATTCCTGTGGAGGGTATATGGCACACAGCAGAGAGTGAGGAGGGTGCAGATAGAGAGGATGAGGAGGGTGCAGAAGCGGAAGGCCGAGTGAGCCACTCAACCAAGTCTGGTGCGTCCTTTGACTTAATCGAACGCACCTTCTGCAACTTCCCACTTTGGCTCCGGCCTGGTGCTCCTGCCCTACCCCTACCACTCCTGTAAAAGAGCTTGCCTCTTCCTCTGCCTGTCATTTTTTTAATGACCCTGTGACAAAAGTCTCTAGAAAAGCGCAGTGTATGTGGAAGAAGTTATATAACACCCCGCTTCAATCTGTCGTTTTGGGGGGGCCACTGGTATATCACACCAGTTATACTTTTCTTCCAGTACCATTTGTCACTGTGTGTAGCAGAGGGAACGCAGCAAAACAGGCAACAATTCTGTAGTAGCCAAATACGCTATTATGAAAGTATATTGATATATAACATCCCGCTTCAATCTGTCGTTTTGGGGGCCACTGGTCTATCAAACCAGTTATAATACTTTTTTCTAATTGCGTTTGTCACTGTGTGTAGCAGTGAGGGAACGCAGTAAAACAGGCAAAAATTCAGCAGTACCCAAATACTCTATTCTGAAAGTATATTGGGGTCACGGCTGAGGATGGGGAAAACCCTCAGCCGTGTGATGCCAGAAGATGTTATTGGCTGCTTGGCCAGGACGACAGAATTAGGGAGCAGGTCACCTCCTATTGCGTCCCTAATCTGACCCCGACTCCTAACCATATGAGATAACCCTGATGGTGGGAGGGCTCATACACCGGAACCTATAATCTCTGCTAGCCCTTAGGATTGCCCTGGAACAAGGAGCAGGGTAAGACGACCTGTTCCTCCTAGGCACGGAGGAACAGGAGTCTGCACTGGCCAAGCTGCAAGGAAAAAGGGAACACAAACAGACATATTGATATGGCAGGTGAACTACAGTAGTTCCAAACCTACCTGCCACAGCCTTGCTGACTGGATCCCGTGCACACATACAGTACAGACCAAAAGTTTGGACACACCTTCTCATTCAAAGAGTTTTCTTTATTTTCATGACTATGAAAATTGTAGATTCACACTGAAGGCATCAAAACTATGAATTAACACATATGGAATTATATACATAACAAAAAAGTGTGAAACAACTGAAAATATGTCATATTCTAGGTTCTTCAAAAGTAGCCACCTTTTGCTTTGATTACTGCTTTGCACACTCTTGGGATTCTCTTGATGAGCTTCAAGAGGTAATCACCTGAAACGGTCTTCAAACAGCACTTGTTGGCCCTTTTGCTTTCACTCTGTGGTCCAACTCACCCCAAACCATCTCGATTGGGTTCAGGTCCGGTGACTGTGGAGGCCAGGTCATCTGGCGCAGCACCCCATCACTCTCCTTCATGGTCAAATAGCCCTTACACAGCCTGGAGGTGTGTTTGGGGTCATTGTCCTGTTGAAAAATAAATGATGGTCCAACTAAACGCAAACCGGATAGAATAGAATGCCGCTGAAAGATGCTGTGGTAGCCATGCTGGTTCAGTATGCCTTCAATTTTGAATAAATCCCCAACAGTGTCACCAGCAAAGCACCCCCACACCATCACACCTCCTCCTCCATGCTTCACGGTGGGAACCAGGCATGTAGAGTCCATCCGTTCACCTTTTCTGCGTCGCACAAAGACACGATGGTTGGAACCAAAGATCTCAAATTTGGACTCATCAGACAAAAGCACAGGTTTCCACTGGTCTAATGTCCATTCCTTGTGTTCTTTAGCCCAAACAAGTCTCTTCTGCTTGTTGCCTGTCCTTAGCAGTGGTTTCCTAGCAGATATTCTACCATGAAGGCCTGATTCACACAGTCTCCTCTTAACAGTTGTTCTAGAGATGTGTCTGCTGCTAGAACTCTGTGTGGCATTGACCTGGTCTCTAATCTGAGCTGCTGTTAACCTGCGATTTCTGAGGCTGGTGACTCGGATGAACTTATCCTCCGCAGCAGAGGTGACTCTTGGTCTTCCTTTCCTGGGGCGGTCCACATGTGAGCCAGTTTCTTTGTAGCGCTTGATGGTTTTTGTGACTGCACTTGGGGACGCTTTCAAAGTTTTCCCAATTTTTCGGACTGACTGACCTTCATTTCTTAAAGTAATGATGGCCACTCGTTTTTCTTTACTTAGCTGCTTTTTTATTGCCATAATACAAATTCTAACAGTCTATTCAGTAGGACTATCAGCTGTGTATCCACCTGACTTCTCCACACGGCAAATGATGGTCCCAACCCCATTTATAAGGCAAGAAATCCCACTTATTAAACCTGACAGGGCACACCTGTGAAGTGAAAACCATTTCAGGTGACTACCTCTTGAAGCTCATCAAGAGAATGCCAAGAGTGTGCAAAGCAGTAATCAAAGCAAAAGGTGGCTACTTTGAAGAACCTAGAATATGACATATTTTCAGTTGTTTCACACTTTTTTGTTATGTATATAATTCCACATGTGTTAATTCATAGTTTTGATGCCTTAAGTGTGAATCTACAATTTTCATAGTCATGAAAATAAAGAAAACTCTTTGAATGAGAAGGTGTGTCCAAACTTTTGGTCTGTACTGTACATCTACACACAGGAACCCAGATCCATAGCTGCCTAGAACATAGAAAGAAAAGCAACATCAACTAAACATCACATATAACATTTATGACCACAAGGGTGGCCCTCACTGGCAGATGGTATACAAACCAGGAGGATGACTCCAGCAACATGCCTGGAGTACACCTCAGACCTCTGCTCTCAACTGAGGCTAAATAGCCCATGTAGCCACACCCACACATGGACACACCCAGTGTTCACACAAAGAGGGAGTTAACTCTTCCTACACCAGGCAAGGGATGGAAGCCACTTAAAGGGGAAAGTGCACACATAACTAAAACCCTGTGCACACCAGACATACAAAAGACACACCTAACAAAGACAGGTTGCCAGGTGCAACGGCATGCACATTGCAGCAAGCTGCCTAGCACCAGCTCAGGCTGCTATACTGCGACATACAAAATAACAACTTGTTGCCCGCGGCAACCACAAGTGAGGCAACATACTAGCGGCCCTCACCTGTGGTTGAACAACCAAACCAAACCGCAGGCAACAGCTTGCGGTTCAGGAGTAACCACCATGACCATGGTCGTGACAATTGGTATATAACACCCCAGCTTCAATCTGTCGTTTTGGGGGCCACTGGTCTATCACACCAGTTATAATACTTTTTTCCAGTACCGTTTGTCACTGTGTGTAGCAGAGGGAACGCAGCAAAACAGGCAAAAATTCTGCAGTACCCAAATCCACTATAATGAAAGTATATTGTTATCTAACATCCCGCTTCAATCTGTCGTTTTAGGGGGCCACTGGTCTATCACACCAGTTATAATACTTTTTTCTAATTGCATTTGTCACTCTTTGTAGTTGTAGTATCGCTGCAGAACCGCTCACCAGTCACAATGCTGCACATCCACTATAATATGCTTTATATGTAAGGCTACTTTCACACTGCCGTTTCACGGATCCGTTTGAAACGCAATGGAAACGAATCCGTCTATAAAATGTCGAAACGGAGACAAACGGAGGCCATTCAGACGGATCCGTTTAAATGGATCCGTCTGTATTGCGGATCCGTTTGTCACGTTCGTTTCCGTTTTTGCATCCGTTTAGCGGATCCGTTTTAGAATGAGTAGCAATTAGGTTCCCCCCCTCTTTATGTATTCAGATCCCCAAGGCTGTCATGCTCCTAAAATTTATCCAGGGCTATCTTGTTGAAATTTAAAGATCATCCGGTTAGCTTTGATCATGGACCACACCTTTTGGACTCTTGTACATGACTACATGCACTTAAAGATGTATAGTGTTCATTAGCGGGCCATATGTCCCTGATCGTCATTGATCGTGCGTCCGGGAGTACAGAGCATCATGATGCTGACCATGTTGTGCCGCACACTGGGCTATTGTCCCGCACTCATATGATCTATTAGTGCAAGACAATATCCCAGCGGGCAGCTCGAATTGCACATAATCATTGTACACTATGATGCTGTGTACTCTCATGCGCATGATTAATGCCACTATGGGACATATGGCCTGCTCACAGACTGTATGTCTCTGGGGGCATACAGTCATGTGCAAGAGGCCTTAAAGGGTTTCTACCACTTAGGTGTCACATATTTAGCTGTCAGACACTAGCGATCCGCTAGTGTCTGCTCTGGCCAACCATCCTAATATAATTGCTTTTGGGGCGGTGGTTTGGCAAAAAAAACTACTTTTATTAATATGCTAATGAGCCTCTAGGTGCTATGGGGGCGTCATTAGCACCTAGAGGCTCCGTCTACCTTCAGAAACTGCCGCCGCCGAGCGCGTCCCTCCAGCCCGCCCATCTCCTCCTGAATGCGATCGTATGTATTCTGCGCATGCGCAGTGAATGTCTGACCGCTTCCTTGCTCAGACATCTCCACTGCGCCTGCGCGATGACGCCATAGTGCTCCGAGGAACAGGCGCAGTGGAGATGTCTGAGCAGGGAAGCTGTCAGACATTCACTGCGCATGCGCAGAATACAGGCGCTCACAAGGAGGATCGCATTCAGGAAGAGATGGGCGGGCTGGAGGGACGCGCTGGGCGGCGGCAGTTTCTGAAGGTAGACGGAGCCTCTAGGTGCTAATGACGCCCCCATAGCACCTAGAGGCTCATTAGCATATTAATAAAAGTAGTTTTTTTAGCCAAACCACCGCCCCAAAAGCAATTATATTAGGATGGTTGGCCAGAGCAGACACTAGCGGATCGCTAGTGTCTGACAGCTAAATATGTGACACCTAAGTGGTAGAAACCCTTTAAAGGGGTTTTCTCATCTCAGACAATGGGGGCATACCGCTAGGATATGCCCATATTGTCTTATAGGTGCGGGTCCCACCACTGGTACCCTCACATATATTGAGAACGGAGCCAAGAAAGTGGATGAGGGCCACTGCACCGCCGCCTCTCCCATAGAAATGAATAGAGGGCGGTGGCGCAGTGGCCCTCATCCACTTTCTTGGCTCCGTTCTCAATATATGTGAGGGTACCAGCGCTTTGTGGTGGACATACCACGGGAAATTTGTGGTCCTCTAGGAACAGTGCTCCCCGCTGCGTTCTCGATATAGGTGCGGGTCCTACCAATGGAACCCACACCTATCAGACAATGGGGGCATATTCAAGCGAAATCCCCCCATTGTCTATGTTTATACTCCTTTAACAACTGTATGTCCCTTGCGTGTCCCTTGTGTTAATCACACTAGTTATATTAGACCGTCATCGGGAAATCATTAAACTGTAAAATTACAATTTATTAATGAAATCCTGATGATGCTGATGGACTGTGACTCCCACAAGGGCTCATATGAAAGGGCACAAGATTGAACAATGAACAAGCATTTGCTTGTTCATATACCAATCATAGGGTCTATGATCAATAAAGAGCCAAAAGATAGCTCATTATTGATGGTCATGTTCATGGTTCTTCCAACATTGGCACTAATGCTGTTTTGAAATAAAAACTACTAAAAACACAGACACAGTGAAGTTACAGGAAGGTACCTTCAACCTAATGTTTCTTGTGGACATCCACACAGAATCCCGGACCATTCATGCGTTTCCTGTCAGCCACACATTTATGTTTGTTGCCCTAATTTTTCAAGTTATTTGAATTTTTTTGCCATATCGATGACAATGATGATGAAAAACGTTCTTCCTCAGGGATACCAGAAGTATTAGAACCAGAAAATGTGCCAAACTGCAGGTGAAATCCATAGGCCCCAAAAAACGGCGACTCACCAGTGGACTCCTGACTACGATTTTGTCTTTGGCAGAGTTTGCCATAAACAAAGGAAGACCACTCCTCCTTGTTCTCAGATACAAAATATTTCAAGTAAGTCTCCAAACTCTGATTAGTGCGCTCAAACTCTGATTAGTGCGCTCCGTCTGTCCGTTCGACTGAGGATGAAAAAACGAAGAAAAGGACAGTTGAATTCCCAGATGAGTACAGAAGGCTTCCAGAATCTGGAAACAAACTGAGTCCCACGATCTGAGACCACATCAGAGGGAATGCCATGAAGTTTCACAATGTTGTCAACAAATACCTGTGCAAGGGTTTTAGCATTAGGTAGGTATCACGACCGGCGTGCCGATCACATACGTGACGCAAAGGGAGGGAAAAGGGAAGGCCCTGTCCAAGGGAGAGGGAAAGATGGTGACCCCTAATTCACCTTGAGGCTGGCACCTGACTGCCCTGACGTCCCCAGACGGGGTTTTCACCCGTACGCCGATCACGTGCCTAAACCCTGGCTTTCCTTAAGATGATCCCTAAGAAGTGAATAGGGCAGTGGGAACACTAGTCCGCACCACTAACACTAAAGGGAAACACCAGGCAGAGGACAGACAATACTGACAAAACATATAATCCCAGGTGGGCAACAACAGAGGACAACAAAAGACCAACAGGGATCCGGAGGGTAATGCTCTGGTACGACAACCAGGAATAACAGCTACACAGTTCCAGGGGGTCAGTATAGAAGTCAAGGCTGGAAGCTCTATATCTGGCAACCAGAGAAGTGGGAGAGGGGACTATAAAGAGGTTGGGAGTGCCAGACAAGAAACAGCTGAGGAGAAGAAGCTACAGATCCCTGAGTGAGATCTTTAGACATAGAGCGCGCAGCCACCCGCTGCGACTTCCTGACCCTGGGTATAACGGAGTCAGACGTGGCTCATGACACCCTCGTGACAGTAGGCCTGGTAATGCAATAAAATGTACCATTTTACTAAAGAGATCAACTACCACCAGAATAACTGTCTTTCCTGAAGAATTAGATAGATCAGCGATAAAGTCCATGGATACATGAGTCCATGGTCTGGACGGAATGGGTAACGGAAGTAAAGATCCAAAAGTTCGAGTATGTGTCACCTAGGCAAATGCACAGGTAGTACAGGCTGACACATAGTCCTTCACACACGCCACCCTGGCCACCAGAATCTACTAGATATGAGGTTGGCAGTGGACCTACTACCAGGATGTTCTGTAAGAACCGTACAATGATGTTCCTCCAACACCTTGTGATGCAATTCCGGTGGCACAAATAGTTTCCCAGAGGGACACGAGTCTGGTACGTCAGGGTAGAGGGTGGATATCACCACCCCTTTAGGATGGACTCGGGTTTTCAAAATCCCCACCTCCAGGGAAGCTACGTGACAAGGCGTCCACCTTGACATGCTTAATCTCAGGACGATAGGTGACAGTGAAATTGAATCTGGTGAAAAACAGGAGTGTAGTTTGTGGTTTGCACGTGCACTTCCTTTTAAGGTGTCCCTCCCTGTTGTTTGGTGTGCAAGGGGTTAATCTTCTGGCTAGTGGGGATTAAGGTATTTCCTGGGTGTGGACGCAAGCTTGATATAAACCTGTGGCTTACTGGCTGGGTGTAGTTGTACTACAGCCTTGCTTGGTGTTGGAGCTTTGCTCTATGCCTGGGTGTTCTAGCCCAGTCCTTGGGGGCCACCTTATGGAACATAAATAGTCCTCCCTTTTGTACCCTCCTTGTACCTTTACCCTCACTTGTTGTATGTGTGGTGTGGGTTTATGCTCTGGGTGTGTGTAGCGTTTTGCTGGTTGTTACATGTCTGGGCTGTTGTTGGTGTTGGTCCCTGTATATATGCTATATGTTAACCCTGTATGTTGATACCTCCGAAAGGGGGCTGGTTTCCCAGAGGGGTTAACCATAAGTCTGAATGCAGTGCTGCCTGGGGCTGCCATGCCCCTTGCGGCATGGGGTCCAGGCAGTATCTGGAGTGCTGGATACCTGTGTGTGGTGTTGTTTGTATGGTGTCCTATTTGGTGTGTGGGCACCTGTACTTATGCACGGATTCCAGTCGTGATGGCTGCGGCAGGTAAGTGTGTTTCTGTTCTTACATGCCGACTCATTTGCTGTATTCAGTCGTCCACTTTGCCCTGCTGCTAGGCCTGTGGAGACTCTGGTTCATCCGTGTCTTGAATTAACCTGGTTGTCTCTATTCCCTGTCTCCTAACCTCAGGGATATTCAGGGTTCTGAGGTTCCAGCGTATAGGCCCTACTACCTTAAGGGTTGGCTCATACAGTTAGGAGAACAGGGCCAGATTTAGGGATACTATAGGAGGTGACCAGCTCCCTTTTCCTTGGCAGCCTGGCCTAGCTGCTACCCTTATCCCTTTTACATTGTACGGTGGGGGGTTTCCCCCACTCGCCACCGTTACACAGTGAATACCGTGATCGGACGAATTGCCCCTTCCAACCAATGATGCCATTCCTCAAAAACCAATTTATTGGCCAGCAAATCTCTGTTACCCACATCATAATTTTTCTCAGCAGGGGATATTTTTTTCAAGAAAAATGCACATGGTCGCCATTTACCAGGTGATGGTCCCTGTGACAAAACTGCTCCTACCCCTACCTCAAATGCGTCCACTTCCACAAAAAACTGTTGTGACACATCTGGCTGTACCAATATGGGAGCAGAAGAGAAGCATTCCTTAATCGCAGAAAAGGCTTGAAATGCCGAATCAGACCATACAAAGACATCCATCCCTTTCTTAGTCATGTCCATTAAGGGTTTTACTATTGTCGAATAATTCTTAATACATTTTCGGTACTAGTTGGTGAATCCTAAAAACCATAAGAGCCTTCAGATTTTTGGGTCGATCCCAGTACAATACAGCACAGACTTTCTCAGGATCCATTCGAAAACCCGAAGGTGACAGCAGGAAGCCCAAGAACTGCACCTCGTGTACAGCAAAAACACACTTCTCTAATTTAGCGAACAATGTATTATCCCTTAGAATCTGTAACACCTGTCTCACGTGATTCTGATGTGTTTCCAGGTCAGGAGAATAAATAAGAATGTGATCTAAATACACGATCACAGACCTCCGCACCAGGTGCTGAAAGATGTCATTCACAAAATGTTGGAAGATCGCCGGGGCATTGGTCAACCCGAAAGGCATGATCAGGTTCTCAAAGTGCCCCTCAGGTGTATTAAAAGCTGTCTTCCATTCATCCCCTTCCTTGAACCCAATCTAGATTATATGCCCCCCTTAAGTCTAACTTGGAGAACACCTTGGCACAAATAAGCTGGTTAAACAAATCGTGAATCAAAGGAAGAGGGTTAGGATCACAGATAGTAATCTGATTGAGTTAACGAAATTCCAGACATGGCCGAAGACCTCCATCTTTAAAAAAAAATAAAAATTTCAGCCACTGGAGACTTGGAAGTTCTTATGAGCCCTTTCTTCAAACTCTCAGCAATATATTCTCATGGCCTGCCTTTCAGGTTCAGAAAGAGTATACCACCTAGATTTAGGCAATTTAGCCCCGGGAATAAGATGACAGGGCAATCATATTCCGGATGGGAAGTAAATCCTAACATCCACTCTCAGAAAACACATCGGCAAACTCGGATATTAAAGAGGGTACAGCCTTAGTAGTAACCACAGAAAAGGATGTATTGAGACAATTATCAATGCAATAGTCCCCCCAATCCAGAATCTGCTTAGCTCGCCAATCGATAGTTGGATTATGCTTGGTAAGCCACGGTAAACCCAGAACCATAGGTGCAGGGAGACCTTCCAAGACAAAACATGAGATAACTTCTTGATGAAAGTCACCCACTCTTAATCTGGTATCATGCAAAACTTGCGACAAGCACCTGAGTAAGAGGGGCAGAATCAATAGCAAATACAGGAATGTATTTTTTTAATGTACTTGGTGATAACCCTTGCATGCGGACAAACTTATCATCAATCAGGTTCACCCCCGCCCGCTGTCGACAAATTCCTCAATTCCCGCAGTTTCTGACTCTAGTGCCACCTCAGCAGTCAGGAGAAATAGGGTACTACCAGCAAAGGACAAATGCACATTCTCTAACTCCCCACTCACACCTCCGATAGTCAGATGGGATTCAGAGTATATTTTTGTTTCTCTTTATGCAGCTGAATGCTTGGACATACAGTATATTGACAAAATATCCCCTTTGATTGCAGAAAAAACATACTCCCTGCTTGTGACTCCTACTTTTGCAAGCAGATCCCGGAGTCACTCCCCCTAATTGCATGGGTTCACCCCCAGGTATAAGCTCAGGAGTATCTTCACCCAAAGAGTAAAAGGAATATAGTACATTATGCAATAGAATGTCCAGAGACAGTGGGCCCTTAGATCTCTCTCAGGCGGCTATCAATATGTAGGTTCAGGACAGGTCAGGTAATCACTACTAGGATCAGCCAACAGTGGTCACTGCATCTGTAAGATGATCGAGCGGAGGTCATCCACCTCCAGAGACAGCCCCTGTAGCTATCCGGTCAGTGCAGCGATAACATCCATGGCTGAACTGATACAGACAACAAAATGATGATTATTTGGTTTATAATGTCATGAATAATAAACACAGATGGGAAGGGGAACAGTAACTGGGTCTGGAAACTATGGAAGGAGCAGGTCACCTCCTAAACAACCCTAATCCGGGCCGTAACTACCTATCAATATGAATAGACCTTGAAGGTAGGAATATTCATATGCTGTATTCCTAGGCCATTATATCCTTACAAGGCCCTGGAATGAGGTTAGGAACAGAGACCTTAGGAACAGTTTGGAAGTTAGGAACATTGTCCTCCCATTTGGACAAATGTAGGTCTCTGTCTTAGGCCCAGATACAAAAACAACAGGGAATATAACAAAAACAAAACAATAAGAAAAGACAAGACTTATCTGAAAGTAGAAAACTGGCAATTCCAGAAGCATCAGAGTACAACCGACCAGCTAGTTAGAAGGCAGGAAGAAAATCTGTACACCGCACCTCCAAGAGTGAGAAGCGGCTACTTATGGCAAAGGCAAATCACCAACGAGCAACACCTGAAAAAAGGGATGTGGCATTCACCAAAACACAGACACAATAAGATCCACAATGAACTAGTCAATTTAACCCATGAGTTGCCAGTTTTTCCGATCTCCTGGTACCTGCCACTAGAACGTCCGTGACAACCAGCCACCCAGTCTTAAACACGATCGGTCCAGGCTATGTCCCAGCCTCATGGTTTTTCAGCCTAGCCCGGCTGAAACCACACACCCAGAGCCTCACCTGGCCCCTGTTTGCAACCACACCCCGACTGACAGTCTGGGATGGGCTTTTACTCCCCAGTAATGATCCCAGGTGATTACACCTGGGGATCCTTCATGTTAGGGAAAATCTGCCCTGGAATGGGCGGGGTGGATTGGGAGATCCCACTACCAACCTAGCTCCCAATCCAAGTAAAATCCAGCCCTTAAATACTAAACAAAATAGCTCCAGCAACTACGCCTTGCTGAATCCAGCACCACTCTGGAACTTTACTTATCTCACCCAGTTGAGGAACCTGGGTGAGATATACCCCTCTTCCAGGATCCTTATTCACTTTAGTGTTCACATCACCACACAATATACAACTGCTACAGCTTCTACAACATCCCCACTGCCAATTCGTAATGTTTGACAAGAAAGACTATTCTTCGTTGGGGGGACTGTAGAGTCTAGTAGAGGAAGATTCCTTACACTTCACATCTAAGTTTAGTCAACATCAAATCAAGTGTGGTTTTTAGGATTAAAGGGGTTCTCCGGCCTCCTGCCAGCCTTCTTTGGTTCTGTTGCTTGCACACTACTGCGCATGCGTCGGGACCGCTGTCCGTCTTCTGAGTGTAGAGGCTTCTAGGTGAAGCCTGTACTGACTCATGTACAACGTGATGTAAGCGCTGTACATGAGTGACAACATAGCGATCAGCCACAGAGGCTGATCGCTATGCTGTATAGGTTATTATGGGAGCTGTGCATAGCACATGGGGGGCACATTGGATGGCACATTGGTGCCCTTGTGGGCACTGTGGCTGGCACATGGGGGCACTGTGGCTGGCACTGTGGATAGCACATAGGGACACTGTAGATAACATCTAGAGTGACCCCATAACAGTGTTATCCACAGTGTTCCCATAACAATGATACTGTTATGGGGCCGCTGTTGATGTCAATGTTATGGGGGTGCTGTGGATGTCACTGCTATGGGGGTGCTCTAGATGTCACTGTTATGGGGCACTGTGGATATTACTTTTTTGGGGCACTGTGGATATTACTGTTATGGGGGCACTGTAGATGTCTCTGGTACGGGGGAACTGTGGATGTCACTGTTATGGGGGCACTGTGGATGTCTCTGTTACAGGGGCACTGTGGATGTCTCTGTTATGGGGGCACTGTGAATGTCACTGTTATTAGGGCACTGTGAATATCACTGTTATGGGGCACTGTGGATCTCACTGTTTATGTCACTGTTATGGGGGCACTGTGGATGTAACTTTTATGGGGGCGCTGTGGATGTCACTTTTTTTGGGGGGAGCTGTGGATGTCACTGTTATGGGGGCGCTGTGGATATCACTGTTATTGGGGCACTGTCGATGTAACTGTTATGGGGGCCTGTGGATGTCACTGTTATGGGGGCGCTGTGAATGTCACTGTTATGGGGGCGCTGTGAATGTCACTGTTATGGGGGCACTGTGAATGTCACTGTTATGGGGGCACTGTGAATGTCACTGTTATGGGGGCACTGTGAATGTCACTGTTATGGGAGCACTATGAATGTCACTGTTATGAGGTCACTGTGGATAACGCTGTTATGGTGGCTCAGTATGAGTGATATGGATCATGCAAACTACTGTGATCGGCCCAGGAATCCATGGCTCAGTCCATGTATCAGCCACAATTTCCAGGCCAACCTCGGCTCCCCTGACCACATAAGAGACTGGCTGTATCATACATTACTGTCATATCATCAGTTCGGTCAGGAGAGTGCGGTCGGCCTGGGGGATGCGGCGACACACAGACCGTGTTTTCCAGGCTGATCATGGTCTTATCTCACGTGTATCACATATGATGGCCCAAGATACACCCTTCAGCAGTCAGGATGAAAAAAGAAAGGATTAGGCCTCATGCACAGGACCGTATCTGTTCTGCTTTCTCCAAGTAGCAGATCTGCTAAATAAGTATACTTTCCAGAGCCATTGAGTTCTATGGGTTTTATATCTGCATTATGAGGACCAGAAAAATACATGTTCTATCTTTTGCTGTACTAATATACGGATGTGAAGCACAGTGTCAGTTCTTTAAAAGAAAGTCCTATTTTGGTCCTCATAATGCAGACTGCAAAAAAAAATAAAAAATGCTAGTCGCATATGGACAGTATCCTTATTTAGCGGATCTGCGTCTCACAGACCGAAAAATGTGTCATACAAAATGGAATTAGATACAAAGCTCAGCAGGCTGTATCATAGAAGATGGGATTAGATACACACTTTAGCAGGCAGTATCGCATACAACAGGCTATGTATCAGGCACACATACATGTTAGCATTAGATACAGATGTGTTTGGATATGATGTGTTTATTACACTCTGGAGATGGTGAGGGAAGAGCCCGTGGATGGTCAGTGATGAGATTAGATACACAGCTCAGCAGGCTGTATCACACAGGATAGGATTAGATACAGATTTAATTGGATATGGTGCGTTTATCACACTCTGGATATGGTGAGGGCAGAGCCTGTGGACGGTCAGTGATAAGATTAGATACACAGCTCAGCAGGCTGTATCACACAGGATAGGATTAGATACAGATGTGATTGGATATGATGTGTTTATCACACTCTGGAGATGGTGAGGGCAGAGCCTGTGGACGGTCAGTGATGGGATTAGATACACAGCTCAGCAGGCTGTATCACACAGGATAGGATTAGATACAGATGTGATTGGATATGATGTGTTTATCACACTCTGGAGACGGTGAGGGCAGAGCCTGTGGACGGTCAGTGATATGATTGGATACACAGCTCAGCAGGCTATATCACACAGGATAGGATTAGATACAGATGTGACTGGATACGCTTGCTGATTCAAGGTGTTTATCACACTCTGGAGATGGTGAGGGAAGAGCCTGTGGACGGTCAGTGATAGGATTGGATACACAGCTCAGCAGGCTGTATCACACAGGATAGGATTAGATACACATGAGGGCAGAGCCTGTGGACGGTCAGTGATATGATTGGATACACAGCTCAGCAGGCTGTATCACACAGGAAAGGATTAGATACAGATGTAATTGGATATGATGTCTTTATCACACTCTAGAGATGGTGAGGGCAGAGCCTGTGGACGGTCAGTGATAGGATTGGATACACTGCTCAGCAGGCTGTATCACAAAGGATAGGATTAGATACAGATGTGTTAGGATACGCTTGCTGATTCAAGCTGTTTTTTACACTCTGGAGATGGTGAGGGAAGAGCCTGCAGACGGTCAGTGATGGGATTAGACACAGCTCAGCAGGCTGTTTCACACAGGATAGGATTAGATACAGATGTAATTGGATATGATGTGTTTATCACACTCTAGAGATGGTGAGGGCAGAGCCTGTGGACGGTCAGTGATAGGATTGGATACACAGCTCAGCAGGCTGTATCACACAGGATAGGATTAGATACAGATGTGATTGGATATGATTGGATATGATGTGTTTATCACACTCTGGAGACGGTGAGGGCAGAGCCTGTGGACGGTCAGTGATGGGATTAGATACACAGCTCAGCAGGCTGTATCACACAGGATAGGATTAGATACACATGAGGGCAGAGCCTGTGGACGGTCAGTAATGGGATTCAGACACTGAGTGAGAAGTAGATTCATGTCTGGGTGTAGAAAGATACACACAGGAGTTATAGATGGAGTAGCTGCTGCAGACAGAGAAGAGTGGGGGCGTGGCCAGCCTGTGACTCATCTCTGTGCAGTGCAGCCAGGCTTGTGTAGCAATAAAGTTATGTATTCAACAAAACAAGAAGGGGAGGAAAGTAAACATATCTGCCAGGATAATGTGATGTCTTCCAGGGGGGAAGGAAAGCTCAGACATGAAAAACAAGTAGTGGGGGCATATGTATAGATTAATTTTGGGACCGGACAACCTCTTTAACCTTTATGGTGAGGGCAGCAAGACAAAAAATGTATTCTTATGATAAAAGAGACATATAAAAGGTAACATTAAAAGGAAGGAATGAGAAAATAACCTAATTTTTGTAATTTTTTAGAACATATATACCGTATATATTTTTTCCACGTCACTATATATATTAAAACAATGTATATACGTCTTCAATTTTCACATTGGTCACTAGGCCTAAAATATATTAAGACTTTCTGTGTTTTAAGAGCAGTTACGTGGGACACAATGGACAGGAGTTAACTCATTGACTTCTATGTGAAAGTTTTCTAGGCATGCTCAGTGACCTGTGTAGTGGTCAGGAGTGAGATGATAAACTGTGATATCTCCAACTGTGAGTGGTGAATCCAGTCTTATCTATATAGAGATGATAATTCTGCCTTTGTTTATTATAATAATAATAATAATAATAATAATAGAAATAATAAAGTTACCCATACAGAACAGGAAAACGTGATTGATTATTAGGCCTAGTTGCCAGTGTGAAAATTGCATGATTGTATGTACCGTACACAATTTTTTAAATATACATAATAACATAGAAAAATGTAAAAACCTTACCAAAAATGTAAAAAGAAAACTTTAATTGATGATATATTCCCTTTAAAAGATGCATTTATCTATTCCTATTATTTTAAGTTCTTTGACCTGAAGGCAACATTGAACTCTTAAGTTTGTTTTTCTGAAGATCTGCAATAAATATAAAAGTTTTCACATGCCTCCACAGAATGTTATCAAGCCTTATAGTTGTACAAACAATCAATGTGTTTTATTGGATAAAAAATTACATTTTGATGACTGCTGTAAAACACAAATGGCATAAGCCATTTTTCACACCAACATTGATTTTAACCTTTATAGTTCACATTAAATTTTAGAAATCATCGGCTCAGGGGTGCAATCCGTTCCCAAATGCTAAGTATATTCAGAGTTGAAAATACTGAACATCACATCAAGTCAATAGTTTCTGTTCTTTCATTGGCTAATATTTAAAATAAAAAAACTAATATTTACTAACATATCTTTTTATATCTTACATTAGATAATATATCAAATTATTCAAGCTCCTATTCCCTTCAATGGGAGCTCAACAGCAGTACCCTAGCGTGGCCACTACATTTTGAAAGGAGCTGTTCTGCCTGTTATATTAAAAATGCTACTTCAGTGCTGTCAGCTCCAAAACAACCCCCCCTTCCCCAACTAGAGTAAGCAGTGTACAGTGTAAGTGTTGCCAAGTCAATTATGTAAATTTTATCTCCATGCTTAGATTCTGACAACTCCCACAAACTCCTCTTTGAGCCCTCTCCATTATATGCATGAGCACCGGAGTCCTCTGAATTTATTTTACTTCTGGTTTGTGGGAGCACAGAGTTGGAATGCAAATGACTATAGAGATAAAAATGACATAATCAGACTCAGCGTCACTTACACTATACACCGCTTACTCTAATTTGGAGGGTGTTTTGGATCTGCCAGATTCTCTTTAATATCACAGTAACATAACTAAATCTGACAAGTATCTCTTTATCGGGTAATAACTTTGAGGTGTTTTTTCAACTGATTCTGAGATTGTTTTTAGGACAATTAAGTGGTAAATTTTGGTCAATCTGTTGTGTTTTTAATTATAGAAAAAATAGAATTTCTTTACTCTTTAGGCCTTATGCACACAGCCGTTGTTTTGGTCCGCATCCGAGCCACCGTTTTGGAGGGTCGGATGCGGACCCATTCACTTTAATGGGGCCGCAAAAGATGTGGACAGCACTCCATGTGCTGTCCGCATCCGTTGCTCCATTTCGTGGCCCCGCTAAAAAAAAACAACATGTCCTATTCTTGTCCACGCTTTGCGGACAAGAATAGGCATTTATATTGAAGGCTGTCTGTGCCATTCCTCAAATTGCGGAACGTGCACGGACGCCATCCGTGTTTTTCGGATCCGCGATTTGCAACAGGATGCAAACTGTAGCAACAGGAGGCAAACGCCCTGCAATCCTAGGTGGTGGAAGGACATGCGGCAAACTGCTATCCGCCTTAGGCCTAGCCATCACTGCATTTACCCAGTGTGCTGTTATGGAGATATAATGTCCCTAACTGTGCTTACTGGTCCACGTATCCGTAGTGAGGTGCACCTTGCCACAGATGGCATTGCGCAGTGCACACCTGATTTTGTCCCCCACTTGGTTGTGCAGGGTAGGGATGGCACGCCTTGAAATGTAGTGGAGGCTGGGCACAACATACTGTGGGACAGCCACCGCCATAACGCTTTTAAAACTCTCCGTCTCCACCAGACAGAATGACAGCATTTCAAAGGCCAGTAATTTTGAAATGCTGGCATTCAGGGCCAGGGATCGCGGGTGGGAAGGGGGTTACTTCCTCTTCCGCTTAAGTGTTTAGGAGATGGAGAGCTGAACGCTTCCGTGGGACATTGTGGAGATGCTTGGTGACTCAGATGGTGGTGCTTCTGGCAGATCCTCTGTTTGCGGGGTGGCAGGTGGCACTGTCACTCCAGAGGTGGATGAAAAGGCCAAGACTGCAGCAGAAGAGGAAGCAGCAGGAGTCAGAGACCTTTCTTGGTTTTTGAGGTGTTTACTCCAGTGCAGCTCGTGCTTTGCACTTAAATGCCTGGTCATGCAGGTTGTGCTCAGGTTGAGAAAGTTTATGCCTCGCTTCAGACTCTGATTGCACAGCGTGCGAACCACTCGGATCTTGTCGTCAGCACATTTTCTAAAGAACTGCAACCGCCAGGGAACTCCTTGGAGCTGACTTTGGTGTGCTCTGTCCCTTGCTGCGGTGAGCAGGCATACTGTCTAGGAGACGGCCGCTCTGCTTTTGCACCTTGCGCCTTCTTCTGCTCTGCTGGTGGCTCTGTGCGACCACCGCCTCTTCCTCTGAACAACACAGGTCACTCGCATGACCTTGATTCCATGTGGGATCGAGGACCTCATCGTCCTCCACATAATCTTCCACCCAGTTTTCACCCCTGCCCTCCTTGTCGGTCTGCACACTTTCGAAAGCCCCAGCAGTTGGCACCTGTGTTTCGTCATCATCTGAGACATGCTGTGATGGTCCTCCCATGTACTCATCTTGAAACATAAGTGGTTGGGCATCGATGAAATCAATCTCTTCCACTTCCGGGGCAGGGCTAGGTGGATGGCATCAAAAACTGCTGCATGACTTGGGGCTCACACTGCTTGGCTGATTTGCAAGGGAGTGAGGTGAAAGACTGATAGACATCGGCTGCAGGTGCCAACTCTGATCTTTCAGCAGGAGACTGGGTGGGAGACAATGTGAAGGAACTGGAGGCACTGTCAGCCACCCAATCTACTATCGCCTGTACTTGTTCTGGCCTCAGCATTCGTAGACCCGCATTAGGCCCGACCAAATACCGCTGCATGGTTCTGTCGCCTACTCGCACCTGAGGAAGGTGTTTTACTTGTGCGTGTAAATGGCACAGATCGACCACGTCCTCTCCCTGCAACAGGAGCTCCACCAGCAGCAGCACGATGCTCTCCTTATATTTCTCAAATTTAGGATCTTGCCCAAAATGGGTAACAGTATCTAACTCATTTATCTTACAATGACAGATGCAGAAAAGGCAGCAAAATTAAGATTCTTGCCCAAAATGGGTGTTTTTTTAAAAAAAATATCAGAATAGAACAACAGTATCTAAAGGGTGTAGCTCAATGGCTCATGATAACATATGCAGCAAAGGCTGCAAAATTAAGTTTTTTGCCCTAAATGGGTGTTTTTTTTTAATAGCAGAATAGAACAGTATGTAAAGGAAGGGTGTATCTCACATGTACAGATGCAGACAAGGCCACAAATTGCGATTTTTGCCCAAAATGGGTGTTATTTAATACCAGAACAGCACAGCAGTAGCTAAAGCGTGTATCTCACAAGTACAGATGCAGACAAGGCCACAAATTAAGATTGTTGCCCAAAATGGGTGTTTATTTAATACCAGAATAGCACAGCAGTATGTAAAGGGTGTATCTCACAATGACAGATGCAGCAAAGGCTGCAAAATTATTTTTTTTGCCCTAAATGGGTGTTTTTTTAATAGCAGAAAAGAACAGTATGTAAAGAAAGGGTGTATCTCACACGTACAGATGCAGACAAGGCCAAAAATTTAGATTTTTGCCCTAAATGTGTTTTTTTTTAATACCAGAATATGACAGCATTATATAACGCTTGAAATTCACACTGACAGATGCAGACAAGGCCGTAAATTAAGTATTTTGCCCAAAATGGGTGTATTTTTTACTAACAGAATATGACAGCAGTATATAACGCTTGAATTTCACACGTACAGATGCAAGGGCTGTAAAATTGAGTATTTTGCCCAAAAAGGGTGTTTTTTAACCCCTTAAGGACTCAGCCCTATTTCACCTTAAGGACTTGGCCATTTTTTGCAAATCTGACCAGTGTCACTTAACTTTAAAACGCTTTGACTTACCCAGGCCGTTCTGAGATTGTTTTTTTCGTCACATATTGTACTTCATGACAGCACTAAAATTGGGTCAAAAAAGTAATTTTTTTTACATAAAAAATACCATATTTACCCAAAAATTTGAAAAATGTGTAAATTTCAAAGTTTCAGTTTTTCTACTTCTGTAATACATAGTAATATCCCCAAAAATTGTGATGACTTTACATTCCCCATATGTCTACTTCATGTTTGTAGCATTTTGGGAATGATATTTTATTATAAAATCCCACTTTTTATGGACCAGTTCAGGTTTGAAGTCATATTGTGAGGCTTAGATAATAGAAACCTCCCAAAAATTACCCCATTCTAGAAACTACACCCCTCAAGGTATTCAAAACTGTTTTTTCAAACTTTCTTAACCCTTTAGGTCTTCCACAAGAGTTAATGGCAGATTGAGAAACAATTTCTATTTTTGGAAAATTTTCCAATATAATACATTTTTTCCAGTAATAAAACAAGGGTTAACTGCCAAACAAAACTCAAAATGGGTTGCCCTGATTCTGTAGTTTGTATAAACACCCCATATGTGGTCGTAAACTACTGTTTGGCCGAACAGGAGGACATAGAAGGAGGGGAACACCATATGGGTTTTGGAAGGCAGATTTTGCAGGACTGGTTTTGTTTATACCATGTCCCATTTGAAGCCCCCTGTTGCACCCCTAGAATAGAAATTTCAAAAAAGTGACTCCATCTAAGAAAGTACACCCCTCAAGGTATTCAAAACTGGGTTTACAAACTTTGTTAACCCTTTAGGTGTTCCACAAGAGTTAATGGCAGATGGAGAAACAATTTAGAAATTTCTATTTTTTTGAAAATTTTCCATTTTAACCCTTACTTTATTACTGGAAAAAATGGGTTAACAGCCAAACAAAACTCAAAATGGGTTGCCCTGATTCGGTAGTTTGCAGAAACACCCCATATGTGGTCGTAAACTACTATTTGGCTAAACGGCAGGACATAGAAGGGGAACGCCATATGGTTTTTGGAAGGCAGATTTTGCTGGACTGGTTTATTTACACCATGTACCCTATCAAGCCCCCTGATGCACCCCTAGAGTAGAAACTCCATAAAAGTGACCCCATCTAGGAAACTACGGGATGAGGTGTGTGGCGAAACCAACCTCGCCACGGTGTTTTGGAGGGGGCTGTTTACCAGCCTCCTGCCCTGGGATTATGGCCCCTTAAGTTATTGGGTCTTAAGGCACTTGGGACGGAGCCCTCTGTCCCTGGATTGCATCCTTTGCCTTACTTGCTTGGATGAAGCACATGGTGAGAACAATAGATAGCGGCCATTTTAGCTCACAGACACTGTTCTGACTTTTCCACACGGTGCTATCTTGCCTGTATTTGGTGCACAGAGACATCATTCAGTAGTTTGAAACTACCAAACAGGGGACACATTTATTAGTGACTATTTTCTGTATAACTTGTATATTTTCAGTGTAACTGGCATAAAACTGTATCTTCCAAACTACTGAACGGATGTGGGTGAATTTTGGATATGTGGTTCACCCAGATCCCCCGGTTCCAAGGATATATTGGTTATGGGGTTATTGCATGTTTTGGGGTTCTTGTGATATGTTTTATAAAACTGTATTTCTCTGCCTTTGATAATTATATTCGTCATTGTGTTCAATGGTCATCATCGGCAGAGGGGAGGATTTTGTGTGGGTGTGTTTCTATTGTCCCATTGTGTGTCTAAATGGTGATGTCTGTCCTGTTGTCTCCACATGTGTATTGGCGATCTCCCTTTTGTCCTGAGAGATAATTGGATTGTCTTCGGTCATCTCCGGGACAGAGGGGAGGAAACCATGATGCATTGTGGGGATGTGTTGTATCTGTCCTGTATCTGCAACAAACTGTAATAAAAACCAGGCTGGGTGTGCCAGCACATCAGAGCACTGCTTGACCCTCAAGACGGAGCCTTGTCTCGTTATTGGGGGGATTCCCTGTATGCTGTTGGAGACTGATTGCCAAGAGTGTAAGCTGACTGATACGCTTTTCCTGTTCGTCTGCTGACAGCTATTTGTGAGGTTCCAGTTTGGAGTGCTATTTTGTATCCAGTTCGGGAGGTTGGTGTTCTGCAGTAGCTGTGCCTGTCTCTCAGAAAGGGGCATATCGCCTAAACGGATTTTAACCCCTTGTCTGCTGAAACGGTCCGTTACAAGGTGGTTGTTGTTTTGGGACTATTTTAGGGGTAAATATGATTTTTGGTTGCTCTATATTACACTTTTTTGAGGCAAGGTAACAAAAAATTTAATTCTAAAATTGTTTCTACATTCACAATTTAGTTTTGTGGAACACCTAAAGGGTTAACATAGTTTGTAAAGTAACTTTTGAATACATTGAGGGGTGTATTTTCTTAGATGTGGTCACCTTTTTGGAGTTTCTAGGCTAGGCTACATCGGGGCGGCTTCTAATGGGACATGGTGTCAAAAAAAAAAAAAACAGTCCATCAAAATCTGCCTTCCAGAAACCGTATGGAGTTCTCTTTGTTCTATGCCCTGCCGTGCGGCTATATAGCCATTTACGACCACATATGGGGTGTTTCTGCAAACTACAGAATCAGGGCAATAAATATTTAGCTTTGTTTGGCTGTTAACCCTTGCTTTATTACCGGAAAAAAGGATTCAAATGGAAATTTTGCCCAAAAATGGGTGTTTTGGCACCGTTTTTATTTTATATTTTTAACACCGTTCATCCGAGGCGTTTGGTCAAAAGTTATTTTTATAGCGACGACTTTTACGCACGCGACAATGCCCAATATGTATGGCTCTCAGACTTTGGAGACACTAAGCAGGCATCCTAAGAACTGCGGCCCTCCAGATGTTGTAAAACTACAATTCCCTGCTGATGGCTGTAGGTTGTCTGGGCATGCTGGGAGTTATAGTTTTACAACATCTAGAGGGCCGCAGTTTGAGGATGCCTGCTCTAAAACTAAAATTTTTTGGGGGGGAAAAAATTGTTTCCGTGTCTCCAAAGTCTGAGAGACATAGTTTTTTATGTTCTCTAGGGGACTGTTGGGGATTATAAAAATGTAGTACTCCATGGAAGTGTGATACTCCCTGAAGCAATCGATAACGCAGAGGCCACATGTCACACTGAGTGGTGGTGTCCTTCCGTATCCCCCTCTTGTGACACACTCTGCACTCTGGTGGTGGTGGGGGGCTGGTGGTGGTCTGGGGACTGATAGATGGATCAAAGAAAGTTTAGGGTAAAAGGGTAAAAGGGTAAAAGGAAGAGGAGGAGAAAGAGGAGCGCAGGAAGTTTAAATCTCGCGCCTCTCTCCCCTGCACCAATCAGCACCCTGGACAGCGGTGTTCAGCACCAGGGCCAGCAGCGCCTCTTCAAATCTTCAAACTGCGATTGGTGGTGTGTAATCACGCCACCGATCGCAGTCTTTTTCCGGTTCATCGGGTCACCGGAGACCCGAATGGACCGGAAACGCAGAAAACCGCAGGTCTGAATTGACCTGCGGTTTTCTGCAATCGCCGATACGGGGGGGGGGGGGTCAAATGACCCCCCCTGCGTTGTTACGGGATGCCGGCTGAATGATTTCAGCCGGCATCCCGTTCCGATTAACCCCTGCGGCGCCGGAATCGCGAATCAAAGCCATGACGTACCGGTATGTCTTGGGTCCTTAAGGACTCGGGATCCATGCCGTACCGGTACGTCATGGGTCCCTAAGGGGTTAAAGTCCAGAAAATTATAGCTGTATTTCTAGCTTAAATTGCACACTGACTAATGCGGCAGAGGCCCCAGATGGAGGGTATTGCAAAAAATTTTTGTTTTTTGAAACGTAGAAAATTATAAAAGTATTTAAAGCTTGTTTTAACAATAACAAATGCAGAAAAGGCTGCATCATTACTTAATAAGTACTTTGCCCAAAAAGGGTGTTTTTTTTAATATAACAGAATATGACAGCAGTATATAACGCTTGAATTTCACACTGACAGATGCAGACAAGGCCGCAAATTAAGTATTTTACCCAAAATGGGTGTATTTTTTACTAACAGAATATGACAGCAGTATATAACGCTTACATTTCACACGTACAGATGCAGCAAGGGCTGTAAAATTGAGTATTTTGCCCAAAAAGGGTGTTTTTTAAAGCCCAGAAAATTATAGCTGTATTTCTAGCTTAAATTGCACACTGACTAATGCGGCAGAGGCCCCAGATGGAGGGTATTGCAAAAAATGGGTGTTTTTTGAATCCTAGAAAATTATAAAAGTATTTAAAGCTTGTTTTAACAATAACAAATGCAGAAAAGGCTGCAATATTACTTAATAAGTACTTTGCCCAAAAAGGGTGTTTTTTTTTAATATAACAGAATATGACAGCAGTATATAACGCTTGAATTTCACACTGACAGATGCAGACAAGGCCGCAAATTAAGTATTTTGCCCAAAATGGGTGTTTTTTTACAAACAGAATATGACAGCAGTATATAACGCTTACATTTCACACGTACAGATGCAGCAAGGGCTGTAAAATGTAGTATTTTACCCAAAAAGGGTGTTTTTTAAAACCCAGAAAATTATAGCTGTATTTCTAGCATAAGTTGCACACTGACTAAATGCTGAAAAGGCATTAGATGTAGGATATTGCCAAAAAAGTTTGTTTTTTAAACCCAGATTATTATTGCAGTATTTCAAGCTTGGATTTCAATGTCACAAAAGCACATATGCAGTGCTGGTGCACTGAGCTTGAATAAAATGGCCGCCACCGCCCACCTAACTAACAGACGGATAAAAGTTATTTTTATCTCAGGTCAGGGTAAAAATATTGTGCACTGCACCACACAGCTAAATCTATGTAGATCGCTGAGTTCAATTGCTGTTCTGATTAAAGTTTCTTTCCTATTCTCTCCCTCACAGCAGCAGCATCCTATCCCTACACTAGTAACAGCAGAGTGACGTGCAGTGCTACGTGACTCCAGCTTATATAGAGCCTGGGTCACATGCTGCACTGGCCAATCACAGCCATGCCATTAGTAGGCATGGCTGTGATGGCTTCTAAGGGCACAGAGTTAAATGCTTATTAATTGGCTGCTCTGCAGCCTTTCAAAAAGCGCCAAGAAATCGCCGAACACCGAACCCAAACTTTTACTGAAATGTTCGGGTCCGGGGTCCAAAAATCCTAAAGTTCAGTACTAATCCGAACTTTACAGTTCGGGTTCGCTCAACCCTAGTTACTAACACATTACTATTGAAGAGACATCTGCCTATCCATTTATTAATTCATCATCACTGAATTATTTACTATTGTTATACTGTTGTTATAAGAACTATTCACAAGAAGGATTGTTTCTCATCTATTTAGTCATATGTAGTTTTTTAAATATTAATCTTTGAGACTAATCTAGATAGCTAGAGAAATATATTTGGATTATAATGTACAGATTATTTAATATTTGTGATTTTTTTATTATTATTTTTATCAACTAAAAATGATACATTAACTAAAATACATATAAAATAATACTACTTTTCCATGCTATACCAGAGGACGGAGTGCCTGTCATTAATTAATTTATTAATTTATAACATTTTAGATATTTATTCAGCAGTGGGTGCCCCGAGGACAGTGCACATTACTCCAGAAGTATAGGAAGGTTGAGCCATTGTAATAACACATCAGAAATTTTCTCAAATATGATTATAGGAATATAGGTACTGTATATTGGTTGAGACCTTTGAATCAGCTTAGCAACTGATGGTAACTACAGTAATTCAAAAGTAGCAATCAATATGGAAAAATGGTCACCATAGCAAAATAGAAAAAGGCCAATATGAACTCTCATAGACGGAATGTATGAAGCATGTATGAAAGAAATTTGGGCACAAGTCCTGTTCTGTGCCAAAATTTGCAACTTTAGTTTTTACCTATCAGTCTCTCCACATAGGGAATGGGCGGGAGTGAGTGGGTCATGGACTGGACCTCTGCAGCCCAACTCATTTAAACACATGTGCTCCAGAACAGAACTGCCATAGATGTGCCAATAATTATTAACAAGTCTTACACAATGGTTTAACCCCTAATGACACGGCCATATTTCACCTTAAGGCAGTGTTTCGCAACCAGTGTGCCTCCAGTTGTTGCAAAACTACATCTCCCAGCATGCCCGCACAGTCAAAGGCTGTCAAGGCATGCTGGGAGTTGTAGTTTTGCAACAGCTGGAGGCACACTGGTTGGGAAACACTGCCTTAAGGACCAGGCCATTTTTGCAAATTTCCAAGTTTCAATTTCTCTACTTCTATAATACATAGTAATACCTCAAAAAATAGTTATTACTTTACATTCCCCATATGTTTACTTCATGTTTGGATAATTTTGGGAATGCCATTTTATTTTTTGGGGATGTTATAAGGCTTAGAAGTTTAGAAGCAAATCTTGAAATTTTTCAGAAATTTTCAAAAACCCACTTTTTAAGGACCAGTTCAGGTCTGAAGTCACTTTGCGAGGCTTACATAATAGAAACCACCCAAAAATGACCCCATTCTAAAACTACACCCCTCAAGGTATTCAAAACTGATTTTACAAATGCCATTAACCCTTTAGGTGTTCCACAAGAGTTAATGGCAAATGGAAATAACATTTCAGAATTTAGATTTCCATTTTATACATTTTTTTCCAGTAACAAAGCAAGGGTTAACAGCCAAACAAAACTCAATATTTATTGCCCTGATTCTGTAGTTTTTAGAAACACACCATATGTGTCGTAAACAACTGTACGGGTATACGGTAGGGCGTAGAGGGAAAGGTGCGCCGTGTGGTTTTTGGAAGGCAGATTTTGCTGGACTGGTTTATTTACACCATGTCCCATTTGAAGCCCCCCTGATACACCCCTAGAGTAGAAACTCCATAAAAGTGACCCCATCTAAGAAACTACACCCCTCAAGGTATTCAAAACCGATTTAAAAAAAAAGAAAAAAGCCCCCCAAAAATGTGGAAAAAAAAAAAAGGTTCAAACTTGCTGATCAGCGGTCTGAAGCTGATCAGCGGTGGGGTGGGCAATGCGCTGGCAGTGGCCGGACGCTAAGAGTGCCGGCCACAGTTAGCGCATGCATAAAAAATAAACAAAGGACAAAAAAAATGTGTGTAGAGGGGGTGGGTGGCCGGGGGAGGCAAGCTTCAGCACCCCTGGTGGGTCTAGGGCAGTGGTGGCGAACCTATGGCACGGGTGCCAGAGGTGGCACTCAGAGTTCTCTCTGTGGGCACCCGCACCCTGGAAAAAAGTCTATGGTGTACCAATATGCCTTAGGCTTTTCCTACCATTCATCAGCGCAGGACGCACTATGAACAGCGCAGGCATCGCACTGAATGTAGGCAGGCTATTATACTTAAATGATTACGTACATGGAAGATATACTATATTGGTTTTCAGGTTGAATTGCCGTGTTGGCACTTTGCGATAAAAAGGTGAGTATTGGGATGCAGTTTGGGCACTCGGTCTGTAAAAGGTTCGCCATCACTGGTCTAGGGTCACACAGCTGAGTGTTCTGTGGACCCCAGACACCCGATCAGGGTGATGCAAAAATAAAACTTTTTTTTTTCTAAACTTTCCCTGACTATCCCTACCTATCTAAGCTCTCCCTAACCTGTCCCTTAGTACCTTTATAGTGCCAGATGGCACTATGGTGGCTCAGTGGGGGGTGCTGGGCTCACTGGGCTCTGGAGCTGTATGACGATGCTCCTCTCTCTCTTGGCTCCGGACACAGAAAGGAGGAGGAGGCAGAGCTGCATTTAGTTAAACCCCCCGCCCGCCCTACAGCCAATCGGAAGCGATCCTGAGAGGTGATATCACCATCCCCTCTCAGGAACTAAGGATGGTGATTGGTGGTGTATTATCACACCACCGATCACCATCCTATTCCAGGTTATCAGGTCAACAGAGACCCGAATGACCCGGAAACGCAACAAACCGCAGGTCTGAATTGACATGCAGTTTGCCGCGATCGGCGATATGGGGGTTCACAGGACCCCTCTCTGCATTGTCCCAGGGTGCCAGCTGATTGATTTCAGCAGGCACCCAGTTCCGATCACCGTCGCCCTATGTCTTTAAGTACCGAGACATCAGGGCGTACAGGTACTCCCTGTGTCCATAACAGGTTAAGAAATACCAGTCTTAATACATTCCCCTCTAGAGCTTAGACTACTTCCACATCTGCGCTTTCCCTTTCTGCTATTGAGATCCTTCAGAGGATCTCAATAGAGGAGGAAAATGCTTTTGTTTTGTCCCCATTCATTGCCAATGAGGACAAAACTAAACTGAATAAAATGAAATGCTCCAGAATGCATTCCATTCCATTTGGTTGCACTCCCATCGTGGATAGAATAATGCTGCAAGCAGCGTTTTTCTGTCCGCTATATGGTGCGGAGCAAGACGGATCTGTCATGACTAGAGTTGAGCGAACACCTGGATGTTCGGGTTCGAGAAGTTCGGCCGAACATCCCGGAAATGTTCGGGTTCGGGATCCGAACCCGATCCGAACTTCGTCCCGAACCCGAACCCCATTGAAGTCAATGGGGACCCGAACTTTTCGGCACTAAAAAGGCTGTAAAACAGCCCAGGAAAGAGCTAGAGGGCTGCAAAAGGCAGCAACATGTAGGTAAATCCCCTGCAAACAAATGTGGATAGGGAAATGAATTAAAATAAAAATTAAATAAATAAAAATTAACCAAAATCAATTGGAGAGAGGTTCCATAGCAGAGAATCTGGCTTCCCGTCACCCACCACTGGAACAGTCCATTCTCAGATATTTAGGCCCCGGCACCCAGGCAGAGGAGAGAGGTCCCGTAACAGAGAATCTGTCTTCATGTCAGCAGAGAATTAGTCTGCATGTCATAGCAGAGAATGAGGCTTCACGTCAGCCACCACTGCAACAGTCCATTGGCATATATTTAGGCCCAGCACCCAGGCAGAGGAGGGAGGTCCCGTAACAGAGAATCTGTCTTCATGTCAGCAGAGAATTAGTCTGCATGTCATAGCAGAGAATGAGGCTTCACGTCAGCCACCACTGCAACAGTCCATTGGCATATATTTAGGCCCAGCACCCAGGCAGAGGAGGGAGGTCCCGTAACAGAGAATCTGTCTTCATGTCAGCAGAGAATTAGTCTGCATGTCATAGCAGAGAATGAGGCTTCACGTCAGCCACCACTGCAACAGTCCATTGGCATATATTTAGGCCCAGCACCCAGGCAGAGGAGGGAGGTCCCGTAACAGAGAATCTGTCTTCATGTCAGCAGAGAATTAGTCTGCATGTCATAGCAGAGAATGAGGCTTCACGTCAGCCACCACTGCAACAGTCCATTGGCATATATTTAGGCCCAGCACACACACAGGCAGAGGAGAGAGGTCCCGTAACAGAGAATCTGGCTTCATGTCAGCAGAGAATCAGTCTGCATGTCATAGCAGAGAATGAGGCTTCACGTCAGCCACCACTGCAACAGTCCATTGGCATATATTTAGGCCCAGCACCCAGGCAGAGGAGGGAGGTCCCGTAACAGAGAATCTGTCTTCATGTCAGCAGAGAATTAGTCTGCATGTCATAGCAGAGAATGAGGCTTCACGTCAGCCACCACTGCAACAGTCCATTGGCATATATTTAGGCCCAGCACCCAGGCAGAGGAGGGAGGTCCCGTAACAGAGAATCTGTCTTCATGTCAGCAGAGAATTAGTCTGCATGTCATAGCAGAGAATGAGGCTTCACGTCAGCCACCACTGCAACAGTCCATTGGCATATATTTAGGCCCAGCACACACACAGGCAGAGGAGAGAGGTCCCGTAACAGAGAATCTGGCTTCATGTCAGCAGAGAATCAGTCTGCATGTCATAGCAGAGAATGAGGCTTCACGTCAGCCACCACTGCAACAGTCCATTGGCATATATTTAGGCCCAGCACACACACAGGCAGAGGAGAGAGGTCCCGTAACAGAGGATCTGGCTTCATGTCAGCAGAGAATCAGTCTGCATGTCATAGCAGAGAATCAGGCTTCACGTCAGCCACCACTGCAACAGTCCATTGTCATAAATTTAGGCCCAGCACCCAGGCAGAGGAGAGAGGTCCCGTAACAGACAATCTGGCTTCATGTCAGCAGAGAATTAGTCTGCATGTCATAGCAGAGAATGAGGCTTCACGTCAGCCACCACTGCAACAGTCCATTGGCATATATTTAGGCCTAGCACACAGGCAGAGGAGAGAGGTCCCGTAACAGACAATCTGGCTTCATGTCAGCAGAGAATCAGTCTGCATGTCATAGCAGAGAATGAGGCTTCACGTCACCCACCACTGCAACAGTCCATTGGCATATATTTAGGCCTAGCACACAGGCAGAGCAGAGAGGTCCCGTAACAGACAATCTGGCTTCATGACAGCAGAGAATCAGTCTGCATGTCATAGCAGAGAATGAGGCTTCACGTCACCCACCACTGCAACAGTCCATTGGCATATATTTAGGCCTAGCACACAGGCAGAGCAGAGAGGTCCCGTAACAGACGATCTGGCTTCATGTCAGCAGAGAATCAGTCTGCATGTCATAGCAGAGAATGAGGCTTCACGTCAGCCACCACTGCAACAGTCCATTGGCATATATTTAGGCCTAGCACACAGGCAGAGGAGAGAGGTCCCGTAACAGACAATCTGGCTTCATGTCAGCAGAGAATCAGTCTGCATGTCATAGCAGAGAATGAGGCTTCACGTCACCCACCACCGCAACAGTCCATTGGCATATATTTAGGCCCAGCACCCAGGCAGAGGAGGGAGGTCCCGTAACAGAGAATCTGTCTTCATGTCAGCAGAGAATTAGTCTGCATGTCATAGCAGAGAATGAGGCTTCACGTCAGCCACCACTGCAACAGTCCATTGGCATATATTTAGGCCCAGCACCCAGGCAGAGGAGGGAGGTCCCGTAACAGAGAATCTGTCTTCATGTCAGCAGAGAATTAGTCTGCATGTCATAGCAGAGAATGAGGCTTCACGTCAGCCACCACTGCAACAGTCCATTGGCATATATTTAGGCCCAGCACCCAGGCAGAGGAGGGAGGTCCCGTAACAGACAATCTGGCTTCATGTCAGCAGAGAATCAGTCTGCATGTCATAGCAGAGAATGAGGCTTCACGTCACCCACCACTGCAACAGTCCATTGGCATATATTTAGGCCCAGCACCCAGGCAGAGGAGGGAGGTCCCGTAACAGAGAATCTGTCTTCATGTCAGCAGAGAATTAGTCTGCATGTCATAGCAGAGAATGAGGCTTCACGTCAGCCACCACTGCAACAGTCCATTGGCATATATTTAGGCCCAGCACCCAGGCAGAGGAGGGAGGTCCCGTAACAGAGAATCTGTCTTCATGTCAGCAGAGAATTAGTCTGCATGTCATAGCAGAGAATGAGGCTTCACGTCAGCCACCACTGCAACAGTCCATTGGCATATATTTAGGCCCAGCACACACACAGGCAGAGGAGAGAGGTCCCGTAACAGAGAATCTGGCTTCATGTCAGCAGAGAATCAGTCTGCATGTCATAGCAGAGAATGAGGCTTCACGTCAGCCACCACTGCAACAGTCCATTGGCATATATTTAGGCCCAGCACACACACAGGCAGAGGAGAGAGGTCCCGTAACAGAGGATCTGGCTTCATGTCAGCAGAGAATCAGTCTGCATGTCATAGCAGAGAATCAGGCTTCACGTCAGCCACCACTGCAACAGTCCATTGTCATAAATTTAGGCCCAGCACCCAGGCAGAGGAGAGAGGTCCCGTAACAGACAATCTGGCTTCATGTCAGCAGAGAATTAGTCTGCATGTCATAGCAGAGAATGAGGCTTCACGTCAGCCACCACTGCAACAGTCCATTGGCATATATTTAGGCCTAGCACACAGGCAGAGGAGAGAGGTCCCGTAACAGAGAATCTGGCTTCATGTCAGCAGAGAATCAGTCTGCATGTCATAGCAGAGAATGAGGCTTCACGTCACCCACCACTGCAACAGTCCATTGGCATATATTTAGGCCTAGCACACAGGCAGAGGAGAGGTTCATTCAACTTTGGGTAGCCTCGCAATATAATGGTAAAATGAAAATAAAAATAGGATTGAATGAGGAAGTGCCCTGGAGTCCAATAATATATGGTTATGGGGAGGTAGTTAATGTCTAATCTGGACAAGGGACGGACAGGTCCTGTGGGATCCATGCCTGGTTCATTTTTATGAACGTCAGCTTGTCCACATTGGCTGTAGACAGGCGGCTGCGTTTGTCTGTAATGACGCCCCCTGCCGTGCTGAATACACGTTCAGACAAAACGCTGGCTGCCGGGCAGGCCAGCACCTCCAAGGCATAAAAGGCTAGCTCTGGCCACGTGGACAATTTAGAGACCCAGAAGTTGAATGGGGCCGAACCATCAGTCAGTACGTGGAGGGGTGTGCACACGTACTGTTCCACCATGTTAGTGAAATGTTGCCTCCTGCTAACACGTTGCGTATCAGGTGGTGGTGCAGTTAGCTGTGGCGTGTTGACAAAAGTTTTCCACATCTCTGCCATGCTAACCCTGCCCTCAGAGGAGCTGGCCGTGACACAGCTGCCTTGGCGACCTCTTGCTCCTCCTCTGCCTTGGCCTTGGGCTTCCACTTGTTCCCCTGTGACATTTGGGAATGCTCTCAGTAGCGCGTCTACCAACGTGCGCTTGTACTCGCGCATCTTCCTATCACGCTCCAGTGCAGGAAGTAAGGTGGGCACATTGTCTTTGTAGCGTGGATCCAGCAGGGTGGCAACCCAGTAGTCCGCACAGGTTAAAATGTGGGCAACTCTGCTGTCGTTGCGCAGGCACTGCAGCATGTAGTCGCTCATGTGTGCCAGGCTGCCCAGGGGTAAGGACAAGCTGTCCTCTGTGGGAGGCGTATCGTCATCGTCCTGCCTTTCCCCCCAGCCACGCACCAGTGATGGACCCGAGCTGCGTTGGGTGCCACCCCGCTGTGACCATGCTTCATCCTCATCCTCCTCCACCTCCTCCTCATCCTCGTCCTCCTCGTCCTCCAGTAGTGGGCCCTGGCTGGCCACATTTGTACCTGGCCTCTGCTGTTGCCAAAAACCTCCCTCTGAGTCACTTCGAAGAGACTGGCCTGAAAGTGCTAAAAATGACCCCTCTTCCTCCTCCTCCTCCTCCTCCTGGGCCACCTCCTCTTCCATCATCGCCCTAAGTGTTTTCTCAAGGAGACATAGAAGTGGTATTGTAACGCTGATAACGGTGTCATCGCCACTGGCCATGTTGGTGGAGTACTCGAAACAGCGCAACAGGGCACACAGGTCTCGCATGGAGGCCCAGTCATTGGTGGTGAAGTGGTGCTGTTCTGTAGTGCGACTGACCCGTGCGTGCTGCAGCTGAAACTCCACTATGGCCTGCTGCTGCTCGCACAGTCTGTCCAGCATGTGCAAGGTGGAGTTCCACCTGGTGGGCACGTCGCATATGAGGCGGTGAGCGGGAAGGCCGAAGTTACGCTGTAGCGCAGACAGGCGAGCAGCAGCAGGATGTGAACGCCGGAAGCGCGAACAGACGGCCCGCACTTTATGCAGCAGCTCTGACATGTCGGGGTAGTTGTGAATGAACTTCTGCACCACCAAATTCAGCACATGCGCCAAGCAAGGGATGTGCGTCAAATTGGCTAGTCCCAGAGCTGCAACGAGATTTCGCCCATTATCACACACCACCAGGCCGGGCTTGAGGCTCACCGGCAGCAACCACTCGTCGGTCTGTTGTTCAATACCCCGCCACAACTCCTGTGCGGTGTGGGGCCTGTCCCCCAAACATATGAGTTTCAGAATGGCCTGCTGACGTTTACCCCGGGCTGTGCTGAAGTTGGTGGTGAAGGTGTGTGGCTGACTGGATGAGCAGGTGGAAGAAGAGGAGGAGGAAGCCGAGAAGGAGGAGGTGGCAACAGGAGGCAAAGAATGTTGCCCTGCGATCCTTGGCGGCGGAAGGACGTGCGCCAAACAGCTCTCCGCCTGGGGCCCAGCTGCCACTACATTTACCCAGTGTGCAGTTAGGGAGATATAGCGTCCCTGGCCGTGCTTACTGGTCCACGTATCTGTGGTTAGGTGGACCTTGCTACAGATGGCGTTGCGCAGTGCACACTTGATTTTATCGGATACTTGGTTGTGCAGGGAAGGCACGGCTCTCTTGGAGAAGTAGTGCCGGCTGGGAACAACATACTGTGGGACAGCAAGCGACATGAGCTGTTTGAAGCTGTCTGTGTCCACCAGCCTAAATGACAGCATTTCATAGGCCAGTAGTTTAGAAATGCTGGCATTCAGGGCCAGGGATCGAGGGTGGCTAGGTGGGAATTTACGCTTTCTATCAAATGTTTGTGAGATGGAGAGCTGAACGCTGGCGTGTGACATGGTTGAGACGCTTGGTGACGGAGGTGGTGGTGGTGGTGTTGGTGGTACATCCCCTGTTTGCTGGGCGGCAGGTGCCAACGTTCCTCCAGAGGCGGAGGAAGAGGCCGAGGCGGCAGCAGCAGAATAGGCCGAGGCGGCAGCAGCAGAAGAGGTAGCAGGGGGAGCCTGAGTGACTTCCTTGGTTTTAAGGTGTTTACTCCACTGCAGTTCATGCTTTGCATGCAGGTGCCTGGTCATGCAGGTTGTGCTCAGGTTCAGAACGTTAATGCCTCGCTTCAGGCTCTGATGGCACAGCGTGCAAACCACTCGGGTCTTGTCGTCAGCACATTGTTTGAAGAAGTGCCATGCCAGGGAACTCCTTGAAGCTGCCTTTGGGGTGCTCGGTCCCAGATGGCGGCGGTCAGTAGCAGGCGGAGTCTCTTGGCGGCGGGTGTTCTGCTTTTGCCCACTGCTCCCTCTTTTGCTACGCTGTTGGCTCGGTCTCACCACTGCCTCTTCCTCCGAACTGTGAAAGTCAGTGGCACGACCTTCATTCCATGTGGGGTCTAGGACCTCATCGTCCCCTGCATCGTCTTCCACCCAGTCTTGATCCCTGACCTCCTGTTCAGTCTGCACACTGCAGAAAGACGCAGCAGTTGGCACCTGTGTTTCGTCATCATCAGAGACATGCTGAGGTGGTATTCCCATGTCCTCATCATCAGGAAACATAAGTGGTTGTGCGTCAGTGCATTCTATGTCTTTCACCGCTGGGGAAGGGCTAGGTGGATGCCCTTGGGAAACCCTGCCAGCGGAGTCTTCAAACAGCATAAGAGACTGCTGCATAACTTGAGGCTGAGACAGTTTCCCTGGTATGCATGGGGGTGATGTGACAGACTGATGGGGTTGGTTTTCAGGCGCCATCTGTGCGCTTTCTGCAGAAGACTGGGTGGGAGATAATGTGAACGTGCTGGATCCACTGTCGGCCACCCAATTGACTAATGCCTGTACCTGCTCAGGCCTTACCATCCTTAGAACGGCATTGGGCCCCACCATATATCGCTGTAAATTCTGGCGGCTACTGGGACCTGAGGTAGTTGGTACACTAGGACGTGTGGATGTGGCAGAACGGCCACGTCCTCTCCCAGCACCAGAGGGTCCACTAACACCACCACGACCATGTCCACGTCCGCGTCCCTTACTAGATGTTTTTCTCATTGTTATGGTTCACCACAACAACAAATATATTATTTGGCCCAATGTATTGTATTCAAATTCAGCGGGATATAAATTTGAGGCCTAGTATTTAGGCGCTGGGTGACCGGTATGGATTTAGTGACAGAATTAGACTTGGAAATGCACAGAAGCGTGTGTGTGTGAAGTTATTCTGAATGACCCAATGTGCACCTTGAATATTATATACCCTTTTAGGGATAGATTTCAAATAGCTCTGATATAGCAGAAACCACTAAATTATGAAATTGCTAAATTGGGAATTGTATTTCAACCCAGAACAAGAAATGTGCTTGAACGGACACTAAATAACTCGCCCAGCTACAGCACTAACGAGAGATTTAGCAGGATATAAATTTGAGGCCTAGTATTTAGGCGCTGGGTGACAGGTATGGGTTTAGTGACAGAATTAGACTTGGAAATACACAGTAGCGGGTGTGTGTGAAGTTATTCTGAATGACCCAATGTGCACCTTGAATATTATATACCCTTTTAGGGATAGATTTCAAATAGCTCTGATATAGCAGAAACCACTAAATTATGAAATTGCTAAATTGGGAATTGTATTTCAACCCAGAACAAGAAATGTGCTTGAACGGACACTAAATAACTCGCCCAGCTACAGCACTAACGAGAGATTTAGCAGGATATAAATTTGAGGCCTAGTATTTAGGCGCTGGGTGACAGGTATGGGTTTAGTGACAGAATTAGACTTGGAAATACACAGTAGCGGGTGTGTGTGAAGTTATTCTGAATGTCCCTATGTGCACCTTCAATATGATCTACCCTTTTAGGATAGATTTCAAATAGCTCTGATATAGCAGAAACCACTAAATTATGAAATTGCTAAATTGGGAATTGTATTTCAACCCAGAACAAGAAATGTGCTTGAACGGACACTAAATAACTCGCCCAGCTACAGCACTAACGAGAGATTTAGCAGGATATAAATTTGAGGCCTAGTATTTAGGCGCTGGGTGACAGGTATGGGTTTAGTGACAGAATTAGACTTGGAAATACACAGTAGCGGGTGTGTGTGAAGTTATTCTGAATGACCCAATGTGCACCTTGAATATTATATACCCTTTTAGGGATAGATTTCAAATAGCTCTGATATAGCAGAAACCACTAAATTATGAAATTGCTAAATTGGGAATTGTATTTCAACCCAGAACAAGAAATGTGCTTGAACGGACACTAAATAACTCGCCCAGCTACAGCACTAAGGACAGATTTAGCTGGATATAAATTTGAGGCCTAGTATTTAGGCGCTGGGTGACAGGTATGGGTTTAGTGACAGAATTAGACTTGGAAATACACAGTAGCGGGTGTGTGTGAAGTTATTCTGAATGTCCCTATGTGCACCTTCAATATGATCTACCCTTTTAGGGATAGATTTCAAATAGCTCTGATATAGCAGAAACCACTAAATTATGAAATTGCTAAATTGGGAATTGTATTTCAACCCAGAACAAGAAATGTGCTTGAACGGACACTAAATAACTCGCCCAGCTACAGCACTAACGAGAGATTTAGCAGGATATAAATTTGAGGCCTAGTATTTAGGCGCTGGGTGACAGGTATGGGTTTAGTGACAGAATTAGACTTGGAAATACACAGTAGCGGGTGTGTGTGAAGTTATTCTGAATGACCCAATGTGCACCTTGAATATTATATACCCTTTTAGGGATAGATTTCAAATAGCTCTGATATAGCAGAAACCACTAAATTATGAAATTGCTAAATTGGGAATTGTATTTCAACCCAGAACAAGAAATGTGCTTGAACGGACACTAAATAACTCGCCCAGCTACAGCACTAACGAGAGATTTAGCAGGATATAAATTTGAGGCCTAGTATTTAGGCGCTGGGTGACAGGTATGGGTTTAGTGACAGAATTAGACTTGGAAATACACAGTAGCGGGTGTGTGTGAAGTTATTCTGAATGACCCAATGTGCACCTTGAATATTATATACCCTTTTAGGGATAGATTTCAAATAGCTCTGATATAGCAGAAACCACTAAATTATGAAATTGCTAAATTGGGAATTGTATTTCAACCCAGAACAAGAAATGTGCTTGAACGGACACTAAATAACTCGCCCAGCTACAGCACTAAGGACAGATTTAGCTGGATATAAATTTGAGGCCTAGTATTTAGGCGCTGGGTGACAGGTATGGGTTTAGTGACAGAATTAGACTTGGAAATGCACAGTAGCGGGTGTGTGAAGTTATTCTGAATGTCCCTATGTGCACCTTCAATATGATCTACCCTTTTAGGGATAGATTTCAAATAGCTCTGATATAGCAGAAACCACTAAATTATGAAATTGCTAAATTGGGAATTGTATTTCAACCCAGAACAAGAAATGTGCTTGAACGGACACTAAATAACTCGCCCAGCTACAGCACTAAGGACAGATTTAGCTGGATATAAATTTGAGGCCTAGTATTTAGGCGCTGGGTGACAGGTATGGGTTTAGTGACAGAATTAGACTTGGAAATGCACAGTAGCGGGTGTGTGAAGTTATTCTGAATGACCCTATGTGCACCTTGAATATTATATACCCTTTTAGGGATAGATTTCAAATAGCTCTGATACAGCAGAAACCACTAAATTTTTAAATTGCTAAATTGGGAATTGTATTTCAACCCAGAACAAAAAATGTGCTTTGACGGACACTAAATAACTTTCCCAGCCACAACAGGACAGCGGTAACGAGAGATTTAGCGGGATATAAATTTGAGGCCTAGTATTTAGGCGCTGGGTGACCGGTATGGATTTAGTGACAGAATTAGACTGGGATATGGCCAAAAAATAACCACACTATTGCTGGTTAAATGCACTTGGTGATGGGCGCAGCTTGCCCCTGATGTAGTATATGGCCAAAAAATGAACAGACTATTGCTGGTTAAATGCACTTGGTGTCACAGCTTGACCAACCACACTACTGAGGGTTAAATGCACTTGGTGACGGGCGCAGCTTGCCCCTGATTTAGTATATGGCCAAAAAATGAACAGACTATTGCTGGTTAAATGCACTTGGTGTGATAGCTTGACCAACCACACTACTGAGGGTTAAATGCACTTGGTGTGACAGCTTCACCCTGATGTAGGCTTTAGCCAAAAAACAACCACACCATTGAGGGTTAAATGCACTTGGTCGCAGCTTGTGCTGGCGCACCACAAGACACAAAATGGCCGCCGATCACCCCAGAAAAATGTGACTGACAAACGGTCTGGGCAGCCTAAAAACAGTGAGCAATTGAGGATCAGCAGCTCAATGATCCACAGCTGCAGATCGATCAGTTAATCAAGTCCTTTGGAGGAGTTAATCTGCCTAATCTCGCCCTACTGTCGCAGCCGCAACCTCTCCCTACGCTAATCAGAGCAGAGTGACGGGCGGCGCTATGTGACTCCAGCTTAAATAGAGGCTGGGTCACATGGTGCTCTGGCCAATCACAGCCATGCCAATAGTAGGCATGGCTGTGATGGCCTCTTGGGGCAAGTAGTATGACGCTTGTTGATTGGCTGCTTTGCAGCCTTTCAAAAAGCGCCAAGAAAGCGTCACAAAAGCGCGAAGAAAGCGACGAACACCGAACCCGAACCCGGACTTTTACGAAAATGTCCGGGTTCGGGTCCGTGTCACGGACACCCCAAAATTCGGTACGAACCCGAACTATACAGTTCGAGTTCGCTCATCCCTAGTCATGACACAAAATATAAGTCACTTTTTAGAGACTGATCTGTCTTAGATATTTTAGAGATAATATAACCAGATCCGTTCAGGACGGATGCAGACGGTTGTATTATTATGACAGAAGCATTTTTTGCTGATCCATTATGGATCCAGCAAAAACACTGGTGTGAAAGTAACCTTATTTAGGTGATTTTAACTACTGATTTAAAATGCATCTGTCAGCAGACTTGTACCTATGAAACTGACCGACATGTTTCATGTGTGCTTGGCAGCTAAAGGCATCTGTGTTGGTCCCATGTTCATATGTGTCCGCATTGCTGAGAAAAATAAAGTTTTAATTCATGCAAATGAGCCTCTAGGAGCAACAGGGGTGTTGCTGTTATACCTAGAGGTTTGGCTCCTTGCAACTGTTGCGCCCTCTCCACTTTCATTGACAGGACCAGGTGTGATGATGTTTTCACTGCCTGGTCCTGTCGACCAAAGTGGTGAGGGTGCAGCAGTACAGGGCAGGCAGTGTTATCCAGGAATGCCAGATCCAGAGAACCCTGGCAGGCTGTTCTCTGCCGAAACAGCCTGCCAGAGAGCACGGCAGTAGATGTGAAACTAGTCAAACTAAATATATCTTCCCAATCCCTACAACTCTCTCTGTAAGACCCGAACTCTACTGCTTCTTTGTGTCTAATTGATGTGACAGATATCTCCAATTTGATCAGTGACTGAGCTGAGTGTCTCTGCTTAGGCCCTTACATAGTACCTATTGCACAAGTCAATAGTGTCCCTCCTAATTAGCTGTAAGCTGGACTGCAAGACATTTTGGGCAAGAATGCCGTCTAGGACCCCACCTGAGGTCATGTAATCCTACATCTTTGTCTTCCCTGCCCTGTTTCCCTCTCTACTGTACTGAATTTGATGTGTAAAATGGTGGGCAACATTGTGCGCAATTCACCAAAATCAAATTGCCAAGATTCAGTACAATGACTTATGCACAGGTCACAGAGCATGCCTAGAAAAATCTCACATAGAAGTATATGAGGTCCCTTCCAGACCATTGTGTCCATGGCCCATGTGGCTGCCGTAAAGCAATTTTCTTAATCTTTCTAAATGCTGTTAAGAACAGCCCAGGCAAGATGGCCTCCCCCATAATAATGTTCAAGAAATATAATAATAAAATAAAAATCTGCATTTAGAAAATAAAACCAGATTAGAAAAAAAGGATGTGTTGCTATCTGGTTTGATTCTGGTAGATAAAATTTTTGGTGACACACTATTTTTTAAGAGAACTGAATAATCTTCTTTTTGAAATATAGTGAAGATTAATTTAGCACACTGAACATAGCTGTCCAATCAAAATCCTCTGTGCCCTATATTTTATATACAGATGTAGTAGAGTTAACACACATGCTTAATGAGACTTGTTATCTAATTGCTTTACAATGGCTTTTGTTTCACGGTAACACGATGAGCTAAGAAATTTGAGTTATGAGTTTGTGTGTTAAACCTGCTACATCTGGATGTGGGCCAACAGACGGGGATGTGACAGCTAATTGTTTATACTGTAGAGAACACTGTGGCCCAGACTTACAATCCAGGTGGTGGAGGTTGGGGGAGAGAAAAATGCACCACCCACTCACCAGGGAACCAGCTCAACTCACAGTCAGCACCCACATCAAAGCATACAGGAATGTACAGCCTGACGTGGCAGTACCAAGCAGAGAGGAAGGAAGCTGTCTCATCCAAACCCACTCCACAGTGTAGCAGAAAGCGGCTCCTGCTACACTAACCTGTTCGTTTGGCAGAGATGTACAGCATGATGTGGGCAGTACTAACCTGGGGAGGAGGCAGTGTTCAGCGCTGGGCACAATGGCTCCTGCTGCATTCAGCACCCAAATAAAAGTGCTGTACAAGACTGTATAGTGTGATATGGGTTTGTTGTAGCATCTGACCTATGAACAAATCATTTACATTATAATCTCTTAATCAATGATTATGAATTATTGGATATTATTTTATATTTAATGTACACATTGGGCTCCCTGCTATGTGGAAGTCTCAGAATAGCATACTGATGTGAAACCCGGTAAGTCACCGGCTCACAACAAATGGACCTTGCTCTGCGCAATGCAGCGCAAGGCAAGGGGAGCATGGGAGAAAGGAAATGCTCTGATTCTCCCTTAGTACATGGTAAAGGAGTGAAGGAGAGCTTATATCCAGGTTTAGCCCTGATCCCAGACAACTCCTTTAAGATGTATACATAATAGTTAGTCTGCTGGGAAGTAGGATTGCAACTTTTTTAAACCATAATAGTGGAGTAAAACATTTGGTAGATGTTCTTTAATGAACAATAAAGGAAGAAAAAATGCCAAAATGATCCCGTAGGCATTACATGAAATCTCCACAGTTCCATATTATACATAATTCCGCATCTGGTAGAGCACATTAACGGTACAATTATTTTTTCATATGGTACCTTCCATTTCAATGCATGAGCAAAATAAAATCCTGAAATCATATAGGTATAGAATGGGCCCAGATGTTCTTATGAAACAGTCATGTGCACGAGGCATAGAACTAGAAAATGTATTGTACAGTACAATAGATATTGATATTTAATGTGCATGAAATTGATCTTTAACCCTAAATGATTCAGTGATATCATACTCAGGAAATTAGATAAATTACATATATTTCAGCTTCACAATGACAATGTCAACAATAATTATAATTAAGATATGTACTTATGATTTCTGATCTATATTTCCCTATTATGCCTGATTTTAAACATCTAGCAGCACTTGGCAAGACCTTGGTATATTTGCATTGCTACTTTTTAATGAGATCTCACAGGTTTATTATATTCCTTACAGGACTTAGTCGTTTATTTTCTTGCTCTTGCCAAGAAAATTAGATTCTTTTCAAACATTAATTTTGCATTTAAGTCCCAGGATTAGGCCCGCAAAAATTACACTCAAGATATAAAATATAAAAACTGTAGCATCAAGGAAACATGGAGATGCAAAAATACAGTTAGTTGTACAAAACTGTTTTGGAGAGAGAATATGGAGGAGGTTCAACAGAAAGAAAGCAGAAGCAATTAAGCTAATGCAAATCGGAAGTCAAAAGGTTATAGATATTTCAAGAGCTGAACAATTTACCGTCTGGAAAAAGAGAAGAGCTCTTGCATAAAATGTCTCCCAATTCAGATTTATTATGCTCTTAGTTGTTTTATATGTGATACAATTAGCAGTTGCCAATAAGACTTTTTTTTTCCAAGGACATGGTCATCCCATGCCATCTGTTATTAATTATATTGTCCTTTCTATAGCTTGCTAGAGGGGACAATAAGATGCACCTACGGGTTTCCTTAGCTTATTTTGTGATATGGAAAATAGCAGAGAAAATGAGTTGAAGGCACCTTAGAAAACCCAAAGGTTGTAAGTGGGCAAAAATGATGAAAAATTAAAATAATAATTTATTGGCAATTTTCCTTACAAAATAGCTTCAATTAAAATTTTAATAGAAGGAAGCCAAACTGTATGACAAACCATACATAGCACAATAAAGTCAAGTCAGTGACCTAACTTTGGGACTGGAATGCATAATAAAAGGCCTTAAACAAAAGACCAATAATAATGGTAAAAAAAAAATAAAGGGAGCAAAATAGAGCAGAGAAAATTTATAAGTGAAAACCAGAACAAGGATGAGATCTTTCAAGATCCATTCCTAAGGGTGGACATACACAGTCAATAGCTGTTGGTCAAATGATCGTTTAGCCAACAGCTATCTCTCTCGACTCCCTTTCGGCTCCCCCATACATATCCACATTCGGCTTGGCTAAATATGTATGTATATTTCAGTAGGAAGAGTGAAGAAATCTTCTATCAGACACATCTGGTGGTGGCTTATCTCTCAGGACAACAAAAGGATTGGGCAAATACTGTATATTCACTTAATCTAATCCTTCTCTCCCGCAACATAATCTCTAGGAGGAGAGTCGGGAGTTCCCTGCACAAATTCGATTGTCGCAGTTTTTGACAGGTTAAGCTGCCAATACACTATCTGTATGTGGGGCCTTTAGTTCTCATTCAGATGAATTATATGAAACTCATTCATGCTCTGGACAGCAAAGGCAAGTATTTAAACAGACTGCACTGGAGAGCAGTGCTTTTGGCATTGATATATTTAAAATATCGGTGTATATTACCTCAGATATTTTGTTTATCATTCTCAGGATAACCCCTTTAAATCTAAATTCATTGTAGTTAGCTCTTCCTATGGGTGGCTGCATACAGCCAGAATTCTATAAATTATTTTCTATGACTGTGACACTTATTAGGTAGAGATGAGTGAAGTTATGAAAAATTTGAGTCGGCTTCTTCGCCGAATTTCACTTTTTTTTTTAATTTGTGACAAATTACTTTGTCACAAGGCACATTCCTTTGTATTGAGCGGGTGCAATGATGGGTTCATCACTGATTGCGGCATCTGACATTAAAATTAAGGCCTTTCAGGGGCTAATATGGTTTAAAAAAAAACATACTCACCTTATTCATTTGATTATAGAGAGGCCGTTGCAGCCATTTTGATAGAAGACACTGTGTGAAATCTTGCGCGGTGATATGAGTCATCACCTTGAGCGAGCACAGTGACGTCATCACAGTTGATGTCACTGCTTGTGGCCAGCACAGTGACGAACACTTAACCCCAAGCAAGATTTTGTGGGGTTTCTAAAATCAAGATGGCCGCAACAGCCTCTTTGCGCGCAAATGGATAACATCAATATGTTTTTTTAGGTATTTGATGAAGGGCACTCACTATCTGGAATCACCTCAAGATTGCAATATTTATTTTAAAAACAACATATAATAAAATAACATAAAATAGAAAGTTCATAGACAAAATTAGATAAAAATAATAAAAATAGTAATAATAATGAATATTTTCTATAGAAGAGTTGCCATCGTAGCTTGTACTTTATTTTATCATATATACCACATACATTATGGGGTTAGATTATCACAGAATCACTAGGTGCAGTTTTTTATTCAGTTAATTGTGATATTCATACAGTCCTTGTTGTTCAAATGACTGCTTATTGTCCATAATGTTATAGAGGTATTATAGTGATACTATAGGTATTAAATGTGATGCTTATTATAGACACTGAACAACAATGTAGTTGGTAAATATATGTTGAATGGTATCAGAGCGTATCAAGTTTGTTATTATGGCTGTTGTATTAGGTTTTCTTTCATTTCCCAGTTTTTTCAGACCCCACTGTCCTTGAGTATACAGTATTAAATTACTATTTTTATTATTTTTATCTTGTTTTGTCTATAAATTTTCTATTATGTTATTTTATTATATGTTGTTTTTAAAATCAATATTGCAAGTTTGAGGTGATTTCAGATAGTGAGTGACCTTCATCCAATACCTAAATATTTAATTTAACATATCGGTGACTGGGTGAGTCACAACTGATAGGTGCTCCTGTTCCATAGCAGTAGACAGGGGAGCAATCTCTATACCTATACATCCTATGTTTATTTGTTTTTTACTGACATTTCAGGAAAAATAGATTTGTTACCACGAATCACAAGGAAATTCGGCTTTGCAGCAAATCAAATTTTTCCTGAAATTCGGATGGAAGTCCACATTGGATACTTTGATTCACTCAACAATACTTATATAAGGACACAATATGAAATTATGGTGCACATTAACTTTAGTTAAAAAAAAAAAAAGTAAATTCGGAAGAACTCTCAAGACTTGCTGGCACTTTTGTTATGGGGCACTATAATTTTTGTTCACACCCTTATATCAAGGTGGACATTTCCAATCTGTTTGGCAGAGAAAGAGAGGAGAAATATGAGGTGCTTGATGGAAAGAGCCAGGAGGTGTCTATTGTATTATATGGAGTCTGTCACCTCTCTTAAGATTTTTTAGTTATGGTTGTACTACTGTACATGAAAAGTACTACTGCTGAGTCCTGATTGTTAAGTCATTTGTGCATACTGTACACTCCTATTCCCCCGCTGCATGCCCACAAACTACTACTGAAATACAGTGAGAGGACCCTGAGATTGTGCTCATAAGTTTCTCCCTATTATGTGAGGGCACCTAAGAGGTTTGGTGGTCCAGTGGTTTTCAGATGCACAATAGGTGAATGGGAAGGGGTAGGAAGTTTACACATATAACATTAGTTATACATTAGTTTTCCATTTAAGGCACAGCATTACAGCAGGCTGTTCGAGCAGAGAACTGTAACTATGTGTTAATTATAATGGGGTTCAATTGAGATCGGGCTGCAACTGAGCAAATATTCTGAGAATTGGCTGGACAGATACCACTACACGTATTGGGTTTTTCTCTGGCCGATTCTTGCCAGTCCACACCATAACAGCCAGCTGGAAGGGTTTACTGCATATGTAAAAGAAGGCTTAGCCATTGGGACTCGGCATGAAAAGTACTACTGTATGTATGCAATATTGCACTTAATACTACTTGAGAGAGTTCCCTTCAACAAATTCGCTATGGTGGCATTTTAAATAAATTATAAAAAATGGAAGTTGAAAATTATACATTAAAATCAAGAGTACCTAACTAATAGAGATGGCCTTGTGGTTCGCCCAGCGGCCATTTCGCGGCAAACTTTGCTTGTTCGCTGAACAGGCGACTATATTGCGATGTCCTCCGGTGCCATATTCTTTGCATTGTGTAGAACTTTGACCCATGACACATCCATCAGGTGGGACAGGACAGGCAATAGAGATTTTTGAGCACATGGACACACCCCCTACCCTATAAATAAACCCAATCTGGCCGCCATTTTACATTCAGTCTTTTGCCAGTGTAGGGAGAGGTTGCTGTGTGGAGCAGGGACAGACTGCTAGAGTATAGAGACACCAAACGCTAGCTAATAGGGCCACAAAAGTCCTTTCAAGGACTAGTATAGGTGTGCTATCAACAGGTGTGATATACTGAGGGGTGTGATATACTTATATACTTTCTAACATAGAAAGTTTATTATAGTGCATTTGTATTGTGCAGCAGTAGTGTGCATTTCTGCTACGATACTGCAGCTACACAGAGGGACAAACGCTATTGGAATAACCAATTGCAACTTGTGTATATACCAAAATAAACTGATTGAGGCAGGGGTGTGATATACCCATAATATACTCTATATAATGCATTTGTATTGAGCAGCATTTTTGTGTGGTTCTGCTGAGATACTGCAGCTATACAGAGGGATAAACACTATTGGGAATAAATCATTTCAACTGGTGTGATATACCAGTTTCCCCCCAAAACAACTGATTGAGGCAGGGGTGTGATATACCTATAATATAATTTCTATATAGTGCTTTTGTATTGTGCAGCATTTGTGTGCAGTTCTGCTGAGATACCCAAGCTATACAGAGTGACAAACGCTATTTGAACAAATAATTTCAACTGGTGTGATATAACAAATACTGCTCTTCTATAGGGACTTTTTCACAGGGTCATTTTGAAAATAACAGGCAGATGAAGTGGCTGGCCATTTCGCAGGGGAGGTAGGAGTCGGGCAGGTGCACCAGGCCGGAGCCTAAGTGGGAAGTTGGAGAATGTGCGTGCGATTACATCAAAGGACACACCAGATTTGGTTGAGTGACTCACTTAGCCTTCCGCTTCTTCTCTCTCTGCTGTGTGCACCCCAAAAGACATTACCACCACCACCATAGCCCCTCCACTCGAGTCAGAGAAATTATTTTCCCATCAATTCCCAGACTTTACCGATGTGCAGCCATTCTTGGCATCGGTTCAGGAGGAGGAGGAGGTACAGTAACAACGGCCGCGACCAAGCGGTCTGACGACAGTACACAGATTAGCCCAAGGAGGCTGGTCCCCGCTATTGCTGCCTACTCTGAAATCTCTAATGTCAGTGGTGGTGAAGGTGACGATGATAACATGTCGATGAACGTCACATGGGTGCCCACAAGAGAGGAAAATGAGGAAAGTTCAGAGGGAGAGACGGAGCAGCAGAAAGGGAGGAGAAGGAGGAGAAGCAGGCAGAACTCGCAGTGCACAGGAGGCAAAAAGCAGACTGCAAATGTATCTGGAGTGAGCCATCCACCATGCACGGTCACATCTTGAGCTCTCAGGACGCCGGCACATGGCTCCGCAGTGTGGGCTTTTATTAAAATGTCAGCTGCTGACAATAGTGTTACCATCTGCAGCCTGTGCTGTCAACGCATAAGTCGCGGTAAGACCAAAACTCACCTAGGGACGATTACCTTAAGAAGGCACCTGGCCTTCCATCACCGAGCCCAGATGGAGCAACGCCATCAGAACCCACAAAGCCACACTCCTGGTGCTCCATGTCCTGCCTCTTCTCCTTCTCCTCTCTCCTCCTATTTGTCCTCCACTCCACCATGCCGTTGTCGCGTTCATCTGGCACCAGGCAGACTTCCGTGGCCCAAATATTCGAGCATAAAAAAGTTAAAAAAAAATTTTTACGCTGGATAATCCTCTTGCCCAACGGCTGACTGCTAGCTTGTCGGAACTGCTAGCCCGCCAACTACTGCCAAATAAATTGGTGGACTCGGAGGTCTTTAGAAAATTTGTGGCCATTGACACACGACAATGGAAGGTCCCTGGAAGGAAATATTTCTCCCAGAAGGGCATCCCAGAGCTATATGGCCACGTTCAGCGGCAAGTGAATGTATCTCTGGCACACAGTGTCGGTGCCAAGATACATCTGACCACAGACACGTGGTCTAGCAAACATGGGCAGGAAAGGTACATAACTTTTACTGCCCACTGGGTAAACCTTCTGACGGCAGTCAAGCATGCAATCCGTGGCACCCGTGTGGATTTGGTGTTACCACCACAGATTGCATGCAGGCCTGCCTCTTCTTTTCCTCCTCCTACTCCATCCTCCGTCTCCTCCTTGGCTGACTCCTCCTTTTCCACTGCTACCGCCTCTTCCGCTGCACCCCCCATGCTCCCCAGAACATATTCAATGTGCCAGATGAGACGTTGCCATGCTGCGGCTGTTGTGCCTGGAACCCGCTCTGCGGTCACAGGCCAATTCCACAAAATTTGACAGTTGGTAAAGTGGTGTGCGACAATGGTGCCAATCTGATGAGCACGCTGAAAGGGAATAATGACACACGTGCCGTGCCTGGCACATGTCCGGAACTTAGTCATGCAGCTATTCATTGCCAAATACCCCGGGGTGCAGGACGTTTGCGGCAGGCCAGAAAAATGTCTGCCCATTTTAGAAGATCTTACACGGCCATGGCTCACCTTGCTGACGTTCAGCGATGACACCACTTTCCCGTCAGATGTCTGATTTGTGATGTCCACCTTGTATATGCTCGATGGGCTTCTCCAGCAGAAACGTGCCGTTAACGACTACCTGTACGATCTCTGCGGCAGGACAGGTTCTGGGGAGTTAGTTTTTTTTTCACCACGCCAGTGGCTGCTCATGCACGAGGCATGAAGACTTCTGCGGACTTTTCATGAGATTATCAAACTGGTCAGTCGCAGCCAGGGCGCCATCAGTGACCTCATACCTTACGCCTTCTTTCTGAAGTGTGCATTGCGCCGTGTCATTGATCAAGCCGTCGAGGAGCAGGAGCAGGAAGATGAGGAAGTTGCAATGCTGAATGAATTCCTAGGGGGGCTACTCCATCTGAGACAAGTCAGCAGGAGTCTTAAGGGGTGTCAGTGGAGAATGGTGGCTGGGGGGAGGAGCAAGATGAGCAGGTTTTAAACATTTTGCGGATCCCTGTTGTTGTTTGTGGCTGGGGAGAGGAGACCGAGGACGACATACTCCTGGGCGATGAGCAGGAGCCAGGGCGCTCCACCGCTTCCAATTTAGTGCAAATGGGGGCCTTCATGCTCCAGTGTGAAGAGAGACCCCCGTATAAAAAGCATAAAGGGCAAGAACCAGTACTGGGTGGCAAAGTACTTAGACCCCCGGTGCAAACACAAAATGGCGGACATGTTACAAGCATCACAGAGGGCTGTCAGAATGCAGCATTTGCCGTTGCAGGTATGGCAAAGGAATTTCCACTCATAGCGAAACAGGTGTGGGTACCAATCCTACCGCACCTGCAAGAAGAGAGCTGTTTAAAGATATGTTGGTCACTTCGGATATGAGATCATGCTTGCAGCCAACCCATCGACAGCCGCCCTCTGGATCCAGACTCAGGGAACGCCATAACGACAGGTGTCTGGCTTCATCGGGTTAAAGGCCGATGTGGACGCTCTGAGAAGCGAGGAAGCCCTGGACTACTGGGTGTGCACGCTTGACCTGGGGCAAGAGCTTTCCCAATTTGCCATGGAACGCTTGGCTTGGCCCTCTTCAAGTGTTCTATCCGAAAATACGTTCAGCGCGGCAGGGGGGATAATGACCGATAAGCGCACTCGCCTAGCTCACGACAGTGTGGACTACCTCACACTTCTAAAAATGAATGAGGCATGGATCTCGAAGGAATTTAACACCTGTGACAACCACGTTTGATTGACTTTCCTCATGACAGCCCACAAATATCCACCACCACCCAGAAGAAATAATGGTCCCTATCTGAGGTAAATACAGCGGCATAAAAGGCCTTTTCCGTCCGGTGAATGCCTAATGTTTGGGATCTCGGCGGAATTCAACACCTGTGATGACCACGTGTTATCGGATTTCAGCTATTATCATTTGTTTTTGTTTTTCAAGAGGGGTTATTTCATTAGCCATGTTTTTAATCTAATTTAATATTTTTTGTTCTTTTAAACTTATGTATTTGACATCTATTTTGTACTGGCAAACAGTAAAATTGTTATTCGTTGACCACCTAATGTACCTCCAGCCACATTATCAATTGCGCTTTTCTGTACAGTGAATGAATAATTTTTGGGGCCTGTAGACCACTGGCCTGCTGTAAAATTGATATCCATTGACCGTCTAATATACCTCAGGCCACATAATCACTTGATTATTTATGTATGTTGAATGCATAATTTTGGGGCCCTGGATTCTAACTGGCCAACAGTAAATTTTTTATATGGTGACCTTCTAATGTACCTCCAGCCACATTATCAATTGTTCTTTTCTGTCTGGTGAATGCCTAATGTTTGGGAAATGTACTTGTCACGGCTGAGGATGGGGAAAACCCTCAGCCGTGCGATGCCTCATGATGTTGTGGCTGCTCGGCCAGGAGAACAGGATAGGGAGCAGCTCACCTCCTCAAGCATCCCTAACCTGACCCTAACTCCTACCTGCATGGGCCGACCTTTAAGGTAGGAGAACCCATGTGCAGGAACCTCTGAGCCCTGACTTACCCTCCGCAGATCCCTGAGCTAGGAGCTGGGTAAGACGACCTACTCCTCCAAGGTACGGAGGAGCAGGAGTCTCAATGGCCAAGCTGCTGGGACAAGGGGAACTCATACAACCTTACTGGAATGACAGGCGAACTATTAGTTCCACCAACCTGTCACAGCCTTGCTGACTGGATCCCTGCGCAAACAGGAATCCAGAACCGTAAGCTGCACCAAACACATAGGAAGGTCCCAACAGAACATAACATACAACATCAACACACAGCAAGACATAAACATAAGGACAATATATTTTTCTTTATGACCACAGGGGTGGCTCTCACTGGCAGGTAAAATGCACAGGAGGCTGCTCCAGCCAAGCATGACTGAAGCAACCTACTGAGCCATGCCAAACATCAAGGCTATATAGGGCAAGAAGCCACCCCCACAGTCGGACACACCCAGTGACATCACGCACACACTGGGAAGGGAGTTAACCCTTCCAGCACCACAGAAGGGAAACATCAAATAGGAAAAGTGTCCAACAGTAGCAACACACTGTGGTTGTTGCCGCTGGCAAAGACATGGGTGGCAACCGTGTCCTGGGAGATAGCCCGGAGGCCGGGACACTGCCACCACATGTACAGACAGCCAAACGTTGCCACGGGCAACCACAGTGCAGGAAGAGTGTCAGTGCACACCACACATACTACACAGAGTGCACACAGACATACAACACAGTTAATACAATCCACACACCTAACATAGAGGTTGCTAGGTGCAACCGCATGCACAGCAGGAAAGCTGCCACATACATACGTTGTCAGCGGCAACCACAGGTGAGGCAAATACCACTGCCCTCACCTGTGATTGACAACAAAACAAAACCGCTGACCATTGCATGCAGTTAAAGAGTCACGGTCATAGCCATGGCCGTGACAGTACTACACTGGCCTGCAGTAAAATTGATATTGAATGACCTTCTAATATACAGTGGAATGCGAAAGTTTGGGTAACCTTGTTAATCGTCATGATTTTCCTGTATAAATCGTTGGTTGTTACGATAAAAAATGTCAGTTAAATATATCATATAGGAGACACACAGTGATATTTGAGAAGTGAAATGAAGTTTATTGGTTTTTCAGAAAGTGTGCTATAATTGTTTAAACAAAAATAGGCAGGTGCATAAATTTGGGCACCACAGAAAAGAAATGAAATCAATATTTAGTAGATCCTCCTTTTGCAGAAAATTACAGCCTCTAAACGCTTCCTGTAGGTTCCAATGAGAGTCTGGATTCTGGTTGAAGGTATTTTGGACCAGTCCTCTTTACAAAATATCTTTAGTTCATTCAGGTTTGATGGCTTCCGAGCATGGACAGCTCTCTTTAAGTCGCACCACAGATTTTTAATTATATTCAGGTCTGGAGACTGAGATGGCCATTCCAGAACGTTGTACTTGTTCCTCTGCATAAATGCCTTAGTGGATTTTGAGCAGTGTTTAGGGTCGTTGTCTTGTTGAAAGATCCAGCCCCGGCGCAGCTTCAGCTTTGTCACTGATTCCTGGACATTGGTCTCCAGAATCTGCTGATACTGAGTGGAATCCATGCGTCCCTCAACTTTGACAAGATTCCCAGTCCCTGCACTGGCCACACAGCCCCACAGCATGATGGAACCACCACCATATTTTACTGTAGGTAGCAGGTGTTTTTCTTGCAATGCTGTGTTCGTTTTCCTCCATGCATAACGCCCCTTGTTGTAGGTCATTGGTGCTGGTCTGTGGATTGAAAGACCTACAACATCATCTTGCTGCAGATGGAGTCACTGTGCATCGTTCACCCATTCGGCGCACTTTACACAAGGAGATGCTGTATGTGAGAGTGCTGCAGGGGAAGCCTTTTCTCCGCCCACAGCACAAAAAGTGCCGTTTGAGGTGGGCTAAAGCATATTTGGACAAGCCAGCTTCATTTTGGAATAAGGTGCTGTGGACTGATGAAACTAAAATTGAGTTATTTGGCCATAACATGGGGCGTTATGCATGGAGGAAAAAGAACACAGCATTCCAAGAAAAACACCTGCTACCTACAGTAAAATATGGTGGTGGTTCCATCATGCTGTGGGGCTGTGTGGCCAGTGCAGGGACTGGAAATCTTGTCAAAGTTGAGGGACGCATGGATTCCACTCAGTATCAGCAGATTCTGGAGACCAATGTCCAGGAATCAGTGACAAAGCTCAAGCTGCGCCGGGGCTGGATCTTTCAACAAGACAATAACCCTAAACACTGCTCAAAATCCACTAAGGCATTTATGCAGAGGAACAAGTACAACGTTCTGGAATGGCCATCTCAGTCTCCAGACCTGAATATAATTGAAAATCTGTGGTGCGACTTAAAGAGAGCTGTCCATGCTTGGAAGCTAGCAAACCTGAATGAACTAAAGAGGTTTTGTAAAGAGGACTGGTCCAAAATACCTTCAACCAGAATCCAGACTCTCATTGGAACCTACAGGAAGCGTTTAGAGGCTGTAATTTTCTGCAAAAGGAGGATCTACTAAATATTGATTTCATTTCTTTTTTTGTGGTGCCCAAATTTATGCACCTGCCTAATTTTGTTTCAACAATTATAGCACACTTTCTGTAAATCCATTAAACTTCATTTCACTTCTCAAATATCACTGTGTGTGTCTCCTATATGATATATTTAACTGACATTTTTTATCATAACAACCAACGATTTATACAGGAAAATCATGACGATTAACAAGGTTGCCCAAACTTTTGCATCCCACTGTGTGTATGTGTGTGTGTGTATATATATATATATATATATATATATATATATATAATAATATACAGTAGAGACCAAAAGTTTGGACACACCTTCTCATTCAAAGAGTTTTCTTTATTTTCATGACTATGGAAATTGTAGATTCACACAGAAGGCATCAAAACTATGAATTAACACATGTGGAATTATATACATAACAAAAAAGTGTGAAACAACTGAAAATATGTCATATTCTAGGTTCTTCAAAGTAGCCACCTTTTACTTTGATTACTGCTTTGCACACTCTTGGCATTCTCTTGATAAGCTTTAAGAAGTAGTCACCAGAAATGGTTTTCACTTCACAGGTGTGCCCTGTCAGGTTTAATAAGTGGGATTTCTTGCCTTATAAATGGGGTTGGGACCATCGGTTGCATTGTGGAGAAGTCAGGTGGATACACAGCTGATAGTCCTACTGAATAGACTGTTAGAATTTGTATTATGGCAAGAAAAAAGTAAAGAAAAAAGAGTGTCCATCAATACTTTAAGAAATGAAGGTCAGTCAGTCCGAAAAATTGGGAAAACTTTGAAAGTGCCCCCAAGTGCAGTCACAAAAACCATCAAGAGCTACAAAGAAACTGGCTCACATGCGGACCGCCCCAGGAAAGGAAGACCAAGAGTCACCTCTGCTGCGGAGGATAAGTTCATCCGAGTCACCAGCCTCAGAAATCGCAGGTTAACAGCAGCTCAGATTAGAGACCAGGTCAATGCCACACAGAGTTCTAGCAGCAGACACATCTCTAGAACAACTGTTAAGAGGAGACTGTGTGAATCAGGCCTTCATGGTAGAATATCTGCTAGGAAACCACTGCTAAGGACAGGCAACAATCAGAAGAGACTTGTTTGGGCTAAAGAACACAAGGAATGGACATTAGACCAGTGGAAATCTGCGCTTTGGTCTGAGTCCAAATTTGAGATCTTTGGTTCCAACCACCGTGTCTTTGTGCGAAGCAGAAAAGTTGAATGGATGGACTCTACATGCCTGGTTCCCACCGTGAAGCATGGAGAAGGAGGTGTGGTGGTGTGGGGGTGCTTTGCTGGTGACACTGTTGGGGATTTATTCAAAATTGAAGGCATACTGAACCAGCATGGCTACCACAGCATCTTGCAGCGGCATGCTATTCTATCCGGTTTGCGTTTAGTTGGACCATCATTTATTTTTCAACAGGACAATGACCCCAAACACACCTCCAGGCTGTGTAAGGGCTATTTGACCATGAAGGAGAGTGATGGGGTGCTGCGCCATATGACCTGGCCTCCACAGTCACCGGACCTGAACCCAATCGAGATGGTTTGGGGTGAGCTGGACATCAGAGTGAAGGCAAAGGGGCCAACAAGTGCTAAGTATCTCTGGGAACTCCTTCAAGACTGTTGGAAGACCATTTCAGGTGACTAACTCTTGAAGCTCATCAAGAGAATGCCAAGAGTGTGCAAGGCTGTAATCAAAACAAAAGGTGGCTACTTTGAAGAACCTAGAATATGACATATTTTCAGTTGTTTCACACTTTTTTGTTATGTATATAATTCCACATGTGTTAATTCATAGTTTTGATGCCTTCAGTGTGAATCTACAATTTTCATACTCATGAAAATAAAGAAAACTCTTTGAATGAGAAGGTGGGTCAAAATTTTTGGTCTGTACTGTGTATATATACACTCACCTAAAGAATTATTAGGAACACATGTTCTATTTCTCATTAATGCGATTATCTAGTCAACCAATCACATAGCAGTTGCTTCAATGCATGTAGGGTTGTGGTCCTGGTCAAGACAATCTCCTGAACTCCAAACTGAATGTCAGAATGGGAAAGAAAGGTGGGCTACAACAGCAGAAGACCCCACCGGGTACCACTCATCTCCACTACAAATAGGAAAAAGAGGCTACAATTTGCACGAGCTCACTAAAATTGGACTGTTGAAGACTTGAAAAATGTTGCCTGGTCTGATGAGTCTCGATTTCTGTTGAGACATTCAAATGGTAGAGTCCGAATTTGGCGTAAACAGAATGAGAACATGTATCCATTATGCCTTGTTACCACTGTGCAGGCTGGTGGTGGTGGTGGTGTAATGGTGTGGCGGATGTTTTCTGGGCACACTTTAGGCCCCTTAGTGCCAATTGGCCATCGTTTAAATGCCACGGGCTACCTGAGCATTGTTTCTGACCATGTCCATCCCTTCATGACCACCATGTACCCATCCTCTGATGGCTACTTCCAGCAGGATAATGCACCATGTCACAAAGCTCGAATCATTTCAAATTGGTTTCTTGAACATGACAATGAGTTCACTGCACTAAAATGGCCCCCACAGTCACCAGATCTCAACCCAATAGAGCATCTTTGGGATGTGGTGGAACGGGAGCTTCGTGCCCTGGATGTGCATCCCTCAAATCTCCATCAACTGCAAGATGCTATCCTATCAATATGGGCCAACATTTCTAAAGAATGCTATCAGCACCTTGTTGAATCAATGCCACGTAGAATTAAGGCAGTTCTGAAGGCAAAAGGGGGTCCAACACCATATTAGTATTGTGTTCCTAATAATTCTTTAGGTGAGTGTATATATATATGTGTGTGTGTGTGTGTGTGTGTGTGTTGCCTTTCCCTGTTTGTCATTAGGTCTGAGGGAGATTCCTGTTTGTCCTTCCTTTTGGAGGAACAGGTAGACTCAGTACTGACATTAGTTCCAGGGTCCTACAGGGTGAGATAGGATTGTAGGTATCCGGTGTATGAACTTGCCTACCTTTGGGGCCTGATCATACTGGTAGTCTGCCAAGAATGGAGTTAGGGTTTTATCTAGGGGGTGTCCATCTTCCTTCGCTAGTTTCCAGGCCTTATTCTAGTATCCACTTTCCCTCCTATGCTCAGGTGTGGTGTTTTCCTCCCACACACGAGCGTGGCATAAGGTCAGGAAGGGGTTTAAGTAAAGCACAGAGTCCCTGGTTCAGAACAAATAGGTCTTTACTCTGCCCTTCATTAGTCTGAACAGTAGCACACAGGAATAGATCAGCTGAGCAATCAGGCCACTGCTGGTCTCCTCCAGCATATGCTGGCTGTGGGAGAAAGAGCTCGGCATTCTGTTGCTAATGAATCTGTAGCGTCACCATGGGGCGTGGCTTAGCAGCGTGTCTCTCCCATTGCAGTTGCCGCTTCAGCCCAGACAGGTAAGTTTGTGACAGTCATATTATGGTTTCTTTTTTCCTTTCCTTTAACTTAACCAATTAATTTTTTTCTACTAGCAATGGCGCAAAGTTATATTGTTTATATGCACGTACACACTGCATCAATTTGCATAGCATTTCTAGAGGTTACATCATTAAAAAAGAGTTATCTTGGGTATGGTACTGCAGGCAAAAACATATTTTGATGATAGACAGTATTATATTTTTGTTGACAAATTTTTGAAGCAAGTCTGACTTTGCAGAAACCACTCTTTATTAATCATATTTTCTTTATCTAAAATTACTTGTACCAATTTCCTTATCTGAGTTTGAATTCTTATTTTCTTAGCAGGAGACACAAAAATCTGCCCTGAAAATCCAATCAAAATTATAATTTGACAAAAAGGTGTTATGCAGGAAAGGTGATTAACATCATTTTCAAATTATTATACTATCGTTGTATGTTGGAAATATTAAATATTTCCCTTCATCAAATTCCATTTCCATTCTTTGAAATATATTGTACAGTGTGCTGTTTTATTTAGTTTGCCTAAAATACCAACAGGGTTTTAGAGAGAGACAAAATTATAGTACAATATTTCAAAACACTTTTCACTGTTTTATCTTCAAATGGGTTCTCCTGCTTTCCACACAGGGATCTAAACAAGCAGCACAACAGAGAGGGAGATGGCAGGTTTCTACATTCACACATACTTTTGTTTTTAATAAATATTTCTCTTCTTCCCAGGGATCATCAGTGTTTAGGCCCCAGGGTTGTCTTCACCTCTGCAGTCAACAACTGTCTATATAGTGTACTGTATGGGCAGTGATGTCATAGGATCTCTCTGAAGGGTCTGTTTAACAAAGGCCTATGACAGATGCTATACAGAAGCACCCATGACAAGCCTCCGTGAAAAGGATGTTTTTGTTTACAGGACACTGGAAAACACAATAATAGGCAGGGCCCTGGTGTTAATTCACACTGCAGGAATCCACGTGTTAATTCATACAGCAAAAGTCTACAGAAGTCAAAGAAACACGTCACCTGGCAGTCCACAGCAGGCTTTAGGGCACCTGGCTTCCAGCTGGCAGCTCTCTGCCTTGTAGTATGGTAGAACTCCTCAGCTCCCAAAAACACAGAGCTCCACTTATCACCTGGAAGTTCATTCCACCCCCAGCTGAGCTGCTGGCTGGGTTTTTAAACCCCAGCCCAAAACCTGGCCTGGACGTGGGGAACAGCCACCCACCCTGCTCTTTGGCTGATCCCAATAAGTACCGGCCCGGATCGGCTTTTCAGCCACACTAAGAAAAACATTGTCAGCGAGCACTAGCTGCAGCTGGCACACAAAATAACCAAGGCCAGGAACCTCGGTGACATGTACCTTCAGTCAATGACGGACCCTTGCGCCTTCCTACAATATATATATATATATATATATATGTAGTGGGGATTCGCTCTGGTAGGCAGGTTAGAGGACACATTATAGAGACAAAGGACGAGGTTGTAAATAACTCTTCAGTGTTTATTCACACCTATAACATAACACTGTTCAGGCTTGGTTCTTGTTCACACTCAGAAAAACAAAATATAGTTCACCTGATATCCTGAGTGTCAGTTCACACCAGGCTGAGTGCTCAGCCTCAGAAAGTCCACTTGCAGGCTTTAAGTGTGATCAAAAGGATATGTGTACCCCAAAATGGTACCAATGGAAACTACAACTTGTCTAACAAAAAACAAGCATCATACAGTTCCACCAACAAAAATAAAAAAGTCATGGCTCCTAGAATACAGCGACACAAAAATTAAAAATATTTATTTTCTTAAAATTATCATTGTGTTCCCCTACATCAGTGATGGCGAACCTTTTAGAGACCGAGTGCCCAAACTGCAACCCAAAACCCACTTATTTATTGCAAAGTGCCGACACTGCAATTTACCCTGAATACTACAGTCCAACATATTATATCTTCCATGTACTTTATCATTAGCTACAACAGCCCGCCTACATTCTGTGCGCTGCCTGTGCTGTTCATAGTGCGCCCTGCGCTGAAGAATGGCAGGAAAAGTCTAAGGCATATTGGTAGACCATAGACTTTTTCCAGGGCATGGGTGCCAACAGAGAGGGCTCTGAGTGCCACCTCTGGCACCCGTGCCATAGGTTCACCACCACTGCCCTACATGGTGAACCTAAAAAAAACAAAAAAAAAAACTATTTGGCCACCTTGCCTCCCAAACATAGTAACACAGTTTTTAAGGCTCAAAAAAGGCATCCATCCAGTTCAGCCACTTATCCTTCAAGTTGAGGACAACAATTTTCCTCATTTTAGGGGTAAAAATTCCTTCCTGACTCTCCAGAAATCTATTAACTGTAACCTGTAATATTATTACACTCCAGAAATACATCGAGGCCCCTCTTGAACTCTTTTAGTGAAATAATGTAGAATGTGGAAATACAGCAAGTCATCAAAATGCTATATGTACTGCAAAACTGGTATTGGTACTAGTAAAAATTACAGCCTGTCCTGCAAAAAAAAAAAGCCTCACACAGCTGCCTCCATGGAAAATAAAAATGTTATTGGTGTTGTGTTAGAATATGGAAATATAATATATAAAGCTGAGTGTATGTATGTGTGTATGTCCGCTAAAAGAATCCGCACTGTCGCATTTGCAATCACGAAATTTGGCACACGGGTACATCAGGTGTCCGGGAAGGTTTTAGACTGGGTCTCAGCTCTCTAGCATGTACCGTTCCTGAGATATTTCCAAAAAAATGTGGCACATCACATGACCTGCATTAGCCAATAGAAGCCTCCAGGTCTTTCTCTTCATATCCCAACTGCTATACACACGGTCACATGTCCCTTATCAGGAAATAGAAGCTCGCAGGTCATTAGTCTCCACACCAGTCTTCACTGCTACAGGTCAGCTTTAACTACTTCACATCCGGGCCATTTGCCCCCTTCCTGACATGGCCTAATTTAGCAAATTTGACATATGTCACTTTATGTGGTAATTTTGAACACTTTTACTTATCCAAGCCATTTAGAGATTGTTTTCTCGTGACACATTGTACTTCATGATAGTCATAAATTTCCTCACATATCCCCCCACTCCTACAACTTTACGGAATATTAAAAATATTGGAAACACCGAATGGCAAGACCCAAATAGTTATATTGAAACTGCTCATTAGTAGTATTTATTGATTAATTTTGTATTTTTTAGAAGTATGTTCTCAAGCAACCACGATAAGGTTCAAGTATAAGGAATCCGTGACAGCCTACAGCAGAGACCGGGCTGCACATGCCAAACTTTTACCTACGTGGGATTTCAATAACCTGACCGCTCAAAAAAGTCTGGAGGTAATTAAAAACACGACCCAGCAGAGTGACGGTGGGCAACGAAGTGGTGAGGAGCACCTTTCCGGTAAGACTATCTTTTTCATCAAATATTTGCTGACAGGAGATTTAACAAGACTTAAATGCTTTTAGCCCAGTGGGACGCCGCTATACCTGTTTGTTGTGGGACTATCACGTCACGGTGCCTCTAACTGTTACCTTGGAGCTTCAGAACTTTGTCAGTGAGTTAGGGAACAACTCACATTTGTAGTTTTCCCAGTGAACATTCAGCATCTGCGATATGTATGCGTTTTTATTGTGCGATTTTTTTTATTGTGTGAATAATTTGTGATGTACCTTTTTATTGTTGTTTTATTGCAGTAATATGCCATGTGTAGTTTATAATACCCATCTAGATTCAGAGTGCCAGCTACAGTGAGCAAGTGCTGTTTTATACATAGGAGGGCCACATTCTCTCTTTTATTGTTGTTTTTATTGTCTTATACATCAATAAATATCAGTTTGATCCCTATATCCTGAGAGTGCCCAGTTCATTTATCACAAATTTATTAACACACTATACGTCACAGTCTAATATTTGCTTATAATTATATATCTATATCAATGGAATAGATATATATATTTTAGCAGCACACAGCAATATACGTAAACACACTATAACAACACACTAATACGGTTCTAACTACACTAACACAGTCCCAAATCCTCCCCAGAATATAACTACAATTACAATATCAATAAGGGGTAAACACAATTGTGGCACTGCAGGAGTAAATACATGCAGGCCAAGGAACACAGAGTTCTGGGCAAGGCGGGGCAAGGGGTAACTCAGGAAAGGGTGTTTATGCTCTGCAGGGACTTGCAGGGCAGAGCAGGGCTGAGGCAGGTCAGCATGTAGTGAAGGGGTTAATGGTCAGGGACAATAATACAAGTCTAATTATACGCTATATCTATATATATTTATAGATCAATGGTTATAAATATATATACATATAGACACACACACCACAATCCAAACCTATCTACACTAGACAATTCTCAATTCCCAATTCCACCTCACACTCTAATACACTTACATACATTCCTTAGCAGCCCAACCCAACCTGGCTCTAAACTATCCCTATGGGAGGCAAAGGGTTAACACACCATCAGCTGCTGCTAGGGTAAGCAGGCAGCAGTGAAGGGGTAGGATTACAGGGCAGCTAAAGGGGTGACTGGGGCTGCCTCAAGGGTACAGGCTCATCAGGGATTAATGCTGAGGCATGAGGTCAGCAGCCAGGGGTTAGGGGATGGTTGGTACTCAGCCATTTCCAGGAGCATGTGGCCGCATGTGGCCTCTCTTCCTTCAGGGAGCTGTTCCCATCCCATGTGTCTCTGATTGTAGTCCAGATGCAAGAGACCCCTGTTCCTGGTTTCAGGCTCCTATATCAGCCTCAGAAACAGCCCACTTCCCCCCTCCTCAGGCATGTGACATCATAGTGTGACTGTGACGTATGCCTGCCAGTTGGCCCCCTGAGGCTAGCAGCACCACACGCCCAGCCATGTCACAAACATAAGGTGGGGCGGAGCATAGTAACTAGGCTGATAAACTCAACAAAAGGCCTCAGATCAATTGATCCCTTAGCCTTTGAAGTCACCAGCCACCTGGAGACATATCCACCCCCCTGCAGGAACTGGCTGAACGCTGTCCCTATGGGGGGAATTTAAGTATATATATATATATATATATATATATGTATATAGATCAGGGGCGGACTGGGCCGGGGGGCAGGGGGGCAATTGCCCCCCGGGCCTCTGTTGTCTCACTGTCGGGGCCGGCCGGCCCCGAATCAGACTGTCACAGTCACTAAGGGCACTGCCCCCGCCGCTGTTACTGATACTACTTACCAACCTACTGCTGCGGAGGGAGAAGGGGAGGTGTGCTGCCGGCAGCCTATCGGAGAGGCCGCCGGACCGGCGCAGGAGGCGCTATGACGTCATCGCGTCCGCCTGACTAAGCCGCTGCGCTGCCGTAAAGACATCAGCAGAACTGGAGGCGGGACGGGGGTGATTCAGTGAAGGTGCGGTAAGTATAAGTCTGACTGAGACTATTTATTATTTTTTTGTTGTCATTTCTGTCACTGATAGGGGCCCTATCTGGCAACTGGCACATTATAGGGGGGGTTCCTATCTGGCTACTGACACATTATAGGGGGGTTCCTATCTGGCTACTGACACATTATAGGGGGGGGGGGCTATCTGGCTACTGGCACATTATAGGGGGGGTTCCTATCTGGCTACTGGCACATTATAGGGGGGGTTCCTATCTGGCTACTGGCACATTATAGGGGGGTTCCTATCTGGCTACTGGCACATTATAGGGGGGGTTCCTATCTGGCTACTGGCACATTATAGGGGGGGTTCCTATCTGACTACTGGCACATTATAGGGGGGCCCTATCTGGCTACTGGCACATTATAGGGTGGGCCTATGGCTACTGGCACATTATAGGGTGGGCCTATGGCTACTGGCACATTATAGGGTGGGCCTATGGCTACTGGCACATTATAGGGGGGGCCTATGGCTACTGGCACATTATAGGGGGGCCTATGGCTACTGGCACATTATAGGGGGGCCTATGGCTACTGGCACATTAAAGGGGGGCTATTGGCTACTGGCACATTATAGGGGGCACTATGGGGACATTAGTTCAATTGGGGACATTACAAGGGGGTATTTTTTGCACTATTATAAGGAGAATTATTTCTACTGGGGGGGGGGCATTACGGTGGGCTTTATTACTCCCCCATGGTATGAGCCCCCTAGTAGCAGAGTCGGCCTCTCCCTGCTCTGCTATCCCTCTGCCCCTTCTCCAAATCCTTATTATGAAATTTTTCTCATTAGGATAAAACACATCAGCTCCGCCGAGCCCCCGGCCAAAGTGTGGAGGTGTCTGAGATTCCCAAGGGCCAAGCCAAGTAACTGTAAGTTTTCATATGAAATATGTTTGTTATACACATATAGCATATACCGTGCCACACAATGTACAGTTTCTTCTGCAAAAGTCATCAAGTGTCATGGGGGGGGGGATACAGAGCAGCGCCCAGCGGGGAGGAGAGAATACACGGATGCAACACTGTATCAGCCAGAAAATGACACTTTTGGCATTATACCAAAATTTCCATTTTCGGGCTGATGTGTTTCGGCGGCCGATATATCGGAGCATACCTAGTTTATTTTGTTTTCCTGTGTTGTAATTTACATGGCTGACGAAAGTGGCAAGGGGGGGGGGGGTCAGGAGGAGGCAGGGGAAATGGGAAAGCAGGAGGGGGGCTCAGTGGGCTTCTGGGTGTTACTTTCCCCCTGGGCCAAAAGTTGCCAGTCAGCCCCTGATATAGATACTTGGGGCGCATCTATATACACATATATACTCATTATAAACCTGGGGCATACATGGGCAGTTATAGGCCTATATATATATATATATATATATATATACCTGGGGCAGAGCCATGGCAGATACACATATATAGATGTTTGGGGCACATCTACCTGCATGTACATATACACAATATAATTCTGGGGCATAAATGGGCAGTAATAAGCCCATCTGCCTATGGATATATTATACATAGAGATGTATGCTGACAAGGGGGCATACATACATCACCATGTATACACCCATACCACCTGGACCGGCCCATGCAAAAGGGCCAATATACATGCATATATGTAAGGGCATATATACATATATATTTAAATCCAACACTTCCCTCAACACTTAACATTCCCCATGTGTCTTCTTTATGTTGACATCATTTTATAAATGTCATTTTATTTTTTTAGGATGTTAGAAGGTCTGAAGTCACTTTGTGGGGCTTACATAGTGGATACCCCCATAAAACCCCATTGTAGAAACTACACCCCTCAAGCTACTTAAAACTGATTTTACAAACTTTATTAACCCTTTAGGTGTTCAACAAGAATTAAAGGATAATGGAGATCAAATTTTAAAATTTCACTTTTTTGGCAGATTTTCCATTTTAATCCAGTTTTTTTCTTTAACACATCAAGGGTTAACAGCTAAACAAAACTCAATATTTATTACCCTGATTTTGCGGTTTAAAGAAACACCCCACAAGTGGTTGTGAGCTGATGTAAGGGCACACGGCAGGGTGCAGAAGAAAAGGAGCGTCATATGGTTTTTGGAAGGGAGATTTTGCTGAACTGGTTTTTAGATGCCATGTCCCATTTGAAGCCCCCCTGATGTATATACACACAGTTTTTTTTTTATTTATTATTAAATATATACTATTTTAAAAATAAACTGGTCCCATAAGCATACTGTCCTATACATGGATGGTGGTGAACTCACATTAAAGGGAAGCTGTCACCGGGATTTTGTGTATGAAGCTGAGGACATGGGTTGCTAGATGGCAGCTAGCACATCCGCAATACCCAATCCCCATAGCTTTGTGTACTTTTACTGTTAAAAAAAATGATTTTATACAAATGCAAATTAACCCGAGATGAGTCCTATCCCTGACTCATCTCAGGACAGGACTCATCTCAGGTTAATTTGCATATGTATCAAATAGTTTTTTTTTTCACTATAAAAGCACAAAGAGCTCTGGGGACTTGATATTGCAGATGTGCTAGCGCCCATCTAGAAACCCATGTCCTCAGCTCTATACACAAAATCCCGGTGACAGGTTCCCCTTAATGTGAGTTCACCACCATCCATGTATAGGACAGTATGCTTATGGGACCAGTTTATTTGTTAAATAGTATATATTTAATTTAAAAAAAAATATGTGTATATACTGCTAGTGGAGGCTGCGTATATTCTGTCAGGGCCGGTGCAAGGATTTTTGACAACACAAGCGAAGCTACATTTTGCCCCCCCTCCTCACAGCTCACCTGGCCCTGGTCCCGTCTTCAGCAGCTGGCTTCTCCTCTGTGTGGTCCTGGTATCTTCTCTCTGCTTCAGACAATCGATGGTTTGAGGACCGAAATGTTTTGCCCTATAAGACCTATTTTCCATTACACCTCAGGTCAGACCAGCAATCAGACCCCCAATGTTAATCAGATCTCATCTCACAGCCCCAATCAGACCCCCATGTCAGACATCAGCCCCCATCCATCAGCCCCCCATGTCAGCCATTAGCCCCCATCCAAGCCATCATGCCCCCATGTAAGCCATCATGCCCCCATGTAAGCCATCATGCCCCCATGTCAGCCATCAGCCCCCCATGTCACATTTCTCCCCCTCCATGTCAAATCACCCTACTATGTCACATCAGCCCTCCATGTCAAATTTTTCCGCCCTCCCCCAGGGTGCGCCCTAAGGCAGCCGCTTGGTCTGCCTTATGGTAGCACCGGCCCTGTATTCTGTGAGCGGAGGAGCTGTGCATGCAGTATATGCTGTGTATATATACTGTGAGCGGAGGAGCTGTGCTTGCAGTATATGCTGTGTATATATATTGTGAGCGGAGGAGCTGTGCTTGCAGTATATACTGTGTATATATACTGTGAGCGGAGGAGCTGTGTATATACTGTGTGCAGAGGAGCTGTGTATATACTGTGTGTGGAAGAGATGTGCATGTAGTATATACTGTGAGTGGAGGAGCTACTGTTTATATACTGTGAGCAAAGGAGATGCTACGTATACTATGAGCGGAGGAGATGCTGTGTATATACTGTGAGCGGAGGAGATGCTGTGTATATACGGTGAGCAGATGAGATGTTGTGTATATTCTGTGAGCGGAGGAGATGCAGTGTATATACTGTGAGCGGAGGAGCTGCTGTGTATATACTGTGAGCAGAGTAGATGTCGTGTATATACTGTGAGCAGAGGAGATGCAGTGTATATACTGTGAGCGGAGGAGCTGCTGTGTATATGCTGTGAGCGGAGGAGCTGCTGTGTATATACTGTGAGCGGAGGAGCTTCTGTGTATATACTGTGAGCAGAGTAGATGTCGTGTATATACTGTGAGCGGAGGAGCTGCTGTGTATATACTGTGAGCGGAGGAGCTGCTGTGTATATACTGTGAGCGGAGGAGCTGCTGTGTATATACTGTGAGCGGAGGAGCTGCTGTGTATATACTGTGAGCGGAGGAGCTGCTGTGTATATACTGTGAGCGGAGGAGCTGCTGTGTATATACTGTGAGCGGAGGAGCTGCTGTGTATATACTGTGAGCGGAGGAGCTGCTGTGTATATACTGTGAGCAGAGGAGATGCTGTGTATATACTGTGAGTGAAGGAGCTGCTGTGTATATACTGTGAGCAGAGGAGCTGCTGTGTATGTACTGTGAGCAGAGGAGATGCTGTGTATATACTGTGAGCAGAAGAGATGCTGTGTATATACTGTGAGCAGAAGAGATGCTGTGTATATACTGTGAGCAGAGGAGATGCTGTGTATATACTGTGAGCAGAGGAGAATCTGTGTATATACTGTGAGCAGAGGAGATGCTGTATATATACTGTGAGCAGAGGAGATGCTGTGTATATACTGTGAGCAGAGGAGCTGCTGTGTATATACTGTGAGCAGAGGAGCTGCTGTGTATATACTGTGAGCAGAGGAGCTGCTGTGTATATACTGTGAGCAGAGGAGCTGCTGTGTATATACTGTGAGCAGAGGAGATGCTGTGTATATACTGTGAGCAGAGGAGATGCTGTGTATATACTGTGAGCAGAGGAGATGATGTGTATATACTGTGAGCAGAAGAGATGCTGTGTATATACTGTGAGCAGAGGAGCTGCTGTGTATATACTGTGAGCAGAGGAGCTGCTGTGTATATACTGTGAGCAGAGGAGCTGCTGTGTATATACTGTGAGCAGAGGAGATGCTGTGTATATACTGTGAGCAGAGGAGATGCTGTGTATATACTGTGAGCAGAGGAGATGCTGTGTATATACTGTGAGCAGAGGAGATGCTGTGTATATACTGTGAGCAGAAGAGATGCTGTGTATATACTGTGAGCAGAGGAGATGCTGTGTATATACTGTGAGCAGAGGAGCTGCTGTGTATATACTGTGAGCAGAGGAGCTGCTGTGTATATACTGTGAGCGGAGGAGATGCTGTGTATTTTCTGTGTGCAGAGGAACTGTGTATATATTGTCAGTGGAGGAGCTGTGCATGCAGTATATACTGTGAGCGGAGGAGCTGTTGTTTATATACTGTGAGTGGAGGAGATACTTTGTATATACTGTGAGCGGAGGAGATGCTGTGTATATACTGTGAGCGGAGGAGATGCTTTGTATATACTGTGAGCAGAGGAGCTGCTGTGTATATACTGTGAGCAGAGGAGCTGCTGTGTATATACTGTGAGCAGAGGAGATGCTGTGTATATACTGTGAGCAGAGGAGATGCTGTGTATATACTGTGAGCAGAGGAGCTGCTGTGTATATACTGTGAGCAGAGGAGATGCTTTGTATATACTGTGAGCAGAGGAGATGCTGTGTATATACTGTGAGCAGAGGAGATGCTGTGTATATACTGTGAGCAGAGGAGATGCTGTGTATATACTGTGAGCAGAGGAGATGCTGTGTATATACTGTGAGCAGAGGAGCTGCTGTGTATATACTGTGAGCAGAGGAGATGCTGTGTATATACTGTGAGCAGAGGAGATGCTGTGTATATACTGTGAGCAGAGGAGATGCTGTGTATATACTGTGAGCAGAGGAGATGCTGTGTATATACTGTGAGCAGAAGAGATGCTGTGTATATACTGTGAGCAGAGGAGATGCTGTGTATATACTGTGAGCAGAAGAGATGCTGTGTATATACTGTGAGCAGAGGAGATGCTGTGTATATACTGTGAGCAGAGGAGCTGTGCATGCAGTTAATACTGTGAGTCAAAGAGCTTCATATGTACTTTGTGTATTACAGGGGAAATGTGAGTATGATTTGCACTTATTGGGGCGCTGTGGCTGGCATTCATGGGAATAATCTGGTTAATGTTTATGGGGTAATGTGGCTGTAGTCGTCTAATTTGTGCACCATTCTGGCTTGTGGTAGTGGTGTTGTTAGTATTATGTGCTATGCTGAGGTCTTGGCGCTTGAATATATATACACACACAGTATATTAAATTATAAATGTTTTCCTGGGAGTAGGCATGTGCCTTGGGGTTTGTGCCCCTGATCGTTTAAGACCCTAGCAACGCCCCTGCTGAAAGCAGGACTGTTTGGCCTAAAACCAGACCTCTGGCTACCCTAGGGGCAGGCGGCTGTGGAGGTCACTATGGAGGTCAGTGTTAAGTCAGTGTTGCTGTAGAGGCCACTGTTGTGGAAATCACTGTTAAGGAGATGGGGTATTGTGCAGGTCACTAATAAAGGGGCGGCTGCTGTGGAGGTCACTCTTAAGGGGGCGAGATGATGTGGAGGTCTCTGTTAAGGGGGCAGGGAATGGTCCGCTTAAAGGTCAGTGTTAAGGGGCGGGGTGCTGTAGAGGTCACTGTTAAGGGGGCGGGTTGTTGTGGAAATCAATGTTAACGAGACGGGGTACTGTGGAGGTCACTGTTAAAGGGCAGGCCACTGTGGAGGTCACTGTTAAGGGAGGAGGGGACTGTGGAGGCCACTATTAAAGGGGCAGCGGGGTACTGTGGAGGTTACTGTTAAGGGAGTGGGTTACTGTGGCAGTTACTGTTAAAGGGGCAGTCGCTGTAGTGGTCTCTGTTAAGGGGGTCGAGAATGGTGGGGCTCAGTTAAGGGGACTGTAATCTATAGTCAGTGATAAGGGGCGGGCACTATAGAGGTCACTGTTAAGGGGGCGGGCCCCTGTGGAGGTCATTGTCAAAGGGCTCACCAGAGTTGGTTGAGTGGCTCACTCAGCCTTCCGCTTCTGCACCCTCCTCATCCTCTGTATCTGCACCCTCCTCACTCTCTGCTGTGTGCACCCCCAAAGACACCACCACCACCACCATAGCCCATCCACTCGAGTCAGAGGAATTATTTTCCCATCCATTCCCAGACCTTACCGATGCGCAGCCCTTCTTGGCATCGGATGAGGAAGAGGAGGTAGCAACGGCAGCCACCCAGTGGTCTGACGACAGTACCCAGATCGGCCCAAGGAGGGTGGTCCCCGTTGTTGCTACCTACTCCAAGATCTGTAATGTCAGTGGTGCTGAAGGTGACGATGATGACGTGTCAATGGATATCACGTGGGTGCCCACAAGAAAGGAAGACTAGATGTTTTTATGGCATTTTTTTTCAAAGCTTATGGCTGTCTATTCAATGTTTAATATGTCTTATGGAATTTCTTAATTTAACTATTCTTTAATAACGTTGGCCGTGGCCTAATTTATCCATTTATATTATGTGTCCCTGTTTCTTATTTTATTATTGGTTTATGAGGTTAAGGTACTGGGGTGTGTATATATATATATATATATATATATATATTCTTTAATCCCATGCAAATTAAGTGGGGGTGTACGACATCAGCTGGTTACATCATAAATCTCTACCTCGTTGTGTGTATAAATATATACACTGAACAAAAATATAAACACAACACTTACTTTTGCTCCCATTTTGCATGAGCTAAACTCAAGATCTGAAACATTTTCTATATACCCAAAAGAACCATTACTCTCAAATATTGTTCACAAATCTGTCTAAATCTGTAGGCTGCTTTCACACCTGCGCTAGGTGCGGATCCGTCTGGTATCTGCACAGACAGATCCGCACCTATAAATGCAAACGATGGTATCCATTCAGTACGGATCCATCTGCATACACTTTGTCAAAAAAAGTGTAAGTCTAAGGGAAGTCAAACGGATCCGTCCTGACTTTACATTGAAAGTCAATGTAAACGGATCCGTCCCCATTGACTTTCATTGTAGGTCAGGACGGATCCATTTGGCAAGCAGCGTTTTGGTGTCCGCCTCCAGAGTGGAATGGAGGCGGAGCGGAGCCAAACTGATTCATTCTGAATGGATCCGCATCCATTCAGAATGCATTGGGGCCAAACTGATCCGCTTGGGGCCGCTTGTGAGAGCCTTGAAACGGATCTCACAGGCGGACCCTGAAACGGCAGTGTGAAAGTAGCCTTAGTGAGCACTTCTCCTTTGCCGAGATAATCCATCCTACCTCACAGGTGTGGCATATCAAGGTGCTGATTAGACAGCAAAGTCTACAAAGAATATCAAACTGAAGGTTCCTTCCTGGAAGTTGGGTCCTAAATCTATTGGGCCTTACAAGATCTTGTCCGTCATCAATCCCATTGCCTTCAGTCTTGATCTTCCTCAGACTTGGAAGATCCATAATGTTTTTCACAGATCCCTATTAAAACCTTATGTCCAACCCAATGTACCCTTCTCTTTGCCTCCTCCTCCGATTTTTGTTGATGGTAATCTTGAATTTCAGGTCTCTAGGATTGTGGATTCTCGCATTATCCGAGGTTCTCTTCAGTACCTTGTTCATTGGGAGGGTTATGGTCCTGAGGAGAGGATGTGGGTCCAAGTGGCGGACATTAAGGCCACTCGTTGCATCAGTGCTTTCCATAGGTCTCATCCTAAGAAGGTGGGCTCTGAGTGTCCGGAGTCCGCCCGTAGAGGGAGGGGTACTGTCACTGCCAGTTCTGTGAGAAGATCTGACATATGTTCTTCTCTACCTCTGGTATGACGTTCTTTGTTTTGGTTTCACTTTGTCATCTCCTTTCCTTCTGCCAGGTGTCACTTCTGCCAGGTGTCATCTAATTTTTAAAGGTCTGCGCATGCGCACACCGGAAGAACGGATCCATCAATGCAGCAATTTTAATGACGGATCCGGCACTAATACATTTCAATGGAAATTAATGCCAAGTGTTCCGGCATTTTGGACAGAGAGAAAAATGTAGCATGCTGCGTTTTTTTCTCCGTTCAAATACCGTGAAATTACTGAAATTACTGAACTGAAGACACCCTGATGCATACTGAACGGAATGCTTTCCATTCAGAATGCATTAGGATAAAACTCCCCAAGAACGGAACTCAAGACCAGAATACTTTAACGCAAGTGTGAAAGTACCCTAATGTGCACCAGGTACTAAGTAATCATTTTTAAAGGGATGAAATACTTATTTGCATAGCTGTATAAATACATTACAGAGTGTTGGTGAGAGATGCAAAAGTAATGTACGCATTGTACCTGGGCACTGGATTCATCCGCTTTAAATCGGACCATTTTTTTTTTTTTTATAAGGGCCATTCTGTGGTGCTTTACTTTGAACTTCCGCAACAGCTCTTCGCCTAGTTCACGGACTATCCTCTGTGTTTCAGCATGGGCCCAGGTCAGATGATATCCCTGCCCCAACATGCGCTGCAAGATAAAGATGCAAGCATATAATCCCAATTTTTTTAAATACTAGAATTGAAAATAATGTCCTCAACAAAACAGCAAAAAGTATTTAAGTCTTTGAAGGGGAAATATTAGATTTTCTGCAGGGATGTGGAAATCGTATATCGCCGACGCCCGGGATATGCAGTTCCGGGCGCCAGGCAGGTAGTTTGTTCAGTAGATTAGCACTGCTGCAGGCAAGTAGCAAGGCTGAGATGGCTTTGTTTACCGGAGCAGTGGATCGGCGACGAGCTGGGTGTGGAGAGGAGTTCCCATGGTGATGGGGACGCTTGAAGTCCTGGCTGTCATGGTAACCGATCAGAGCCCCAGCATTAAGCTGCTGGGACTCCGATCGGATCTGCCGCTGCTACCAATGATGGGGGGAGGGCGCACTGCCCACCAATGATTTTAATACCGGGGAGGGGGGGAGTGCACTGCCCACCAATGATTTTAATACTGGGAAGGGGGGACGCACTGCCCACCAATGATTTTATTACTGGGGAGGGTGCACTGCCCACCAATGATTTGAATACTGGGAAGGGGGGAGGGCGCACTGCCGACCAATGATTTTAATACTGGGAAGGGGGGGACGCACTGCCCACCAATGATTTTAATACCAGGGGGGAAGGGCGCACTGCCCACCAATTATCCAATTATTTTAATACTGGGAAGGGGGGGGGGCACACTGCCTACCAATGAAAACATTGTAGAAACATTCCCGGCACCCGACCTCTGACAGGGAATGGTAATCACATTAAGGCCTCGTTCACACCAGGCAGTGCGTTCCGGCCTGATTCTGTCCAGAATGCACTGCACCACATTACCGCCGGCTAACTATATTGTGGGGCAGGAGGGGGCGTAGTGTTCTGTTGAAGTGATTGGCACCATAACCATGCCCAAGGGTTGCACAGGATTGCAAGGCACAATAATGTCACGGGTGAAGTTGCAGATAGCTGGAACTTATGAATAAACGCCCGACTGGCTTGATCCCAAACTAAAGAGCATATACGTGAGCCCTATAAAACCCTAAGAGCTCTCCCTGACTGCTATGCACATGCAAGGGTCTCAATGGTAGACGATTGCATGCCCACGTACCTAAGACTGTGTGACACCTGAAAACCCTATAATAGTGAGGGGACACAACCACCGGCTCCCTGCACTTAATACGGATGGAGTCAGGGTCACCTAGAATCAAGCCAGCAAGAAAACACAATAAAGGAAAAGACTTATCTGAGCAAACAGCAGCAGCAGCCTCCAGCAGAGAACACTTCATCCAGGAAGTAGTATAAACCGCAAAGTGAGGCAGTATGGGAGGGAATATAAAGGAAGACGATTAGTCTAAATAAGTGACACCTGGCAGAAGGAAAGTAGATGACAAAGTAAAACCAAAACAAAGAACGTTATACCAGAGGTAGAGAAGAACGTCTGTCAGATCTTCTCACAGAAATGGCGGTGACAATTATGCCTGCAGTCCAGTCCAAACAAAAAGCTGCAAGCAGCTTTGTAACCGGACCTCAGGCATAATTGTGCCTTGCTATCCCGTGCATCCGATCGCCTGCAGCTGTGGCTACGGTGCCATTCACTTCAATGGATCGTCACGCCCCCTCCTGCCCCACAACATAGTGAGCCGGCCGCGATGTAGTGCATTCTGGACAAAATCATCTTGTGTGAACGAGGACTAAACTTAGAGTTATTTCACACCACAAAGACTGAAAAGCATGCCAGCCACCTCCCTGCATAAGGAAGCATGGCGGTGCATTGAAATATGGTTTTCATTTTAAATTATTTTTTGTATTAGGACAAGTAGATTGTCATGAGGGACAAGTAGATCGAGCCCCCACTTTAGTCCTTTAGTAGTTTTTTTTTTACAAAATCTCCACACCCTGTACTGTTACGGTTAGAAGATAGGATTGTATTGCGATTGTATGTGTGTGGGGTCTGAGTGAGCAATCGGATATTGTCCAGCTGAGCAGAGATGTACCTGTCTAGTGAAGGGACGGTACGGTATGGGGTGTAAAGCTGGTTCGCCTCCCCGTGGTGCACCCTGGGTAACTCTAAATGAACCAGCAAATACTGGCGGTCTGACAAATAAAGCTTCTCCTGAGTCCTGACCAACAGGACACAAACTATAATCTATAGACTGTGTATGTGTGTGTGTGTGTGTGTGTGTGGTATATAGTGTGCGGCAGGAAAATGGATGTGCAATGTGCATATGAGAGATATTTCTCTGCTGTCCATACATACATGCTACAGACATAGTGCTGTGATGTTACAATAATAATTAGTGCACCAATCACTAATATCTACTAAGACCTTATAAAATGTGAAGTTGTGTGTACTGTACATCATTAGGGATTTTCACAATGGCACATTTTTTTGTAAACACTATCTGTATATAAAACAATTGTTCTGTTATGCATGTGAAATGTAATCAAATATATGTAAAGAAATAAACGGGCGGCTCAACTCCAAACCAAATGGAGTCAGGTGCTCACGTACAAAAGTTTACCCCAATAAACAAGGTGCATGAATAAAATGTAGGTAGAACGGGCACTCAAACCATAGGGGCCTGCATCAAAATGTAAATTTATTAGTAAAAACAATGTCATATAATAGATTAAAACAATACTATAAAAACAGAAAGCAAAATTCATGAAACTAAAGTATAAGGGTCATTAGAGGCATGTCATTTTCATAACATGTTATTGAGGTGACCAATGGATGATCAAATTGTTGGAAAAAAGAAATCACATAAATGTAAGGAGTCCTCCAGATCACCACTTCCTGACCAGAATTAACAACAACGATAGGAATTTAAAATTCACCTCTAATTATCAGAGAGACAATTAACTTTTTAGATATTACCGTACAAAAACAGGGTCCGAAATTAATATGTAAGACCTATTAAAAAACCACCTGGAAAAATAGTTATATACTGTTTTCCAGTTGCCATCTGCCTAACTGGCTGATAAATATTCCAATCAGTCAGTTTAGGCGTCTAAAAAGAAATTGTACGAATAAAGAACAATTTATGATTGAGGCTGACAAACTAAAAGAACACTTCCTTGTTAAACAATACCCACCAGAAATAATGGATGGGTCTTTACAGAAGGTGGAGAAAATGGATAGAAGCAATTTTTTTTTTTCCTACCAAAAACAACTAAGACTGAATGTGATGAGAAACTACGCCTAATATTACCATTTACCAGCAGCACAGAAAGGTCGAAAGGATTATCAAAAGATTTTGGCACCATCTTCTTGTTGATAAGACGATAGGACATTTTTTGCGTTCGACTCCGAAAATCACTTACACTAAGGCACCTAATTTAGGTTTAAAGGTTGCACCCACATGTACTCAAATGAAAACACAACAGAACACTCACTGGTTGGGACTAAAGGGCTTCTACAGATGTGGTATTTGCAAGAACTGCAAGACCTCAAAATTTCCCAAAAAAATCTAGTGTTCAATCCACTATTAATTCATTCCGCATTGATATTAAAGATCATCTATCCTGTAATTCTACAGATGTCATTTACTTAATCCAATGCAGATGCTCTAAACAGTATATAGGGTGAACTAAACTCAGTTTGAAGAAAAGAGTGTCTGAACATATGAATAATATCAGGAAGGGTTACAAACAACATTCCCTTTCCCGACACTTTAAAGAAAAACATAATCAAGACTAGAGTTGAGCGAACACCTGGATGTTCGGGTTCGAGAAGTTCGGCCGAACATCCCGGAAATGTTCGGGTTCGGGATCCGAACCCGATCCGAACTTCGTCCCGAACCCGAACCCCATTGAAGTCAATGGGGACCCGAACTTTTCGGCACTAAAAAGGCTGTAAAACAGCCCAGGAAAGAGCTAGAGGGCTGCAAAAGGCAGCAACATGTAGGTAAATCCCCTGCAAACAAATGTGGATAGGGAAATTAATTAAAATAAAAATTAAATAAATAAAAATTAACCAAAATCAATTGGAGAGAGGTTCCATAGCAGAGAATCTGGCTTCCCGTCACCCACCACTGGAACAGTCCATTCTCAGATATTTAGGCCCCGGCACCCAGGCAGAGGAGAGAGGTCCCGTAACAGACAATCTGGCTTCATGTCAGCAGAGAATCAGTCTTCATGTCATAGCAGAGAATCAGGCTTCACGTCACCCACCACTGTAATAGTCCATTTTCATAAATTTAGGCCCAGCACCCAGGCAGAGGAGAGAGGTCCCGTAACAGACAATCTGGCTTCATGTCAGCAGAGAATCAGTCTTCATATCATAGCAGAGAATCTGGCTTCCCGTTACCCACCACTGGAACAGTCCATTCTCAGATATTTAGGCCCCGGCACCCAGGCAGAGGAGAGAGGTCCCGTAACAGACAATCTGGCTTCATGTCAGCAGAGAATCAGTCTTCATATCATAGCAGAGAATCAGGCTTCACGTCAGCCACCACTGCAACAGTCCATTGTCATAAATTCAGGCCCAGCACCCAGGCAGAGGAGAGAGGTCCCGTAACAGACAATCTGGCTTCATGTCAGCAGAGAATCAGTCTGCATGTCATAGCAGAGAATGAGGCTTCACGTCACCCACCACTGCAACAGTCCATTTTCATAAATTTAGGCCCAGCACCCAGGCAGAGGAGAGAGGTCCCGTAACAGAGGATCTGGCTTCATGTCACCAGAGAATCAGTCTGCATGTCATAGCAGAGAATCAGGCTTCACGTCACCCACCACTGCAACAGTCCATTTTCATAAATTTAGGCCCAGCACCCAGGCAGAGGAGAGAGGTCCCGTAACAGAGGATCTGGCTTCATGTCACCAGAGAATCAGTCTGCATGTCATAGCAGAGAATCAGGCTTCACGTCAGCCACCACTGCAACAATCCATTGGCATATATTTAGGCCTAGCACACAGGCAGAGGAGAGAGGTCCCGTAACAGACAATCTGGCTTCATGTCAGCAGAGAATCAGTCTTCATATCATAGCAGAGAATCAGGCTTCACGTCAGCCACCAATGCAACAGTCCATTGTCAGATATTTAGGCCCAGCACCCAGGCAGAGGAGAGAGGTCCCGTAACAGAGGATCTGGCTTCATGTCAGCAGAGAATCAGTCTTCATGTCATAGCAGAGAATCAGGCTTCACGTCACCCACCACTGTAAGAGTCCATTTTCATAAATTTAGGCCCAGCACCCAGGCAGAGGAGAGAGGTCCCGTAACAGACAATCTGGATTCATGTCAGCAGAGAATCAGTCTTCATATCATAGCAGAGAATCAGGCTTCACGTCACCCACCACTGTAACAGTCCATTTTCATAAATTTAGGCCCAGCACCCAGGCAGAGGAGAGAGGTCCCGTAACAGACAATCTGGCTTCATGTCAGGAGAGAATCAGTCTTCATGTCATAGCAGAGAATCAGGCTTCACGTCACCCACCACTGCAACAGACCATTTTCATAAATTTAGGCCCAGCACCCAGGCAGAGGAGAGAGGTCCCGTAACAGACAATCTGGCTTCATGTCAGCAGAGAATTAGTCTGCATGTCATAGCAGAGAATCAGGCTTCACGTCAGCCACCAATGCAACAGTCCATTGTCAGATATTTAGGCCCAGCACCCAGGCAGAGGAGAGAGGTCCCGTAACAGAGGATCTGGCTTCATGTCACCAGAGAATCAGTCTGCATGTCATAGCAGAGAATCAGGCTTCACGTCACCCACCACTGCAACAGTCCATTTTCATAAATTTAGGCCCAGCACCCAGGCAGAGGAGAGAGGTCCCGTAACAGAGGATCTGGCTTCATGTCACCAGAGAATCAGTCTGCATGTCATAGCAGAGAATGAGGCTTCACGTCAGCCACCACTGCAACAATCCATTGGCATATATTTAGGCCTAGCACACAGGCAGAGGAGAGGTTCATTCAACTTTGGGTAGCCTTGCAATATAATGGTAAAATGAAAATAAAAATAGGATTGAATGAGGAAGTGCCCTGGAGTCCAATAATATATGGTTATGGGGAGGTAGTTAATGTCTAATCTGGACAAGGGACGGACAGGTCCTGTGGGATCCATGCCTGGTTCATTTTTATGAACGTCAGCTTGTCCACATTGGCTGTAGACAGGCGGCTGCGTTTGTCTGTAATGACGCCCCCTGCCGTGCTGAATACACGTTCAGACAAAACGCTGGCTGCCGGGCAGGCCAGCACCTCCAAGGCATAAAAGGCTAGCTCTGGCCACGTGGACAATTTAGAGACCCAGAAGTTGAATGGGGCCGAACCATCAGTCAGTACGTGGAGGGGTGTGCACACGTACTGTTCCACCATGTTAGTGAAATGTTGCCTCCTGCTAACACGTTGCGTATCAGGTGGTGGTGCAGTTAGCTGTGGCGTGTTGACAAAAGTTTTCCACATCTCTGCCATGCTAACCCTGCCCTCAGAGGAGCTGGCCGTGACACAGCTGCCTTGGCGACCTCTTGCTCCTCCTCTGCCTTGGCCTTGGGCTTCCACTTGTTCCCCTGTGACATTTGGGAATGCTCTCAGTAGCGCGTCTACCAACGTGCGCTTGTACTCGCGCATCTTCCTATCACGCTCCAGTGCAGGAAGTAAGGTGGGCACATTGTCTTTGTAGCGTGGATCCAGCAGGGTGGCAACCCAGTAGTCCGCACAGGTTAAAATGTGGGCAACTCTGCTGTCGTTGCGCAGGCACTGCAGCATGTAGTCGCTCATGTGTGCCAGGCTGCCCAGGGGTAAGGACAAGCTGTCCTCTGTGGGAGGCGTATCGTCATCGTTCTGCCTTTCCCCCCAGCCACGCACCAGTGATGGACCCGAGCTGCGTTGGGTGCCACCCCGCTGTGACCATGCTTCATCCTCATCCTCCTCCACCTCCTCCTCATCCTCGTCCTCCTCGTCCTCCAGTAGTGGGCCCTGGCTGGCCACATTTGTACCTGGCCTCTGCTGTTGCCAAAAACCTCCCTCTGAGTCACTTCGAAGAGACTGGCCTGAAAGTGCTAAAAATGACCCCTCTTCCTCCTCCTCCTCCTCCTCCTCCTGGGCCACCTCCTCTTCCATCATCGCCCTAAGTGTTTTCTCAAGGAGACATAGAAGTGGTATTGTAACGCTGATAACGGTGTCATCGCCACTGGCCATGTTGGTGGAGTACTCGAAACAGCGCAACAGGGCACACAGGTCTCGCATGGAGGCCCAGTCATTGGTGGTGAAGTGGTGCTGTTCTGTAGTGCGACTGACCCGTGCGTGCTGCAGCTGAAACTCCACTATGGCCTGCTGCTGCTCGCACAGTCTGTCCAGCATGTGCAAGGTGGAGTTCCACCTGGTGGGCACGTCGCATATGAGGCGGTGAGCGGGAAGGCCGAAGTTACGCTGTAGCGCAGACAGGCGAGCAGCAGCAGGATGTGAACGCCGGAAGCGCGAACAGACGGCCCGCACTTTATGCAGCAGCTCTGACATGTCGGGGTAGTTGTGAATGAACTTCTGCACCACCAAATTCAGCACATGCGCCAAGCAAGGGATGTGCGTCAAATTGGCTAGTCCCAGAGCTGCAACGAGATTTCGCCCATTATCACACACCACCAGGCCGGGCTTGAGGCTCACCGGCAGCAACCACTCGTCGGTCTGTTGTTCTATACCCCGCCACAACTCCTGTGCGGTGTGGGGCCTGTCCCCCAAACATATGAGTTTCAGAATGGCCTGCTGACGTTTACCCCGGGCTGTGCTGAAGTTGGTGGTGAAGGTGTGTGGCTGACTGGATGAGCAGGTGGAAGAAGAGGAGGAGGAAGCCGAGAAGGAGGAGGTGGCAACAGGAGGCAAAGAATGTTGCCCTGCGATCCTTGGCGGCGGAAGGACGTGCGCCAAACAGCTCTCCGCCTGGGGCCCAGCTGCCACTACATTTACCCAGTGTGCAGTTAGGGAGATATAGCGTCCCTGGCCGTGCTTACTGGTCCACGTATCTGTGGTTAGGTGGACCTTGCCACAGATGGCGTTGCGCAGTGCACACTTGATTTTATCGGATACTTGGTTGTGCAGGGAAGGCACGGCTCTCTTGGAGAAGTAGTGCCGGCTGGGAACAACATACTGTGGGACAGCAAGCGACATGAGCTGTTTGAAGCTGTCTGTGTCCACCAGCCTAAATGACAGCATTTCATAGGCCAGTAGTTTAGAAATGCTGGCATTCAGGGCCAGGGATCGAGGGTGGCTAGGTGGGAATTTACGCTTTCTATCAAATGTTTGTGAGATGGAGAGCTGAACGCTGGCGTGTGACATGGTTGAGACGCTTGGTGACGGAGGTGGTGGTGGTGGTGTTGGTGGTACATCCCCTGTTTGCTGGGCGGCAGGTGCCAACGTTCCTCCAGAGGCGGAGGAAGAGGCCGAGGCGGCAGCAGCAGAATAGGCCGAGGCGGCAGCAGCAGAAGAGGTAGCAGGGGGAGCCTGAGTGACTTCCTTGGTTTTAAGGTGTTTACTCCACTGCAGTTCATGCTTTGCATGCAGGTGCCTGGTCATGCAGGTTGTGCTCAGGTTCAGAACGTTAATGCCTCGCTTCAGGCTCTGATGGCACAGCGTGCAAACCACTCGGGTCTTGTCGTCAGCACATTGTTTGAAGAAGTGCCATGCCAGGGAACTCCTTGAAGCTGCCTTTGGGGTGCTCGGTCCCAGATGGCGGCGGTCAGTAGCAGGCGGAGTCTCTTGGCGGCGGGTGTTCTGCTTTTGCCCACTGCTCCCTCTTTTGCTACGCTGTTGGCTCGGTCTCACCACTGCCTCTTCCTCCGAACTGTGAAAGTCAGTGGCACGACCTTCATTCCATGTGGGGTCTAGGACCTCATCGTCCCCTGCATCGTCTTCCACCCAGTCTTGATCCCTGACCTCCTGTTCAGTCTGCACACTGCAGAAAGACGCAGCAGTTGGCACCTGTGTTTCGTCATCATCAGAGACATGCTGAGGTGGTATTCCCATGTCCTCATCATCAGGAAACATAAGTGGTTGTGCGTCAGTGCATTCTATGTCTTTCACCGCTGGGGAAGGGCTAGGTGGATGCCCTTGGGAAACCCTGCCAGCGGAGTCTTCAAACAGCATAAGAGACTGCTGCATAACTTGAGGCTGAGACAGTTTCCCTGGTATGCATGGGGGTGATGTGACAGACTGATGGGGTTGGTTTTCAGGCGCCATCTGTGCGCTTTCTGCAGAAGACTGGGTGGGAGATAATGTGAACGTGCTGGATCCACTGTCGGCCACCCAATTGACTAATGCCTGTACCTGCTCAGGCCTTACCATCCTTAGAACGGCATTGGGCCCCACCATATATCGCTGTAAATTCTGGCGGCTACTGGGACCTGAGGTAGTTGGTACACTAGGACGTGTGGATGTGGCAGAACGGCCACGTCCTCTCCCAGCACCAGAGGGTCCACTAACACCACCACGACCATGTCCACGTCCGCGTCCCTTACTAGATGTTTTTCTCATTGTTATGGTTCACCACAACAACAAATATATTATTTGGCCCAATGTATTGTATTCAAATTCAGCGGGATATAAATTTGAGGCCTAGTATTTAGGCGCTGGGTGACCGGTATGGATTTAGTGACAGAATTAGACTTGGAAATGCACAGAAGCGTGTGTGTGAAGTTATTCTGAATGACCCTATGTGCACCTTCAATATGATCTACCCTTTTAGGGATAGATTTCAAATAGCTCTGATATAGCAGAAACGACTAAATTATGAAATTGCTAAATTGGGAATTGTATTTCAACCCAGAACAAAAAATGTGCTTTGACGGACACTAAATAACTTTCCCAGCCACAACAGGACAGCGGTAACGAGAGATTTAGCGGGATATAAATTTGAGGCCTAGTATTTAGGCGCTGGGTGACAGGTATGGGTTTAGTGACAGAATTAGATTTGGAAATGCACAGTAGCGGGTGTGTGAAGTTATTCTGAATGACCCTATGTGCACCTTGAATATTATATACCCTTTTAGGGATAGATTTCAAATAGCTCTGATATAGCAGAAACCACTAAATTATGAAATTGCTAAATTGGGAATTGTATTTCAACCCAGAACAAGAAATGTGCTTGAACGGACACTAAATAACTCGCCCAGCTACAGCACTAGGGACAGATTTAGCGGGATATAAATTTGAGGCCTAGTATTTAGGCGCTGGGTGACAGGTATGGGTTTAGTGACAGAATTAGACTTGGAAATACACAGTAGCGGGTGTGTGTGAAGTTATTCTGAATGACCCAATGTGCACCTTGAATATTATATACCCTTTTAGGGATAGATTTCAAATAGCTCTGATATAGCAGAAACCACTAAATTATGAAATTGCTAAATTGGGAATTGTACTTCAACCCAGAACAAAAAATGTGCTTTGACGGACACTAAATAACTTTCCCAGCTACAACAGGACAGCGGTAACGAGAGATTTAGCGGGATATAAATTTGAGGCCTAGTATTTAGGCGCTGGGTGACAGGTATGGGTTTAGTGACAGAATTAGACTTGGAAATACACAGTAGCGGGTGTGTGTGAAGTTATTCTGAATGACCCTATGTGCACCTTCAATATGATCTACCCTTTTAGGGATAGATTTCAAATAGCTCTGATATAGCAGAAACCACTAAATTATGAAATTGCTAAATTGGGAATTGTATTTCAACCCAGAACAAAAAATGTGCTTTGACGGACACTAAATAACTTTCCCAGCTACAACAGGACAGCGGTAACGAGAGATTTAGCAGGATATAAATTTGAGGCCTAGTATTTAGGCGCTGGGTGACAGGTATGGGTTTAGTGACAGAATTAGACTTGAAAATACACAGTAGCGGGTGTGTGTGAAGTTATTCTGAATGACCCAATGTGCACCTTGAATATTATATACCCTTTTAGGGATAGATTTCAAATAGCTCTGATATAGCAGAAACCACTAAATTATGAAATTGCTAAATTGGGAATTGTACTTCAACCCAGAACAAAAAATGTGCTTTGACGGACACTAAATAACTTTCCCAGCTACAACAGGACAGCGGTAACGAGAGATTTAGCAGGATATAAATTTGAGGCCTAGTATTTAGGCGCTGGGTGACAGGTATGGGTTTAGTGACAGAATTAGACTTGAAAATACACAGTAGCGGGTGTGTGTGAAGTTATTCTGAATGACCCAATGTGCACCTTGAATATTATATACCCTTTTAGGGATAGATTTCAAATAGCTCTGATATAGCAGAAACCACTAAATTATGAAATTGCTAAATTGGGAATTGTACTTCAACCCAGAACAAAAAATGTGCTTTGACGGACACTAAATAACTTTCCCAGCTACAACAGGACAGCGGTAACGAGAGATTTAGCGGGATATAAATTTGAGGCCTAGTATTTAGGCGCTGGGTGACCGGTATGGATTTAGTGACAGAATTAGACTGGGATATGGCCAAAAAATAACCACACTATTGCTGGTTAAATGCACTTGGTGACGGGCGCAGCTTGCCCCTGATGTAGTATATGGCCAAAAAATGAACAGACTATTGCTGGTTAAATGCACTTGGTGTCACAGCTTGACCAACCACACTACTGAGGGTTAAATGCACTTGGTGACGGGCGCAGCTTGCCCCTGATGTAGTATATGGCCAAAAAATAAACAGACTATTGCTGGTTAAATGCACTTGGTGTGACAGCTTCACCCTGATGTAGGCTTTAGCCAGAAAACAACCACACCATTGAGGGTTAAATGCACTTGGTGACAGGCGCAGCTTGCCCCTGATTTTGTATATGGCCAAAAAATGAACAGACTATTGCTGGTTAAATGCACTTGGTGTGACAGCTTCACCCTGATGTAGGCTTTAGCCAAAAAACAACCACACCATTGAGGGTTAAATGCACTTGGTGACAGGCGCAGCTTGCCCCTGATTTTGTATATGGCCAAAAAATGAACAGACTATTGCTGGTTAAATGCACTTGGTGTGACAGCTTCACCCTGATGTAGGCTTTAGCCAAAAAACAACCACACCATTGAGGGTTAAATGCACTTGGTGACAGGCGCAGCTTGCCCCTGATTTTGTATATGGCCAAAAAATGAACAGACTATTGCTGGTTAAATGCACTTGGTGTGACAGCTTCACCCTGATGTAGGCTTTAGCCAAAAAACAACCACACCATTGAGGGTTAAATGCACTTGGTGACAGGCACAGCTTGCCCCTGATTTTGTATATGGCCAAAAAATGAACAGACTATTGCTGGTTAAATGCACTTGGTGTGACAGCTTCACCCTGATGTAGGCTTTAGCCAAAAAACAACCACACCATTGAGGGTTAAATGCACTTGGTCGCAGCTTGTGCTGGCGCACCACAAGACACAAAATGGCCGCCGATCACCCCAGAAAAATGTGACTGACAAACGGTCTGGGCAGCCTAAAAACAGTGAGCAATTGAGGATCAGCAGCTCAATGATCCACAGCTGCAGATCGATCAGTTAATCAAGTCCTTTGGAGGAGTTAATCTGCCTAATCTCGCCCTACTGTCGCAGCCGCAACCTCTCCCTACGCTAATCAGAGCAGAGTGACGGGCGGCGCTATGTGACTCCAGCTTAAATAGAGGCTGGGTCACATGGTGCTCTGGCCAATCACAGCCATGCCAATAGTAGGCATGGCTGTGATGGCCTCTTGGGGCAAGTAGTATGACGCTTGTTGATTGGCTGCTTTGCAGCCTTTCAAAAAGCGCCAAGAAAGCGTCACAAAAGCGCCAAGAAAGCGACGAACACCGAACCCGAACCCGGACTTTTACGAAAATGTCCGGGTTCGGGTCCGTGTCACGGACACCCCAAAATTCGGTACGAACCCGAACTATACAGTTCGAGTTCGCTCATCCCTAATCAAGACCCATCAGGACTGACTTTTTACAGCTATTGAAAAAGTTAAAAAACCATGGTGTGGAGGAGATCATATCTCCGCTATGTCCAGACATGATTAAAAAAGGATATACAAATTTGATTCCCCTATCCCTAAAGGTCTAAAGGCAGAGCTTGACATTTTTGGTTTCCTCTGAAGACAGGCTTGGTTCCCCCCTTCCGACGCAGCATGGAGTGTCTGGCTGTTTATCAGCACCTCCATGCTCCCTCTGGGGGGGGGGGGGTCCCAAGCCTCAATCTACATAGATACTCTTCGTTGGATAAAACATTTTTTTATATAAACCATCTTTCTCTATAAACCATCTTTTTTTATAATATACCAATAAAGAAGTAAATCTGTCAAAATCCTTTGGAGAATATCTGGAGGACCTTCAGAAAAGTTTTTTGTTTTTTTTGAGACAATCAACTGTACCACCTGATTAACATTTGTTTAAGATTATGTTAAAATGTATTTCAAATGATGATATAGAAGTCGCACACTAACCGCACGGATATCGTATGTCCGTTTTTGGTGCGACTTCTTGCGACTCTCAGCCCCAACATACATAGAAACTTTTTCATTGGACATGCCATAATTTTTTCCTACAATATATCAGTGACAAGGGAAACCGATTTAAATTCTTTGGAGAATATCCAGAAAAAATTCAAGATAATTTTTTCGGAATAAATCTTTTTCGAAGAGATCTTTCTTCGAGATAATAGACAGTATTATTTGACAAATGTTTTAAAATTGGGTCAAAATGCTGCCTTGGAGAGATGATATTGAGATCTTGGAAAAATCGCATGGACACTATATATGACACAGAGATTGTAGATAAGTCGCATGGATGTTGCATGCATGCACAGTGTCCATGGGGCCCTCTGGTATCTCTATGTCATGCCCCTTTTGGAATACTACCACTCTCTGAATTGACATTGCTGTATAAAGAAATGGAGATATCTATAACAATTGGGGCGACCAACTTTCACCATATTAACCACCAGGAGACCGTATAGTGATCCTTTCAAAACATAATTTATCTATAATGAGACAGAGGTCGCAAATTAACCGCACAGATATCGCATATGTGCTTTTGATGTGATCTCTTGCCATGCTTACACTATATTCTTCTTTGTAATGCTGTTAAAGTTTTAAGCACTATTTTTAAACTAAGGCCTCATGCACACAACAGTATTTTTTCACGGTCCGTAAAACGGGGTTCCGTTGGTCCGTGATCCGTGACCGTTTTTTCGTCCGTCGGTCTTCCTTGATTTTTGGAGAATCCACAGACATGAAAAAAAAGCCAAACGGATCCGTCCTGAATTGCAATGCAAGTCAATGGGGATGGATCCGTTTGACGTTGACACAATATGGTGCAATTGCAAACGGATCCGTCCCCATTGACTTTCAATGTAAAGTCAGGAGTCCCTTTTATACTATCGGATTGGAGTTTTCTCCAATCCGATGGTATATTTTAACTTGAAGCGTCCCCATCACCATAGGAACGCCTCTATGTTAGAATATACCATCGGATTTGAGTTACATCGTGAAAACTCATATCCGACAGTATATTCTAACACAGAGGCGTTCCCATGGTGATGGGGACGCTTCTAGTTAGAATATACTACAAACTGTGTACATGACTGCTCCCTGCTGCCTGGCAGCACCCGATCTCTTACAGGGGGCTATGATATGCACAATTAACCCCTCAGGTGCCGCACCTGAAGGGGTTAATTGTGCGTATCATATCCCCCTGTAAGAGATCAGGGGCTGCCAGGCAGCAGGGGCAGACCCCCCTCCCTCCCCAGTTTGAATATCATTGGTGGCCAGTGTGCGGCCCCCCCGGCCCCCCCTCCCTCTATTGTATTATCATTAGTGGCACAGTGTGCAGCACCTGAGGGGTTAATTGTACGGATCACAGCCCCCTGTAAGAGATCGGGTGCTGCCAGGCAGCAGGGGGCAGTCATGTGCACAGTTCTCAGTATATTCTAACTAGAAGCGTCCTCATCACCATGGGAACGCCTCTGTGTTAGAATATACTGTCGGATCTGAGTTTTCACGAAGTGAAAACTCAGCTCTGAAAAAGCTTTTATGCAGACGGATCTTCAGATCCGTCTGTATGAAAAAGTAACCTACGGCCACGGATCACGGACACGGATGCCAATCTTGTGTGCATCCGTGTTTTTTCACGGACCCATTGACTTGAATGGGTCCGTGAACCGTTGTCCGTCAAAAAAATAGGACAGGTCATATTTTTTTGACGGACAGGATACACGGATCACGGATGCGGCTGCAAAACGGTGCATTTTCCGATTTTTCCGCAAAAAAAAAAAGGAAAACAGCCACGGATGCACACAACGGTCATGTGCATGAGGCCTAACACTTGCATTATATAATGTCAGCTGATGAGATAAGAAGAGCCTCATTATACAACAGCTGAGACAGATTTTTGGCTTTCACTATATTGAAACTCACTCCTCCTAGTTGAATCCTGACCAATGGACAATCTAACTCCACCTCCTTAAAGCCATATAAAGTATGGATTGCAACATACATAAACTTATAATAGCCACTGAAGAAGAGGTTTGCAACCTTGAAACGTGTATGGCAACTTAATAACAAAGTTTATGGATGATACAATCCAAAAATAAACAGCGCGCTGCAATTTCAAATAGGTGACGTATCAAACCGATGAGACGCCATCGAACACATGACCTATACCCAGAAGTTCTCCGACCCAGTGCAATACGCCAACCGAGTGTGAGCCCACACCGGATCATCGGTCCTTACACGGCAAGGAAAATCTACGCTGACTCGGCGTGCGGTCTGTCACAACCGAACAACCACCTGCAGGTGGTGAAGACACGGTAAAGAGACTGCTCTTTTTCATATGCTTGCCTGCTATACGACCTTTTTTCCTCTACTGAAATGCCAATGAATATGATATGGTGACAATATTAAAAAAATAAGTGGTTATACAACTTATACATCTTAACATTGAGGACAGATCTGGAGGACTCCTTACATTTATGTGATTTTTTTCAACAATTCGATCATCCATTGGTCACCTCAATAACATGTTATGAAAACAATATGCTCTAACGACCCTTATGCTTTATCTTCATGAATTTTGCTTTCTGATTTTATAGTATTGTTTTAATCAATTTTATGACATTGTTTTTACTAATAAATTTACATTTCTATGCAGCCCCCTATGGTCTGAGTGCCTGTTCTACCTACATACTTAAAGGGGTTGTCCCACTTCATTAAATAGGTTTATCCTAATTTATTGTCCCCCAGTGAACATTTCTTCCTATATATGTGTGTTAAAAAAAACTTTCCTTCACCCTAAAACAGCTTATATTACAATGCTTTGTTTACTTATATCTCCCCTGGATACGGCCGCTTTTCGCCGGCCGCATCCTTTTGCCGCGCCTGCGCACTACAGTGGAGGAAATTCATCGCCCAGCCTCTCCACTACATGAACGCGCACGACCGCGCATGCGCAGTATATCCGCCGCGTCTTGGATAAAGCTGCGCATGCGCGGGCGTCACAACAGTTCGGGCGAGTCAGCGGAGTGAGCGGACGGACGTCGGAGGAACGGGATACTGTAAGTATAATATCTGCTGTCCCACTAATCGACCAACGATAATTGAATATTCTGCAATAAAGGGGTTTCATAGGAAATTCCATGGGGGCATTTTTATGTACACTGGAGGGCAACTGTATTCTATCTATGGACACTGGGGGCAACTATATTATATTTATGCAAACTGGGGGCAACTATATTATATATTTGGATATTGGGGGCAACTATATTATATGTATGCACACTGGGGGGCAATTATATTAGATGTATGCACACTGGGGGCAACTATATTATATGAATGGACATTGGGGGCAACTATATTATATGTACGGGCACTGGGGGCAACTATATTATATATTTGGACATTGGGGGCAACTATATTATATGTATGCACACTGGGGGGCAACTATATTATATGTTTCTAAGTTTTATGAATGTTATGTAGCAGAGCTAGGTATGCGCTGGTACATTCTCAGTGATTGGTGAGGTGGGGATTATCAATATATGGCATATAAAGAATGGTGGAGAGATATTACAGGTGTAGGACTGACATAAAATGCATATGTAGCAGAGCTAGGTATGCGCTGGTACATGCTCAGTGATTGGTGAGGTGGGGATTATCAATATATGGCATATAAAGAATGGTGGAGAGATATTACAGGTGTAGGACTGACATAAAATGCATATGTAGCAGAGCTAGGTATGCGCTGGTACATGCTCAGTGATTGGTGAGGTGGGGATTATCAATATATGTCATATAAAGAATGGTGGAGAGATATTACAGGTGTAGGACTGACATAAAATGCATATGTAGCAGAGCTAGGTATGCGCTGGTACATTCTTAGTGATTGGTGAGGTGGGGATTATCAATATATGGCATATAAAGAATGGTGGAGAGATAGGGTAATACACTGATATGTGGCTGAGTTGAATATGCACGTTATTACTCTAATGTAGTACAGCTCTAATGGTAATCTGCATCTGTGCTGTTCAGTGATTTTTTTTTATAGGAGACAAAAAAACTAATCATATGGATACAAGCAGACATGCATTTGGGCTGCAGTAAATTACAGTTTCTGCTGCACAGATAGGCTTTGGAATAGATATGAAAACTTTTATGTGTAGTTAGTATTCAGGTCATCTAAATGGTAGTCAATAAAATCACTGACCATTGCTCCACGGATTGATGTGAGTCCACAGCAGGAGAGATGAGCTTCACAGACACTTCCTGGTGCCAGCCAAACTGGTGAGTCATACTTTTCACATGAACGAGCACACAGGACTCAGCTCTCAGTGTGAGGTCATAAAGAGGCGTGGCCGGCCTTCACTCTAGCTGCCTAAGCCCGCCCAGCCTTATCTGCACAAAGCAGGAAGTTACCAGCAGAGTGACTGCAGCTCAGGCTGATTTAGCAAAGTGGTACAACCCCTTTAATGTAATCAAATACACTGCTTTAATGTCAAATTACTTACAGTGATCAGGAGTTCTTCCTCAATGTCGCGAAAATTGCTGCCAACCATCTTTTCTTGGTGACAGTTAAGGAGAAGGTGCGCTGTGGAGGTCAATGTTAAGGGTTGGGGTGCTGTAGAGGTCACTGTTAAAGGGGGTGGTGCTGTGGATGTTACTGTTAAGGGTGCAGGCCGCTGTGGAGGTCACTGTTGCAGGTGCAAGGTACTGTAGATGTCACCGTTATAGTGGATACTGTCAATATCTTTCAACGACACACATAAACATTAAATGAAATAGATGAAATATACCCGTGCAAAGCCGGGTCTTTCTGCTAGTGCTATATAAAAATGATTTCTGATAAAATATTTATTTTTTACCATTTTTCCCAGGTATAAAAAAGAAAAAGAAAAATGCTAAAATAAATACTTCACAAGAATAAAACACGATGTCTCACTGAAAAAAGGTGTGTAAATTATAAAAGTATTTATATAACCAAATGGGAAAAAAAGTTACTGCTTTTAAAAATGCATGCACTTGGAAATGTACCTCGTCAGGAAGGGGGTAAATGGCCCAGTCTAGAACTGGTTAAATAAGCTCTTTTCTTGTCTCCTCTTTCTCACAGTAGATCACTCGTCCTCCCTCTCCTCTCTCTGTAGTCTTCTGAGAGAAGAATGTAACCTGATCCTTCAGTGAGCTAACAGTCTTGTCTCTCGAACAGATTTAGCAGAGAATGTATAATTAGGATGGGGAGAAAGAGACATTTTTTATCATAAGATATATCAGAAAGATTTTTATATTTACCCATCCTATACTATTGATTCATGCCAAGTTTGTTGAAACGATATTAACCAGCTAAGTGCAGGGAAATATAATGAGTATGTGTGGCAAATAGCAAGCACTTAAAGGAATACAAACAGTCAAGTAACAATCTAACAGTTCAACTAGGTGTAGTGACCACAGCAACAGGGTCAAATGGTAACTCATAGCAACTACCGTATGTACTGTAATCCCTTAATGCAACTGGACGTTACTTAATGATGCAGGAGCTGCGCCCGCCCAATCCGCGGCAAGTGTCCGGCAGTCACTGATAGCCGGACCCCTGCCGTATGGGCCGGCATTAACCCCTGCGATGTCTGTGCAGGGAGAAAGCAACCTGCTCTATAAAAATATCACATAACCTAACCTCTCAGGTAAACACTGTGAAAAATAAATAAAAATAAAAATAAAAACTGTGTCAAAAAAGCAATTTTTTGTCACCTTACATCACAAAAAGAGTAAATAGAAAACGATCAAAAAGTCATATGCACCCCAAAATAGTACTGATCAAACCGTCATCTCATCCCGCAAAAAATGAGACCCTAATTAAGAAAATGGCCCTAAAAATAAAAAATGCTAGGGCTCTCGGAATATGGAGACACTGAAACATGATTTTTAATTTTTTTTTATAAAAAAATGCTGCTATTGTGTAAAACATAAATAAAGTATACATATAAGGTATTGACGCGTCCTTAACAACTTGCTCTATAAACAGACCACATGATCTAACCTGTCAGATGAACATTGTAAATAACAAAAAATAAAAATGGTGCCAAGATAGCTATTTTTTATCTTGCCTTACAAAAAGTGTAATATAGAGCAACCAAAAATCATATGTACCCTAAAATAGTACCAACAAAACATCCACCTTATCCCGTAGTTTCCAAAATTGGGTCTTTTTTTGGAGTTTCTACTCTAGGTGTGCATCAGGGGGTCTTCAAATGTGACATGGCAGCTTTAAATTATCCCAGTGAAATCTGCCTTCCAAAAACCATATGGAGTTCCTTTCCTTCTGCGCCCTGCCGTGTGCCCGTATAGCAATTTCCGACCACATATGGGGTGTTTCTGTAAACTAAACAATCAGGGCAATAAATATTGAGTTTTGTTTGGCTTTTAACCTTTGGTTTTTTAGTAGAAAAAAATTATTAAAATGGAAAATCTGCCAAAAAGAGTGAAATTGTGAAATTTCATCTCCATTTTCCATTAATTCTTGTGGAACACCTAAAGTGTTAACAAAGTTTGTAAAATCAGTTTTGTATACCTTGAGAGGTGTGGTTTCTAAAATGGGGTAATTTTTGGATGGTTTCTATTATGTAAACCTCACAAAGTGACTTCAGACCCGAACTGGTCCTCAAAAAGTGGGTTTTGGAAATTTTCAGAAAAATTCCAAGGTTTGCTTCTAAACTTCTAAGCTTTCTAACGTCCCCAATAAATAAAATGACATTTACAAAATGATCCAAACATGAAGTAGATGTATGGGGAATGTAATGTGACGAGAAAACAATCTCAGAATGGCCTGGATAAGTAAAAGCGTTTTAAAGTTATTACAACATAAAGTGACACGTCAGATTTGCTAAAAATGGCCTAGGCAGAAAGGCGAAAAATGGCTTGGTCCTGAAAGGGTTAAAAGATACAGCTCTTCTTTGTAAGAGAGTTCACTTTGTTTCGACCTTTTCACAATATTTCCTCCTCCGTCTCCATGAGTACTGGGAACCTATGCAAAGATCTTTTTCAATAAAAATCTTCACTTTAGCTTAGGACTAGAATGTCCTATTACTATGACTGCATGCTGACATTGATATGAGCCCAACTCTATGCCCATCCCTGGGAATAGTGCCATGTAATACGTGATGAGCGACCTAATCAACAAGGTTTAAAACAGTTTTGGGAGGGCAGTGGAGTCTTGGGATGAGGCAAGGTAGCTGAATATCTTTCAGTATGTGGAAAGGGATATTTGGCGCCTTGAATATTCAACCACCTACTTGGTGCCATTGAAAACATTATATGTACACTTCTTCACTATGGAGAGTTTGTTTTAACTTGTTAGTGACCCCAAAATGTGTAATAACTTTATTTGATACCAAACTTGTGACTCATGAATCTCTTTGATCGACAAGCTTTACTTTCAGTGTTATATTTACTTTGATCAGAGATTGTGAAAGCTCTGTACGCGTTATTGATCACATCCTGTAACTACATTGCTATTCTGTATGCAAAGGTTTTTCTGATCAATGATTTTGATTTAGAAGCCCTGACCAACCTATTTGTTACTCATGAATTGTGCTCCTTTGTGCTACCTAAGCTATTTGCAGCGCTGAGCCTGCGCATCATTTATCTTGTAGGGAAAAGAATGTGTAGAATTAAAGCAACTCTCCAGTTCACATTAACTGGGAAATGAAGAGAACACTTAGGTGGTGCCCTCCTTTTCATCTTTTTAGATGCAAATCTGTAAAATTCCCTGGCACCCTTTCTGCCATCCAATATGGCTGCACCACTTCTCGGACTGCCTGATGCACACAGTTCCTGCTGCCCTTTATGTGAATAGTGTTGACCAATCAAGGAATATTGATGGCCTATTTTGAAGACATCAATATCAAATAATGTCTGACTTCAGCACCTCCACTGACTTAGGCCCATTTCACACAAACGAGTTTTCCGCACGGGTGCAATACTTGAAGTGAATGCATAGCACCCACACTGAATACTAGCCATTAATTTCAATAGGTCTATGCAGTTTCTTTTTTCATGCATCAGTTCTGCGTTGCGTGAGAATCGCAGCATGTTCTATATTCTGTGTCTTTCACGCAGCCCTGGCCCCATAGAAGTGAATGGGGCTTCAGTAAAAAAAGCATTGCACTGAGCGCAAATGAAGACAAAACTGACAAAACTTGCTTGTGAAATGGCGCTAGTTTCACTGAACGCATCCTGAACACATCCTGAGTCAATCCATATTGTTTGTGCGAAAGGGCCCTTAATGCCCATCATTTTAGAATGCTAATTCAGCAAGCTCATAAAGTGTGATGGTAACATAGTTTGTAAGGCTGAAATAAGAAATCCATCCAGTTCAGCCTGTTATTCTGCAAGTTGATAGAGAAAAAAAACGAAGGTAGAAAAAAAATCCTTCCTGACTCAGGCAATCAGAATAACTCACTGGATTAACGTCCCTTCTTCAGAAATCTAGTAATTATAACCTGTAATAGATACTAGATTTCTGGAGAAAGACTGTTGATCAGGTGTATACAGTATATGTTTTTTGGCCACATAATGTACATATGTGCAGGTAATGTGCTGAAGATCAATAGTCTTCAATTTTGTACATGACCAAATATACTGTATGTAAACACAGAAACTTTTCATATAGGCATCCTTTCCTTTAATCCCTCTGCAACACCCATCCAACCTGTACAGCCTATATGCATAGGATCATCATGTAATGCACTCAGGTGCTGAGCCTGTTCCAAAAGCGGAAATTGTTGGCTATGTTATACAGCTGACACACGCCTTCAGTAGCTGGGATCAGAGATAATTTCAGTCCTAGCTGTTTAACCCTTCAAAACAAACCATAGCATCTAATGAGTTAGGTCTTTCCTACACTGATGAGAACTATTCAAATATGTATTGTAAAAATAATCTAAAAAAAAAAAAAGGTATTTGGTATTGTAATAGTCATAAATATCAAAATTATTAAAATATTACCGTACATCAGGGATGGATTGGCAACTTAAAGTGGCACTGGAAAAAAACCTAACAGTGGCCCAACCAAAGGTGGGACAAAACAAGTAGGCAGGGCCAACCCAAGTAAGCATGGTCAGCCATAAGATCTGCAGTGCAGGCGACAGCCTGAGGCCGTAGATGCCTGCGTGCCTGTGTCAGCTGTACACTGCCTCACAGGCGTCAAGCCTAGTGCCTATTTTCTATAAGGGTGAACGGCAGGGCAGGAAGCCATGGGCTCCTGTGCCACCAAAGTATTTAACTGTATCACTCTCTTGATAATGGTGATACAGATGAATTGAGGAGGCAACCTGTAGTACCTGGCCCAGTACATACTGTAAGTACCTGATGCTCCCATCATTAACGCTGGAAGTGTTAGATTATTACATACCATTTACAGTACATTGCACTGTTGACAGAAAAATAAAAATAAAGTAATGGTTGATAGAGTATGGTGACAGAAGGCAAATAAAATACGCAATAAAACATAATAGTTATTTAAATTTGGTATCCCCACAATTCCACTTACCACACAGTGAATGTTGTGAAAACAAAACTTAAATACATTGGTGGGATGGGGTTTTTAGCAGGGGAAGCTGGATATCCTTGAGATTCGAACTTCGAATCTTAGATGAATCAGTTCATTTGAGTCCCATTCAAAAGAACCGATTCATGAATCGAATCTTCGATTCACTTGCTGAGTCGGCTGACAAGCAAGTTAACCGAAGGTCACGAGCTTCTGATCCTCACTGCGCATGTGCAGTGCACAGTAACGTGAAATTTACACAGCTTCAGTGATAACATACATTATTTGTCTGATCAACACAGGTAGCTGAACATAATACGGCCTCATGCACATGGCCGTTGTTTTGGTCTGCGTCCGAGCTGCTGTTTTTGCGGCTTGGATGCGGACCCATTCACGTCAATGGGGTGTGCTGTCCGCATCCGTTCCGTGGTCCGCAAAAAAAATATAACCTGACCTATTCTTGTCTGCGTTTTGCAGACAAGAATAGGCAGTTATATAAATGGCTGTCCGTGCCGTTCCGCAAATTGCAGAACGCACACGGACGTCATACGTGTTTTGTGGATCTGCAATTTGCAGACCGCAAAACACACTACGGTCGTGTGCATGAGGCCTACTGTGGATGATTTTCTAATTAACTTAAGTGTCTATATAAAGAGAGAGAGCCTGTCACCTAAGGAATCTAAGGATGGCTTCAAGAAAGAGAAGCAATATACGGATGTATTTTGACCAAGTTGGTCCACAGAAGGCATAATGCCCAGGGCGTGAGAAAAACTCACGACTGGAGGGGTAAATAATATAATTAAAATAGAGGTTTACATCTCTCATATAGTTATATAGGTTTGGCTACTGAACTGAATGAGACAGATGTTTCAGAAGAGAAGTCTGTACCTTTAACAAACATACATATCTCCTTGAGAAGCCAATTTGATGCTAAAGGGTTAATTAAATCTGACTGTCCCGGCTGTCTGTCCCTTATCACTGCTGCAACCTGGTCATTAGACTTGATTGTGGACTCACGACTCTTTTAACTCAAAGTCAGGGGCATACATAGAAATCACTGGGCCCCATAGCAAGAATCTGAATTGGGCTCCATAACCCCACCCACTACCCACCCCTGGCCCCTCCTACCTCCTGTCCTGGCTCCTCCCCTGCCACACCCCCATTTGCTAATAAAGAAATGTATACACGACCTACTGAAACCGGGATAAATCTTTATTTTTATTTTTTTATTAACCAAATTTGTTGCAGCAATAATAAAAAAAAAAATTATACATATTTTACAATAAGGATTTGTTCTGTGAAATAAAACAGAAATCAAATATTATAGATAGCGCTACTTTCACACTAGCGTTAAAGTTTTCCGGTACTGAGATCAGTCACAGGGGCTCAATACCGGAAAAAAAAGCTTCAGTTTTGTTCCAATTTATTGTTAATGGGAACAAAACTTAATTGAACTGAACGGAATCCTCCAAAATTCATTCCGTTCCGTTTAGTTGTGTTCCCAGAATAGAGAGCAAACCGAAACATGTTGGAGTTTGCTTTCCCTCCTGGGAAAAACGGAATATCTGCCACAATAGAAAATTGATCCGTCCCCCATTGACTTTCAATAGTTTTCATGACGGACCCGTCTTGGCTATGTTACAGATAATACAACCGGATCCATTCATGACGGATGCAGACGGTTGTATTATCAGCAACGGAAGCTTTTTTGCTAAACCCTGCCGATCCAGCAAAAACGCTAGTGTGAGAGTAGCCTAAGCTAGATTTAAAATATTATTACTTACCTTTAAGATGAAATGGTTCTGCATCTAAAAGTCCAAGTCAAAAGAAGTAGCATGGCAGGGATCATAACTATAAAAAAAGTTATGGGGGAGAATATGGTGATGTAAAAAAATACTGACCGAGAGAATAAAGGGCATAGGTCAGTTTTGCCGCAAAGGGAATGTCGTAAGAACAAAACCCATAAAAAACTGTGGAGAAATTGTGTTTTTTAATTTTATTTTTTATTCCACCGCATTTGGAATTTTTTTGGGCCGCTTCCCACTACATTGCATGCCATATTAAAGTACGACTTCTCCCTCAAAAAATAAACCCTCAAAAAAAAAAAAAAAAAAGTTATGGCACAAGGAAACTAGGGAAGAAAAAAGAAAATGCAAAAACGAAAAAACCTCCATTATCCTAAGAGTTAAAGGGGCTATCATATTTCTAATACTAGACTAGAGGGTTTCATCTGCTGAAGAGCACAGTTAATACATGAACTCTAGTCTCTCCACATGGGTAATGGGCTGGCGTACTACATGCAGCATATGGGCCGAGCAGTGCTCCCTGCAGTGACAGGCAAGGGGGGGACATTGTAAAGTAACACAGATATCACCCTGCCCCCCAGAGATTTGTAAACTAACACGGGCCCTCATAATATATATAGTCATGTTATGTCAGAGTCTGCCAGGCACTGCTGCAGGGAGTGCACTGTGCAGGCAGTGACCCGGCAGGACGAACGGTACTGGTTCTGACTGAGTCTGACTTACTTCAGGCCAGCCAGGGACACAGCCGGTGCTTCAGAATCTTCCTTCTTCTCTCCTCAGCTCAGGCCGACAGGGTCAGGTCAGGAGGAGGTCAGGTCAGGATCAGGTCAAACGGGGGGGACCACTTCGGCTTGGCGGCGATTGCGGAAGAAGAGTTGGGGCTGCTGTTGAAGAAAAGCAGCCGCATAGCCGGCTGCATGTCATGAGTGGGCGGAGCCAAATAGTGTGGGCGGGGCTTTCTCTGCGCTACGGGCCCCCCATTGCCGCAGGCCCCATAGCAGTGGCGTGGTCTGCCTCTATGGGCGGTACGCCACTGCTCAAAGTCTACTATCTTAGGCTACTTTTACACTTGCTGCAGAGTGATCCGGCAATCTGCATGCAAACGGACAGCATTTGCGGATCCGTATTACAAATGCATTGCAAGAACGGATCCGTCTCTCCGGATGTCATCTGGAGAAACTGATCCGTTTATATAAAAAAAAATTCACATTTTTACGGATCCGGCATTGCAGTATTTATAATGCCGGATCCGGCACTAGCAAATTTTAATGCAAATTAATGGCGAATCCGGCATTTCGGCAACTGATCCGGGATTTTGGAGGGAGATAATACCGTTCAGTGACTGAACTGATGACCTCCTGATGCATTATGAACGGATTGCTCTCCATTCAGAATGCATGGGGATAAAACTGAACAGTTGTTTTCCAGTATTGAGCCCCTATGACAGAACTCAATGCCGGAAAAGAAAAACGCTAGTGTGATAGTACCCTAAGTAGAATCATTTGATTCTTTTAACTAGTAGACTCATTTGATTCTTAGACTCAGTGTACTGTGTGTGTGAGTGACTCAGTGCTGCTTGCTTGAGCTTCAGATCTGATTGGTTGCAGGGAGGGCTGGCAGAAGTCTAGGATCATGTTACACAAGACCTGCGCTGCTAGAGTGATCTCTCTCTGCTAGCAGTAGGTGTAGCTAGAGCTATGTCACAGACTGACTTAGACGGATAAGCTCAGTCAGATGAATCCACGACTCTGGTTCAGTGAAAAGAACCGATTCAAAAGAACGATTTATTCATGAAATGGACATCTCTATCCTCTACTGGCACAGATAACCGCTGATAAAGGTCATATGTGACCAGATCTTCATAAGTGGCTATAATACATATATACATATACATAACCTGTGCTGTGTGTGTATTGTGGGGGGTTAGCTCTTTTTCGGGGGTTGCAACCACACACTTCTTCACAGACACCAGGATTTAGGGACCAAACTGTGCTTTATTGTGGCACACGGCATAACGAAAAAACATGCAAAGCCAAAATAACATACCTTGCCCGCCTGGGCTCTACCTAAACACATAGGCTTCCCTGACTCACCTAAAGCGTACCACAGTTCACACCCGTGATGAGATGCGGCTTTCCCGGCCCAACCTCCAGCACCCTCCAGGCTGCTCCCACGCTAATGTCTCTTGGGGGATAGTGGTCTCATCCCTTCAGACCTGGTGATTGTGGGGAAGACACAGAAAATCCTGCCATATATCTCCCCTAACAAGCATGAGGCCTGTCACTGCCTCACATACCTCCCCCCTTTGTTCAAGCCCATAGGGGTGAACACTAGCATCAAATCCAGATGCTCGTGAACGGGCATCGACCTGGCCTATAGTGTTCCCCTTATTCTGCCAGACCCAGGACAACAGCACTTGGTTTGTCACCCTCATAACTTTATTACAGAGCCGAAAAGACCAATGAGATTTTCTTGCCCATCTCATGAGCCGATACTCGCTTTCTAGATTTTCGGGCTTCTGCACATGCTTCTCACATCTTTTCTTGGACTGCTGCAACTCTGGACCAAACTGGTCCCAGTCATGGTCGTGCGACTCGCTCCTTTTCCACGCATCTATACCAATTTCCCATTATTCTCAGCAGGGGTTTCTTCGGGTTTGGGGCCATCTTCAGAGTCTTTTGCGTCTTCAGTGACTTTTCCCACTTCGGCAGTCGCTCCTTCCGCTCTAACCTTGGTCTCTGGAACATCCAAGGATTTCTCCCATTTCAAGACCTTGGCCTTAGCTTCTTCGGCCTCTATTTCTTTGGAGTCTCCATTTACTTTATTAGCCTTTTCATCCTTCACGGACATGGCATCATATTCTTGCCTTCTTAACTCCTCCTTCTCATCAAGGTTGGAGGCACTGGTGACATCTGGATCTTCACCAAACTCCTTGCCTTCTGGCAAACCTTCCAGAGGTTCACTCAGGATATTGTTCCCCAATCGTTTAGCCTCTAGGAGCCCTATCTCACAGTAGTAGACACCATCTGCATGCTGGTCGTCTGTCTCCTGGTATTTCTTCTCCAGCAGACCACTGGCTTTCTGTAAGGCACTGATGGCAGAGGGAACATCTTTCATGACCAGGTCCTGGCTACTCATTGCCACAAGTCTCTTGGCCTCTGCATTCACATCAGCCCGATCAGCGGGCTCAGCAGAAAGATCTTCCGTCTTCTCCGCCTCGGTCGGCACCACGGCGCCACCATCTCCAGAACCATTCTTTATAGGCTCTGGCTTAGACTTCTTCAACTCATAGATGGTCTTCCCGACATCATCTTTTGAGCTCATGAGATCTTCCATCCCTTCTCTGAGTTGCTTGTTCAGCCTCTCACATTCATCTCGCTCGTCAAGCAATTCTTCAAGGGATCGAGCCAAGAAGAGGGCCTCCTGTTCCAGATGCTCTTCAGTCTGCTCTGCTGCAGCCGATGTAGGAGAATCACCATTCTCTTTTGGCCACTCTGTGGGGGTTCCACCCAGGGTCTCTTTAAGCACTTTGTTTGTGTCTACTGCAGCCTTTTTTGGTGACTCTGAAAACAGCTAGTCCCTTCTCTATCATATCTAGGGACCGTGTGGAAAGAGAAAAATCTTCAGGCTTGCAGCTGTACTGATGTGTGAGGTCATCTACCCCTGCCTGGGTATGGGTCTCAGACACTAGGCTGCCGTCTCCCCACTCAGCTCTCGTCACGTCAGGTATAACTGTCATCTGGTCGCTACTAGTGACCGCCTTAATTTCGCAATACCTTGACCTGGTAGCTTCCCTCTTGGAGTTGCTAATGGTCACAGTACATACATCGCCTATGTTACTCGTGTCATTATTAACGCTGACCTCTAAGGGCACTGCCGAGTTAATCCCTAGCTGGGACATTACTTTATTGACCATAAAACACTGTGGAGACTGCATGTCCACATCTGGTATGTGTGATACACCCTCTAGGACTACCACCATTTATTGCACCAGAGTAGGATTGCTCCACTCAGTGCTCACAACATTTATCTGCACTTCTGCATCCTTCACATGTTTTCCACCCGGGGGCGCTTTTCCCCTGACCAACATCCTGCAATGGAAAATGCATGTCATCATCACATATTTCACCTGTCATCACCTTTTCATTATGCCTTTCCGCAAACTTGACATAATCGCTTTGCACCTTATCAGCACCATTGTTTTCAATAGGCAATGTTATTTCCCCATTGCGGTCAATGTGCAGCTCCCTTAGATCTTAATTTAAATGGGCAAGTACAGGTTCTGCAGGAGTTTTGGCACTATCTGCAGAAGTGTCTACCTTACCTTACAACACGGAAACAATATCACAGCCCAACATCACATCATATATGAACTGTGGTAAGGTGAACAGAAAAGTATATGATAGAGTCCTGGAAGAGGTGTATATCCCACCCAGCTTCCTCAACTGGGTGAGATAAATAAAATTCTGAAGGTTAAAATGGTCTCAGCAATGTGTAGGTTGCTAAGACAGTTTTGTTAAGTTTATGGGCTAGATTTTATTGGACTGGGAGAAGGTAGGATTGTTAGAGGGACCTCCCCAGTCCACCCCATTCCAGGACAGGTTTTCCCCTAGCCTGAAAGATCCCCAGCTGAAGCCAGCTGGGATCGTCAAGGGGAATTAAAGCATAGTCCAGGCTGTCAGTCTAGGAGAGTGAGGCTTGGAGAAAGTCTGGGAAGCTGGCTGTCCTGCTGGCTAGAGAAGCCGAGTTCTCTGTGTGAACTGTGCTCAATAGGTGAGTTAGGACCATCACTGTATTAGCCAGAGCCCAGACGGGCAGGTGTTTATTTTGGTTTATGTTTTGTGGTGCTGGACCTTCACCTTACCCAGTGAATTATAACTGGGGCTGCCTGTATTGCCGGAGTGTGCTAAATAAAGCAACATTTGGACTTTAACCCTGCGGTCTGCAAGAGAATTTGTCATCGCCACCCTACCTGAGAGTGTAACCCCTTACAGAACATATTTGTAACATCAGGTGCACAAGACCCAGTTTTCACTGGAGAATCCCCCTCAGTGAGAACCAACTGCACTTGCTCAGGCTCTCTTTCAGGTGCCTGGTTCACATTATAGGTCACACCTCTTTCATCTATCTTGCACCCAAGCTCACTAACCATAGAACCCTCTGGCACTGTCACATTTTTACCAACAGGGGAAGCTTTTTCCCCAGTCACAGCCTGCAAAGAAAATGGATTGACATCCTCAGATATTTCACAGGAATCCACATTACTTATATGCAATTCTTCAAACCTCCTGATCAAGTCATAAAGTTCTTCTTAAACAATACCAGGTGAAGACAATAAACCTTCATTATCACTACATATATTACATAACTTCACACCTTTATCTGGAAATGCATTTAGCTTGACATCTTCCCTTAAAGGGACATGTACAAATTTTGCAGGAGTTGCATCACTGACTGCAGAAGTGTCTCCATTTCCTGACAACTCCCAACGCTAGGGGAAAGCACTGCCCAATTTCCTATCCGGCAGGAGGGTATAGGCAACCCCAAGCTCATAAGTCCCAGTTCGCACTGGTGTCTCTTATATCAAGCCCTTTAAGGGGTTTGATATAAAAGCTTCCAGCAAATACTCATTAAGGGGTTCTATATACCTGTTTCCACAAAATACTGATAGAGGGGATTGATATACCGGCTTCCACCAAATATTGATTGAGGCCTGCAATACAACCGCTTCACCAAATATTGATTAAAGGGTTTGATATCCCAGCTTCCAGCAAATAATGATTAAAGGGTTCTATATACCTGTTTCCACAAAATGCTGATAGAGGGGATTAATATACCGGCTTCCACCAAATATAGATTGAGGCCTGCAATATACCAGCTAACACCAAATATTGATTAAGGGGTTTGATTTACCAGCTTCCAGCAAATACTCATTAAGGGGTTCTATATACCTGTTTCCTCAAAATACTGACAGAGGGGATTGATATACCGGCTTCCACCAAATATTGATTGAGGCCTGCAATACACCAGCTTCCACCAAATATTAATGAAGAGGTTGATATAACGGCTTCCAGAAAAAAATCATTAAGGGGTTCTATATACCTGTTTCCACAAAATACTGATAGAGAGGATTTATATAATGGCTTCCACCAAATATTGATTGAGGCCTGTGATATAACAGCTTCCACCAAATATTGATTAAGAGTAGTGTTGATTGAGCACCAAAGTGCTTGGGTGCTCTGGACAAACACTTGGGTGCTCTACTGAGCGCTGGAGTATAATGTAAGTCAATGGGAGAACCCAAGCATTAAACCAGGCACCCCCTGCTCTGAATAAGGGAGGGTGCCTGGTTCATAGGAAAAGATCAGAAATTGATGGAAACACCACCGAAATGGTTCGGGAACAGCATGGGGAGGATGTCTCCATGCATATTGGACTCCCAGGTCGCTGCTGGGAACCAAGTTGTCTGATTAGTACGCCACTTTTACAGACTGATGATAATAGGCAAAAAAACGGAAAAAAAATCTATTTTAGAGGAAAAATTTTAAAGAAACATTCTTTCCTGTATATTTACTTGTATATAAAGTGCAAATGCTGACAAAAATTACAAGGAAGAGGTACTCCGATACAATCTATATATCACATAATGGAGGTCCTCATTCACATTGTGGTACAATAGTTCAGGTAGTGGGATACCTACATTCATAAAGCCTATGCACTAAGTGAAAGGGCTGCCAAAAATTACAAGTAACCAGCACTCCAAAACACCCTTTTACACATAATGGAGGGCATCATTCACACCTTTGAAAAATTATGATTGATGGCCTGCTGATGACCCTCAAAAACATTTGGAGCAAGGGCCTGCTGATCTGACCATCTAAAACATTAGGAACGAGGGCCTGCTGCCACATTGGTGACTCTAGATAACCTCTGGGCTATTGCACGTCCCTGTGACGGTGACAATCCATTCGGATGTCTGCCCTATCAACTTTCGATGTTCTTTTCTGCGCATACCATGGTGATCATGGGTAAAGGGGAATCAGGGTTCAATGCCGAAGAGGGAGCCTGCAGTCCAAGGAAGGCAGCAGGCGCACGGCAATTACCCACTCCCGACTCGGGATGGTATTGACGATAAATAACAATACAGCACTCCTAAGAGGCCCTGATATTGGAATGAGTACACTTTCCGTTAACGAGGATCTATTGGAGAGCAAGTCTGGGGCCAGCGGCCAACTTGCTCCCTGCCTCCACAATGTTCACCCAGTGTGCCATCATGGTGAGGATTGTGTTGACCAGACTCTTGGCTACTGAGACTGGACTTGTAGGTGAGGACCTGCTGCCGCTTTGTTGACTCTAGATAACTTCTAGGCGATCGCACGTCCCTGTGACGGTGATGATCCATTTGGATGTCTACCCTATCATCTTTGGAGAAAATTTTCAAAAAGGACCTTCTGGTATAGCAACATTTTGCTTGTCCTCTCCACCAGAGGAATGAGAGATGAGAAGTCCTCTTTGTAGCAAGGGTCGAGAAGGGTGAACACCCAGTAATCCGTATTGTCTAAAATGCGTATAACGCGAGGGTCGCAGGAAAGGCAGCCTAACATGAAGTCAGCCATGTGTGCCCGAGTACCAATAGGCAAGACTTCGCTGTCATCATCAGAAGGATCACTCTCAATCTCCTCATCCTCTTCCTCTGCCCACCTACGCTAGACATATGGAATTAAACTTCCATGGGTACTACCCTCTGTAGCGGAGGCAACCGTCTACTACTCCTCCTCCTCCTCTTCATCGTCCAATTTGCGCTGCGAAGACGGACGGAGGGTGGTCTTTCTATCACCGTGTGTAATGTCTTCTTCCCCCATTTCCACCTCTTCCACATGCAAGAGGATAAGTGGGGGTTGGAGCCACTAATGTGGGTGCTGGCAGAAACCCTGATGGAATTAGGGCCCGCAATTCTTGGCGTCGGTAGCACCTGTGCCATCCCAGGGTACAACTCGCTCCCAGCCTCCACAATATTCATCCAGTGTGCAGTCAGGGAAATGTAGCGTCTCTGTCCAAATGCACTTGTCCATATGTCCGTGGTTAAGTGGACCTTCCCAGTAACTGCGTTGGTCAGGGTACGTGTGACGTTTCGGGACACATGTTGGTGTAAGGTGGGCACGGCACACCTTGAAAAATAGTGGCAGCTGGGAACAGAGTACAGTGGGATGGCTGACAATATCAGGCTGCGGAAGGCCTCAGTTGTTGCAAGCCTAAATGGCAACATTTCCAGGGCCAGTAGTTTTGAAAGGTGAGCATTTAGTGCTATGGCCTATGGGTGGGTGGCTTGGTATTTGCGCTTGCGTTCAAATGCCTGGGGTAATGACATTTGAATGCTGTGCTGGGACAGGGAAGTGGATGTGGTCGCTGATGGCGCTTGCGAAGGTCCAGGTGCAGGGCGGAAGGCATCCTCGCCTGCGCCTTCAACAGGTGATTGGCCAGCATCGTGGATGATTGTTTTTTTTGTGATCTGGCAGCAGACACAGTTTCAACGCACCCACGGCCACGGCCTTTGCGTGAACCATCAGCATCTCGACCACTTCCCTGTCCCTTACTGCTCGCCTTATTTATATTAAATGTTGTATGCACTCTTGACACACATGATGTGGCACGGATGTCACAGTTCACAGCAAGCACAGGATATGGAAAAAGTAGGTAAAAGTATGGAAAAAGGAAAATAGATTTCACTTATATTTTTCCTATCTCTGGCCCTGACACACAGAAGGAATTGGACAGATGTCACAAGTCACTGCAGACACCCTCTATAGAAAAAGTATTGAAAATACTGGGAAAAAAATTGGTACTGTAGCTATAAAATACTGCCAGCCTGCCACCACATACAATAGTCCCTTCCTAAGCGCAGCTCTACCTGACTACAAATGAGCCGAACATGCGTTATCGGGTGCTAAATAACACCTGATGACGTGTTCCGGCCAGCCAATCACTGTATTGCCAGTAGCCAACATGGCTACTGGCATTACAGTGAGGGCAGTACTTACCTGCACGTTTATGTGCTGCATAGCAGCCGCGAAATATGCGGGAAGGAGACTCGAGCATGGCGCACGAGCACATGCGGTAATCGGCTGAGTACCGCCATGTGCCGAGCATAGCGATGCTCGAGCCAAACAGCAGTTCGGCCGAGCATGCTCACTCAACACTAATTACGTTTTTTTGTTATACCTGCTTCCAGCAAATACTCATTAAGGGGTTCTATATACCTGTTTCCATTAAGGGGTTCCATATATCTGTTTCCACAAAATACTGATAGAGGGGATTAATATACCAGCTTCCACCAAATATAGATTGAGGCCTGCGATACACCGTCTTCCACCAAATATTTATTAAGGGGTTTGATATACCAGCTTCCAGCAAATACTCATTAAGGGGTTCTATATACCTGTTTCCACAAAATACTGATAGAGGGGATTGATATACCTGCTTCCACCAAATATTGATTGAGGCCTGCAATATACCTGCTTCCACAAATGCTGCTCTTCTATAGGGACTTTGTCACAGGGTCATTTTGAAAATGACAGGCAGAGGAAGAGGCAGGCCATTCCGCAGGGGTGGTAGAGGTCATGCAGACTGGAGCCTAAGTGGGAAGTCAGAGTTTTTCCGCTTTTGCAACCTCCTTATCTCTGTATCTGCACCCTCCTCACTCTCTGCTGTGTGCACCCCCAAAGACACCACCACCATAGCCCCTTCACTCGAGTCAGGGGAATTATTTTCCTATCCATTCCCAGGCCTTACAGATGTGCAGCTATTCTTGGCATCGGATCATGAAGAGGAGCTAGCAAAGGCCGCCGCACTGCAGTCTGACGACAGTACCCAGATCAGCCCAAGGACAGAGGTCCCCGCTCTTGCTGTCTACCAGTGATGAGCAGCAGGGGCAATATTCAAATTTGCAATATTTTGTGAATATTTGGGCGAATATTCGTCATATCTTATGATGGATGCAAATATCACCAGATAACCATTGAAATATAATAGAACCAGTTCAGATTCCAGTCATAGAGAAGGCTGAATGCTGCTCTATTCTTGTTGTGAAAAGTGACAGAAACCCCTCAGATGCTGTGGTCAATTTTCAACATAGCATCTGAGTTATAATTTACTAGGTTTGGGCTGGTCCCAGTGATTGAATTCCTCTTCTCCCCCCGTAACAAGACCACAGAAAATTTTCAGTTGCTTTAGCAGACATGCCATAGTTACAGTAAGTTTCTATTAAGCCCTTGCCTGCGTCAGAGCTTAATAGGAACACAACAATTATACCATAGATTACAAGGGAAAACAATTGCAATTACAGTCTGTGGCAGAAGAGATCTAATGACCTCATGTTAAAGTCCCCAAGGTGGAAGCTAACAAAATGTAAAAAATTTTTTTTTATTAATTAAACATACCAATGATCCCATTTCCGGTAGAAATAAACAATATAAATATAAACATAAGTGTTGCTGTGTCTGAAAGTATTTATCCCATATTGTGACCAGATTAATAGGAAAAAATGAAAATGAACAAATCACCATTTTTGGCCACCTTTGCCTGCCCAAAAAAAAATAGAATTAAAAAGTGATTTAAAAAATTCACATATTCACCAAAATGGTTGTAAGATCCTCACCTGCTTTGCACTCCAGGGGAACCAAGAGGGGTCCTCGTGGAGTTGCGGGACAGGTTATGCGTGTCTCTGATGCACCAGCGCTGACCCCTTTGCGAGCCAGTGCGGAGATGCGTTCGCGTGGACATCGGAGGGGAGGACCGTCGGAGTCCCGGGGACAGAGTGGCCAGGCGAGTGACAAGACGCCGCGGCCAGGGTTGTCTCCGGTGTCTCCTGCGACTTCCGTTTCCGCATCTGGGTCCACGCGCTCGCATACTCGCGCTGAGTCAATCATGCGTCCGTGCGTACGCACGAGGGCAGGTTCGCAAAGGGATACACGGTCGCGAGTACGCGCTTCTTATGCACTTCGTCGACCAGTGGCGCAGATTATACTGACTCACAAGAGCAAAGTGGATTAGGGAGCCAGCCATGGGTTAATCAACTTGTGATTGCCTTAGGCCTTGTCCTCAGGTGCAGGGCAATTTGTTCACCTATGGTAGTGGACACTTGGCACCCTGGGATTGGTCAGCAGGCATTTAAAAGGAGGTCTTTCAGGGTGATCAGTGCCCACTGTTATTTTCCCTCAACCAGGTATAGGTCACAACTCCTAGTGACTGAAGACTGCCAGGAACTTTGTCCTTTACAGCGGACCCAAGATCTGGAGTGACTCGACTGCCAAGTGCACAGCATCATTCAGCACTGGTTGGGACTATTCCTGGAATCTCCTTGCCTGGTTTTTTGTTATTATTCCTTGTTACCAGCAAGTGTCCTGGACGTTTATGTTTCTGGTGAATAAACACCTTTTTGCTTTCATCACTGGTCTGTTTGTTGGTGCCTTGCATTACAGAACAGTGGGCCCAACTAACAGTTGCCATGGACAAGATCCAGCAGCAGCTGAATGAATTAACGGGAGCCGTTAACCTGCTGTTCCAACGACGCCCAAATATACCAGCAGCCGCTGCCGCGCAAATCCAAGAGCAACTGACAACTGTGATGGAGGAGGTTCAGCAGCTTATCCAGGGAGCCTCAGCACTATCCGTCACTATCGCAAGGCATCAAACAGAACCTAAGATCCTTCTGCCTGACCCCTTCACAGGAGAGCGACAGGAGTTCTTAAACTTCAGGGACTCCTGTCTCCTTTATTTCCAGTTACGACCGATGGCTTCTGGCACTCTCAGGCAGAGAATTGGGATTGTAATGTCACTGCTACGTGGAGACCCCCAACGTTGGGCATTTAACTTGCCTCAAGACCATACAGCTTTTTCATCAGTGGATGCCTTCTTCGAGGCTATGGCTGTGATTTATGATGACCCGGATCGTACTCGCACCGCAGAGACCAATCTTGAGCATATTCAACAAGGCCGCCGCCCAGCTGAAGAATACGCTGCAGAATTCAGGCGATGGGCAGCTTTCACCACCTGGGGCGACGCAGCCCTACGCCATCGCTTCCATTTGGGATTTTCGGATGCGGTCCGGGATCTTCTTTTGGCCTTGCCTACCCCTTTCTCGTTGGAAATGGCTATCTCTCAGGCAATCGATGCCGACAGGCGAATCCGTGAGAGGCGAGTGGAACGGTCGTCTCGGTTTTCATCCTCTCGACCACATCCAGGGCCTCTAAAATCGGCCGAAGAGCCAATGGAGGTTGGATCCTCCCATCTCACACAGGCAGAACGAGCTCGTCGCCAACAGAAAGGCCTGTGCCTATTTTGCGGGAAGTCTGGACACCTCGTTAAAACCTGTCCCCTCCTGCCGGCGGGAAACGAATGAACCTAGGGGGCATAGAGGAGAACCCCCTAGGTGCTATTATCCCTCCTCCAAGCCGGGTGATGGTATCCATATCCTTACGGTGGCAAGACAAGGTCCATGAGTTTTCAGCACTAATCGATTCTGGGGCCGCTGGGAATTTTGTGGACTCAACCTTGGTTCGTCGACTTGGCATCCCGTTGATCCAGCCGAAAACCACCATGTCAGTGACCGCGATTGATGGTTCCCCTCTTCAAGATGGTCGTGCAGTGTGGATGACTCCGGGAATACAGGTAACGGTGGGGGCTGATCATCGGGAGACCTTAAGCCTTTTTGTCCTTGACATGCCATCCACTCCCGTGATTTTGGGTCTCCCTTGGTTAAGGCTCCATAATACAGTAGTGGACTGGCGCTCGGGTCTTATCTGTCAGTGGAGTACGGAATGCCTTACTAAGTGCATTCGTCCCGACCTGTCACTAGCCTCCATGGAAGTATTAAGTACTTTACCACAGCAGTATCATAGTTTCCGAGATGTGTTCAGTCCTCAGGGGGCTGATGTATTACCTCCCCACAGGTCATATGATTGTCCTATAGACCTGTTGCCAGGCACCATGCCACCACGAGGGCATCTTTATAATCTCACTGGGCCTGAGGTTCAGGCTCAGCGGGAGTATATTAAAGAGAACCTTGAGAAGAATTTCATTCGTCCATCCACTTCCCCTGCTGGAGCTGGATTCTTCTTTGTGGAGAAGAAGGATGGAGGCTTGAGACCTTGCATCGATTATCGTGCCCTTAATCGGATTACGGTGAAGAATCGGTATCCACTGCCTCTGATTGATGATCTGTTTTCTCAGGTGGCAGGGGCCCGAGTCTTCACCAAACTCGATTTAAGGGGTGCTTATAATTTAGTTCGCATTAGAGAGGGTGACGAATGGAAGACCGCATTTAATACCAGAGACGGGCATTACGAGTATCTCGTGATGCCTTTCGGTCTCTGTAATGCTCCCGCGGTCTTCCAGGAGTTCATCAACGATGTTCTCAGAGATTTCTTGGATAGATGTGTTGTTGTCTATCTAGATGACATACTAATCTACTCCTCGGATCTGGTCTCTCATCGGAGACACGTGTGTCAGGTTTTCCAGAAGCTGAGGGAGAACCGCCTCTATGCCAAACTTGAGAAGTGTCTGTTTGAGGTGAAGGAGTTGCCTTTCCTGGGGTACATTATCTCAGAAAAGGGATTGGCTATGGACCCATCCAAACTTTCTGCTGTCTTGGATTGGCCTCAACCTAAGGATCTTAAGGGGTTGCAGCGTTTCTTAGGCTTTGCCAACTTCTACCGCATGTTTATTAAGAATTTTTCTGCGATAGTAGTACCTCTCACCAACCTCACTAAGAAGGGAGCTAATCCTTCTAAGTGGACGAGAGAGGCAGTCAGAGCCTTTGAGACGCTGAAACAGGCCTTTTGCACGGCACCAATTCTTACTCATCCAGACACCTCCAGACCTTTTGTTCTCGAGGTCGATGCCTCAGAGATCGGTGTAGGGGCAGTTCTCTCACAGTATTCTGGGGACCCCGAGAGGTTACATCCCTGTGCCTTCTTCTCTCGGAAGCTCTCTCCAGCCGAGTGTAATTATGATATCGGCGATAGAGAGCTTCTGGGAGTAAGATTGGCTTTTCAAGAGTGGAGACATTGGCTAGAGGGTGCAGAACATCCCATCACGGTTTACACTGACCACAAAAATTTGGAGTATCTAGAGAGTGCCAAAAGACTCAACTCCCGACAAGCCAGGTGGGCATTGTTTTTCACCCGCTTCAATTTCCGCCTCACTTATAAACCAGGTTCCAAAAACGTGAAGGCAGATGCCCTGTCCCGCTGCTTCCCTGAGGCTGCTTCCGTCCTGGACTCTGAGCCAGAAACCATTCTCCCAACTAAATGTTTTCTTGCTGCCCTGGGGGCCGCAGAAGTAATGGAGGACTTGTCCTCTCTTCTTGAGCCCTCACAGGCAGAGAGTCCATCTGACAAACCCGAGGGTCGATGGTTCGTACCCATTAACCTTCGATTGGAGGTCATCCGACAGCTTCATGACTCAAAGTCTGCCGGGCATTTGGGTGTTAAAAAAACACTTGCCCTTGTTAAACGTCACGTGTGGTGGCCCAACATGTCCGTGGATGTTAAGGCCTATATTCAGGCATGTACTGTTTGCGCCAGATGTAAACCGTCCCGGTCTGCCCCTTCTGGGACTTTACTCCCACTGCCTATTCCCCAGGCTCCATGGACTCACATTTCCATGGATTTCATCACAGATTTGCCAAGGTCCTCTGGAAGTACGGTAATCTGGGTAGTGGTGGACCGTTTTAGTAAAATGGCCCATTTTATCCCACTCCCTGGATTGCCCTCGGCCAGAGAATTGGCAGATCTGTTCTTGAATCATATCTTTCGATTACACGGAGCGCCGGATGACATTGTTTCAGACAGAGGAGTGCAATTCATCTCCCGCTTCTGGCGTTCTTTCTGCTCCCGATTGGGTATTAATTTGTCTTTTTCTTCTGGTTTTCACCCAGAGACCAACGGTCAGACGGAAAGGACTAACCAGACCCTGGAGCAATATCTCCGGTGCTTCGTGTCAGACTGCCAGGAGGAATGGGCAGCGTATCTACCCTTTGCGGAGGTGGCTTATAATAACTCTGAGCATGCTTCCACTAAGATGTCTCCGTTCAGGTGCGTGGGGGGCAGGGATCCAAGACTCTCTTCTTTGGCCGGACCCTCCACTGACTCACCGGTGGTGGATCAGTGGTTCAAGGATAGACGTCCCATTTGGTCGTCAGCCCAGCGGAATCTCCGCAGTGCAGTGGCGCAACAGAAGAAATTTGCTGATCGTCATCGCACCGTAGAGCAAAAGTTTAAGGTGGGAGATCAGGTGTGGGTCTCCACCCGGAACATCCCGCTGCGTCAGCCATCTTCCAAGTTGGGTCCTCGATTCATTGACCCATACCTAGTGACACAAAAGATCAACCGAGTTACGTACATGGTTGCTCTTCCACCGTCGATCCGAGGAGTGAACACCTTTCATGTTTCACTTCTCAAATCGGCAGCCGACTCCGCTCCCTTCATTCAGACCCCATCCCCGCTGGAGGTCCAAGGGGTACCGGAGTTCGAAGTGAACAGAATTTTGGACTCTCGTTTTGTCCAAAGGTCTCTTCAATACTTGGTGGACTGGAAGGGTTTTGGTCCAGAGGAGAGATGTTGGATACCTGCTCGCCAGGTGCATGCGGATGAGTTGGTGGCAGCCTTTCACCGGGATAATCCGGGGAAAGCTTGCTTGGAGTCTTCAGAGCCACCTCCTCGAGGGGGGTAATGTAAGATCCTCACCTGCTTTGCACTCCAGGGGAACCAAGAGGGGTCCTCGTGGAGTTGCGGGACAGGTTATGCGTGTCTCTGATGCACCAGCGCTGACCCCTTTGCGAGCCAGTGCGGAGATGCGTTCGCGTGGACATCGGAGGGGAGGACCGTCGGAGTCCCGGGGACAGAGTGGCCAGGCGAGTGACAAGACGCCGCGTACTGTAATCTTTAGAGTACCCCTGATTGTGGGGATAGACTTTCCCAAGGGGAACACCAGGTTGCTACCTCTTGAGGAGGATAGGCACATGAGGAAGCTGGTCCAGGCGTACCAGGAGGTACCTGAGAAAGGTACCAGAGTTACAGGCGTTGTCAGCAGGCTGAGTCAGTACCAGGAGCAACAGTGCAGAACCGAAGGATGAGGCAGAGGCGAAGTCAGACAGGCAATAGGTCAGAGCAGGCGGCACAGGTACAGGTCATTCAATCCGGGCTGGCAACAGTAGAGTCAAGGCAAGCATGCAGGGATCAAACAGGTAGCAGAGTCCAGGAACACAAGTACGAGTCAGGAACACAGGAACCTTAGCAGGACACAAAGACCTTGACACTGAAGCATCTGGTAAGGGGGCTGAGCCAATTATATATGTGCAGGAGGGCTAGGATTGGTTGGTGAGGTCACATGATCCAACTCATAAAACAAAGGAAGTGACGCGCTCCGGCGCTTAAGGAAATGCTGTAGGAAACAAGCAGAAAGCATGCTGTGGCCAGGGCTGAAAGGAAACACTGTACAGCAGATCACCACTGTTAACCCATTGTTTATATTATCTCTCTGGCTAACATCATCTTCTGGTTGACCTATGTGCATGATTTTGTTGATTGAAGGACCTATCAAATTTCATGGCACCAAAGATGCAGTAAAATATAATAAGTGGCCCAGAGCTACAGAATTTGACCTTGTGAGTGAGATCTATGGTATTTGCAGTGAGTGCTGTAATGCGGTGGATGACTGCAGTTTACAAATGGTGGAAGCATTACTTTTAGACTGTAAATATAGAAGTAGATAATAATGTAATTATGTTGGTAACATTATGCATTAGGCACATTATGGGAAACAATAATGCTGCTCTGTGAAAGAAATCAATCCAGCTAGTATTGATTTGTCTTAATGTGAAATGGCCTCATCTAAATACAAGAGATATCCTTTATTTATTTATTTTCTTTTTATGGTATTCATTTTCAGAGTCATTTGATGTAACTCAATATACAGATAATGGAGCTTTATTTATTAAATCTGACACCTACAGCAGAATGTTAATGATTTAATAAGAGAATGTACTTGGGTGGCTTCTAAGGAAAGAGGTTGAAAACATGTCAGAACTTGGCTTTGTTGCATCATTTTATTCTTCAACAAGCCTAATTATTTCAGGCCAGCATTACAACATTTATTTGCAGAATATAGATTTTTTTCATTTTTTTTAGAATATATTGTCAAACATTAATATTCTTTTACTGGAAAGCTATCCAATACATTCATGTTTATATTATTCAGTTATATATAAATGTTCTTCTCGCCATAACATATATTTTAATGAACTGCATTAAAGGGGTGATAACACAAATTAATTTTTTTTTTAAATGTGCAGTGATGCACATTGTTATTTTTCACTACCATCAGTACAAAAATCCTCTGTTCTCAAGTGCACTTTTCACCTTTATTTTCTCTTTTTAATCACATTACCTGGCTGGAGGACATCTGTTTTTGCTTTCTGTGGACAGTAGAAGCATGTCACATTAGACAGTCAAACAATTACGTCTCTCAGTAGTGCATTGCAATCAGCTGTTGTTAATCCCTTCCTTCCCCACATAGAAAATAGTGCCTACATTATATCTTTGGAAATACATATGTAGTGTAATGCCCCCACAGTTTCCATCTCCACCGTCTAGAGAGATATAGTTTTTATTTACATGAATTTGAAGGTAGGAATGAATGAAAGGTGCCTGGCCTGATTTTCTATGAGATCACTACACCAGCACTGAGGGGAGAGGCGAGAGGAAGAGAACATAAAAGCTACTGAGCAAGTTAGTCCGCCACTGAATGCAGAGGATGGTGGACCAAAATTTTGGCCACAGAAGAAACAGCAGGGGTTACTATGTAATGTACATAAAAACTTAGAAATATTTTTATTGCATGTATATTCCAATAACATTTCATTTGAAATGTCCTGTTCATCGCATGGTAATACTTTTTGTGGGATAACACCTTTAAGTACAATCAAAAAGAAGAATATCTGTGGATCACTCCAGCTGGACAATGTGGAACAGGTGCTCTTGGTCTAAGTGGCCCACCCAGCCACAAAGGGGAAATAAGAAAATTTGTAAAAGTAGACCAGGCACTCTATATATGTAGCCAACAAGTGAGATATTTATTAAATAAAATACAATCAATTATATAAAATCACATAAAATAACAGTAGCCTAATGATATATAGCAATAAGTGGGTGATGTAATAATATATCAGTAGCAACTATCTTTCATAGGTAACATAGCAGCAACAATTGTATCAAATAGCAGCAACAAATGTATCAATAGCAGCAACCAAATGTAGCGAAAGGCAATGATGATTTCAAGTCCATCCGCATAAACCGCAAGTATAAATCGTATATTCCTTTTTAGCTGCAGCAGGGAATGTGGCGTTAGTTTGAGACCAACTATGAAAAACTGCCAAAGTCTTTCCTTCAAATGAATTTCCCACGTTCCGGGTCAAAATATCTTATGTTTTTACAATTCCACTCCTGGCTAGTTTTATTTGTGCATGTATAAGTCACCAGTCTTTGCAGTATAACGGGAGAGACTAGAGGGTATAATGCAGTAAGCAAGGTGGCGTCCCACCTAGTTGTGATTGCTCATTCAGTGTTACCTTACTCTTGTTCGTTTCCCGTTTCTGAATGCCGACTCGGTGATCTATGATGAAATGGATATCAGCTGACTCTGTGTCCAGTGTCGTCAGCAAATTTTGCGCTCGTTAAAATCGAGTGTCGCCAGAGTTTTTCGTTCCAGGAACTTCGATAAAATCCAGGGGAGACTCTCTGCCAGCATGCCGGTGCAAGGTATAGCCCATACGTGTTTCGGGGACGTGGCCCCTTCCACCAGTTTTTCATAGTTGGTCTCAAACTAACGCCACATTCCCTGCTGCAGCTAAAAAGGAATATACGATTTATACTTGCGGTTTATGCGGATGGACTTGAAATCATCATTGCCTTTCGCTACATTTGGTTGCTGCTATTGATACATTTGTTGCTGCTATTTGATACAATTGTTGCTGCTATGTTACCTATGATAGATTGTTGCTACTGATATATTATTACATCACCCACTTATTGCTATATATCATTAGGCTACTGTTATTTTATGCTGCTATTTTATGTGATTTTATAGAATTGATTGTATTTTATTTAATAAATATCTTGCTTGTTGGCTACATATATAGAGTGCCTAGTCTACTTTTACAAATTTAAGTACAATCAGTCCACTGGTGGTTGGCAGCTTGATCCCCTTGCTGGAATCCACGCTCCTACAGTTCCTTAATGTACGTGCTATTTCTGATCCCCTATGGCACTATAGAGAATGTCTAGTGTGCATTACACACTTGTGTCAACATTCCTGATGAGACTAGGATGGAAACCTGTGGTGAACAGATATGTCAGTTAGAGATGTCAGAGATGAGCGAATCAAAGCTGACGAAGTCGAATTCGTTCCGAATTTCAGGAAAAAATTTGATTCTGAACGAATGTGAATTTCCTCACGCTTCGTAGTAGCAAATCACATTATTTCCTACAATGGCGGGTGGCTAAAATGGCGTCTAAAATGGTGGCTACACATGTGAGAGACGTTTGCAGATGCTAGGGAGAGTCATAGGAAAATACTCATTGTGAAATCCAGTGATTTACAAGTGCAGGTAAAGGACAGTGAGAGGAATCATTTCATAGGCAGGGAGAGACGTGTGCAGATGCTAGTAGGGAGAGTTATCGGAAAATCCTCATTGTGAAAACAATCGATTTACAAGTGCAGGGAAACATTACTTGGGGATCCAGATAGTCTCATAATACAGCTCTGTCATTCCAGCAATTAGTTATTGGGATGCAAGTGCTAGGTTGAAAAGCCTTTAGTGGCTTTTATCGGTGGAAAAAGATAATTATATACGCAGGTCACTTTTGCTGTTAACTGCGCTGATATCATTTAGTGGCCTATTTCAATACAATACAAGAAATATATATACGCAGGTCACTTTATTTGTTATTTACGCTAAAATCATTTGTAGTCATTTCTGGTGAAAGAGTATAGGGCGGTATTTCAGTAATATACAAAACATTTAAACATACTGCACGGTATAGGGGATTATTGCCTAAAAAAAAAATTAAATATATACGCACTGCTGGTGAAAGCATATAGTGGCCTATTTCAGTCCAACACAAAAAAGAAATTTTCAGGTCACTTCTGCAGTTATTTCTGTTGAAAGCATATAGGGACGTATTTCAATAAACAAAGAAAAATAGATACGCACTGCACTGTTGCAGTTATTTCGCACTCCGTGTGCTGTCAGCATCCATTGCTCCATTCCGTGGCCCCGAAAAAATATATAACATATCCTATTCTTGTTCGTTTTGCGGACAAAAATAGGCATTTCTACAATGGGCTGTCTGTTCCATTCTGCAAATTGCGGAAGGCACACGAGCTGCATGTTTTGCGGATGCGCAATTTGCAGACCGCAAAAAACGGAACGGTCGTGTGCATGAGGCCTAAGGCTGTATTTCAGTAATACAAGAAAAATGTATACCCACTGCACTGTTGCAGTAATTTCTGGTGAAAGCGTATAGGGCAGGATTTCAGCAAGAAAAAGAGAAATATATACCCACTGCACTGTTGTAGTAATTTCTGGTGAAAGCGTATAGGGCAGTATTTCTGTATTTCAACTCATTGTTAGGGTTAAATAACTTATTGCCAGCTGAAAGATAATCGCCCATGCATTAATTATCCAATAGGAGGCTCATAACTATTTGCTTAGTTAAATCCAAGTGGTGACTTTTTTTGGGATAGGCAGTGTATATACCCACTGCACTGTTGCAGTTATTTCTGATGAGCAGCTTTCTTCACCCGCATAGTGAAGAAACTACTCACCAGCAGCAGCATGTAGACCTGGAGCTGGACCTGAACCAGAAGGTGGTGGCATACTTGGACAGCCCCCTGCCACCCTACATTGAAGAGCCGCTGGACTACTGGGCAGCCAAACTGGATTTGTGACCGCAACTGGCAGAGTTTACCCTGGAAAAGCTGTCCTGCCCGGCCAGTAGTGTGGCATCAGAGCAGGTGTTTAGTGCGGCGGGGGCCATAGTTACCCCAAAAAGAAGTCGCCTGTCCACCCAAAATGTGGAGAGACTTACTTTTGTCAAGATGAATCAGGCGTGGATCGACAAGGATTTCCACCCACCAATGCCTGATGCAGCAGATTAGATCATCCATCTCCACCCATAACTTTTTTTTTTCTTTTTCTATGGAGTTGTGTGAGGGCTTGATTTTTGAGGGACAACTTGTATTTTTCATTGGTATAATTTTGGGCTAAATGCCGCTTTTTGATCGCTTGTTATTACGTTTTTTTTCGGTGGAAACTAAGAATAAATTAGAAATTGTCTCTTTTTTTTATTTATTTTTTAACGGCGTTCACCATAGGGGATAATTTATGTAATATTTATGTAGTCCGGGTCGTTATGCGGCAATACCAAACATATGGGGGATATTTTCGTTTTGCAATTTTTTTCATTAAAAAGCATATTTTCAATGGAAAAAAAGCATATTTTTTTATTTTATGGATTTTTTTATTTAATAAAAGTGTATTTTTTTTTCAATTTTTTTTTACTACTCAAAAGTCCCACAAGGGGACTATAATATACAGTATTTTGATTGCTTTTAAAATGTAATGCATTATCTCTATAATGCATTACATTTCAATAGCAATGCTATTCAAAGATTGACCAGCAGGCTGCGCCAGAGAGGCACAGCCTGCTGGAGAGAACGGAAGACAGGCTCGGGGCCCTGATCTGAAGCGAGGTAAGCTTCACAACACATCAGCACCCCGCGATCGCATTTTCGGGGTGCTGATGGGAGACAGAGGGAGTCCGCTCCCTCTGTGACCACTTTACATGCAGCAGGCGCCATTGCGCCCGGCATGTAAAGGGTTAAACAGCCCGGATCGGCATTTCTGCCGGTCAGGGCTGTTAGAGCAGTGCAGCGGGGGAGCCGTGCAGCGCTAAGACTGGGCCGCCATAAAAATGCGGCGGCCCAGCCTAAGGCCCCTTAGTGACCGCCGTAAAAACACGTATGGGTGGTCACTAAGGGGTTAATAAATGTGCCCCCAAGTGTTTTATTTTTGGTTAAATAAAAAGCATAAAGGATTTTGTATTACATACATCAACCAGCGGAAAACAGGAAAAAAATCTTGGTAGACTAATTCAGTTCATGATACCATGAGGCCCTGTAGCATTCATAGCAGCTGCTATGGAGGTCTGTGGTACAATGCCACCTGGCCAAGTGCCCTAGGTGACTGCATGTTTCCTTAGATAAGCTTAGGTTAGTGCTGGTTTAGGCAGTGGATAATAGACCCTGTTTGCAGCAGGTAGGGGTTATCCTCTGTCTATCAACTTACCAATACCTCTAGGGGACCCATACTGTGGGAACAATAAAGGTACACCAATATTTTATGTGTGTGGGTGAAGAATATAGGAACTGTGTGGTGGGCCCGGAGGGGTCACTAATACTTTATGAGAGCTTAAAGGACAAGCAGAAAGTAAATAGTGCAGACCATCTGGCAGTGATAGATTAAAAATCTTTATTCTAAATACTCACAAAGCAAACTAAAACAAGATAATGGCATAAAATTACACATGATACATCAAACTATAAGCACCTGGAACTGCATAGTTTTGTCATTGCATGTAATAATGTCATTTAGTATAGCCACTGAATACATGAATCCAATCTATCTGTACAGCACTACCTGCTATTTGTTCTTTTCTTATTTGCCACCTTGCTGTGCTTGACACACATGCTGGTTTGCGTCCTTTGACTGCCACCAGCCCTATCTTCTGTTACACTTAAAAGAAAAAGGAAAGCACTACTTATGTAGGACCGCTGGTAGCACAAAGCAAAGCTAGATGGAAAGCTCCTCACCTGCTGTTGTACTCGGTGCAGCAACCTGCAGGTCAAACAAGGAGAATGAACCAAGGCACATCTAAGCCACTCCCTCTGGATGACCAGTAGATCCAGATTGTTCACTGAAGAGAAGGAAGTTCAGGAGTAGGAATGTAGACCAGCCAAGGTAGATCATTCTGTCTTTCATTAGACAGCAGTAGAAATTTGAGCTATTCGAGATGATTCATTTCAAAGCATCTTTATGCGAGACAGAAACCAAAATCCCCTGTTTCTATTCTCAAAGTTAAAGATATAAATAATAAAATGGAGGTCTATATATACACATGTAGATGTGGTGGGGGTCTGAGTGCTGAGACCTTCTCAAATTGCTGAAATAAGGAGCTAAAAGTGCTCAGCTTCTGCTGAAGATGAAAATGAAGACAGCCTCAATAGAAAGTCTATGATGAAACATCCTTATTTACAAAATGCTTTCAACCCACCTAATGGTTACCAGAGTGATAACAGGAATTGTAGAAATATTTTGATTTCTCTGTATCTGTGAACTATAATAGTATTTGCTTTTATATCAAGGCAAGCCATAGAAATAGACTACGTTGAATAGCTATGTCTATAACAAGCGGCTGAGAATGATTTCTGTTTTTTGCTTTACAAACTGATTGTGTCACACCAGAGCAAAATGGTTCAATCAATTAAATCTCAACAACTAGAAAGTTAAGGATTTAAATGTAACTTAATCATTACATTTAGGTTTTTCATTCTATCCAATTGCCACAGGTGTAGTGATGTAGTCTGCCATCATTCATTTGTGAAAGAATAGCCCATTCTAAAGATCTCGTGGAATTCCAATGTGGTACTGTAATAAGATGTGACCATTGTAACAAGTCAGTTCATGAAATTTCTAGATATTTCATGATCAACTGTGGTATTATTGTAAAGTGGAAACATGTAGAAACCACAACAATTCCTCCACAAAGTGGCAGACCACGCATAATACATAAAAGCCTGTGCTGACTCAATAAGTGCAGCTTTCCAGACTTCGGTGTCATTTACAACAGCACAAAAACTGTCTGATGGACGAGCATGGGTATTTCAAAGGCCGAGAAAACCTTTTGTGCCTGACAGGATTGTGCCAACTAACATTTGGTGGAAGAGGGATAATGCTATGAAGTGAAAAAAATAATAATCAAACATCATATAGTACACAACAATCTCTTTCTAACAAAGGTAGAACCAAACCTATAGTTAATACAGTTGAAAAAAGACATAAGTCCATCAAATTCAACCAAGGGATAGGTGGGGACGTGAATCCCAGAAAGAATTTTTTAAACCTATTTTAAAACTGTCCACTGTTCCTGCTGTGACCATGTCCTGAGGAAGTCTATTCCACAGCTTCACCGTTCTTACAGTAAGGAAGCTTTGACGCTTCCGGAGACTGAACTTATTAATCTACAAACTGAGGCAGTGCCCCCTTGTCTTTTGAGCACATTTTACATGGAACAGCTTTTCACCATATTTTTTGTATGGCCCATTTATATATTTGTATAGGCTAATCATGTCCCCCCTTAGACGTTGTGGCGAAACCAACCTCGCCACTGTGTTTTGGAGGGGGCTGTTTGCCAGCCTCCTGCCCTGGGATTATGGTCCCTTAAGTTATTGGGTCTTAAGGCACTTGGGACGGAGCCCTCTGTCCCTGGATTGCATCATTTGCCTTACTTGCTTGGATGAAGCACATGGTGAGAACAATAGATAGCGGCCATTTTAACTCACAGACACTGTTCTGACTTTTCAACACTGTGCTATCTTTCCTGTATTTGGTGCACAGAGACATCATTCAGTAGTTTGAAACTACCAAACAGGGGACACGTTTATTAGTGACTATTTTCTGTATAACTTGTATATTTTCAGTGTAACTGTATCTTCCAAACTACTGAACGGATGTGGGTGAATTTTGGATATGTGGTTCACCCAGATCCCCCGGTTCCGATGATATTATGGGGTTATTGCATGTTTTGGGGTTCCTGTGATATGTTTTATAAAACTGTATTTCTCTGCCTTTGATAATTATATTCGCCATTGTGTTCAATAATCATCACCGGCAGAGGGGAGGATTTTGTGTGAGTGTGTTTCTATTGTCCCATTGTGTGTTTAAATGGTGATGTCTGTCCTGTTGTCTCCACATGTGTATTGGCGATCTCCCTTTTGTCCTGAGAGATAATTGGATTGCCCTCTGTTGTCTCCAGGACAGAGAGGAGGAAACCATGATGCATTGTGGGGATGTGTTGTATCTGTTCTGTATTTGCAAAACTGTAATAAAAACCAGGCTGGGTGTGCCAGCACGTCAGACCACTGCTTGACCCTGAACACGGAGCCTTGTCTCGTCATTGGGGGGGATTCCCTGTATGCTGTTGGAGACTGATTGCCAGGAGTGTAAGCTGACTGTATGCTTTTCCTGTTCGTCTGCTAGCAGCTATTCGCGAGGTTCCAGTTTGGAGTGCTATTTTGTATCCAGTTCGGGAGTTTGGTGTTCTGCAGTAGCTGTGCCTGTCTCTCAGAAAGGGGCATATCGCCTAAACGGATTTTAACCCCTTGTCCGCTGAAACGGTCCGTTACAGACGTCTCTTCTCAAGACTAAATAAATTCAATTCTTTTAATCTTTCTTCATAACTAAGATCCTCCATGGCCCTTATCATTTAAGTTGCTCTCCTCTGTACTTTTTCCAGCTGTAGTGCATGCTTTCTATGGACTGGTGCCCAGAACTGGACTGCATATTCCAGTGAGGCCGCACCAGCGCTTTGTAAAGTGGTAGTATTACATCCCTTTCCCGCGAGTCCATGCCTAATTTAATGCATGACAATATCCTGGTGGCCTTAGAAGCAGCTGATTGACATTGTATGCTGTAATTTAATCTACCATCCACAAGGACACCCAATTCTTTCTCTATAAGTGACTCTCCCAGTGTTACATATGAAGCACAGAGATTACTACCAAGAGGCATAACTTTACATTTATCCACATTGAACCTCATTTGCCAAGTTGATGCCCAATCACTCAGAGTGTTCAAGTCAGCTTGTAGTATATGGACATCTTCCATAGACCGTACAGTTCTACATAGCTTAGTATCATCTGCAAAAACTGGAAATTGTGCTATTAATCTAGTCCTCTATCATTAATAAATAAATGAAATAATAAAGAGCCCAGCACTGAACCTTGGGGTACACCACTCATAACCCGGGACGATTCTGAATAGGAATTATTGACCACAACTCTCTGGATACGGTCCTTCAGCCAGTTTTCAATCCAATTACAAACGATACTTTTCAAGCCAATAGACCTTACTTTACTTATTAAGCGTTTTTGAAGAACAGTATCAAAAGCCTTTGCAAAATCCAGAAGCACTACATCCAGAGCCGCCCCTCTGTCCAGGCTACTACTCACCTCCTCATGAAAACAAATCAGGTTAGTATGACAACTACTGTCCTTGGTAAACCCATGTTGGTTATCACTTATAATATTATAACTTGGCACTGTACCAGTACCTAGAGAATGGACACCTACTAATCAGCTATTTCAAGCAGCTGCAGATCAGGAAACTATACAGTGTTTGGAGTTTGAAGAAGAAGGCTCTGTACACTGTATGGTAGCCAGGCTGGGGTGTTGCAGCTCAGTATGCATTCAAGTGTAGGAAACTACATAGTGTAGGGAGTCCTATGCTTCTTCTCCATACACCGCATGGTTTCCTGCCCTTTGGATAGATAACCATCCTGTCCTAGTAGAAGTCCCAGTCTGGGAAGTGTCCATGCTGGTGGTACTGCGGGGTATGAGAAGGCTCTCTATATAGTTGCCGCCAGTAAACTTGGCGTGTCACGTGTAGCTGGTTGCGGTCACGTGATCGGAGCCCCCACCACGTGATTAAGGTGATGACGCAGAGGTGCAGGCTAGAGTTAAAGTTCCTGCTAACAATGTCTATAGGTCACGTGGGGCGCAGTACCGATTACACGATAAATGCAATGGTATGTCCCATTGAGTTGGACGGACTAGTGAATATATAAATGAAGGGGGGGGGGGGAGTCAACAGTGCCGAGATAATGAAAAAAAAAACACCTAGCTTCTGAAAGTAGTAGAAATGATGGCCTACATATACTTAAATAAAGGGTTATATACAAGGGGGTATTTCATTAGAAAAATGTGAGGTGGCTAAAGACTCACATAAAGAAAAACTAATAATTATGCAGGTAAATAAGATAATCAAATAGATTTAAAAAAAAGGAGATAAATGCTGGCATAATTTAGATGAAACAGGCGAATTCAATGTATTCATTGAGACCATTAGGTGTTACAGTATTCAGAACATAGATCAATTTTGATTATTTTTGAAGCATACCAATAGAGCATTGTCAGCATGACAAGACCACAACTGTCTAGACAGTCGTTTATCTCGCTTGTTGCAGATGTAACCTAGGTGCTCCAAAATTCTTCTTTTTAAAAGGTCTACAGGTCTTCCCCACATATTTTAATCCATAATCACACTGGGCTAGGTATACAACCCCAATTGTGTTACAGCAGGCAAAACTCGTAATATATGGGCAAGCTTTACACTTCCTACACCTGTAAGTTCCCATTTTATACTTCGTCCATGCCTGTAGGTTACGGTTTGGTATTCTGGCAGTAGTTTATCCAGATCTGGATCCATCTAGATAAGAGACCAATAGCATCCGAGGATTTCACGGACGTGTTGGGATTCAGAGTCAAAGTACCAATAACCCTAATCATTTGTTTAGAAAGATTTATCTTCTTAAGTTGGAGCAACGAGGACTGATCCACCGAGTTGGCATGATTCCATGCTTCATGGAGGCAAGAGTCGGGATATCATCTTTGTTTAAAATAGTATAGTTTGGATGCTTCTTGTGCAAAGTCAGTCCCATCAGAGCAGTTTCTATGAATTATAAGAAACTCCCCTTTTCATATGCCTCTCTTGAGAGGTTTGGGGTGAAAGCTATCCCATCTTAGAAGACAGTTAGTCGCAGTCTTCCTGTATAAGGTTGTTTGTGAGTTCAAACGTAAAGTGCAGGCCAATGTGATTAGAATTAAGTTCCTCCATAAATGATTGAAATTCAGTCTCCGTACTGGACCACAGAAGAAAAATATAGGTTTGATAGACAGACTGGCACACTAATATCTGGGATCTACTGAAAAGTAAAGAGTAAAGAGCGGATCGAGTAAGTGTATAAAATCTGGTTTATTGCCCTTAAAGGGAACCTGTCACCCAAAAATCGCCTATTAAGCTGTTTACAGTACCTTATAGTGCTGTATAGTCGTTTCCTGATGCACTTTTTGTTAGTTTTGCAGCATGTACGCTCAGTCAGAAATCGATGTTATATTCAGCTGCTGCCCCGTGCTTCAAGTCAGGCTTGAAGTCACGGGGGCAGCGGCCTCGGCGTCTTACATGGCCCTCTCCCCGCCCCCTGCCTCTGTGACTGACAGCCGAAATCCGATTCCGGGACCGCGCTCAACGGCCGCATGCGCAGTAAAGGGCGGCAGGAGCGCGGTCCCGGCTGCCGCGCGTACTACGCGCCGTCTTACTTTCGCCGCACTGCGCATGCGCCCGACATCCTGTATCAAACGCGCCCGCGCCCAGATGCCGGGCGCGGGCGCGTTTGATACAGGATGTCGGGCGCATGCGCAGTGCGGCGAAAGTAAGACGGCGCGTAGTACGCGCGGCAGCCGGGACCGCGCTCCTGCCGCCCTTTACTGCGCATGCGGCCGTTGAGCGCGGTCCCGGAATCGGATTTCGGCTGTCAGTCACAGAGGCAGGGGGCGGGGAGAGGGCCATGTAAGACGCCGAGGCCGCTGCCCCCGTGACTTCAAGCCTGACTTGAAGCACGGGGCAGCAGCTGAATATAACATCGATTTCTGACTGAGCGTACATGCTGCAAAACTAACAAAAAGTGCATCAGGAAACGACTATACAGCACTATAAGGTACTGTAAACAGCTTAATAGGCGATTTTTGGGTGACAGGTTCCCTTTAAAAAAATGGGTTAAGAAAAGTAAAAATTACAAAGGATGCTACAGTATTCCGGATTAAAATAGTAGTCCGGATTAAAATAATACAAGGATGATACAATATTCCGGATTAAAATAGACTTATGGTGGAACAATGCTCCGGAAAAAATGAATGTACAGTATTCAGGAAGAAATATAAGTCTTAGTGCATCAGCAGTGCCTTAGTTAGTTGAAAGTCAATATAACATGTGCTTGTACGGCCAAGGATAATCCACTGTATAGTATGCTGGAGCAGTGGGTATTGATGTTGGCTTTATAAGAATTGGCTGGTTATAGTGCACAACAAGGTATTGACACTATGGCACTATGGGAAAATGGCTTGTTATAGTGCACAACATAAAACGCTATCTGTAGAGCACAAATACTAGTATAAGTCAAGTGGCAAGTGTTTATAAATATCACATAAAATGGTAGAAAGCTGTTAAGAAGCTATGTAGCAGGCAGGTAAATTGGAGGTAAATCCACTGTGCAGTGGATTATCCTTGGCCGTACAGGCACAGGTTATATTGACTGTCAACTAACTAATGCACTGCTGATGCACTTAGAATTTTATTTCTTCCGGAATACTGTACATTCATTTTTTCTGGAGCATTGTTCCAGCATAAGACTATTTTAATCCGGAGTATTGTATCATCCTTGTATTATTTTAATCCGGAATACTGTAGCATCCTTTTTACTTTTCTTAACCCATTTTTTAAGGGCAATAAACCAGATTTTATACACTTACTCGGTCCGCTCTTTACTTTTCACTAGATCCAAGATATTAGTGTGCCTTTCTATCAAACCTATCTTCACATAACCTTGCTATTGGCTGGGTGGGCCTAGAGCACCTTGCATGATATTAGACGAGTGAGCATCTACACAATCCATTGCCTCTCACTGACTACAGAAGAAAAATATAATCTATGAATCGAGACCACAAAGTGATGTGGCTGGTCCATTGAGATAGACCTTTGGAGAAGACTATCACATCTTTCCACAGCCCAGGAGCAAAATTGCACAAGTTGGTTCACTGAGACTACCCATCACGGTGCCGCTGAGCTAGTGGTAGAATCAATTTTCGAAGACAAAATAATTATGGGTAGGTATGAAATTAAGAAATTGGTTCAAGAAGTTATTGTGTTGACTAAGATCATTAGAGCTTGAATCCAGAAAATAATGACATCTGCCAAGCCTTTATTGTGTGGAATGGAAGTATATAATGATTCTACATCAATTGAAGCAAACCACATATCCTGTTCAATGGTAATATTTTCAAGTCTCTTAAGAAGATCAGTGGTATCACACAGATAAGATGGTGGGGCAAATATGAAAGGATGAAGAATTTGATTGACATAGGTGCCTGTCCGATGGGTAAGGCTGTCTATCTCCTATAGTATGGTCCGTCCCTTCAGGGTGGCAATCCTAGGATGTGGATGCCAAAGATATTGAAATTCCTTCTGATTGATCAGTCTGTTCTCCAGGGATTCCTGTAGTATTTGGGATAGTTCATGAGAGAACTTGTTAGTAGGATCAGTCCTAAGGGTCCATTCACATGTCCGTAGTGTATTGCGGATCCGCAATACACCTGGCCGGCACCCCCACAGAAATGTCTATTCATGTCCGCAATTGCGGACAAGAATAGGACATGCTCTATTTTTTTCTGGAGCTGCGGACCGGAAGATTGGGGCCGTGCTCCAGAAATGCGTAGAGCACACTGTGTGCTCTCTGCATCCATTTCTGCCCCATTGAGAATAAATGGGTCCACACCCGTTCTGGATATTGCGAAATGGATGCAGACCCATTCCACCGACGTGTGAATGGAGCCTAAGGCACTCATAATTTTTGCCATCAGACAAGAGGGACAAACACATGTCCCTATATTGTTGAAGGGTTAAGATTAGAGTTGAGCGAACACCTGGATGTTCGGGTTCGAGAAGTTCGGCCGAACATCCCGGAAATGTTCGGGTTCGGGATCCGAACCCGATCCGAACTTCGTCCCGAACCCGAACCCCATTGAAGTCAATGGGGACCCGAACTTTTCGGCACTAAAAAGGCTGTAAAACAGCCCAGGAAAGAGCTAGAGGGCTGCAAAAGGCAGCAACATGTAGGTAAATCCCCTGCAAACAAATGTGGATAGGGAAATGAATTAAAATAAAAATTAAATAAATAAAAATTAACCAAAATCAATTGGAGAGAGGTCCCATAGCAGAGAATCTGGCTTCACGTCACCCACCACTGTAAGAGTCCATTTTCATAAATTTAGCCCCAGCACCCAGGCAGAGGAGAGAGGTCCCGTAACAGAGAATCTGGCTTCATGTCAGCAGAGAATTAGTCTGCATGTCATAGCAGAGAATGAGGCTTCACGTCAGCCACCACTGCAACAGTCCATTGGCATATATTTAGGCCCAGCACCCAGGCAGAGGAGGGAGGTCCCGTAACAGAGAATCTGGCTTCATGTCAGCAGAGAATCAGTCTGCATGTCATAGCAGAGAATAAGGCTTCACATCAGCCACCACTGCAACAGTCCATTGGCATATATTTAGGCCCAGCACCCAGGCAGAGGAGGGAGGTCCCGTAACAGAGAATCTGTCTTCATGTCAGCAGAGAATCAGTCTGCATGTCATAGCAGAGAATGAGGCTTCACGTCAGCCACCACTGCAACAGTCCATTGGCATATATTTAGGCCCAGCACCCAGGCAGAGGAGAGAGGTCCCGTAACAGACAATCTGGCTTCATGTCAGCAGAGAATTAGTCTGCATGTCATAGCAGAGAATGAGGCTTCACGTCAGCCACCACTGCAACAGTCCATTGTCATAAATTTAGGCCCAGCACCCAGGCAGAGGAGAGAGGTCCCGTAACAGAGAATCTGGCTTCATGTCAGCAGAGAATCAGTCTGCATGTCATAGCAGAGAATGAGGCTTCACGTCAGCCACCACTGCAACAGTCCATTGGCATATATTTAGGCCCAGCACACACACAGGCAGAGGAGAGAGGTCCCGTAACAGACAATCTGGCTTCATGTCAGCAGAGAATCAGTCTGCATGTCATAGCAGAGAATGAGGCTTCACGTCACCCACCACTGCAACAGTCCATTGGCATATATTTAGGCCTAGCACACAGGCAGAGCAGAGAGGTCCCGTAACAGACAATCTGGCTTCATGTCAGCAGAGAATCAGTCTGCATGTCATAGCAGAGAATGAGGCTTCACGTCACCCACCACTGCAACAGTCCATTGGCATATATTTAGGCCTAGCACACAGGCAGAGCAGAGAGGTCCCGTAACAGACGATCTGGCTTCATGTCAGCAGAGAATCAGTCTGCATGTCATAGCAGAGAATGAGGCTTCACGTCACCCACCACTGCAACAGTCCATTGGCATATATTTAGGCCTAGCACACAGGCAGAGCAGAGAGGTCCCGTAACAGACAATCTGGCTTCATGTCAGCAGAGAATCAGTCTGCATGTCATAGCAGAGAATGAGGCTTCACGTCACCCACCACTGCAACAGTCCATTGGCATATATTTAGGCCTAGCACACAGGCAGAGCAGAGAGGTCCCGTAACAGACGATCTGGCTTCATGTCAGCAGAGAATCAGTCTGCATGTCATAGCAGAGAATGAGGCTTCACGTCACCCACCACTGCAACAGTCCATTGGCATATATTTAGGCCTAGCACACAGGCAGAGCAGAGAGGTCCCGTAACAGACAATCTGGCTTCATGTCAGCAGAGAATCAGTCTGCATGTCATAGCAGAGAATCAGGCTTCACGTCAGCCACCACTGCAACAGTCCATTGTCATAAATTTAGGCCCAGCACCCAGGCAGAGGAGAGAGGTCCCGTAACAGACAATCTGGCTTCATGTCAGCAGAGAATTAGTCTGCATGTCATAGCAGAGAATCAGGCTTCATGTCAGCCACCACTGCAACAGTCCATTGGCATATATTTAGGCCTAGCACACAGGCAGAGGAGAGGTTCATTCAACTTTGGGTAGCCTCGCAATATAATGGTAAAATGAAAATAAAAATAGGATTGAATGAGGAAGTGCCCTGGAGTCCAATAATATATGGTTATGGGGAGGTAGTTAATGTCTAATCTGGACAAGGGACGGACAGGTCCTGTGGGATCCATGCCTGGTTCATTTTTATGAACGTCAGCTTGTCCACATTGGCTGTAGACAGGCGGCTGCGTTTGTCTGTAATGACGCCCCCTGCCGTGCTGAATACACGTTCAGACAAAACGCTGGCTGCCGGGCAGGCCAGCACCTCCAAGGCATAAAAGGCTAGCTCTGGCCACGTGGACAATTTAGAGACCCAGAAGTTGAATGGGGCCGAACCATCAGTCAGTACGTGGAGGGGTGTGCACACGTACTGTTCCACCATGTTAGTGAAATGTTGCCTCCTGCTAACACGTTGCGTATCAGGTGGTGGTGCAGTTAGCTGTGGCGTGTTGACAAAAGTTTTCCACATCTCTGCCATGCTAACCCTGCCCTCAGAGGAGCTGGCCGTGACACAGCTGCCTTGGCGACCTCTTGCTCCTCCTCTGCCTTGGCCTTGGGCTTCCACTTGTTCCCCTGTGACATTTGGGAATGCTCTCAGTAGCGCGTCTACCAACGTGCGCTTGTACTCGCGCATCTTCCTATCACGCTCCAGTGCAGGAAGTAAGGTGGGCACATTGTCTTTGTAGCGTGGATCCAGCAGGGTGGCAACCCAGTAGTCCGCACAGGTTAAAATGTGGGCAACTCTGCTGTCGTTGCGCAGGCACTGCAGCATGTAGTCGCTCATGTGTGCCAGGCTGCCCAGGGGTAAGGACAAGCTGTCCTCTGTGGGAGGCGTATCGTCATCGTCCTGCCTTTCCCCCCAGCCACGCACCAATGATGGACCCGAGCTGCGTTGGGTGCCACCCCGCTGTGACCATGCTTCATCCTCATCCTCCTCCACCTCCTCCTCATCCTCGTCCTCCTCGTCCTCCAGTAGTGGGCCCTGGCTGGCCACATTTGTACCTGGCCTCTGCTGTTGCCAAAAACCTCCCTCTGAGTCACTTCGAAGAGACTGGCCTGAAAGTGCTAAAAATGACCCCTCTTCCTCCTCCTCCTCCTCCTGGGCCACCTCCTCTTCCATCATCGCCCTAAGTGTTTTCTCAAGGAGACATAGAAGTGGTATTGTAACGCTGATAACGGTGTCATCGCCACTGGCCATGTTGGTGGAGTACTCGAAACAGCGCAACAGGGCACACAGGTCTCGCATGGAGGCCCAGTCATTGGTGGTGAAGTGGTGCTGTTCTGTAGTGCGACTGACCCGTGCGTGCTGCAGCTGAAACTCCACTATGGCCTGCTGCTGCTCGCACAGTCTGTCCAGCATGTGCAAGGTGGAGTTCCACCTGGTGGGCACGTCGCATATGAGGCGGTGAGCGGGAAGGCCGAAGTTACGCTGTAGCGCAGACAGGCGAGCAGCAGCAGGATGTGAACGCCGGAAGCGCGAACAGACGGCCCGCACTTTATGCAGCAGCTCTGACATGTCGGGGTAGTTGTGAATGAACTTCTGCACCACCAAATTCAGCACATGCGCCAAGCAAGGGATGTGCGTCAAATTGGCTAGTCCCAGAGCTGCAACGAGATTTCGCCCATTATCACACACCACCAGGCCGGGCTTGAGGCTCACCGGCAGCAACCACTCGTCGGTCTGTTGTTCAATACCCCGCCACAACTCCTGTGCGGTGTGGGGCCTGTCCCCCAAACATATGAGTTTCAGAATGGCCTGCTGACGTTTACCCCGGGCTGTGCTGAAGTTGGTGGTGAAGGTGTGTGGCTGACTGGATGAGCAGGTGGAAGAAGAGGAGGAGGAAGCCGAGAAGGAGGAGGTGGCAACAGGAGGCAAAGAATGTTGCCCTGCGATCCTTGGCGGCGGAAGGACGTGCGCCAAACAGCTCTCCGCCTGGGGCCCAGCTGCCACTACATTTACCCAGTGTGCAGTTAGGGAGATATAGCGTCCCTGGCCGTGCTTACTGGTCCACGTATCTGTGGTTAGGTGGACCTTGCTACAGATGGCGTTGCGCAGTGCACACTTGATTTTATCGGATACTTGGTTGTGCAGGGAAGGCACGGCTCTCTTGGAGAAGTAGTGCCGGCTGGGAACAACATACTGTGGGACAGCAAGCGACATGAGCTGTTTGAAGCTGTCTGTGTCCACCAGCCTAAATGACAGCATTTCATAGGCCAGTAGTTTAGAAATGCTGGCATTCAGGGCCAGGGATCGAGGGTGGCTAGGTGGGAATTTACGCTTTCTATCAAATGTTTGTGAGATGGAGAGCTGAACGCTGGCGTGTGACATGGTTGAGACGCTTGGTGACGGAGGTGGTGGTGGTGGTGTTGGTGGTACATCCCCTGTTTGCTGGGCGGCAGGTGCCAACGTTCCTCCAGAGGCGGAGGAAGAGGCCGAGGCGGCAGCAGCAGAATAGGCCGAGGCGGCAGCAGCAGAAGAGGTAGCAGGGGGAGCCTGAGTGACTTCCTTGGTTTTAAGGTGTTTACTCCACTGCAGTTCATGCTTTGCATGCAGGTGCCTGGTCATGCAGGTTGTGCTCAGGTTCAGAACGTTAATGCCTCGCTTCAGGCTCTGATGGCACAGCGTGCAAACCACTCGGGTCTTGTCGTCAGCACATTGTTTGAAGAAGTGCCATGCCAGGGAACTCCTTGAAGCTGCCTTTGGGGTGCTCGGTCCCAGATGGCGGCGGTCAGTAGCAGGCGGAGTCTCTTGGCGGCGGGTGTTCTGCTTTTGCCCACTGCTCCCTCTTTTGCTACGCTGTTGGCTCGGTCTCACCACTGCCTCTTCCTCCGAACTGTGAAAGTCAGTGGCACGACCTTCATTCCATGTGGGGTCTAGGACCTCATCGTCCCCTGCATCGTCTTCCACCCAGTCTTGATCCCTGACCTCCTGTTCAGTCTGCACACTGCAGAAAGACGCAGCAGTTGGCACCTGTGTTTCGTCATCATCAGAGACATGCTGAGGTGGTATTCCCATGTCCTCATCATCAGGAAACATAAGTGGTTGTGCGTCAGTGCATTCTATGTCTTTCACCGCTGGGGAAGGGCTAGGTGGATGCCCTTGGGAAACCCTGCCAGCGGAGTCTTCAAACAGCATAAGAGACTGCTGCATAACTTGAGGCTGAGACAGTTTCCCTGGTATGCATGGGGGTGATGTGACAGACTGATGGGGTTGGTTTTCAGGCGCCATCTGTGCGCTTTCTGCAGAAGACTGGGTGGGAGATAATGTGAACGTGCTGGATCCACTGTCGGCCACCCAATTGACTAATGCCTGTACCTGCTCAGGCCTTACCATCCTTAGAACGGCATTGGGCCCCACCATATATCGCTGTAAATTCTGGCGGCTACTGGGACCTGAGGTAGTTGGTACACTAGGACGTGTGGATGTGGCAGAACGGCCACGTCCTCTCCCAGCACCAGAGGGTCCACTAACACCACCACGACCATGTCCACGTCCGCGTCCCTTACTAGATGTTTTTCTCATTGTTATGGTTCACCACAACAACAAATATATTATTTGGCCCAATGTATTGTATTCAAATTCAGCGGGATATAAATTTGAGGCCTAGTATTTAGGCGCTGGGTGACAGGTATGGGTTTAGTGACAGAATTAGACTTAGAAATACACAGTAGCGGGTGTGTGTGAAGTTATTCTGAATGACCCAATGTGCACCTTGAATATTATATACCCTTTTAGGGATAGATTTCAAATAGCTCTGATATAGCAGAAACCACTAAATTATGAAATTGCTAAATTGGGAATTGTATTTCAACCCAGAACAAAAAATGTGCTTTGACGGACACTAAATAACTTTCCCAGCCACAACAGGACAGCGGTAACGAGAGATTTAGCAGGATATAAATTTGAGGCCTAGTATTTAGGCGCTGGGTGACAGGTATGGGTTTAGTGACAGAATTAGACTTGGAAATACACAGTAGCGGGTGTGTGTGAAGTTATTCTGAATGACCCAATGTGCACCTTGAATATTATATACCCTTTTAGGGATAGATTTCAAATAGCTCTGATATAGCAGAAACCACTAAATTATGAAATTGTTAAATTGGGAATTGTATTTAAACCCAGAACAAAAAATGTGCTTTGACGGACACTAAATAACTTTCCCAGCCACAACAGGACAGCGTTAACGAGAGATTTAGCAGGATATAAATTTGAGGCCTAGTATTTAGGCGCTGGGTGACAGGTATGGGTTTAGTGACAGAATTAGACTTGGAAATACACAGTAGCGGGTGTGTGTGAAGTTATTCTGAATGACCCAATGTGCACCTTGAATATTATATACCCTTTTAGGGATAGATTTCAAATAGCTCTGATATAGCAGAAACCACTAAATTATGAAATTGTTAAATTGGGAATTGTATTTAAACCCAGAACAAAAAATGTGCTTTGACGGACACTAAATAACTTTCCCAGCCACAACAGGACAGCGTTAACGAGAGATTTAGCAGGATATAAATTTGAGGCCTAGTATTTAGGCGCTGGGTGACAGGTATGGGTTTAGTGACAGAATTAGACTTAGAAATACACAGTAGCGGGTGTGTGTGAAGTTATTCTGAATGACCCAATGTGCACCTTGAATATTATATACCCTTTTAGGGATAGATTTCAAATAGCTCTGATATAGCAGGAACCACTAAATTATGAAATTGCTAAATTGGGAATTGTACTTCAACCCAGAACAAAAAATGTGCTTTGACGGACACTAAATAACTTTCCCAGCCACAACAGGACAGCGGTAACGAGAGATTTAGCGGGATATAAATTTGAGGCCTAGTATTTAGGCGCTGGTATGGATTTAGTGACAGAATTAGACTGGGATATGGCCAAAAAATAACCACACTATTGCTGGTTAAATGCACTTGGTGACGGGCGCAGCTTGCCCCTGATGTAGTATATGGCCAAAAAATGAACAGACTATTGCTGGTTAAATGCACTTGGTGTGACAGCTTCACCCTGATGTAGGCTTTAGCCAAAAAACAACCACACCATTGAGGGTTAAATGCACTTGGTGACAGGCGCAGCTTGCCCCTGATTTAGTATATGGCCAAAAAAATGAACAGACTATTGCTGGTTAAATGCACTTGGTGTGACAGCTTCACCCTGATGTAGGCTTTAGCCAAAAAACAACCACACCATTGAGGGTTAAATGCACTTGGTGACAGGCGCAGCTTGCCCCTGATTTAGTATATGGCCAAAAAAATGAACAGACTATTGCTGGTTAAATGCACTTGGTGTGACAGCTTCACCCTGATGTAGGCTTTAGCCAAAAAACAACCACACCATTGAGGGTTAAATGCACTTGGTCGCAGCTTGGATGCACTTGGTCGCAGCACCGCACAAGACACAAAATGGCCGCCGATCACCCCAGAAAAAAGTGACTGACAAACGGTCTGGGCAGCCTAAAAACAGTGAGTGAGCATTTGAATTTCAGCAGCTCAATGATGCACAGCTGCAGATCGATCGATTAATCAAGTGAAGTCCTTTGGAGGAGTTAATCTGCCTAATCTCGCCCTACTGTCGCATCCGCAACCTCTCCCTACGCTAATCAGAGCAGAGTGACGGGCGGCGCTATGTGACTCCAGCTTAAATAGAGGCTGGGTCACATGGTGCTCTGGCCAATCACAGCCATGCCAATAGTAGGCATGGCTGTGACGGCCTCTTGGGGCAAGTAGTATGACGCTTGTTGATTGGCTGCTTTGCAGCCTTTCAAAAAGCGCCAAGAAAGCGTCACAAAAGCGCCAAGAAAGCGACGAACACCGAACCCGAACCCGGACTTTTACGAAAATGTCCGGGTTTGGGTCCGTGTCACGGACACCCCAAAATTCGGTACGAACCCGAACTATACAGTTCGAGTTCGCTCATCCCTAGTTAAGATAACAATATTGCCCCCTTACCTGATGGCTTTATCACAATATTTTTATTAGCACTCAACAGTTGGAGAGCCTCCATTTCTCCAAAAGTATAGTTTTTAGGAGGTCCCTAATTTGGATTTTGGGGGACCGATTGTTTGAGGGGATAAGATGATGTTGTCTGGTAATCCCTTAAATCAGATCTAGGGTATGGGGTTCCTATAGCGACCTCTACTGCGGTCCCTCCCCTTTAAAATTACGATGATTTGGATATTGTTGTTGTGGATTTAGTTCCAAATCTAAACTATCAGCTTCGGAAATCGAGGTATCCGTGACGGAACCCTTGTAATCAGTGGATGTAGTATCGTATGCCGTTTTGTTTTTTAATTCAGTTAAATCACGTAGGAACTGTCTATGTTTACGCTCCAAATCTTTCAATGTTATTCTGTAGTTTGAGTTCCCTTTTAGAGAAATCAGTGTGAATTGCAACTGACCAATCAAGACTTCTGGAATGCATTACCTGAAAAAACATTACCCCCTTCTACCCTGGACCAGTTTTAACCATCCTGACCAGGCAATATTTTTCAAATCTGACATGTGTCACTTTATGTGGTATTAACTTTGGAAAACTTTTACTTATCCAAGCCATTCTGAAAATTTTAACTCGGGACACATTGCCCTTCATGACAGTCATAAGTTTGAGTCAATATACAGTACAGACCAAAAGTTTGGACACACCTTCTCATTCAAAGAGTTTTCTTTATTTTCATGACTCTGAAAATTGTAGATTCACACTGAAGGCATCAAAACTATGAATTAACACATGTGGAATTATATACATAACAAAAAAAGTGTGAAATAACTGAAAATATGTCATATTCTAGGTTCTTCAAAGTAGCTACCTTTTGCTTTGATTACTGCTTTGCACACTCTTGGCATTCTCTTGATGAGCTTCAAGAGGTAGTCACCTGAAATGGTTTTCACTCCACAGCTGTGCCCTGTCAGGTTTAATAAGTGGAATTTCTTGCCTTATAAATGGGGTTGGGACCATCAATTGCGTTGTGGAGAAGCCAGGTGGATACACAGCTGATAGTCCTACTGAATAGACTGTTAGAATTTGTATTATGGCAAGAAAAAAAGCAGCTAGGTAAAGAAAAACGAGTGGCCATCATTACTTTAAGAAATGAAGGTCAGTCAGTCTGAAAAATTGGGAAAACTTTGAAAGTGTCCCCAAGTGCAGTCACAAAAACCATCAAGCGCTACAAAGAAACTGGCTCACATGCAGACCGCCCCAGGAAAGGAAGACCAAGAGTCACCTCTGCTGAGGAGGATAAGTTCATCCGAGTCACCAGCCTCAGAAATCGCAGGTTAACAGCAGCTCAGGTTAGAGACCAGGTCAATGCCACACAGAGTTCTAGCTGCAGACGCATCTCTAGAACAACTGTTAAGAGGAGACTGTGTGAATCAGGCCTTCATGGTAGAATATCTGCTAGGAAACCACTGCTAAGGACAGGCAACAAGCAGAAGAGACTTGTTTGGGCTAAAGAACACAAGGAATGGACATTAGACCAGTGGAAATCTGTGCTTTGGTCTGATGAGTCCAAATTTGAGATCTTTGGTTCCAACCACCGTGTCTTTGTGCGACACAGAAAAGGTGAACGGATGGACTCTACATGCCTGGTTCCCACTGTGAAGCATGGAGGAGGAGGTGTGATGGTGTGGGGGTGCTTTGCTGGTGACACTGTTGGGGATTTATTCAAAATTGAAGTCATACTGAACCAGCATGGCTACCACAGCATCTTGCAGTGGCATGCTATTCCATCCGGTTTGCATTTAGTTGGACCATCATTTATTTTTCAACAGGACAATGACCCCAAACACACCTCCAGGCTGTGTAAGGGCTATTTGACCATGAAGGAGAGTGATGGGGTGCTGCGCCAGATGACCTGGCCTCCACAGTCACTGGACCTGAACCCAATCAAGATGATTTGGGGTGAGCTGGACCGTAGAGTGAAGGCAAAAGAACCAACAAGTGCTAAGCATCTCTGGGAACTCCTTCAAGACTGTTGGAAGACCATTTCAGGTGACTACCGCTTGAAGCTCATCAAGAGAATGCCAAGAGTGTGCAAAGCAGTAATCAAAGCAAAAGGTGGCTACTTTGAAAAACCTAGAATATGACATATTTTCAGTTGTTTCACACTTTTTTGTTATGTATATAATTCCACATGTATTAATTCATAGTTTTGATGCCTTCAGTGTGAATCTACAATTTTCATAGTCATGAAAATAAAGAAAACTCTTTGAATGAGAAAGTGTGTCCAAACTTTTGGTCTGTACTGTATTTCACCTTTATTTATGAAAAAATTTCAAATTTACCAGCAATTTAGAAAAAATTTCAATTTTCAAAATTTCAATTTCTCTGCTTTGAAAAAAAAGAGATAGATGCATCATAAAATAGTTATTACCGTATTTTTCGCCCTATAGGACGCACCGGCCCATAAGACGCACCTAGGTTTTTGGGGAGGAAAATAAGAAAAAAATTATTTTTAACCAAAAGGTGTGCTTTTGGTGGGTTTGGAACTAATGGTGGTCTGTGGGTGGCACTATTACTGGGGATCTGTGGATGACGGACACTGTTATGGGGGGATCTGTGGATGACGGACACTGTTATGGGGGGATCTGTGGATGACGGACACTGTTATGGGGGGGATCTGTGGATGACGGACACTGTTATGGGGGGGATCTGTGGATGACGGACACTGTTATGGGGGGGATCTGTGGATGACGGACACTGTTATGGGGGGGATCTGTGGATGACGGACACTGTTATGGGGGGGATCTGTGGATGACGGACACTGTTATGGGGGGATCTGTGGATGACGAACACTGTTATGGGGGGATCTGTGGATGACGGACACTGTTATGGGGGGATCTGTGGATGACGGACACTGTTATGGGGGGGATCTGTGGATGACTGACACTGTTATGGGGGGATCTGTGGATGACTGACACTGTTATGGGGGGATCTGTGGATGACTGACACACTGTTACAGGGGGGGGATCTGTGGATGGCACTGTTACAGGGGGGGGGTATCTGTGGATAGCACTGTTACAGGGGGGATCTGTGGATGGCACTGTTACAGGGGGGATCTGTGGGTGGCACTGTTACATATGTGCCATCCACAGACCCCCCACCCCATAACAGTGCCATCCACAGCCCCCCAGCCCATAACAGTGCCATCCACAGCCCCCCAGCCCATAACAGTGGCATCCACAGACCCCCCCCCCTTAACTGTGCCATCCGCGGATCAGCTCGATCATCCAATATCCATACCCCCATCCCCCCCCCACCGCCGCCGCCGCTATACTAATATTAATTGTCTTATTCAATTAAATTGCATTAGATATGCCCCCTCGCTCCTATATTGCTAATCGAACCTTAAATCCTCATCCTAGGTGCTGTAATGCAGGCCGGGCGGTCGGCGCGTCACTCGCTGACGTCACTTGCCTGCGCCGCCTGCTTCATTCATAAAGTAGGCGGCGCAGGCAGGTGACATCAAGGAGTTACGCTGCCGCCCGCCCAGCCTGCATTACAGCAACTAGGATGAGGATTTAAGGTACGATTCGCAATATAGGAGTGAGGGGGCATATATAATACATTTTAATCGACTAAGACATTTAATATTAGTATACCGGAGCGGCGGGGCGGTGCTATACTACACTGATTGCACCGCCCCGCCGCTATTCCCGGCCCCCAGCTCCTCCTCCCAGTCCCTCCCCCGGCCCCAGCTCACGCTACATCGCATCCAGCGATGTTAAATTGTCAGCATTCGCCCCATAAGACGCAGGGGCATTTCCCCCCGATTTTTTTGGGGGGAAAAGTGCGTCTTATGGGGCGAAAAACACGGTACTTAACATTCCACATATGTCTACTTTATGCTGGCATCATTTTGCAAATGCCATATTATTTTTTTTATGACGTTAAAAGGTGTTGAATTTTAGAAGGAATTCTTATAATTTTTAAGAACATTTCCAAAACCCACTTTTCCAAAACCCACTTTTTAAGGATCAGTTGAGTTCTGAAGTAATTTTACAGGCTTACATAGTAGAAACCACCCATAAATAACATTTTAGAAACTACACCCCTCAAGTAATTCAAAAGGGATTTTGCAAACTTTGTTAACCCTTTAGGTGTTTCAGAAGAATTAAAGGAAAATGGAGATTACATTTCTAAATGTGACTTTTTGGCAGATTTTCCATTTTAATAATTTTTTTCCTGTAACACATCAAGAGTTAACAGTTAAGCAAAACTCTATCTATTACCCTGATTCTGCAGTTTACAGAAACACCCCACATGTCGTAGTAAACTACTGTATGGGCACCCGGCAGGGCGCAGAAAAAAAGGAGCGCCATATGGTTTTTGGAAGGCAGATTGTGCTGGACTGGATTTTAGACACCATGTCCCATTTGAAGCCTCCCTGATGCACCCCTACAGTAGAAACTCCCAAAAAGTGACCCAATTTTGAAAACTATGGGATAAGGTGACAGTTTTATTGGTACTATTTTAGGGTACATATGATTTTTAATTGTTCTATATTGCGTTTTTTGTGAGGCAAGGTAACCAAAAAATGGCTGTTTTGGCACTGTTTTTTATTTTTTACAACATACTCCAGACAGTTTAGACCATGGATGCTCAACCTGCGGCCCCCCAGCTGTTGTAAAACTACAACTCCCACCATGCCCTTCTGTAGGCTGACAGCTGTAGGCTGTCCAGGAATGATGGGAGTTGTAGTTTTGCAACAGCTGGAGGGCCGCAGGTTGAGCATGCCTGGTTTAGACCATGTGCTATTTTTTTTCAGTCATAAATACTAAAACATTTGTTGAAAAAAAATATATGTTTTTGTGTCTCAATTTTCTTGATCCACATGGTTTTATTTTTCTGCCAATCGTCTTGTGCAGGTGCTCATTTTTTGCAAGAAGAGTTGAAGTTTTTAATGGTAAAATTTTGCGGTAGATCAGTTTTTTCATCATTCATTATTACACTTTGGGGCAAGGTGACCAAAAGATTGGTTGTTTTGGCACAGTATTTTTTTATTTTTTACAACGTTCACCTTAGGGTCATGTGATATTTTTATACAGCTGGTTGTTATGGACACAGCAATACCTAATGTACACGGCAATACCTAATGTCTACTTTTTTTTATTTATTTTACTTTAACACAATAATAACAAAAAAAAATGATGTTTTAGTGTCTACATATTCTGAGAGCTATATTTATTTTTATTTTTAGGGCGATTATCTTATGTAGCGGCTAATTTTTTACGGAACGAGGTGACAGTTTATTAGTACCCTTTTGGGGGGCATACGCCTTGGTGTCGCACATTTTGTTATGTAAGGTGACAAAAATAGCTTTTTTCTTTTACACATTTTTTTCTTTTTTTCTGTGTTTATCGGATGGGGTGGATCGTGTGATATACATATAGAGCCGATACCTAATATAGGCGATACCTAATATGTGTGTTATTTCTTTATTTCTTTATTTTTTTTATTATAAAATCAGGGGAAAGGGGTGTTTTTCTTCTTTTTTTTACATGGCACATTTTTTTACTTTTCATTTAAACTATTTCTGTGCCACTCTGGGACTTCAACTTTTGGGGGTCTGATCCCCTCTGCAATGCATTACAATAGACACATTGTAATGCATTGATGTTAGTGTATTACACTGAGTAATACACTGACAGGTTGCCTCTGGAAGGCATTGGGCTGTCTTTTCACCTATCGGGTCCCCTCCACAGCAGTGCATATCCAACCTAGAAAGTGCCACCCGACTCGTATAACATGATATGTCCAAAAACCAGCACAAACCATCCCAGTGTCCCTCACCTACCCAACGCGTGGTCAGGTTTGGATATTCACTTGCACTTTATACAATCTGTACTGATCTCCCCTTTGTTTGACCCATGTTTTTTTTTTATATAGGGAGGTGTGACCAATATACTTTGGCCATTTGTGCTGTTGGTACTGACTATATGCATGCTATACCCCTGATACAAATGCCGGCATCATTAATCCAATGTAATTCATGTAACCTATACTTACCTTGTATTATAGTTTTTGATGTCTTTTTATGAGATGTATGTTATACTCCTCATACAATAGCCATGTACCACCTGCATCATGCTGTCATTAATAGAGGAATTGACTATTGATATATACAGAGTATGAAATTTGGCCAGCCTCCTCTCAGTTGTCCCCTCTTTTTTTTTTTTTTTAGGTACTGTGTGGCTTTCTCTATATACATAAAAAAAAAAATCATGTGATACTAATAAAGATATATGTTTTTAATCATATTTGGTTGTGATTATTATATGATTTTGGCATACATATTCTTTGGATAGGTGGTACTACATGATAAATGCTACAGTATTTGCTGAAGTGAGACAATTCCTTTAAGCCACCAAGGAGATAAATGCACCAAATTAAAAGGCTCTTGGCACAGTTTTCATTTATTTTTACAGCATTCACCTGACAGGGTAGATCATGTCATATTTTTTTATAAAGCCTGTTGTTACGGACTTGACAATACCTAATATGTTTTTATTTTTGTTTAACACAATAAAAGTATTTTTAAAAAGAAAAAATCTCTTGTTCTTGCTTAGCATTTTTCTGAGAACCATATCTTTTACATTTTTCTAGCGATTATCTTATGTAGAGGCTCATATTTTGCAGGATAAAATAACGGTTTGATTAGTGGAATTTTGGGGTACATACGACTTTTTGATCGCTTGGTATTACCAAAGATGACCAAAAAAATGGCTGTTTTGGCAATGTTTCTATTTATTTTTTATTTATGCCGTTCACCTAATGAGGAGTATCATGTGATATTTTTATAAAGCCAGTTGATATGTTTTTTCCCCTACTTTGTACAATTTTACTTTATTATGGGAGAATGGCACTTTTTTTACTTGGAACTTTTCTTTTTAATTTTTTTTACTTAAACTTTTTTGTTTGTTTTTTTGTCCCAATGTGGGATTCCAACTTTTTGGGGTCTGATCCCCTCTGCAGTGCATTGCAATACATCTGTATTGTAATGCATTGCTTAGTGTATTACCAGTGTAATACACTTACAGCCTGCCTGTGAGACCTAGCCAGGGGGCTGGGTCTCACAGTCTTCTATAAAAGGCATCGGGCCTTTATAGCCATAAATTTAAGCCAGCAAGGAAGCGGGCTTACATTTAGACCAGCAGTGGATGTTGTGAAGTTATATAGAGGCCAGCGCCTCTATATAATTTGGGCAGATACACCGCTAGTGCATGGGGTTATTTAAATGACCCTCATGGTATTTAAAGTATGACTCCAATTAGTTTCTTTTTGGACAATAATTTCTTCCAATTCCCTTCTCTTTTGAATATCAGGACACAGTCTATCCCTATAAATCTGAATGCTGCACTGCTGCAATCATAATACTTCGGCCTCTTGCACACGACCACATGTATTTTGCGGTCCACAAAAAATGGATCCACTAAAGCAGAGCTGGAGAGAGTCCAGAGGAGGGCAACTCAATTAATAATTGGAACGGGGCAACTACAGTACCATGAAAGATTATCAAAATTAGGGTTATTCACTTTAGAAAAAAGACGACTGAGGGGAGATCTAATTAATATGTATAAATATAAGGGGGGTCAGTACAGAGATCTCTCCCATCATCTATTTATCCCCAGGACTTTGACTGTGACGAGGGGACATCCTCTGCGTCTGGAGGAAAGAATTATTTACGGTAAGAGCAGTGAGACTATGGAGGAGGTGGTGATGGTGAGTACAATAAAGGAATTGAAGAGGGGACTGGATGTATTTCTCGAGCGTAATAATATTACAGGCTATAGCTACTAGAGAGGGGTCGTTGATCCAGGGAGTTAGTCTGATTGCCTGATTGGAGTCGGGAAGGTATTTCGATTCCCCTAAAGTGGGGAAAATTGGCTTCTACCTCACTTTTTTTTTTTGCCTTCCTCTGGATCAACTTGCAGGATAACAGGCAGAACTGGATGGACAAATGTCTTTTTTCGGCCTTATGTGCTATGTTACTATGTAAAAAATTCTGATGACCTCAGTGTGCATTTTGCGGAATGGAACAGCTGGCGCTTCATAGAACAGTACTATCAGTGTCCGTAATATGTACAATAATAGGACATGTTCTTTTTTTTTGCGGAACGGAAATACGGACATACGGAAACGGAATGCACACGGAGTAACTTCCTTTTTTTTCCGGACCCATTGAGGTGAATGGTTCCGCATAAGGGTCCACAAGAAAACCGAACGGACACGAAAAGAAAAAACATTTGTGTGCAAGAGGTCTTACGGAAATGTCTTGAAATGGTTCCCTATCTAGTCACATTTTCTGTATCACTTACTGCTTCAATTCAAAGGACAGGTTGCCTGAACCGTCTTCTAAACTCTATTTGTGGATAGTGTGTCGACTCAATATATCTGTATTTTAAATAATTATTGTATACCAATAAATATGAAATATTTCATTGACCTTTGGTGGCAGTGCACAATTGTTTTCTATTATATGTAAATATATATATATATATTGTTTATTGTGCAAAAGTGGCAAAATATAGAAGAAAACTAAAAAAAAAATCATATATCCAGAGAACAAAATATTGCACAATTTGCGAATATTTAGAATATAGTGCTATATATTCGTAATGACGAATATTTGTAATTTTTTTCCATCTGAACACATGATTCCTCAATGCTTAAGCTGCTTGTGGGCCAATGACTCATTGGCCCACAGTGCAACTTAAGCAGGGAGGAATCATGACTTCAGATGGAAAAAAATGACGAATATTCTTAAAGACAAATATATAGCACTATATTCAATATAGTGCTATATATTCGTAATGAAGAATATTCGTTATTTTTTTCCATCTGAACATGATTCCTCCCTGCTTCTTGCTTGTGGGCCAATGACTAATGGGTCGGGGTTATCCATATAGACTCCTGAAGCAACAAAGGGATAGGGAACATGCATTAACCTCTAAAAAGAAGACCCGTATTAATATGAAGAGAATTCCATTTATCTGTACACATACGGAACATAGCATATATAATTCAAGATCATTAAAAGACATTGGAACATATTAAAGGGTTGTCATAAATCAGTTACAGAATTTCAGTCTCCACCAATTATGTCATACCGCAGATCCAAAAGTTTGCGGGATCAACTAGTAAGAGCCGATGTTGGTCCAAGTAAAACTTTGAAACAAACCACATTAGCTTTGGCTGGACTTGGATGCTTACCATGCCTTTGTTGGGTAAATTGTTGCTACATAGAAAAAGGAAAAAAATCTTCTACATACCCAAACGGGGATGCAATATCCAATACGTTTTCATTTAACCTGCAATTCAAGTTATGTTGTTTATGTCCTCATCTGCCCGTGTAAATTATACGTGGGGGAAACTTCGACATATTTAAAAACACGCCTCAATAATCATAGATTATCGATTAGGAAAAAACGCTCTGACTTGCCGGTCTTAAAACACTTTTCTGAATTAAAGCATGTTGAAAGGGACCTCAGATGTTGTACAATTGATCATGTACCTATGCCAAGAAATGTAGGGAATAGATCCACATTTCCACAGTGGATCTATGTACTTAATGCCCTCAAAACCTAGGGGTCTTAATGTAGAATATAATGTTGGGATGATTATGTAGGATTGTGGCTTGCCCTTTGGCCCCCTCTGCTCCTGTCTGACTATATATGCATTTTTGTGTTGGGTTGTTATTATTTGGACTAATATGAATTCATTATAACCAGTATATTGAGAGATTTTTTCCTTTTGTTTAGGTGTGCTGATGGGTGATTGGCATGAAGACATCTGGGTGACACACTGGTCTGATGTCCCTGCGACCTTTAAATATACACTACGTGCAGAATTATTAGGCAAATGAGTATTTTGACCACATCATCCTCTTTATGCATGTTGTCTTACTCCAAGCTGTATAGGCTCGAAAGCCTACTACCAATTAAGCATATTAGGTGATGTGCATCTCTGTAATGAGAAGGGGTGTGGTCTAATGACATCAACACCCTATATCAGGTGTGCATAATTATTAGGCAACTTCCTTTCCTTTGGCAAAATGGGTCAAAAGAAGGACTTGACAGGCTCAGAAAAGTCAAAAATAGTGAGATATCTTGCAGAGGGATGCAGCACTCTTAAAATTGAAAAGCTTCTGAAGCGTGATCATCGAACAATCAAGCGTTTCATTCAAAATAGTCAACAGGGTCGCAAGAAGCGTGTGAAAAACCAAGGCGCAAAATAACTGCCCATGAACTGAGAAAAGTCAAGCGTGCAGCTGCCAAGATGCCACTTGCCACCAGTTTGGCCATATTTCAGAGCTGGAGTGCCCAAAAGCACAAGGTGTGCAATACTCAGAGACATGGCCAAGGTAAGAAAGGCTGAAAGACGACCACCACTGAACAAGACACACAAGCTAAAAAGTCAATACTGGGCCAAGAAATATCTCAACACTGATTTTTCTAAGGTTTTATGGACTGATGAAATGAGAGTGAGTCTTGATGGGCCAGATGGCTGGATTGGTAAAGGGCAGATAGCTCCAGTCCGACTCAGACGCCAGCAAGGTGGAGGTGGAGTACTGGTTTGGGCTGGTATCATCAAAGATGAGCTTGTGGGTGTCATGGTCTTACCTTCTTACTGTTCTCCTTCGTTTGACATGTGCTGGCGGCCATCTTGGTTTCTGGGTTTCTTGTAGCCTCCCACCCTGCGGCTTCTCCTTCCCACTGGGAGGAGCTGGATGCCTAGCTCATATATATAGGAGGTCTGTGGCTTCAGTTCCTTGCTTGGTCCTCCTGTGTTCACATGCTTCTAAGACTGCTGCTGCTTCTGGTTCCTGATCCTGGCCTCGTCTGACTACCCCGTTGGTTCCTGATCCTGGCTTCGTCTGACTACCCTGCTGGTTCCTGATCCAGGCTTCGTCTGACTACCCTTCTGGTTCCTGACCTCTGTCTACGCAAGACCCTGCTTCGGTTTAGCCATCCGTTTGGACTTTTGCTTACAGCTTGATTTTCAATAAAGCCTTCTTATTTCCACTTATCTCTTGTTGTACGTCTGGTTCATGGTTCCATGACATTAGGACCAAGCCATTAATTCTGACGGTACAGGGCCATCCTCGCTACCTACGCTGGTTGCCAGACTTGATCAGCAGGATCACCTGTTGGGTCGGTTCGCTGTGGCGTTGCAAACCCTGCTTGAACGCACGGCTCATTTCGCTTCCGTTGCCGATGGGTCGGTTGTCGCTCCTGGGCCCGCTCCTACTGCCGCTCCGGTTGTTGCGCCAGAGTCTACCCCGACACCTGTTGCTGCGCCTGCGGTGTCTCGGGGTATGACCGGTTCTGCCCCCCTTCCACAGCGCTTTGGGGGAGAGCCAACTCAGTGCCGAGGTTTCCTTAACCAGGTGGGCATTTATTTCGAGTTGCTGCCACATGCCTTTCCTACTGAGAGATCAAAGGTGGGCTTCTTGATCTCGCTGCTCTCGGACAAGGCCTTGGCCTGGGCCAGCCCTTTATGGGAGAACAACAATCCGGTGGTTGCCGAGTTTTCCGGTTTTGTTGCTTCTCTTCGGAAGGTATTTGATGTGCCGGCTCGTGCTGCCTCTGCTGCGAAGCTCCTTATGTCCATCAGACAGGGTTCACGATCCGTAGCTGAATACGCCATTGAGTTTCGTACCCTGGCAGCAGAGGTGGGCTGGAATAATGAGGCTCTGGTCGCTGCTTTCTCTCATGGTCTCTCGGATGCCTTGAAGGATGAGGTTGCAGCTAAGGACCTACCAGTGGAGCTCGAGTCTCTTATTTCTTTCCTGATTTTGATTGACACCAGACTCAGGGAGAGACCTTCCTTTAAGGAGAGCCTGCGGAGGTCTTCTAACAGATTGGCGCCTACGTTTGCTGTCCCACCCGTGCCTCCCTCTCCTCCCACGCCTCCTGGGGATGACTTGTCTGGGGGTGAACCCATGCAGCTGGGGTTTGCTCGCCTGTCCGAGGGGGAGAGGGTACTCCGGAGACGCGAGGGCCGATGCATGTACTGTGGTCTCGGTGGGCATTTTCGGTTGGCATGTCCGAACCGTCCGGGAAACGCTCGCACCTGAGATCTTGTCGGGGGCAGATCTTGGGTGGAGTCTCCTCGTCCCCGGTTTCCCGTGTTGACAAACCACTGATCACTGTTGTCCTCTCCTGGGTCGGGGGCTCGGTGACGACTCAGGCGTTGGTGGACTCTGGTGCTGGTGGTTTGTTCATTGATAGTGTGTTCGCTGCCGCCAATTCCATTCCTCTGCAGCCTCGAGGTTCCCCACTGGCTCTTGAGGCGATAGACGGCAGACCCCTTCTGCCGCCACACGTGACTCATGAGACCCTTCCAGTGGGGATAGCCATTGGTGCCGTTCACAGAGAGTCGTTCTGTCTCCAGGTGATTTCGTCTCCACACTACTCGGTGGTCTTGGGGTACCCCTGGCTCCAGAAGCATAATCCGACTTTAGATTGGAGATCGCCTGAGATCCTCTCGTGGTCACCGCAGTGTGGGGCTAGTTGCATCCATGGGCCTGTCAAGTTGCTGTGTACTTCCTCGGACTCTCTGTTGCCTCCTGAATACGAAGAGTACCGGGATGTATTCGATAAGGTGCGCGCGGTTGCCCTACCTCCGCACCGCCCATACGATTGTGCCATAGAGTTACAATCTGGTGCCGTTCCTCCTCGTGGCAAAGTCTATCCACTGTCGGTAGCGGAGAATGAGGCCATGGAGGAGTACGTGAGGGAGGCGCTTTCACGCGGACACATTCGCAAATCCTCGTCCCCGGCAGGGGCTGGATTTTTCTTTGTGAAAAAGAAGGGCGGTGAGTTGAGGCCTTGCATCGATTACAGGGGTCTCAATCGCATCACGATCAAGAACGCTTACCCGATACCCTTGATTTCCGAGCTGTTCGATCGCCTCAAAGGGGCCACGGTCTTTACCAAACTCGACCTGAGGGCGGCATATAACCTGGTAAGGATCAAGGCGGGCGATGAGTGGAAGACCGCGTTTAACACCAGGACCGGTCATTATGAATCCTTGGTTATGCCCTTTGGGTTGTGCAATGCGCCCGCAGTCTTCCAGGAATTCATCAACGATGTTTTCCGTGACCTGTTGCAGCAGTGTGTGGTGGTCTATTTGGATGACATCTTGGTATATTCTGAATCCATGGAGGCCCACATTATGGATGTCAGACGAGTGTTGCAACGGTTACGAGAGAACAGGCTGTTCGGTAAGCTTGAGAAATGCGAATTTCACCGATCCCAGGTAACCTTCTTAGGTTACATCATTTCCGCTGAGGGGTTCTCCATGGATCCTGAGAAGGTTTCGGCTGTCTTACAGTGGCCCCAGCCCAGTGGTCTCCGTGCCCTGCAGCGCTTTTTGGGCTTCGCCAATTATTATCGGAAGTTCATCAGGGACTTTTCTATGCTAGCCAAGCCTCTCACGGATCTGACCAGGAAGGGCAGTAATTTCCAGGTCTGGCCGCTCGAGGCCATCCGAGCTTTTGAGGCTCTAAAGTCCGCCTTTGTGTCGGCTCCGATTCTGTCGCATCCCAACCCTGGGTTGCCCTTTGTCCTCGAGGTGGACGCGTCTGAGACGGGAGTAGGCGCCCTTCTGTCTCAGAGTAGAACACCAGAGGGTCCTCTGCTTCCTTGTGGGTTTTACTCCCGGAAACTGTCTTCCGCGGAGTGCAACTATCAGATTGGTGACAGGGAGTTATTGGCCATCGTGCAGGCCCTTAAAGAATGGAGGCACTTGCTCGAGGGTTCGGTGGTTCCGGTTCTCATCCTGACGGACCACAAGAATCTGACCTACCTTTCTGAGGCCAAGAGATTGACACCACGTCAGGCCAGATGGGCTCTGTTCTTGTCACGTTTTAATTACGTGGTCTCCTACCTACCCGGTTCCAAGAACATCAGAGCAGATTCCTTATCACGGCAGTACTCCGAGCTGTCCGGGGAGGAGTCGATTCCGACTTTGGTCATACCTCCGAATCAGATCCTGGCCGCCATTCGCACCAGCCTGACCTCTCCCCTGGGTGAGCAGATTTTGGCGGCTCAATCTGGTGCTCCCTCTGGGAGACCCAACGGCAGGTGTTTTGTGCCTGAGGAGTTGCGCACTCGGTTGTTGCGAACCTACCATAACTCCAAGGCCGCGGGGCATCCTGGAAAGAATCAGCTGTCCTGGGCTGTTTCACGTCTGTTCTGGTGGCCTTCTCTACGTTCCGACATCGCCGCATATGTAGCGGCATGCTCCGTTTGTGCCCAGAGTAAGTCCCCTCGGCACCTTCCGTTGGGCCTTTTGCAACCCATAGCCACCGGGGAGCGTCCATGGTCACACCTGGGGATGGATTTCATTGTGGACCTCCCTGCATCCCGAGGCCATACGGTCATTCTCATGATTGTGGATCGGTTTTCCAAAATGTGCCACTGTGTTCCTCTCAAGAAGTTACCCTCTGCACAAGAGTTGGCCACGATTTTCGCCAGGGAGGTCTTCCGGTTGCACGGTTTGCCCAAGGAGATTGTGTCGGATCGGGGGAGTCAGTTTGTGTCCAGGTTCTGGCGCGCCTTTTGCTCCCAGTTGGGGATTCATCTCTCTTTCTCCTCGGCCTACCACCCTCAGTCCAATGGGGCCGCAGAACAATCCAATCAGGCCTTGGAGCAATTCCTTCGTTGCTATGTCTCCGATCACCAAGACAATTGGGTTGACCTCCTGCCTTGGGCTGAGTTTGCCAGGAACACGGCGGTGAACTCTTCCTCTGGGACGTCTCCCTTCATGGCCAATTATGGGTTCCAACCTGCCGTGTTACTGGAGGTATTCTCTCCCCAGGATATTCCGGCTGTGGAGGATCACCTTTCCGTCCTACGTGCTTCTTGGGTACAGATCCAGAGGTCCCTTGAGGTCCCTGCGCAGCGCCAGAGACTCCAGGCTGATCGCAGACGAGCGCCCGCTCCTTCCTACCAGGTCGGAGACCGTGTATGGTTGTCCACCCGCAACCTCAACCTTCGAGTGCCCACTCCCAAGCTGGCGCCTCGCTTTGTTGGTCCCTTCTGAGTGCTTCGCAGGGTAAACCCGGTAGCCTATGCCCTTGCGCTTCCTCCTGGCATGCGGATCTCCAACGTGTTTCATGTCTCCCTGTTGAAGCCATTGGTGTGTAATCGTTTCACTTCCTCGGTTCCTCGGCCCCGTCCGGTCCAAGTGGGCAATCGTGAGGAATATGAGGTGAGCAATATCCTGGACTCACGCCTGGTCCGCGGTCGGTTGCAGTTTTTGGTCCATTGGCGTGGTTATGGTCCAGAGGAGCGTTCCTAGGTTCCCTCCGCAGATGTCCATGCTCCTGCTTTGCTCCGAGCCTTCCACGCACGCTTCCCTCAGAAACCGTTCCTTACTCCGCGGAGAAGGGGCCCTTGAGGGGGAGGTACTGTCATGGTCTTACCTTCTTACTGTTCTCCTTCGTTTGACATGTGCTGGCGGCCATCTTGGTTTCTGGGTTTCTTGTAGCCTCCCACCCTGCGGCTTCTCCTTCCCACTGGGAGGAGCTGGATGCCTAGCTCATATATATAGGAGGTCTGTGGCTTCAGTTCCTTGCTTGGTCCTCCTGTGTTCACATGCTTCTAAGACTGCTGCTGCTTCTGGTTCCTGATCCTGGCCTCGTCTGACTACCCCGTTGGTTCCTGATCCTGGCTTCGTCTGACTACCCTGCTGGTTCCTGATCCAGGCTTCGTCTGACTACCCTTCTGGTTCCTGACCTCTGTCTACGCAAGACCCTGCTTCGGTTTAGCCATCCGTTTGGACTTTTGCTTACAGCTTGATTTTCAATAAAGCCTTCTTATTTCCACTTATCTCTTGTTGTACGTCTGGTTCATGGTTCCATGACAGTGGGGCCTTTTTGGGTTGAGGATGGAGTCAAGCTCAACTCCCAGTCCTACTGCCAGTTTCTGGAAGACACCTTCTTCAAGCAGTGGTACAGGAAGAAGTCTGCAAGGTAAGAAAAACATGATTTTCATGCAGGACAATGCTCCATCACACGCGTCCAAGTACTCCACATTGTGGCTGGCAAGAAAGGGTATAAAAGAAGAAAATCTAATGACATGGCCTCCTTGTTCACCTGATCTGAACCCCATTGAGAACCTGTGGTCCATCATCAAATGTGAGATTTACAAGGAGGGAAAACAGTACACCTCTCTGAACAGTGTCTGGGAGGCTGTGGTTGCTGCTGCACGCAATGTTGATGGTGAACAGATCAAAACACTGACAGAATCCATGGATGGCAGGCTTTTGAGTGTCCTTGCAAAGAAAGGTGGCTATATTGGTCACTGATTTGTTTTTGTTTTGTTTTTGAATGTCAGAAATGTATATTTGTGAATGTTGAGATGTTATATTGGTTTCACTGGTAAAAATAAATAATTGAAATGGGTATATATTTGTTTTTTGTTAAGTTGCCTAATAATTATGTACAGTAATAGTCACCTGCACACACAGATATCCCCCTAAAATAGCTAAAACTAAAAACAAACTAAAAACTACTTCCAAAAATATTCAGCTTTGATATTAATGAGTTTTTTGGGTTCATTGAGAACATGGTTGTTGTTCAATAATAAAATTAATCCTCAAAAATACAACTTGCCTAATAATTCTGCACTCCCTGTACATGATTGATATATGTTGTTGCATATTATATGTCACTGGATTGCGTAAATACAACATGGATGTGTCTCCTTGGTATGTCTCTCTATGGAATGTTACATGGTTTGGAGTAGATTCCTCTTGGGCTTTTTAAGGATCCACAGGGATAATAGTAATAGAGACGGCAAGTATATGCAGGTGTCCATTCGACTTTTTTCTGTGTTTTGTGACAACAATGTCCACTTCACGGTGAACAATTGTTCCTCGCTCTGATCCGCTAGTCTATAGCCCGTGTTAATGTAAATATGAATGAAATTGGCTGTATTGAAGAGATCTAGACCTGCGCGATAGCCTGGTATCTGTGCTGTGACTTGTCTGTTCATTGACCTCTTCTAATATGTCCGTTTGAAATGAGCGTCTGCTTTGCGCATACTCCAGGAGAGCTCTTTTCGTCACAATGACGTATATGCTTTACACGCAAACCGGGGCATGCGTAGTAAGATCTAATACACGCCAATGCTGACATTGTTGCATGCATGGAATCGCGGTTCATTGGATCAGTGTTTTCACAGCGTTCGTGTTATCTCTCCTCAGCATCACTAACCACTTGCACATGTCACTTTACACTAATAACTATTTCAGCACTTTTGTATACAAATATATATAGTTTAGAGTCTATATAATGGAATGGAATGTATTTATATACGATATATGTAATTTATCTGATCATGTTTTAATAGCTATAAAAGCATTTTATCACAATTATGATGCAATTCTTTGATTATGATATGTTTTTATCTTTTGTATTTGAACACTAGAAAGTTAATTCACTGATTATGTATTAGTCACATGATATACGATGTAATCATTTGTGGGTGTATATATGTTGTTCACTATGTCCTGTTATTTTGCTAGAAAAAGGCTCAAGTGCAGAGCCGAAACGTCGCCATTGCCACGAAGGGTGAATAAAGAGTAATTTCATTTTTTATCCTGAAGTGCTGCCCTTTTTTCTACTTGTATTTGCAGGATTCGCTTTTCCCTGTGGGCCGTGCACCCATACCTATCCGTAGGCTGTGCTGCTATATATATATATATATATATATATATATATATAGTGCTATATATTAGTTTTTTTGAATATTTGCAATTTTTTTTCCATCTGAAGTCATGGTTCCTCCCTGCTTAAGTTGCTTGTGAGCCAATGACTCATTGGCCCACAAGCAAGAAGCAGGGAGGAATCATGTGTTCAGATGGAAAAAATTACGAATACCGTATTCTAAAAACGAATATATAGAACTATATTCTATAGTGCTATATATTTGTTTTTGACCCACGCCTGTTTTGAGTGGGCAATATTCGCATACCTTGCTGATTTTCACGTAAAAAAAAAGAGAATTCCGGATATAACGAATATACGAATTTGCGAATATATGATGAATATTCTACAAAATATTCTCAAAATATCACAAATTCGAATATGACCCCTGCTGCTCATCACTAGTGGTTACACAATTCTGGCAAAATCTTGTCAGTTACAGAAACTGCTTGGACAGTCCTTATGGTGGCAGCCACTTTGACTCTCTCAGGTTTCTACAACAATACAGTTGTGTTCAAAATTATTCAACCCCCACTGAAATTGAGTGTTTTGGCCAGTTTGACATTGATTTTGATAATTTCAGTCATCTTGTTTACAATTACATCAAAGAGGCACTTGTAAGTCAGACAAATATAACATAACATTTATAATGAAATAACCACAAATGTCTTTTCTGTGCTCACATCATTATCAGTTTTATTCAACCCCCAAGTGACATTCAAAAGCCTCCAGTTCAGTCACATTCTTAGGCTTGCGTGCTGCAACTGCTTTCTTTAAGTCCCACCAGAGGTTCTCAATCGGATTTAAGTCTGGTGACTGCGATGGCCACTTCAAAATGTTCCAGCCTTTAATCTGCAACCATGCTCTAGTGGACTAGGAGATATGCTTGGGATCATTGTCCTTTTGAAAGGTCCAACGTCTCCCAAGCTTCAGGTTTGTGACGGACTGCATCACATTTTCATCCAATATCTCCTGGTACTGAAGAGAATTCATGGTACCTTGCACACGCTGAAGCTTCCCTGTACCTGTAGAAGCAAAACAGCCCCAAAGCATGATTGACCCCCTGCCATGCTTCACAGTAGGTAAGGTGTTCTTTTCTTCATAGGCCTGGTTCTTCCTCCTCCAAACATGGCATTGATCCATGGGCCCAAACAGTTCTAATTTTGTTTCATCAGTCCACAGAACACTATCTTAAAACTTTTGTGGTTTGTCCACATGACTTTTGGCATACTGCAGTCGACTCTTCTTATTCTTTGGAGACAGCAAGGGGGTGCGCCTGGGAGTTCTGGCATGGAGGCCTTCATTACGCAGTGTGCGCCTTATTGTCTGAGCTGAAACTTCAGTACCCACATCTGACAAATCTTTTTTCAGTTCCTCAAAAGTCACACGGGGACTTTTCTCCACTTTGCGCTTCAGGTAGCGCACAGCAGTCGAAGTCAGCTTCAACAGTGCCCTTTGCCTTGAATTTGCGAATGATGCTTCCTATGGTGTCTCTTGGTATGTTTAACATCTTTGCAATCTTCTTATAGCCATTGCCCTTCCTGTGAAGAGAAATCACCTCTTCTCTTGTCTTCCTGGACCATTCTCTTGACTTCACCATGTTTGTAAACACACCAGTAAATGGCTAGAAGGAGCTGAGTATCACAGTCCTTTTAAATCTGCCTAATTGGTGCTTGATTGCTGCTCCTTGACATCCAAAGGTGTTTTCAATACCTGATCGAAAACACTTGAATGAACCTCTGTTCTTAAGAGTGGTAGTCTTTAAGGGGTTGAATAATTGTGTCAATGAAGAAATCACAAAAAAAAACATTTAATACTGTATTACAAAAACAATTGATGTCATTTTAGTCGCATTTGGTTCTTTAAAAAGTCCTTGTAAGATTTCATTCTGAACACAATTACAAATGTACACTAAATTCCCTAAAACCCTTTACAGCATTGGCGGTTGAAAATTTTTGAACACAACTGTAAGTGTATGCATCTTTTTGCTGGACACATTAATAAGATGTACCTCTGGAAAACCAAGGAACTTCTCTACAATCCCAAAAACATAATCATGATGGTAATGTTCCAGTTCAGCAATAGCCAGAAGTAAAGTATAATACATTTATCAGTAACAAAGAAAGTTCCTTAATGCTCTTTTTAATATAATCTAGTTTATCTATTTTTACAAAGATTGTGTATGTTAAACATTGCATGTTTCTAGCATTAACCTGTCAGCACAGAGCTTTAAAAAAAAAATATCTGGCTTTCACTGTGTTGAAGACCCATAACTGGGGCTCCACGGTTATTTTGCATATTACTGTTTCCCAGGGAGCTTTGCACTTTGGATTGCTGTGTCAAGACTCTTAAATGAGGCTCCACAGTGTTTTCTGTAGCTGGTCTCCCTAAGATCAGCTTTTGTTTTGTTTGCGTAGTCTCCAAGGCATTGCTCCCGGTTAGCCAGAATCCTACTCCATAAAGTACGCTAAAATTATTTTTATTAAATTAATTATTAAAATTGTCTGCAACAAGTTAGGCTTGGTAGGGTGAGAGGGGATATCTCAGACTGATGATGCTGATCCCTACAATCCTCCCTACCACTAGAACTCCAAAATATAAGGAGTCAATAGTATGTAGCGTGTTCCTCTACCTGCCTGGGGCAAACTGGTAACATCCATATATAGGTACCTGATTGAAACAGTGAGTGATGTGACAGGTCTCCTATGAGAGAGACACTGCACACCACACAATGTCAGGCAACACGACTTGCTGACTGGAGGAGGCCTAGTGGCTTGTTCCTATTTTATCACCGGCTGGGGATTGGACTATCCTAGTAGTGTTGCCTGACATTGTGTGGTGTGCAGTGTCTCTCTCATAGGAGACCTGTCACATCACTCACTGTTTCAATCAGGTACCTATATATGGATGTTACCAGTTTGCCCCAGGCAGGTAGAGGAACACGCTACATACTATTGACTCCTTATATTTTGGAGTTCTAGTGGTAGGGAGGATTGTAGGGATCAGCATCATCAGTCTGAGATATCCCCTCTCACCCTACCAAGCCTAACTTGTTGCAGACAATTTTAATAATTAATTTAATAAAAATAATGTTAGCGTACTTTATTTAGGCAGTAAAAAGATACACATTGAGTTAGTACGTAAACGCTATTGTGAATAATTAGTTAATTAGAATCCTACTCCACACTGATGAGGGGCATCACCCCGAAACAGCTGTCTGTGGATGGATAACTGGCTTAGGTGTTCCCCGTCACATCCTTAAAGCTTGTAAAAGAGCTGGATCTTGACATAGGGGCCACTTAATATGGTGGATTTGGTGATCTCTTTAATGGGGTCACCCCTTTGCTTGGTTTTCCTTCCTTTGAGGGATATCTGGCTTTACTGTGTTGAAGACTCATAACTGGGGCTCCACGATTATTTTGCATATTACTGTTTCCCAGGGAGCTTTGGATTGCTGTGTCGAGACTCCTAAATGAGGCTCCACAGTGTTTTCTGTAGCTGGTCTCCCTAAGATCAGCTATTGTTTTGTTAAAAAAAATTAGACAATAAATAAATTGACTTCTGTTCCATCACAAATGCTAATTTATGTGCTTTGCTTCTGCATTAATTTGTAATGTCAATGAGGATTGATAATGTCCTACTCTTCAGCAATTTGTTACAACAAAGAAGGCTGTTAGCTAAAAAGTGTTCTGGTAACTGATGTGAATGGGATCATGACAAGTCAAACCAATTCTTTTACATCAGGGCCACTAAGACAATACATGACTCTTGAAGCAATCATTTATTCATAAATGAACCTTCCACTGTCTCATACGATTTCTGCTCACACAAGAAACAAAGCTGTATAAGCTTTTCTGGAGCACTGTTTTCCAAAAGTTAAGGCTATTCTGTAACTTGAACTAAGAAGCACATCTTTTATAGAAAAGTATAACACATTCAGACAATGTCAGAAGGATTACAGCAATAAGCTATACTAATATAAAACAATATTTATCAAATACTGTAAGTAGCACTGATTATAGATCGTATCACGGAAAATGGTGATGCTTAGCACCACCATTTTCAGTGATATTATCTAACCAACGGTGCAAACCTCTTCTGATAGCTCTCCATTAGCCACACTGATAGATCTTGCTTTATTCCACCCTGAAATGGCATGTAATGTTAGAGTATAGAACAGAACAGCTAGAACAGGACTATAAACATGTTGTAGAGGATTCCTTTTTTGCCCAAAACAATGTCACACTTGTATGATGCTACAGCTCAGTCCCGCAATACCAGACACAACCTGTAGACAGATATGTCACTATCTCTGGAAGAAAGCAGCCATGTTTTTCTAATTCTGTACAAATCTTTTAAAACCTTAGTGACTAGCAGAACATATTGCTATGGAGGGCACTAAAGGGCATTCGGCTAGGCTGCCTCTTTTGTTATGGACGTTAGTCTAAGGGGGTTAGTCTAGTCTATTAAGAGTAGATATCAGCGATTTTCCTCAGCAAGAATTCTTCACCTATGAGGTGCGGTCCACCTGCCACTTGATTAACAGGGCCAGACATTTTGCCCAATTCTGACCATCTTATTCCCACACCGCAGATCTGAGTAGCGGCTCCCACTTTGGGAGCAGAGACTGTTACAGTGCAGCCACTGCTCCAGTAGAGGAAGGCACCTGCCCACACTCTGCTAACAGGAGCAGCTGCGTAGGCAGGAAAATGTCAGGGACAGGCTACATGTCCAGCCCTGTCAATTTTGTGGCAGGTGAGCACTTCACCTTTAGAAAAACCTCCCACTGGTGAAGAAGCCTCGCTAATGAGATAAATTGATTTGCTACAATTGATTCATTTTTATATATTGTGGGGATTTGCTCTAGTAGGCAGCTTAGCGGACACAGTATAGAGGCAATCACAAAGTCTCTAACTTAAATAGTTCAGTGTTTATTCATACAAAAGGAAAACCAAATAACAGTTTGCAGTATTGGTGTATGTTTACACCATGGAAAGTCCACAGAACACAAACGTTCACCTGGTTAGCAGTTTTTCATCAGCCATCCACAGCAGGCTTTAGGGGGCCTGCTTTCCAGCAATTCAGCTCCCAGCCCTTTAGCACGGCACACCTCATGCAGATCCCAAAACCACAGCTTCACTGTGGAATGGAGGATAATCCACACATCTGAGACTGCTGGCTTATATTCCAGCCAAAACCTGGCCTTGAGCATGGGGATAAGGCACCCACCCTGCACTTTGGCTGCTCCCAGTAAGAGCCGGATCGGCTCTACAGCCATACTAAATAACAAATAGTATCCGTCAGCACTAATTGTCGCTAACACTTCAAATTACCGGCTCTTACCTCACCGAGGCCAGGAATCTAGGTGACACATACCTTCCGTCAATGACGGAACCTTGAGCCTTCCTACAATATATACTAATTCCGAATTAATATGTCAACATGCATAGTATGGCTAGTCCTTTTTGGTAGTGAAATACTTACTGTGCATCAGGATGACAGGCAGTTGACAGGATTGACTATTAGGCTCAGTTCAGACTTCACTTATTTGTTCAGTTACTGGTCAAAAACACAGAACAGGTGCAGATCTTTTCATGATTCATCATCTGAGAGTAGAATTGACTCTTGGAATTAACAGACCAAATAACTGAAGTGTGAACCCTGCCTTACAGGTCAATGTTAGCATCAGGTATAATGTACTTAACCATGCAGTGGCCCAAGATTCTACTATAGTGTGAAAGAACAGTCTCATTTTACACCAAGCTTGGCCAGTTACAGCACAATTCAAGTTTAGAAGCACAGCACTCTAGGGGATGTTGGATATGGGGTGACAGTGTGCACTCCAGGTATGCCACCATCTGCTGGTTCACGTTTGGCTCCATGTCCTGCTGCTACTGGTTGTTTTTTTCAGTTAGCGGGTGAAGAATGCCACCATCTGCTGGTTCACGTTTGGCTCCATGTCCTGCTGCTACTGGTTGTTTTTTTCAGTTAGCGGGTGAAGAAACTTGTTCATAAGAGACTTGAGACTCAAGTTACTGCTGATGGAGCTGGTGCTGCTGCTACCCCCTCACATTCCTCCTGCAGTCATAGCAGTAGACGTGAGATCAGAGGCTCCTTCCCCCCACTGTCAGACCTTTGTATGGATGGCTGATGGTGCACACAGGCAGTAACCAATCAACTACAAAAGTAGTTGAGTTTATCATCCCTCTCAGCAGGTCTATAAAAGGCTACTATTTCGGCCCAGTAGCGAGGGTCTAACATTGTGGAGAGGCATTAGCCACCCCCCTGCCAAATGGTGATAATACGGTTGTCACTATGCAAGAAACTCAGCATGTATCTGGCCTTTTCTGAACGGGAATTGGAGGGACTCTCTGCCTCCATCTCCACTGCATGCTGCCACGGTTTGTTAGGATCGTCTGCCTGGTCTTCCTCATCGCCGTCCAGCTCCTCATGCTCCTCTTGTTCCTCTCCTGTTGCATAGGTAGATAAACCACTTATTTCTGTATACAGTTCCTGGACATTAATGTCCTCCTCCAGTTTATTCTCCACAGGTCTCAGTGAGATGTATACCATGTCTCCTGTCCTCTCGCCAGCCAAATTTATCAGCATCTGCTTCAGGACATGAAGGAGTGGAATGAGCTCATTTATCCCATTATCCTGACAACTGAGAAATAAAGTGGCCTCCTCAAAGGGCTGAGCAAACGGCAGGTGTCACACATGAGCTGCCACTGACTAATGTTGAAGTTACACAAGGGAATACCCCTATCCGCCGGAATCAAGAAATCAGCCTTCCTCTGCTCATATAGTTGATTCAACATCCAACATGTTGAAGGTGGAGTCCTAATGGGTGGAAACGTTGCAAATCAATTGATGTTGGGGAATGCTTTTTTTGCCTTTGCAGCTCTAAGAGGGCCACTTTTGCAGTGTAAGAGTGTCTGAAGTGCATGAACAGTTTTCTAGCCATTTTCAATATATTTTGCGGTTGGGTAAAAGACTTTAGAAATCACATAACAACCAGACTAAAGAGGTGTGTCATGCAGGGCACATGAGTCAGCCCTCCTTGATGCAGCAGCGACACAATGTCCTTCCCATTATCAATGATAATGGTTCTGATCTTCAGTTGGCAAGGAGAAAACCAGGATATAATGTCTTGGTTAATGACGTGGGTCAATTCCTCTCCGGTGTGACTCCGTTCGCCCAGGCCAGGTGGAGAACAATGTGAAACTTCAATACTCTGCATAGGTGGTATGCTGAAGGACCACTCAGAACTGTGCCTACAGTGGAGGATGAGGAGGCAGAGGAGGAGATTGGCGCACGAATCACAGCATGAGAATGCGGAGGCGGGCAAGTTGCTGGTGTGCCTGGGCAGGAACCACATTTACCGAGTGGACTGTGAAGGACATTTACAGCTCCACACATCGGCGCTGCCATGAACTGTACCAGACTTCGACCAGGCTTCTGCTGTACATATGTATAAAAGGCTTTTTTTTTTAGAGAAGAAGTGACAGCTTGGGACTCTTGACCTTGCCTTGACACAAGCCATCAACCACATGGAAAGGGTGGGTCTGTAGAACCAGTAACTCGGCCTCAGCCAGGGGCACGTTCAGTTTCTGCACTGTTGGCTGAGTGTACGTGTACTGTTGTCTTTTTGCAATCGCTGTGATCGATTGCAGTAGAATGAGGGAAAAAGAGCACCAGGACCAGTTGACCATGTGAAGTAAACACAACTCCCTTCTCCTGAGGTGATAGAACCCTGACTGGTAGAGAAGCGGTGCGGGGCACTGAGATATGTGGCAGGCTGTATTACTACATTGGCGCCACTGTTTTCCCAGGCCACTTTATGGTGATGCTCCATGTTTTAAGGCAGGGCCGTGGTACCAACATTGGCACCCTGACCATGCTGCAACTTTTGCACACAGATCCTACATGTGGCCATGCTGACGTCCCCAAGTGACTTGATGAAAAATCCCCACACTGGCGAGTACAGCATTTTACACCCACCACTCTGTGCTGACTGCTTGCTGCTGCCTCTATGAAGCCGTGCACCACTAGTTGTTCCAGACAGGTAGGCTCCTGAGTAGCAGACAGTCTACCCTAGGCACATTTTGGCTCCAGATCTCACACTGCTATCACCCTGTTGACTCATCGCCACGCTTGCACCCTGCTGGCTCAGCCACACATTGCCACCTTCCTCACGGGCAAGCGGCCACCCTCACCCTCTGATGATGATGATCAAGCCCCCTCTTCACCCAGCTACCACATGGGATCAGCTACATAATCGTCCACTATTGTCTTCTTGTCACTTATGTCACCCTCACCAGTCTCACCAGTCTCTGCTTTCCTCACCACTGGCAATACCTGTCCCATGCGACTGTAATCGTTGCTACTTGCACACGTACAGGAGGAAGCAGCAGACATATCCTCCAAATATGGGCTGACCAATAGCTTCTGACTATCCTCACTAATATCTTCATTGCTGAAAATTGAAGCAGAGATGGCGGCATACATTACTTGCCTGGCAGAAGGAACAGCAAAGGAAAGAGGCAGGCTCAGAACAGGTGAGGGCACAGAGCTTGTTCCTGGGCCATGCCAACTAAGTGTGGTGTCAGAGGAACCATAGACTCCTGGCTGTGGGTGTCCGATGTCACTTGAAATGATGTTGAAGACCAAGTCAACAATTCCAGGACAGTGGGATTGCTCTTCAAAACACGACCGCTGGATGACAGTGGTATCTGTGGCCTGTTGCTGTGGCTGTTGCTTCCACCACCTGTCTTCTACTGCTGCTTTTGAGTACAGCAACATTTTTGGGCCCTGGCAACTGTCTGTTGGACATACTGTATGGTAGCAGGTACTGTATATCTAAAATAAGTTATTCAGTGTCAATGTAGTCATCCTAATAACAGTTGTATTAGACAGCTTATTCACCCCTAAAAAAATAGATATATAGCCTTCAGAAAATGGAGACACAAAACATGATTTTTTTCCCAAAAATTATTTTACTGTGTAAAACCAAAATAAATAAAAGAAAATAGACATATTAGGTATCACCGCATCTGTAACAACCTGCTCTATAAAAATAGCACATGTTCTAACCTGTCAGGTGAACATAATAAAAAAACAAAATAAAAACTGCTCAGCAGCAGGCCCTCGCATACAATGTTTTAGAGCGTCAGCTCAGCAGCAGGCCCTCGCATATAAAGTTTTAGAGTGTCAGCTAAGCAGCAGGCCCTCGCCCCTAAAGTTTTAGAGGGTCAGTTCAGCAGCAGGCCCTCGACTATAATGTTTGACAGGGTCAGCTCACTAGCAGGCCCGCACCTAAAATCTTTTACTTGGTCAACTCACCTGCAGGCCCGCAACTCAATATGAATGAGCCCCTTCTTTTATGTGCTATACAGGTTGTATTGGTATGCCTTTTCATTGTAATTTTTGGCAGGACTTTCACTTTATATTCAAGTAAATATACAGGAAATAATGTTTTCAATCAATTTTTCCTATAAAAAAAATGTTTTGTTTTGTGCGTAAAACCTTAATTAGATTGTGGGCCTGGTGATCACTAAGTCTTTTTAAGCTGCAGAATGGTGATAAAAATGAGTGGCAAGGTGACACGGTGTGGAGAAGGCAGCATGAGAAGGCTACATAGTGGCACAATGACCGAGTCTGGATAAAAGACTGAGGCCACAGATTGCTTAGAAAGATGCAAATGAAATCAATCTGTGGAGCTGTAGCACCAATAAGTAAAACATTTTTTACTAGTCTCTTTTGTGCTCAGTTTTCTTCTTTTTTTTTATGTAAAAGATACATTTTATGTCAAATAGAAATCAATATTAGGTAGTGTTAGTGTAGATTTTTGCACGCACATAACATCTGTGTGCATGAGTTCGTCCAGCACCTGCTAAGCGCTGATCAGAAACATCCAATTTTCTGATCGGTCTGCTCAGAGATTCCGTGACGAGATCCTGAGGCCCATTGTTGTGCCGTTCATCCATGACCATCACGTCATGTTGCAGCATGATAATGCACTGCCCCATATTGCAAGGATCTGTACACAATTCCTGGAAGCAGAAAACATCCCAGTTCTTGCATGGCTAGCATACTCACCGGACATGTCACCCATTTAGCATGTTTGGGATTCTCTGGATTGGCGTATACGACAGAGTGTTCCAGTTCCTTCCAATATTCAGCAACTTCGCACAGCTATTGAAGAGGAGTGGACCAACATTCCACAGGCCACAATCAACAACCTGATCAACTCAATGCGACGGAGATGTGTTGCACCGCATGAGGCAAATGTTGGCCACACCAGATAATGACTGGTTTTCTGAACCCCGAGTAAGGCAAAACTGTGCATATTTCAGAGTGTCCTTTTATTGTGGGCAGTCTAAAGCAAACCTGTGCAATATTCATGCTGTCTAATCAGCACATTGATATGCCACACCTGTGAGGTGGGATGGTTTCTCTCAACAAAGTAGAAGTGCTCACTGACACAGATCTAGACAGATCTGTGAACAATATTGGAGAGTAATGGGTCTTTTGTGTATGTAGAAAATGTTTCAGATCTTTGAGTCCATATACATAGAAATCCATTTTAGTTAGGTAGTCTTAGTGTAGATTTTTGCACGCACATAATATCTGCGTGGGTGCATTCTGCACCTGCTGAGCGCTGATCAGAAACATCCATTTTTCTGATTGGTCTGCTCAGTTTACTGTGCAGATTTTATTTTTGTGTATATCTACATATACATATATATTCACCTAAAGAATTATTAGGAACACCATACTAATTATTTGGACCCCCTTTTGCCTTCAGAACTGCCTTAATTCTACATGGCATTGATTCAACAAGGTGCTGATAGCATTCTTTAGAAATGTTGGCCCATATTGATAGGATAGCATCTTGCAGTTGGAGATTTAAGGGATGCACATCCAGGGCACGAAGCTCCCATTCCACCACATCCCAAAGATGCTCTATTGGGTTGAGATCTGGTGACTGTGGGGGCCATTTTAGTACAGTGAACTCATTGTCATGTTCAAGAAACCAATTTGAAATGATTCAAGCTTTGTGACATGGTGCATTATCCTGCTGGAAGTAGCCATCAGAGGATGGGTACATGGTGGTCATGAAGGGATGGACATGGTCAGAAACAATGCTCAGGTAGCCTTTTTAAACGATGGCCAATTGGCACTAAGGGGCCTAAAGTGTGCCCAGAAAACATCCCCCACACCATTACACCACCACCAGCCTGCACAGTGGTAACAAGGCATGATGGATACATGTTCTCATTCTATTTATGCCAAATTCGGACTCTACCATTTGAATGTCTCAACAGAAATCGAGACTCATCAGACCAGGCAACATTTTTCCAGTCTTCAACAGTCCAATTTTGGTGAGCTCATGCAAATTGTAGCCTCTTTTTCCTATTTGTAGTGGAGATGAGTGGTACCCAGTGGGGTCTTTTGCTGTTGTAGCCCACCTTTCTTTCCCATTCTGACATTCAGTTTGGAGTTCAGGAGATTGTCTTGACCAGGACCACAACCCTACATGCATTGAAGCAACTGCCATGTGATTGGTTGACTAGATAATCGCATTAATGAGAAATAGAACAGGTGTTCCTAATAATTCTTTAGGTGAGTGTATATATAATTCAGTTTTAGTTAGGTAGTGTTAGTGTATATTTTTGCACGCACGCACACATCTTTTTAAACTTTTTTTCTCTACTCCTTTTCTCTATATTTCAAATTTATTACACGGCCCTTCACATGTGAAATTACACACCCCTCACACTAAATAAAGGTTTACACATTTCACAAGTCACACCCCAAAAAAATAAACATGTCCAGTCCGTCCCAACGAGTATATTCAGCTGAAGAGGCATACGCCATGCTTGCCTCTGATACTGAGTCTGACATTGAGGGAGAAGAGGATGCCACTTTCCTCTACTTGTCTAACCCCCCCCCCCCCCCCATCATCATCATCATCATCATCATCCGCTGATAAGGGACCCTCTAGAAGGTGCCCCAACAGCTGAAGCAGCCCCCAGAGTGAGCCCATATGGATCCCACCCCTTGAAGATTGTCAGCCCAAAATTCCAAATTTTGAGGGCAGCTCCGGAATACAGATAGACTCTGCGGGCTTCACTGAACTAGATTTTTTCTTATCTCTGAAGATTTTGGAAATTTAATGGTGGCTCAAACCAATTTATATGCCCAACAATTTCTTGATTAGAATCCTACATCGGCATACACTGGACCCCTAGGTTGGACCCCAGTAAGTGCAGCAGAGATAATGACGTTTTGGGGACTATGCTGCATATAAGTGTTGTAAAGAAGCCTAATGTTAGACAATACTGGAGTTTGGACATTTTCTACCAGACTCCAATTTACAGTAACACCATGACCCGGAAAGGATTTGAGTCAATTTGGAAATTCCTACAAATACAACGGCAAAGCATAATGCCCACCCCAAAATGACCCAACATTTGACTGTCTGTTCAAGGTTAGGCCTGTCATTGACCACTTTAACACCAGGTTTGCTGAGGTGTACAACCCAGATAGAAATGTCTGTGTAGATGAGTCCCTATTACTTTTCAAAGGGAGGATTAGATTCCGCCAGTACCTGCCTAGCAAACGGGAAAGGTAAAACAAAGATATACAAACTTTGTGAGAGTAGCTCCGGGTACACCCACAAGTTCCGCATTTATGAAGGGAAATATTCATGGACAGAAACCCCAGAATTCTCCCTATCATAGGAGTTAGTGGGAAGATAATGTGGGACTTACTGCACCCACTGCTGGATAAGGGTTACCACCTCTATGTGGATAACTATTATACCAGCACACCCCTATTCATGTCCCTAACTTCCATAGGTACTGAGGCTTGCGGCACAATGCGCAAAAATCAGAGAGGCCTCCCTAGATCCCTGTTAGGGCAACCAATGGGTGAAAGTAGGGCTCTCCTACATAAGAACATGCTGGTGGTAAAGTATAAGTACAAGAGGGACGTCCTTGTACTGACCACCATTCACACTAACACCAGCTCCCCTGCTTATGTTCGAGGTACTACAACCACTACCCCCAAACCAGTTTGCATCCTGGACTACAACAGGCACATGGGAAGGTCAAGGCAGATCAACTTCTGAAGCCCTACAGTGCCACACGAAAAACGAAAGTGTGGTGCAAAAAGCTGGCCATACACATTGTACAGATGGCGATGTGCAATGTGTACGTGCTATTTCAATCTGCAGGCCACACAGGAACGTTCCTTCAGTTCCAAGAGGTGGTTATCAAGGCCCTAATTTTTCAAGCCAAGCCGGAGAGGGTCCCAGTACTTCAGGAAGTCATGATGCCCGTGTTGTACCAAGGCAACATTTTCCAAGTCAAGTCCCCCAGACAGCAAGGAAGGGAAGGACCCAAAAAAGATGCAAGGTGTGTTCCAAAAGGGGGATAAGGAAAGACACCATTTACCACTGCGAAACCTGCCCTGAAAAAAACAGTCCTGTGCATGCAGGAGTATTTTAAAATCTACCACTCATCCATGGAGTATTAATTCAATTTCATCCATGATGTACCCTGTAGTTTTACCATCTTATATCTCTGATTTAGTCCGCATAGTTTACATATCCACTTTTCACCCACCACTGCATATTCATTTCTGTGAAACACCTTTTAGGTCAAAAGTGCCCTTTCCACCCCTTAAAATGTGCGTACGGGAGTGCACTTTGCAAAATTGGGTCACTTTTTTGGGTTTTTAATTTCTGGGGACCTCAGGAATATTTTTAATGTGACATGGCATCTAAAATCCATGTCTACCAATTCAGGCCTGCCAGCAAAATCCATATTTTGCTGTTTGCCAGCTGTGCGCCATACAGCAGGCTGAAAGCACATATGGAGTGTTTGCTGATTGGGGAGAAAATGGGGAACACATACTGGGGTGCATTTTCTCCTTTAACCCCTTGTGAAAGTAAAAAATTGGGGTCTCCCAGTAATTTTTCATTTTCACAAATGTATGCTTTGAAATCCTTTAACAAGTGTTTCTGCCTTCTTTTAGACACCTGTTTGCTGAAAAGTACCCTTTCCACCACTTTAAATGTTCGTGTGGGGGTTCTCTTTCCAAAATGGGGTCACTTCTTGGGGTTTAAAATTTTTGGGGACCTCAGGAATCTTTTAAATGCGACATGGCACTAAAATCAATGTCTACCTATTCAGGTCAGCAAAATCCATATTTTGCTATTTGACTCTAGAGCCCTGCTGTGCGCCCATACATGATTTTTTGAGCAAATATGGGGTGTTGCGTAATCAGGGGGAAATGTGGACCAAAATGTGGGGTGCATTTTGTCCAGTTACCCTAGGGGAAAGTGAAAAATGTGGGTGTAAAGCAACTTTTGTGAAGAAAATGCAATTTTTCATTTTCACTGCCAAGTCTTTCCTAATTCTAGGAAACACGTTTGAGGTCAAGGTGCTTACTACACACCTTGAAAGATTAATTGAGGGGTATAGTTTCTAAAATGGGGTCACTTTTTGGGCGTTTGCACTGTAGGGCCACCTCAGGGTGTCTTCATATGCAACATAGCTCCCAATTGCTATTCTAGCTAAATCCACTCTCCTAAAGCCATATGGTGCTCCTTCCACTCTGAAGCCTGCTGTGCGGCCATGCATAATTTTTTTTAGCATATATGGGGTGTTGCTGTATACTGGGGGAAATGGGGAACAAAATGTGGGGTGCTTTTTGTCCAGTTACCGTTTGGGAAAGTGAAAAATGTGGGTGTAAAACAACCTTTTTGTGTAAAAAAAAAATGCAATTTTTCTGTTGCACTGCCAAGTGTTTACTAATATTAGGAAACACCTTTGAGGTCAAAGTGCTCACTACACACCATGAAAGATTTTTTGATGGGTGTAGTTTCCAAAATGCGGTCACTTTTTGGGGGTTTCCACTGTAGGACCACCTCAGGGTGTCTTCATATGCAATATAGCTACCAATTACTATTCCAGCTATATCTGCTCTCCTAAAGCCATATAGTGCTCCTTCCATTCTGAAGTCTGCTGTGCGCACATACATCAGTTTTTGAGCATATATGGGGTGTTTATGTAAACTCCAGATTCAGGGTAATAGATTTTGAGTTTTGTTTGGCTGATAACCCTTGATGCAGAAAAAATTTATTAAAATTTTAAATCTGCAAAACAAAAGTGAAATTTAGAAATTTTATTCTCATTTTCCTTTAATTCTCGTGGGGCACCTAAAGGGTTAACAAAGTTTGTAAAATAAGTTTTGAATAGCTTGAGGGGTGTAGTTTCTAAAATGGGTTGATTTATGGGTCGTTTCTATTATGTAAGCCCCACAAAGTGACTTTCTAACTGAACTGGTCCTTAAAAAATTGGGTTTTGAAAATGTTCTTAAAAATTTTAAGATTTGCTTCTAAACTTCTAAGCCTTCTAACATCCCAAAAAAATAAAATGTCATTTTCAAAATGATTCAAAGATAGATGAAGTAGACCTATGGGGAATGTAAAGTAATAACTATTTTGGAGGTATTACTATTGAAAAGAGAAATTTAAATTTGCCAATTTGCTAATTTTTCTAAATTGGTATAACATTTTTTTTTTTTAAATGAAATATTTTTACTCCTATTTACCACTGTCATTAAGTACAATATGTGATGAGAAAACAGTCTCAGAATGGCCTGGATAAGTAAAAGCATTTTAAAGTTATCACCACATAAAGTGTCATATGTCAGATTTGCTAAAAATGGCCTGGTCCTTAAGGTGAAAATGGCAGGGTCTTGAAGGTGTTAAGGACTAAACTGTGAACTGAAAATAATGTGCACTTGTGAATGAGGCCTAACAATAACATCATTTTAAGGGTCTTCTTCCTGCTATGTTTAGGCTTTAGAACATAAAAAGAATCCATGTTATTTTCTCTAAATTCATCTTTTACAACTTATCAGAATCTTCCTATTAAATTAGAGCAGAATCAATAGGTTCATAACAATGTGACACTATTTATCTCTTAGCAGGTGTGCTAATGCAATTCTCTCGTTTCCAGAAATTAAATGCATTCATCACAGTGATAAAAAGAAATTATTCAGCTCAATGTTCTAGAGACTGTGGCATAATGTCTAAATAATGAAATGCAATGAACTCAAAACGCAAGCATTAAATTGCTTCATAATTATCTAAACCTATGTACTGGGGCTTAGAGTTTCAATTTGTACCAGTATATGATACATTTACTTCATTCAATTAACTGACAGAAACTTACCACTTCCGGATGAATGAGAAGAAGGCATTTTTAAATCATATAATAAATGAAAATATTAAATACACTCTTGTGGCATTCAACCTGATCTTTATATCTTTACTGAAAACCTAAAGTATGTAATAAAAAAGAAAAAAGTAAAAGAACAGTTTCCCACATCCATACTTTGTTTATCCTACAAATTTAAAACTCTTTTTTACTCACAATTCTGAAGGACTTTCTTCCCTTTCTGTCGCTGACAATCATAGGCTGAGATATTACTGTGAGCGAAGATGACACACCACTCCCAGGGGTGTTCACAGTATTAGATGACACACTTGAACATGTAATTATCCGTACCAAACTATTTCCGCCCACAGACAACTATTCATTAGATGACTGCATGTCATGGCACGGTGTGGGTTGGAAACTCCACACTGAACACAAGAGGGAAGGGAAAAGGTACTAGGCCTAGAAACTAGGGAATGGGGAAAGGTCACCACCTAGTGAATCCGTAAACCAAGGCCTGACTACTATCAGTATGAACATACCTCAATGGTAGGAATGTTCATACGCAGGAACCTAGAGCCTTATCTGACTCTAAAGGGTCCTATAAATAGTCTCAGGACAAAGAAGTCCTGTTTCTTCCCAGCTAAAGGAACAAAAGACTCCCTCAGGCCTAATACCAAGAGATAGGGGAATACCAAAAACAAGAAATAAGGAAAAGACACTTAACTCCGAAGTACTCGGATGAGAAGGAACTCAGATGATAACCAACACCAGCACTTCCACAACCAAAAAGGAGCTATCAACTGCATAGCATGATGGGTGAGACCAGATTAAATAGAGGAGTTGGAATGACCACTTAAGCTACACCTGAGGAGAGGTGTGGTCATACCCAGCAACAACACAGAAACAAATGAAACCAAAGAGGCTGTCAGCATCATGTGAAGCCAGTCTCTTAGATCTTCTGACCATGTCAGGGGAGAGACCGTGACAGTACCCCTCCTTCTATGGGTGGCCTCCGGACACCCAGGACTGACTTTATCCGGATGAGCTCTGTGAAAGGCTTTCACCAGATGACTAGCATTAACGTCGGATGCTGGAACCCACATCCTCTTCTCTGGTCCGTAACCCCTCCAGTGAACAAAATACTGGAGGGATATACGGAGAATTCGGGATCCTGGCGATCTGAAATTCCATATTACCTTCCACCATGACAGAGGTGGGAGGCAAGGAGGACGGCTCAACAGGTTCAACATATCTCTTCAACAATGACTTATGGAACACATTATGAATCTTCAAAGCCTAAGGAAGTTCAAGGCGAAAGGCTACCAGGTTAATAATAGCAGTGATCTTATCTGGATCATTAAACCTTGGACCCAATTTCCAAAAAGGTACTTTTAACTTAATGTTTCTTGTAAACAGCCACACAGAATCACCCACTCTCAGGTCCGGATCATTCATGCGTCTCTTGTCAGCCATATGTTTTTATTTGTTGCCCATTTTTTTCAGATTTTGAATTTTCTGCCAAATAGATGACAAAGAAAAGGAAAACCATTCCTCTTCAGGTATACCAGAAGTCTCCATCCCAGAAAATGTGTCAAATTGCAGGTGGAACCCATATGCCTCAAAAAACTGTGACTTAGTGGATTCCTGTTTACTGTTATTTATGGCAAACTCAGCAAAAGACAAAAATGAAGACCACTCCTTTTGGTTCTCCGAGACAAAACATTTAAAATAAGTCTCCAGATTCTGATTAATGCGTTCAGTCTGTCTGTTCGACTGAGGATGAAAGGCCAAAGAGAAGGACAATTGTACCCCCAGATCAGTACAGAACGCCTTCCAGAATCTGGAAACAAACTGAGTCCCCCTATCAGACACCACATCAGAAGGAATACCATGTAATTTCACTATGTTATTGACAAACACTTGTGCAAGAGTTTTAGCAATAGGTAGACCTGGCAATGCTATAAAATGCGCCATCTTACTAAAGTGATCAACAACCACCAAAAATCACAGTTTTTCCTAAAGAATTCGGTAAATCTGTGATAAAATCCATGGATAAATGAGTTCAAGATCAGGACGGGATGGGCAATGGAAGTAAAGATACGGAAGGCGGAGTATGTGTCACCTTAGCATGTGCACAAGTACTACAAGCAGACAAATAGTCCTTAACACACTTACGCTACCCCGGCCACCAGAATCTACGAAAGATGTGATCAACAGTGGATCTGCTCCCAGGGTGGCCTGTGAGAACCATACAGTGACGTTCCTTGAACACCTCTACCTCAAGGTCGGGATGTAGGGCGGATATAACTACTCCTGTAGACAATATCGGACCAGGATCTTCTGAATCACCCCCTCCCCAGGAAAGCTACGCAACAAAGCATCATCCTTGATGTTCTTAACCCCAGGGCATTAGGTGACAATGAAATTTAAAAAAACAACGACCATCTGGTCTGCCTTGGGTTCAGTTGTTTAGCCGACTTCAGGTAGGCCAGATTTTTGTGATTAGTAAGCACAGTAATAGGATGAATTTCTCCTTCCAACCAATGACGCCACTCCTCAAAAGCCAACTTAATGGCCAGCAACTCTCTATTACCCACGTCATAATTCCTTTCTGCAGCCGAGAGTTTCTTAGAGAAAAATGTACATGGGCGCCATTTACTAGGTGAAGGACTCTGCGACAAGACTGCTCTTACCCCTACCTCGGATACGTCAACTTCCACAATAAATGGCTGTGACATATCTGGTTGCACCAGTATAGGAACAGAAGCAAAACATTCCATCACCGTAGCAAAAGCCTGTAATGCCGCATCATACCAGACTGAGACATCCGAACGTTTCCTAGTCATGTCTGTTAAAGGTTTAACCACAGTTGAGTAGTTCAAAATAAATTTACAGTTGGTGAATTCCAAAAACCACATAAGCGCTTTCAGATTTTTGGGTCGATCCCAATCCAACACAGCACGGACTTTCTCTGGATTCATACGAAAACTTGAAGATGAGAGTAGGTAAGCCAGGAATTGCACTTCCTGAACTGCATATACACACTTCTCCATCTTAGGATACAATTTATTCTCTTAGGATCTGTAACACCTGTCTGACGTGATCCTAATGAGTCTCCATATCTGGAAAATAAATTAGCATGTCATCCACATACACAACAACAAACCTCAACAACAGATGATGAAAGATATTAGAGATGAGTAGGTTTGAGCGAACCTGAACTGTAAAGTTAAGGTTCGTACCGAACTTTAGGATTTTTTAGACCATGGACCGGAACCCGAACTTTTCAGTAAAAGTTTGTGTTTGAGTTTGGTGTTCAGTGAGTTAATGGCGCTTTTTGAAAAGCGGCAGAGCAGCAAATCAGCAAGCGTTTAACTAGTGTGCCCTTAGAAGCCATCACAGCCATGTGACCCAGCCTCTATATAAGCTGGAGTCACGTAAAGCTGCATCTCACTCTGCTCTTAATAGTGTAGGGATAGAATGCTGCTGCTGTGATGGACAGAATTGGATTATTTTTTTATTCAGAAGTGATTGTTAACTCAGTGATCTACAGCGATTTAGTTTTGTGGGTGCAGTGCACAATTTTTTACCTTGCTCTGACCCCAGTGACACAGAAAAATAAGTTTTATCCATCTGTTTGTTAGGTGGGCGTTGGCGGCCATTTTGTGCAAGTTCACTGCACCAGCACTGCATATGTGCCAGGGACAATAATTTACCCTAGTTCTTTTAGTTCAGTGGGCAACATACCAATTTTTTAGGTGTACCTGCACTGCATATGTGCCAGGGGAAGGCTAAATAATATAGGGGATCGGTCTGTGAGTTCAGGGACCCAGAGGGTGACATATTCAATTTTTTTTTCTGTAAAGTACAATGCAAGTAAATCCATCTGTTAGATTCTGTGAGGACAATTTTTCTTTCTTTTTTGCTAAAAAGTACATTTGCGCCCTGCACTGCATTTGTGACAGTCCAATACAAGCGTTAAATACCGCTGTTATATTCTGGTTTTAAAAAACACCCATTTTGTGCAAGACACTACATTTAGGGCCCTTGCTGAATTTGTGACAGTCCAATACAAGATTTAAATACTGCAGTTATATTCTTGTTTTAAAAAAACACCCATTTTGTCCTAGATACTACATTTGGTGCCTTTGCTGCATTTGTAACAGTCCAGTACAGGCTTTAAATACTGCAGTTATATTCTGGTTTAAAAAAAAAACACCCATTTTGTGCAAGACCCTACATTTGGGGCCTTTGCTGCATCTGTGACAGTCCAACACAAACTTTAAATACAGCAGTTATATTCAGGTTTTAAAAAAAACACCCATTTTATGCAAGACACTACATTTGGGGCCTTTGCTGCATTTGTGACAGTCCAATATAAGTGTTAAATACTGCTGTTACATTCTGGTTTGAAATAAACACCAATTTTGTGCAAGACTCCACATTTAGGGCCTTTGCTGCATTTGTGACAGTCCAATACAAGCTTTAAATACCGCAGTTATATTCTTATTTAAAAAAAAAACACCCATTTTGTGCAAGACACCAGTCTTCAGACCGACAAGGAGGGCAGGGGTAAAGAGTGGGTGGAAGGTGATGTGGAGGATGATGAGGTACTTGACCCCACATGGAATCAAGGTCATGCGAGTGACGTGTGCAGTTCGGAGGAAAAGGCGGTGGTTGCACAGAGGCACCAGCACAGCAAAAGAGGGAGCAGGGCGCAAAAGCGTCTGTTACATTCTCAGGTGACATTTTACCATTTTTGCAGTGAACAAACCCTGCTCTGCATAGGTGACAGGGACCTAATTTTTGTAAAATCGTCTGTTCAATTGGTGGGTGACATGAACCCAATTTTGCCTTGAATAAACCCCTGCTCTGTATAGGTGACAGGGACCTAAAATTCTAAAAAATCTTCTGTTACATTCTCAGGTAACATTTTGCAATTTTTTCAGTATACAAACCCCTGCTATGCATAGGTGACAGGGACCTAATTTTTTTTAAAATCGTCTGTTCAATTGGTGGATGACATGAACCCAGTTTTGCTGCTCTGCATAGTTGACAGGGACTGACATTTTAAAAAATCATGTGTTCCATTAGTGGATGAGATTAACCCATTTTTGAAAAACCCCTGCTCTGCATAGGTGACAGGGACTTAAATTTCTAAAATTCGTCCTAAATTACCGTGCGCCCCCTACTTTCATTCATTTCTTTTGCTTTGATAACTTTTCCCACATTTCCGCCTGATCACATTTCAGCCATTGACCTACCTTGGATGTGGTATCCCTTTCTCATGCTCCCTCTTTCTCTGATGACAAAGATGATACAGTATGTGGGCCGTACAATACAAACTTTACGCAAACGTTTTAATACACACCGTTCGAAAATCCGCAAAAAATATATGAAACACAGTGTGTCTAGACATGCGGCAGAACACCACGATGGCAACACCATAGGGTTCACTATAACACCGATTGAACACATTTCATTACACCTCCAAACAGACGTCCAGTACATTAGACGTCGAGAGATGTATTGGATTTTTAAAATTAATAGTCTGAACCCGTATGGGCTGAATGAGGCTTTTGAAATTAATTTATAATGGGGATGTTTTTGTTTTTTTCCCCTCTCTATATGTATAATTTTATATATATCTTTTATATGTGTTTATATATTTACACATTCATGTGTTTTCATAGATATATTTTATACATTTTTATATTATATATATTTTTCATTTAATTAATTTATTATTTAATATATTTTTTATTTTATTTTTATTTTTTTCCTCCATTATTTATTTTTCCCTCCATTATATATTTTTTTCCCTCCATTATTCTTTTAAAGTGTATATATATATGCTGTACATGTATGTGTTCACATATATTTATTTATTATAACTCTTCCTAACTGCAGACACACAGAAATCCACTATTCCCCCTTTCTTTTTTATCATTATAACCCCAAATAATCTATTTGAGTCATTTAAACATTTTAAGCCTACCTAATATATTCTTTTTTCCCCCTTATTTATACGTTTTATATACACTTTTAAATAAGCTCCACCCAGCCTCATGAATAGATCCCCAGTATGATCCAGGTCTGAATGACAAGATAAATAGGTCACATGACCGCATAGATGCGATCATGTGACAACCGAGCTGCCGGCTGACATGGGCATGCGCCGTTCGAGCGATCCCAGCGTTGCTATTTCCGCCCGGGATATTCAAGCCGCCAGCCGACGTGGACATGCGCAGTTAAAGCGATCTTAGTATCACTACTTCCGCCCTCTCTTCTTTCAGCTAGACGAGAGCGGCGTCAACTAACACACACTTCCGGACTCCCGAGTCATGTGACGCCCATACTAGCGATCACATGACCGGGAGCAATATGTAATACATTCAAAGCAAAGAAACGATCAGTAAGGAATTTTAATTTAATACTAATGCGATTTTATGTAGCGTATATGAATTGTTTATAGCCACTTTTATCCAATGTTATTTATATGAAGAAAGATTGAAAGTGTAGATGACACCTGGTGATGGCTCCTCCCACATGGGGCGTCACCTAGGTGCATCCTTTTGGCGTTTTTTTAGTAGGAATTTATCTATACATAATGGAATATTTGTTATGTGTATGTGAAACCTGATGAAGGGGAGTCTTTCATCCCCGAAACGAGTTGTTTCTTATTAAAACAAAAATAGTCTATCTATCTATCTACCTATCTATCAAGACCGATCTCACTGGTGAATTTGCGCTGATGCAGAACTTCTTTTTTCCTTACCTACGAATTCTTTTGGGGGACTGGACATCCCAGCCAAGTGATCTTAAAATCTGCAATCCTGGTTTAAAAGGTCTTGTTCCTATTAAGTCTACAGTAGTGTTGTGCCTGCCGGAGCACAACCCTGTAAGGTGAGTTTGGATATTCCTCACTCTGACATCCCTATCCGGTGTTTGAACATACTACCCTATTGTGCGCTCTTTTTTCTCTTTTTCCCTGCTCCGGAGGGAAATTTAGATCTGTCCGTGTCTCATGCTCCCTCTCCGGCATAGAAACCTGATTCCCCGTTACCCGTGATCACCTTGGTAGGCGCATAAAAGAACATCGAAAGTTGATAGAGAAGATATCCAACTAAATAGTGGACGTTATGGCGAAGTGCCATCAGGCAGGTGTTATCTAGAGTCAACAAAGGGCAGCAAGGCCTCTCCTGTATAACGTTTCCTAATCCAAAATACCGCAGTGGCATTCCCTTTAAGGCTACTTTCACACTAGCAGCGTTCAGCTGTCCGCCTGGCCGTGCGGAGGCGAGCGGAGGCTGAACGCCGCCAGACTGATGCAGTCTGAGCGGATCCGCTCCATTCAGACTGCATCAGGGCTGGACGGAGGCGTTCGGGTCCGCTCGTGAGCTCCTTCAAACGGAGCTCATGAGCGGACCGACGAACGCTCCAATAACAGGGCATCTTAAGAGTCCTGTATTGTTATTTGTTGTCACTACCTCCCCGAGTCGGGAGTGGGTAATTGCTTCGCGCCCCCTCCTTTTCTTGGATGCTTCCGCTTCAATAACTTGTCCCACATTTCCACCCGATCACATTTCAATATTAAAACAAGAAAAACAATATACTTTTAAATGTGGTATTGCTATAATCGTACTGACCCAGAGAATGAAGGGAACCGGTCAGTTTTACCATATGAGGAACATCGTACAAATGAAAGCCATAAAACTGTGTTTTATTTTCCAATTCCACCCCACTTGGAATTTATTTTCCAGCTTCTCTTTACATTTTATGCAATATTAAAGGGTAACATTAGAAAGTGCAACTTGTCCTACACAAAAAAAGTCTCAAATATCGATATCAATGTAAAACTGAAAAATATCAGGCTCTGGGAAGGCAGGGGGTAAAAAGACAAAAATGTTAAACATTTAAAGGGCTTTTCTGATTACTATCGTTTTTTAAATGCTCATGTAGTTGCTTATATGACCATGTAAGAAATTACTCTGGTTTGTTTCTGTCCTGTTGCATCAGTTTTCATCCGTTTAATTCATTTTTGTCTGAGATCAGTTTTTTTAAAAATTAAAATGGGGATGTGAACTCAGCCTAACAAAGTCGAACAAGTCTATAGGTCCTCCTACCCAGCTAGTTTCATAGATAAACACTCCCCTATCATTGCCCCTATTGCTGCCTTGACACACATATGGACATAACATCACAGGAAATAAAAAAGAGCTGCATGGACATAGTCATGTGACCACAGTCCAGATCGGACAAAGTGAAAGTAAGAAGAAAACACCCTATATACCAAGGCGGATTAAAATAAGTAAACAAAGGCAAATATATGGTATAAATAGCACTGAGCAAGTGGTCCTCCCATGTACTCATCCTGAAACATAAGTGGTTGGGCATCAGTGCACTTAATCTCTTTCACTTCTGGGGCAGGGCTATGTGGACGGCCCTGGCAAACCCTGCTAGCAGAGTCATCAAAAAGCAGAAGAGACTGCTGCATGACTTGGGGCTCAGACTGCTTGGCTGATTTGCAAGGGGGTGAGGTGAAAGACTGATGGCCATTGGCTGCAGGTGCCAACTCTGATCTTTCAGCAGTAGACTGGGTGGGAGACAATGTGAAGGAACTGGAGGCACTGTCAGCCACTCAATCTACTATCGCCTGTACTTGTTCTGGCCTTACCATTCGTAGAGCCGCATTAGACCCGACCAAATAACGCTGAAGGTTCTGTTGCCTACTCACACCTGAGGAAGGTGTTTCACTTGTGCGTGTAGCTGGCATAGATCGACCACGTCCTCTCCCTACAACAGGAGCTCCACCAACACCAGCAGCACCACGACCGGGGCCACGTCCCTTATTTGACGTTTAGGGTTGAATTTCTTTGCGTTCACCAACCCAACTAACAGATGGTTTATGTCAGATGACTATGTAACTGCCAATATTCAACAATTAAGTTCACTGAGATTAAGGCTGTGTCGGTGTCTTAACCCCTTAGGGACCCATGACGTACCGGTACGGCATGGATCCCGAGTCCTTAAGGACCCATGACGTACCGGTACGTCATGAGTTTAAATTGAGACTGTGGCGCCCCAGGGGTTAATCCGCACAGGATGCCGGCTGAAATCATTCAGCCGGCATCCTGTCACAACGCCTGGGGGGGTCGTGTGACCCCCCCGTATCAGTGATCGCAGCAAACCGCAGGTCAATTCAGACCTGCGATTTGTTGGGATTTCTGCTATTTCTGATCGCCGCGGTCCCTGACCGCGGCGATCAGAAATGTTAGTGTGGCTCAAAAACATAGTTATCACCCCCCCCCCTGCACCCCTGCATGATTTTAGGATGGTGGGAGGTGCAGGGGGGGTGTTGCGGGCGGTGTGGGTGGTGCGGGAGGCGGGCGGTGCGGCAGGCGGGATCGCAATCCCCCGCCCGCCTCCCGCCTAATAATCGTTGGCTTCTAGTGGGTATACGAGGGTGCCAGCTGGCACCCTGGTATAAACGGCTGACATCTGTGAATGGATGTCAGCCGTTTAACCCTTTCCATACAGCGGTCCGTATGGACCGCTGTATGGAAAGAGTTAACAGTAAGATGCGGCTCCCTCCCTCTCCCATCGGGGGGCTGCTGTGCCTTTGCAGCCCCCCAATGGGAGAGGGAGAGAGCCCCCAGGCAGCCCCCCAAAGCCCCAGTCCTTACCCTTCCCCGTCTGCGAAGTTGTGGCAGACGGGGATGGTTCCCATGGCAACAGGACGCCTGCTCAGGCGTCCTGCTGTCCATGGTGCTGAACAGATCTATGCTAAAAGCATAGATCTGTTCAGTGTAAGTAAAATACAGTACAGAACCCTATATAGGTTCTGTACTGTATTATGCAGACACCAGACCCACTGGATCTTCAAGAACCAAGTGGGTCTGGGTAAAAAAAAAGTAAGAAAAAGTGAAAAAAAAGTGAAAATCCAAAAACACATTTATCACTAATTAAAAATGAAAAAAATAAAATTCCCTACACATGTTTGGTATCGCCGCGTCCGTAACGACCTGTATCTATAAAGCGGTCATGTTACTTTCCCTGCACGGTGAACACCATAAAAATAAAAAAATAAAAACTGAGAAAATTGAAATTTTGCCCACCTTACTTCCCAAAAAAGGTAATAAAAATGATCAAAAAAGTCGCATGTACGCCAAAATAGTGCCAATCAAACCGTCATCTCATCCCGCAAAAAATGAGACCCTACCCAAGATAATCGCTCAAAAACTGAAAAAACTATGGCTCTTAGACTATGGAAACACTAAAACATGATTTTTTTTGTTTCAAAAATGAAATCATTGTGTAAAACTTACATAAATAAAAAAAGTATGCATATTAGGTATCGCCGCGTCCGTATCGACCGGCTCTATAAAAATATCACATGAGTAAACCCCTCAGGTGACCACCGTAAAAAAATAAAAACGGTTTAAAAAAAGCAATTTTTTGTCATCTTACGCCACAAAAAGTGCAATAGCAAGCGATCAAAAAGTCATATGCACCCCAAAATAGTGCCAATAAAACAGCCATCTCATCCCGCAAAAAATGAGACCCTACATAAGATAATCGCCAAAAAACTGAAAAAACTATGGCTCAGACTATGGAGACACTAAAACTTTTTTTGTTTTAAAAATGAAATCATTGTGTAAAACTTACATAAAAAAAAAAAGTCAACATATTAGGTATCACTGCGTCCGTGACAACCTGCTCTATAAAATTACCACATGATCTAACCTTTCAGATGAATGTTATAAATAACAAAAAAAAAAACGCTGCCAAAAAAGCTATTTCTTGTTACCTTGCCACACAAAAAGTGTAATATAGAGCAACCAAAAATCATATGTACCCTAAACTAGTACCAACAAAACTGCCACCTTATCCCGTAGTTTCTAAAATGGGGTCACTTTTTTGGAGTTTCTACTCTAGGGGTGCATCAGGGGGGCTTCAAATGGGACATGGTGTCAAAAAAAACCAGTCCAGCAAAATCTGCCTTCCAAAAACCGTATGGCATTCCTTTCCTTCTGTGCCCTGCCGTGGCCCGTACAGCGGTTTACAACCACATATGGGGTGTTTCTGTAAACTACAGAATCAGAGCCATAAATATTGAGTTTTGTTTGGCTGTTAACCCTTGCTTTGTTACTGGAAAAAAAAATTAAAATGGAAAATCTGCCAAAAAAGTGGAATTTTGAAATTGTATCTCTATTTTCCATTAAATCTTGCGCAACACCTAAAGGGTTAACAAAGTTTGTAAAATCAGTTTTGAATACCTTGAGGGGTGTAGTTTCTTAGATGGGGTCACTTTTAGGGATTTTCTACTCTAGGGGTGCATCAGGGGGCTTCAAATGGGACATGGTGTCAAAAAAACAGTCCAGCAAAATCTGGCTTCCAAAACCAAACGGCGCACCTTTCACTCTACGCCCCGCTGTGTGGCCGTACAGTAGTTTACGGCCACATATGGGGTGTTTCTGTAAACGGCAGAGTCAGGGCAATAAAGATACAGTCTTGTTTGGCTGTTAACCCTTGCTTTGTTAGTGGAAAAAATGGGTTAAAATGGAAAATTAGGCAAAGAAATGAAATTCTCAAATTTCATCCCCATTTGCCAATAACTCTTGTGCAACACCTAAAGGGTTAACAAAGTTTGTAAAATCAGTTTTGAATACCTTGAGGGGTGTAGTTTATAGAATGGGGTCATTTTTGGGTGGTTTCTATTATGTAAGCCTCGCAAAGTGACTTCAGAGCTGTAGTGGTCCCTAAAAATTGGGTTTTTGTAAATTTCTGAAAAATTTCAATATTTGCTTCTAAAGTTCTAAACCTTGTAACATCCCCAAAAAATAAAATATCATTCCCAAAATAATTCAAACTTGAAGTAGACATATGGGGAATGTAAAGTCATCACAATTTTTTGGGGTATTACTATGTATTACAGAAGTAGAGAAATTGAAACTTTGAAATTTGCAAATTTTTCCAAATTTTTTGTAAATTAGGTATTTTTTTGTGCAAAAAAAAATAATTTTTTTGACTTCATTTTACCAGTGTCATAAAGTACAATATGTGACGAAAAAACAATCTCAGAATGGCCTGGATAAGTCAAAGCGTTTTAAAGTTATGAGCACTTAAAAGGGACACTGGTCAGATTTGCAAAAAATTGCCAAGTCCTTAAGGTGAAATAGGACCGAGTCCTTAAGGGGTTAAAGAGGAAACATTTCTTTAAGGTCACATAACAGTGTGACAGGCAAATTTTATACAATTACTTCAGTTCCAAAAAATGTGAATTTGTCAACCAAGAATGTAACTGCAGTATTGACTGCTTGTATTTCACTGTGACAAATGCAGCAAAGGCCGCAAATTTAGTATCTTGCCAAAAATGGGTGTTTTTTTAGACCAAGAATATTATTGCAGTATTTCAATCTTGTATTGAGGTTACAAAAGCATTCTGATAATACCGATTTTGGGGTGTTCACATTGTTTTTCACATAAGTAATTCCATAAATCCTTGATTCTTTAATTGGGGTGAAATAGCGGCAGTGGCGGATCCAGAGCCTGGTCTCGGGAGGGGCACTTCCAGATTATTTTCTGTCCGCCGCCACAAAACAATGGTGCTTATAGAACAGACTCCACAGTGTAGAGGTATACTGTATATTGTGTGGCACAGTGTATCCTATATGTGTATAACATAAACATATTTCACATGAAAACTTACAATTACTTGGCTTGGCCCTTGGGGATCTCGGACACCACTTCAACACTTTGGCCGGGGGCTCGGCGGAGCTGATGTTGTGTTTTATCCTAATGAGAAAGATTTCATAATAAGGATTTGGAGAAGGGGCAGAGGGATAGCAGAGCAGGGAGAGGCTGGTGCTGCTACTAGGGGGTCATACCATGGGGGTGTAATAAAGCCCACCATAATGCCCCCACAGTAGAAATAATTATCCTTATAATGTGCAAAAAATACCCCTTTGTAATGCCCCCAGGTGAGCTAATAGTCCCCATAGTGCCCCCATAATGTGCCAGTATAAAATACCTCTATATAGTGCCCCCAGTAAATGCCCCCATAGTGCTCCACACCCTCCTCCTCCTAGTGCCCCCCATAATGTACCAGTATAAAGTGCTCCAGTAGATGCCCTCAGTGTCCCCCATAATTTGCAAATATAAAATTCCCCTTCTTAGTGCCCCCTGTAGATGACCCCATAGTACTCCTCTCCCCCTTTCCCCATAGTACCCACCATAATGTGTCCCAGTATAAAATTGAACTGTACCATAAAAAATACCCCTTCTTTGTGGCCTCAGTCCCCAATAATGTGCCAGTAACAAGAGCAACCCCCAATCATGTGCCAGTAATAACAGCCCCCATGTGCCAGTAATACCAGCCCCCATATGCCAGTGATAACAGCCCCCCATGTGCCAGCAATAACAGCCCCCCATGTGCCAGCAATAACAGCCCCCCTCCATGTGCCAGCAATAACAGCCCCCCATGTGCCAGTAGCAGTATTGTATATATTAAACAAAAAAAAAACACATACTTACCTCCATGTCAGCGATGCAGGCCTCTTCTGGCCTGTGTCCCGCGCTGTACGGCTCAGGCGGCGGTTTCTGATAGGCTGCAGGGAGTAGGCTGGCAGCCTATCAGAGGAAGGGAAAGGGACACGCCTCTCCCTCCCCTGCCTCAGCACAACCATCTGTATCACTGTCCCGAGGACGGCAATACAGATGACTATGGAGATGAGCGCTCATCTCCCTTTGCCCCACTGCCGCCAGCTCGGGGGGGGGGGGGGGCAATTGCCCCATTGCCCCCCCTGGATCCGCCACTGAATAGCGGTCTGATACTACTGATTTTGGGGTGTTCACATTATCACATAAGCAATTCCATTAATACTTGATTCTGTAATTGAGGTGAAATTGACGTCTGATACTACTAATTTTGGGGCGTCCACATTGTTTTTTACAATATTGATCAATTACTGACCAAATGCTGACCGTGTGAAGGCGGATGCTCAATTTTTTTTTGGGGTTGTTCTTGTGATGGATCGGAAGAAGGGAAAAATAAACAGTGACATCAACACAAACTTACTGCTGACACCCTCTCCACTCTGAAGTTTGAACTGATTCTCAGAGCGATGCCTGTCACCTGCCTGTCATACTGACACACATTAACTGTTTCACTACCACAGAAGACTAGCTATGCATGTTTCTGCAATGCACAGTGATGTACACTGAGATACATGTTCCATGCAGCTAAGAAATAGCTGATTTATAACATGCTTAGTCACAAATTAATTTGGATCAAATCCAATTTTTGGAAAAATTCTGTGAAGCGTCCAAACCAAATTTTTGAAAACTTTGCTCATCACTAGTGTCTTTGTTGAATCTCTTAATGCCCTGCTTGCTAGGTCTGTGAGTTTTGGTAGGCAGTCTTTTCAGTTTAGGTTAGTACTTGTGCTGTATTCTTTTTTGTTAGAATAAATTTAATGTCTAAAGGATGTTTAATGTTTTGAATATTATTTTATAACCAACCCTATACCTCTCCGCAACTTTGTCTCTGACCAGTTTGGAGAGCTCCTTGGTCTGTTGCTTTTTTAGTTGTTCTGCAGATGCTTTTTTGTATTTATTCTCAAATCACGTGAGATCATGTGACACTTTGCGCTAATTATGTTACTTGGTTAGACCAGACCTTATTTCAGTGTTTCATAGCAAAGACTCGAAAGTCTTCAGCTTTTATTTGCTTTTTAAACAAGGCATTTTACATTCCACTATAACAATTTGGATTATTGTGTCAGGTCCCTTAAATAAAATCTAACTTAAAATCAATTTAAATATCAGCAAATGCAGCAAAACAGAAAAAAAATCCTATAAAAATATTCAAGTCTAAAAATAAGTAAAAATGTTTTAGTTAATGTTTGTCAGGTTTCCATCAAAGTTGTAATTATGGCAAGAATAGTTATTAATCAAAAACACTGGAACCTCAACTAAACCAGCATATATTTTTTTTACTTAGTATATCTATTTAAAATAATAACCAATTTTCTGTGAAGTGTTTCACATAAGTGAAGGATTAACAAAGAAAAGAAAGTATATGTGTTCCTTGTGTCTTTGTTTTCACCCAAATCATTCTCTGAATGTTCTTTTAATTCCTAAGCTGAAGCATTAGCAATATTTAAAAGGAAAATGTCACAGAATGTCAGCTCTGAAAATGTCATCAAGAAAAAAATAAATGGTGACTCTTCCGATTTTCATATGAAATAGATATGCTTTTCTAGGTCCACTTTATGAAGCTACGGCTTATACATGTTATAATTAGTATTCATTTTTTGTTACATATTGTAAAATAGCTCTTTTTCATCTGATTATAAAATCAGATAAAACACTGTTGGATATAATAAAATGTGGTTATACATGCTTCTATATCTGGCGACTAATGAGCTCCAAGCTATTTCTGTTGTCACCTCTAAATCTACAAAATGTTCTTACCAATAAATACGGTATAACCTATTAGTAATAATTATAAATACATGAATAGATGAGGCATACTTGAGGAATATGGGGTAAAAATGAAAAGAGATAATTAAAGGGGTATTCCCATCACATACAATGGGGGCATATCGCTAGGATATGCCCCCATTGTCTCACAGGTGTATGTTCCACCTCTGGGACCCGCACCTACAAGGAGAACGGAGCAGGGAGAGCTGTGGCTGGAGTGAGCAGTGCACCCTCCATTTATTTTCCCGCTCCATTCTTGTTTTAGGTGCGGGTCCCAGAGGTGGGACCCACACCTATCAGACAATGGTGGAATATAATAGCGATATGCCCCCATTGTATGTGATGGTAAAACCCCTTTAGCACCCTCAGGACCTTGGACGAGTATACTCGTCCTGGAGCGAGGGTACTTAGCGCACCAGGACGAGTATACTCGTCCTGGCATTAAACTGTCACCATGTCTGCAGACATGGTGACAGCGCTGAGTGTCGGCTGTTACACACAGCCAGGCACCCAGGGTCAATGCCGAGGGGGGTCCTGTGACCCCCCCCCATATCGGCGATCGCTGCAAACCGCAGGTCAATTCAGACCTGCGGTTTGCAGCGCTTTATGTTGTTTCTGATCCCTGCGGTCCCTGACCGCAGGGATCAGAAACCTAAAAATGTCCAAAATCTAATTTTTTTTAACCCCCCCTGCACCCCTGAATTCATTTATGTGGCGGGGTGCAGGGGGGAGGTTTGTGGGCGGTGCGGTAGTTGCGGGAGGCGGGCGGTGCGGCAGGCGGGATCGCGATCCCCCGCCCGCCTCCCGCTAAATTTTCATTGGTGTCCAGTGGTATACCAGAGTGTCAGCACATTGCTGACACTCTGGTATAAACGGCTGACATCGCTGCGATGTCAGCCGTTTAGCCGTTACACCCTTTCCATACCGCGGTCCATATGGACCGCGGTATGGAAAGGGTTAAGTCAGGGAGCTCCCCCCTCTGCCATCGGGGGGCTGCTGTGCCTTTGCAGCCCCCAGATGGATGGGGGGACAGAGGGAGGGAGCTCCCCTCCTTCCTCTTCCCCGTCTGCTCAGTTGTGGCAGACGGGGAAGGCGTCCTTCTGTCCATGGTGCTGAACAGATCTATGCTAAAAGCATAGATCTGTTCAGTGTAAGTAAAATACAGTACAGAACCCTATATAGTGTTCTGTACTGTATTATACAGACATCAGACCCACTGGATCTTCAAGAACCAAGTGGGTCTGGGTCCAAAAAATAAAATAAAAAGTCAAAAAAGTAAAGATAATAAAAACACATTTATCACTGAATAAAAATTAAAAAATAAAATACACTACACATATTAGGTATCATCCGTAACGACCTGATCTATAAAATGGTCATGTTACTTTCCCCACACGGTGAACGCCATAAAAATAAAAAAATAAAAACTAGCCCCTACATGAGACAATGTCCCAAAAAAAATCAAAAAACTATGGGGACACTATAACATGATTTTTTTTTCGGTTTCAAAAATGATATTATTGTGTAAAACTTACATAAATAAAAAAAGTATACATATTAGGTATCGCCGCCTCCGTATCGACTAGCTCTATAATAATATCACATGAGCTAACCCCTCAGATGAACACCGTAAAAAATAAAAAATTAAAACTGTGCTAAATAAACAATTTTTTGTCACCTTACATCACAAAAAGTTTAATAGCAAGCAATCAAAAAGTCATATGCACCCCAAAATAGCGCCAATCAAACCGTCATTTCATCCCGCAAAAATCCTACTCTACCCAAGATAATCGTCCAAAAACTGAAAAAACTATGGCTCTTAGACTATGGAAACACTAAAACATGATTTTTTTGGTTTCAAAAATGAAATCATTGTGTAAAACTTACATAAATAAAAAAAATCGTATACATATTAGGTTTCGCCGCGTCCGTGACAACCTGCTCTATAAAAATACCACATGATCTAACCTGTCAAATGAATGTTGTAAATAACAAAAAAACGGTGCCAAAAAAACTATTTCTTGTTACCTTGCCTCACAAAAAGTATAATATACAGCAACCAAAAATCATATGTACCCTAAACTAGTACCAACAAAACTTCCACCCTATCCCGTAGTTTCTAAAATGGGGTCAATTTTTTGGAGTTTTTACTCTAGGGGTGCATCAGGGGGGCTTCAAATGGGACATGGTGTCAAAAAACCAGTCCAGCTAAATCTGCCTTCCAAAACCGTATGGCATTCCTTTCCTTCTGCGCCCTACCGTGTGCCCGTACAGCGGTTTACGACCACATATGGGGTGTTTCTGTAAACTACAGAATCAGGGCCATAAATAATGAGTTTTGTTTGGCTGTTAACCCTTGCTTTGTAACTGGAAAAAAAAATTGTAAAATGGAAAATTTGCCCAAAAATTGAAATTCTGAAATGTCATCTCTATTTGCCAATAACTCTTGTGGAACACCTAAAGGGTTAACAACGTTTGTAAAATCAGTTTTGAATACCTTGAGGGGTGTAGTTTCTTAGATGGAGTCACTTTTATGGAGTTTCTACTCTAGGGGTGCATCATGGGGGATTCAAATGGGACATGGTGTCCAAAAAAAACTGTCTAGCAAAATCTGCCTTTCCAAAACCGTATGGCATTCCTTTCCTTCTGCGCCCTACCGTGTGCCCGTACAGTGGTTTATGACCGCATATGGGGTGTTTCTGTAAACTACAGAATCAGAGCCATAAATATTGAGTCTTGTTTGGCTGTTAACCCTTGCTTTGTAACTGGAAAAAAAAATATTAAAATGGAAATATGCCCAAAAAGTGAAATTTTGAAATTGTATCTGTGTTTTCCATTAATTCTTGTGGAACACCTAAAGGGTTAACAAAGTTTGTAAAATCTGTTTTGAATACTTTGAGGGGTGTAGTTTCTAGAATGGTGTCATTTGTGGGTGGTTTCTATTATATAAGCCTCACAAAGTGACTTCAGACCTGAACTGGTCCCTAAAAATTGGGTTTTTGAAAAGTTCAGAACAATTCAAAATTTGCTTCCAAACTTCTAAGCCTTGTAACATCCCCAAAATATAAAATATAATTCCCAAAATGATGCAAACATGAAGTAGACATATGGGGAATGTAAAGTAATAAATATGTTTGGAGGTATTACTATGTATTCTAGAAGTAGAGAAATTGAAACTTGGAAATTTGCAATTTTTTACACATTTTTGGTAAATTTGGTATTTTTTTATAAATAAAAATGTATTTTTTACTTCATTTTACCAGTGTCATGAAGTACAATATGTGCCGAAAAAACAATCTCAGAATGGCCTGGATAAGTTAAAGCGTTTTAAAGTTATCACCACTTAAAGTGATACTGGTCAGAGTTGCAAAAAATAGCCTGGTCCTTAAGGTGAAAATGAGCCGGGTCCTTAAGGTGTTAAGATAGATTTATGAAAAGTAAAAATTGACCAACAGATCCATTTTTTTTTTTTACAAACAGTCAGTGTAGACATTTGGATGTACAGTGGGCTCTGAAAATCAGAAACTATATTTAGAGATAAGCCACTGCCAGAGAAGTTATTTTAACCACATTAAAATAAATATACACACTTGGCTCAGTGTTTATGCTGAAGATGGGAACAAAAACTATCAAACAAGCAAGTTCGGCAAACAGTTATCATATGTGTATGACCAGCTTTAAACATCATGAGTAGGGTGGAGCGAAGCTAGCTTTGGTTCATAGATCTTAAGTCTATAACTGCGTTTGAATGCTATACGAAGATATCACAAGTCTTTGGTGAATAACTTTAAAGTTGCCGGAGCCCATACATTTGAATGCTGTACGGAGACGGATCTGGCTTAATAAGCAGTCATGTTCATCTCAAAGATGTACAATGTGTTTGTGGTCAGAGAGAGCTACTTATGTGAAGACATATCAAATCACACATATATGGACCTTGTTCACAGTGGTACAGCCAAACTTGAACAGGAAAGGGCCTTCCAGAAACTGTTGCCATGAAGGTGGAAGCATGCAATTGTCTAAAGTGTCATGTTACGCTGAAGCATTACAAATCTTAAAAAACACAGAGCTGTTTTTCTGCAGTAGGCACAAGGCATAATAGGTAGTATTCTTCAAGCAATTCTAAACAGATATTTGTCAGAGTGCCAAAAACATGTTTCCAGTGCTTAAAAAGGTTATCCTATCTATGTATATAAAGAAGGACGCATATATGTATGTATGTATGTCTGAGTGTATGCATGTTCCGCAATCACTCAAAAATTTCAACTAAACTTGGTATACACATCTCTTGCTACCTAGAAAGAAATCTTGTGGGGTTCACAGCTCTCTAGGACATACCGTTACTGAAATATTCCCAAAACATGATCTGCATTAGTCAATACTAGTGATGAGCGAGTATGCTCGGCTGAACTGCTGTTCTGCTCAAGTATCGCTATGCTCGGCAGATCCGAGTGCTCGACCGAATAATTTGGGTGCTCGAATACAATTTAATACAATAGAAGTCAATGGGACTCCCGATCTACACTGAGTTATTACCCAGCTTTTCCAGTGTGAGATATTATCACTAACCATATATTTATTACATAATATTCGCTATATATTTGTTTTTTAGAATATTCGTAATATTATACATGGTGATCTGAAAAACCTATTTAATAAAGCTTCTAACACAGTTTGTATACTAATGAAACTTTTGGCACTCTTTAGTGAGCAATAGCATAGAGGGTACGTGATTTTTTTTCCCACACTCACCAGTCTGTAAATTTACAAGGTCCGCTGCTTTTTGGCTGAGCTAAGATCACTCCTAGAAGCTTCCACATCTTGACAGTTAAAGAGGACAGATCCAGCAGATCAGGAATGTAGACTTTGACTTGTGGCAAAGGTAGTATCCTGAGTCATGTTAAAGTCAATGAGCTTTTAAATATGACCCCTACTACTAACAATGTATGTCAATGATGACTACATGGTGTGTGTTTTTGTGCTTGTTGCAATCATTTGGAGGTGTGTCATTAAGCTGTTTGAAATTGGACTGTCAAAAAACACTTTCGAGAGAATCATGGCTAATACATGTGTGTGGTATGGCTGAAAGCTCATATTGTGAACCATAATTGTGTAAAATTGCATTGCATTACTAACAGAGATTTATAAGGCATACAGCATTTAGCAATAACATATTCCACAACTAATAACATTTTTAGGATATACATTTTTTCCATTTTATAGCTACTGAGGTTTGGAAAGAGTCCCAAAATGCATACTGATGGTTTTTCATAGATTGTAATGCTAAATATATTATTACTTGTATAATCCTACCCAGTATTAGAGATGTCCCGAACTGTTCACCGGCGAACAGTTCCCAGCGAATATCGCATATGGGATGTTCGGTCCACCTCCTATACGTCATCATTGAGCAAACTTTGACCCTGTACCTCACAGTCAGCAGACACATTCCAGCCAATCAGCAGCATACCCTCCCTCCCAGACCCTCCCACCGCCTATCAAAAAGCAAGGACAGCATCCATCTTAGATTAATTCTGAAGCTGCAGTGTCAGAAAGTTGCAATCACAATGCGATTAATACAGGCTATATTAATCGCATTGCGATTACAACTTAAAGCTGGGTTTCTAATGGTTATATTGATAGAATATAGCGAAGATTGAGAATATAGTGCTATATTCGTTGTCAATTCTAGCAATACAACCATTAGGAACTCAGATCTAAGTTGTAATCGCAATGCGAATAATGCAGGTTATACATTGCGAATTCAAGCTAAGTTCCTAATGGTTGTATTGCTAGAATTGATGAATATAGCACTATAGTCTCAATCTTCTTTATATACTAGCAATACAACCATTAGGAACCCAGCAGCTCTAAGTTGAATTCGCAATGTGATTAATGTAACCTGCATTAATCGCAGTGCGATTTCAACTTAGAACTTCTGCCGACTTCCGTGCTCATGGAGCGTCCCCATCACCATGGGAACGGCTCCATGCTAGAATGTACTGTCGGATTTGAGAAAGTTGAAATCGCAATGCAATTAATTCAAGTTCTATAAATCGCATTGCGATTTCAACTTACCACACTCTGCATCAACTACGTAATTTTCCATGGGAGTTTTGCCATGGATCCCCCTCCAGCATGCCACAGTCCAGGTGTTAGTCCCCTTGAAACAACTTTTCCATTACTATTGTGGCTACAAAGAGTCCCTGTGGGTTTTCAAATTCGCCTTCCTATTGAAGTCTATTGCGGTTCGCCCGGTTCGCACGTCACATTTCACCTTTCATTTTTCAGAGCTCCTTTAGAAAATTAAAAGTGGAATCTGATTGGTTGCTATGGACAACTAAGCCAGTTCTACTTTACACCAGTTTGATATATCTCTCTCTAAGTTTCTTAAAAGTAATACATTCCTAAACAAAGCTGCATCTCCATGCAAAAAATTTGAACTGCTTATTAGGTCGATAGAAGAGATGAGCTAATTTCTTAAAGTTCAAATCTGATCTGATTTGTCCATCCAATTCGATTTGGGTCCAGCAGAAATTTGACCCTAATTTAATCAGATGAACAAATCTGAAGATCTACATAGTCAGGTGGAGAGATTAATTGCTTGTGGATTCATTAGCAAGATATGCTGAGAGAGAATATAAAGAACACCATGGGGCACCATAAAACAATGTTCACATTTTCAGAAGTGGATTCAGGCTATGTTCATATCTGTTGGATTTGTATATTGAGTATCCATTACCTATTTTATTACAAGAGCTATGACGTGTAAATCAGGAGTCAAGCCAGCACTACCCGTATAATCTCTCATGAAAGGACCCGGTCCAGTCAGTAAACAATAGAGTACAGGCCCAAAACATTACGCATTCACCATACAGAAAAGATCAAGTGATTATGTGGCTGGAGATATTTTAGATGGTCATTGGATAACGATTTTACTGTAGTCCAGTACAAATACATGTGAAATACATATGTTTAAAATAACTAAAAATATAAGATTGGATTAAAAACATGGCTCACAAAATCCCCCCTCTTGAATAAACCCCAAATGATAATAGGTGAAATTTGAAAACACATGGTCGTCACAGGTGTTGAATTCCTCTAAGGCCACAACATTTAGGCATTCACCGTACAGAAAAGTGATTATTTGGCTGGAGGTAAACTAGATGGTCAGTGGATAACAATTTTTCTGCAGGCCAGTGGAGTACAGGCCCCAAACATTAGACATTCACCGGACATAAAACGCCTTTTATGCCACTGTATTTACTTAAGACAGGGACCATTTTTCGTTCTGTCCTGTGTCGGATATGTGTGGGCTGGCATGAGGAAATTCTATTAAATGTGGTCGTCACAGTTGTTGAATTACTCCGAGATCCATGCCTCATTCATTTTTAGAAATGTGAGGTAGTCCACACTGTCATGAGCTAGGCGAGTGTGCTTATCGGTCACGATCCCCCCTGCTGCACTGAATGTCCTTTTGGACAGGACACTCGACAAGGGGCAAGCTAAGAGTTCCATGGCAATTTGTGCCAGCCCTGGCCACAGGTCAAGCCAGCACACCCAGTAGTCCAGGGGTTCCTCGCTTCTCAGAGCGTCCACATCGGCCGTTAACCCGATGTAGTCGGACACCTGTCGGTCCAGGCGTTCCCTAAAGCTGGATCCGGAGGGTTGGCTGCAAGAATGTTCTCATATCCGAAGTGACCAATACATCTACAAACCGCCCTCTTCATGCATGCTAGGTAGAATTGGTACCCGCTACTGTTTCTGTTGGTGGAAATTTCTCTGCCAGCACCTGCAACAGCAGAATGCAGCATCTCTCAAAGCAAGGCCTGGAAATGCTGCATTCTGCCAGCCCTCTGTGATGGTGATGCTGGTAACATGTCTGCCATTTTGTGTTTGTATCGGGGGTTTAAGTACGTTGCCACCCAGTATTGGTCCTTGCTCTTTATTCTTTTTATACGGGGGTCCCTCTTCAAACACTGGAGCATGAAGGCCTCCATTTGCACTAAATTGGAAGCGGTGGAGCAGCCTTGCTCCTGCTCATTGCCCAGGAGAAAATTGTCCTCGGTCTCCCCCCCATCCACAGACAACACCAGGTATCCCAGAAAAGTTTAAAGCCTGCTCTTCTTGCTCCTCCTCCTCCTCCCCCTCCCCCCAGGCACCATCCACCTCCTTTGACTACTCTTAAGAATCCTGCTGACTTGTCTCAGATGGAGTAGCCCCCCTTGGGAATTCATTCAGCATTGCGACTTCCTCATCTTCCTGCACCTGCTCCTCGACGGCTTAAACAATGACACGATGCAATGCACGCTCCAGAACGAAGGCATAATGTACGATGTCACTGATGGCGCCTTGCCTGCTACTGACCAGTTTGGTGATCACATCAAATGGCCGCAGAAGTCTGCATGCGTCGCGCATAAGCAGCCACTGGCGCATTGAAAAAAAAAACAAAGCTCCCAAGATCCAGTCCTGTAGCACAGTTAGTACAGGTAGACGTTAATGTCACGTTTCTGCTGAAGCATCCTATCAAGCATATTCAAGGTGAAGTTCCAGCGCGTCGGGCAGTCACAAATCAGACGTTTGAATGTCAGCAAGGCGAGCCATGGCCGTGCAAGCTCTACAAAAATGGCCAGAGATTTTCCTGGCCTGCTGCAGGATGTCCTGGACCCCGGGACATTGGGCAATGAATCACTGCACGACTAAATTCTGGATGTGTTCCATGCACGTGTGTCATTTTGCCCTGTTTCAACAGCATATTTACCAACTGTCAAATTGAGCGAGGTTAGCCACTGATTGGCCTGTGAAGGCAGAGCTAAAAGGAGTGCAGGACCGGTGTGGCTCTTGGCTTCTAGGCACAACTGCCGCAGCACAGCATGGTAACGTCTCACTTGGCACGTCAAATAGGTTCTGGGGAGCTGGGGGGGTGCAGCAGAAGAGGCGGTAGCAGTGGAAAAGAAGGAGTCAGCTGAGGAGGAGATGGAGTATGGAGTAAAAGAAGAAGAGGCAGGCTTGCATTCAATCTATGGCGGTAACACCAAATTCACATGTGTGCCATAAGAAGGTTCACCCAGTGGGTAGTAAAAGTTATGTACCTTCCCTGCCCATGTTTGCTAGACCATGTGTCTGTGGTCAGATATATCTTGGCACCGACACTGTGTGCCAGAGATACATTCACTTTCCGCTGAACATGGCTATATAGCTCTGGCATGCCCTTCTGGGAGAAATATTTCCTTCCAGGGACCTTCCATGGTGTGCCAATAGCCACAAAATTTCAAAAGCCCTCCAAGTTCACCCGTTTATATGGCACTAGTTGGCAGAATAGCAGTTCCAACAAGCCGGCAGTCATCCATTGGGCAAGAGGGTTATCCGGCATCATCAACTTTTTACATTCGAACATTTGGGCCACGGAAGCCTGCCTTTTGACGGCACAGTGGAAGGTAAAGTGGAGGACAAATGGGGAGAGGAGGAGGAGAAGAAGAGGAAGGACGTGGAGCGCTGGGAGTCTGGCTTTGTGAGTTCTGATGGTGTTGCTCCCATTGTACTCGGTGATGGGAGATTAGGTGCCTTCTTCGGGCTGTCGTCAAGTGTTGGGCTTACCGCGACTTATGCGTTGACAACACAGGCTACAGATGGCAACACTATTGTCAGCAGCAGACACGTAAAAAAAAAAAAAAAACACACTGCGGAGCGATGTACCGGCGTCCTGGGAGCACCAGATGTGACTGTGCATGGTGGATGGCTCACTCCAGATACATTTGCAGTCTACTTTTTGCCTCCTGTGCACTGCGAGTTCTGCCTGCTTTTCTACTTCTACCACCTATCTGCTGCTCTGTCTCTCCCTCTGAACTCCCCTCCTCTTCCTCTCTTGTGGGCACCCATGTGACATCCATCGACACGTCATCGTCACCTTCACCACCAATGACATTAGAGATCTCGGAGTAGGCAGCAACAGCGGGGACCTCTGTCTTTGGGCTGATATGGGTACTGTTGTCAGACCGCTGGGTGGCGGCCGTTGCTACCTCCTCTTTCTCAACCGATGCCAAGAATGTCTAGGAATGGATGGGAAAATAATTCCTTCAGTGGAGGGGCTATGGTGGTGGTGGTGTCTTTGGAGGTGCACAGAGCAGAGAGTGAGGAGGGTGCAGATACAGAGGATGAGGAGGGTGTAAAAGCGGAAGGCTAAGTGAGCTAATCAACCAACTCTGGTGAGTCCTTTGATATAATCACACACACCTTCTACAACTTCCCACTTAGGCTCCTGCCTGGTGCACCTGCCCAACCCCTACCACCCCTGTGGAATGGCCCGCCTCTTCCTCTGACTTTCATTTGCAAAATGACCTTTTGGTAAAGTCCCTATAGAAGGGCAGCTGTGGTATGTCAGCAGAACCACACCGAAATGCTGCACAATACAACTGCACTATATAGAAATTATATTATAGGTATATCACACCCCTGCCTCAATTAGGTTTTTTGGGGAGGCAATTGATATATCACACCAGTTGCAATAAGTTGTTCCAATAGTGTTTGTCCCTTTGTATAGCTGCGAAATCTCAGCGAAACCCCACACAACTGCTGTACAATACAAATGCACTATATAGAAATTATATTATAGGTATATCACACCCCTGCCTCAATCAGTTTTTTTGGGGGGGCAGCTGGTATATATGCCACCAGTTGCAATTAGTTGTTCCAATAGCATTTGTCACTCTGTATAGTTGCGGTATGTCAGCAGCGCCGCACACAAGTGCTGCACAATATAAATGCACTATATATAAATTTTATTATAGGTATATCACATTTCTGCCTCAATTCTTTTCGGGGGGCAACTGGTATATCACACCAGTTGCAATTAGTTGTCCCAATAGCGTTTGTCCCTCTGTATAGCTGCGGTATCACTGCAGAACCGCGCACAACTGCTGCACAATACAAATTCACTATATAGAAATAATATTATGTGGTAGGTATTTCACACCCCTGCCTCAATAAGTTTTTTTTTTTTTTGGGGGGGGGGGGGGGGCAACTTGTATATCATAACAGTTGCAATTAGTTGTTCCAATAGCGTTTGTTCCTCTGTATAGCAGAACCGCACACAAATGCTACACAATACAAATGCACTATATAGAAAGTATATTATAGGTATATCACACCCCTGCCTCAATCAGTTTTTTTTTTGGGGGGGGGGGGGGCAACTGGTATATCACTTCAGCTGCAATTTGTTATTCCAATAGAGTTTGTCCCTCTGTATAGCTGCAGTATCGCAGCAGAACCGCACACAACTTCTGCACAATACAAATGCACTATAATATACTTTCTATGTTAGAAAGTATATTATAAGTATATCAAGACAATGAGAGTAGCGTGGGAGCAGGTGTTGCGAGTGGTCAGGCACATAGCCATGAAACTGGTGAGGTTGACATCAGTGATGTGCAGACAGTAGTGGATGATAATGTAGCCAATCACATGTGGGAGGCGAGTGAAGAGGGGGCTTCTTCATCATAAGGGGATGAGGGTGGCAGCTTGCCTGTGAGGCAGGGGCAAAGCCAGCATGGTGCTAGCTTGTTCGTGAGGGTTGCAGCACTGTGAGGTCTGGAGCAAAACGTGCCCGGAGAAGACCATCTGCTACTCAGGAGCCTATCTGTCCAGAAAGAACTTGCAGTGCACAAGGCAGCAGCAGCAGGCAGTCAGCACAGAGTGGTGGTGGGAAAATGCCATACTTTCATAAAGTCACTGAAGGACATCAGCTTGGCTATTTGTAAAATCTGTGGGCAGAAGGTGAAGCCCTGCATGGAGCATATCTTTAATCTGGTTGTAAAGTGGTTCCTGAAGTCTTCCCCCCCAACTGCAAGACATCCTGAAAATGGCCAGGAAACTGTGCATGCACTTCAACCACTCTTACCTTGCAAAAAAAAATAAAAATCCTTGAGCTGCAAAGGCAGAATAGTGTTCCCAAACATTGACTGATATGCAACGTTTCCACCCATTGGAACTCCACATATTGGACACTCTTGATAATGCAGACGGATAAGAGCACTCTCCTTTATAACATCACCGTTAGCCAGTGGCAGCTCATGCGCGACACCTGCCGTTTGCTCAGGCCCTGGCCAGGGGACAGGAGATGTGGCACCTACATCTCATGACCACCTCAGCCTTGTGGGGGCTCAACTGGCAGAGGAGGAGGACATTCACGCATAAGCAATGTATACAGAAATGGGTGGTTTATCTGCACAAGTGACAGGAAAGAAGCAGTAGGAGCTGGAGGGCATTAAGGAAGGCCAGAAAGATGATGCTCCTCTGCCATGACTGCTGGAGGGGGATAGGGGGCAGGAGCAGCACCAGCTCCATTAGCAGCAATTTAAGTCTGGAGTCTCTAATGAAGAAACCACACAGTACCAGCAGGACATGGAGCAGTACCTGAACTAGATGGTGGTGGCATACTTGGAGTGCACTCTGCCACACCAGATACAAGATCCCCTGGACTACTGGGCAGCCGAACCTGATTTGTGGCCGCAACTGGCCGAGTTTGCCCTGGACAAGCTTTCCTGCCTGGTCAGAGCGGGTGTATAGAGTGGCTGGGGTATAGTTATCCCAAAGAGAACTTGCCTTCCCACACAAAATGTTTGTTTAGATTAATCAGGTGTGGATCAGCCTAGATCACACACCACACCAGTGCCTGATGCATCAGACTAGATCATTCTGGGTGCCACATCCAAACTTTGTCGGCGCTGGCTACTGTGGCTTAGATACCAATGCCCGATCAGCTGCAGGGGTCCAGCAGTAACGGATAGCCGGGCTCTTTCTGTATGTGCCGGCATCGATCAAAACACAGATGCCAGCACATTAACCCTAGATGTGCCGCAGTCAGTGCTGACCGCGGCACGTGCAATGTGTGGAAAGGGATAAAGCACACATCGGGTCCTCGTGCTGCTGTGATGGGGAACCAATGGCTTGGATGACAGCCTGATGCTTTCCTTAGGCATTGTGGCTGCCTTTTGTGTGAGCCTGTGAGATCCAGCCCCCTGGGTCTCACAGGCAAGCAGGCTGAAGTGTATGACAGTGGTAATACACTTACAACCTATGCATTACAACACAGAAGTATTGTAATGTATTGTACAGGGGATCAGACCCCCAAAAGTTGAAGTCCCAGAGTGGGACAAAAAAGAAAATTAAAAAAAAAAAAAAAAAAAAAGAAAGTTTTAACAAAAAAATTAAGCAATTAAATAAAAATCTCCTTTTCCCAAAATAAAGTAAAAAAAATAAAAATGCTAAAAAAAATAGGGAAAAATGAAAAGTATACATATTAGCATTTGTATCGACTGGATCTAAAAAAAAAATAAAAAAAAATAAAAAAAAAAAAATCACATGATCCACCCCGTCAGGTTATCAAATACCTAAATTTTCCCTTATGGTGTTCGGATGCGGTGTTTTATTCAATAAATAATTCTACTGATGTCCCTAGGACTGCCTTACACCTATTATTCTTACACCTCCTATATCCAAAAGCTTAACCTTTATTCAGTAATACTCTTAATATACATCTATGGGATATATTAAAATTGCCAGTACGTCTCAGCCAATTAAATATTGTATCTGTACTTCCTATTGGTAATCACCTATCTAGGAATCAACATTGTTGCCTTTCTGGCTGTGTGCTGCCAGTATGAATGCAGGCACAATGTATTGATTTTCCCCTATGGATATTAGCTGAAAGACGGTACTGTATTAAAACATGAGATCCACGCTGCCCCCCGACATGTTTGGTTATCCAAGCCGAGTTAAGACACGCTCACACTCTGCCCTAACCCACTCTGCCCTACTCGGCGAAACATGTCGGGGGGCAGTGTGGATCTCATGTTTTAATACAGTACAGTCTTTCAGCTAATATCCATAGGGGACAATCGATACATTGTGCCTGCATTAATACTGGCAGCGCGCAGCCAGAAAGACAACAATGTTGATTCCTAGATAGGTGATTACCAATAGGAAGTAAAGATACAATATTTAATTGGCTGAGACGTACTGGCAATTTTAATATATCCCATAGATGTATATTAAGAGTATTACCAAATAAAAGGTTAAGTTTTAGGATATAGGAGGTGTAGGATTAATAGGTGTAAGCCAGTCCTAGGGACATCAGTAGAATTACCCTGTCAGGTTAACAACGTAAAAATAAAAACTGTGCCAAAAAATAAATTTTCTGGACACCTTGCCTCACAAAAAGTGTAATTCCAAGCGATCAAAATGGTACCAATCATCTCATTCTGCAAAAAAAAGAGCCCCTACCTAAGACAATAGCCAAAAAAATCTAATAAAAATGGCTCTCAGAAAAAGGCAACACAAAAAAGGCTTTCACTGTGTAAAACATAAAAATAAAAATAATAGATAAAAATAAAAATAATAGACACATTGGTTAACAACCTGCTCTATAAAAATATCACATAAGATGGCCCCTGAGGTGAATTCTGTAAAAAATAAAAATAAAATGTAATATGCCAAAACATTCATTTTTTGTCACCTTGCTTCACAAAAAGTGTAATACCAATCAATCAAAAAGTCTCAAGTACCCCAAAATGGTACCAATGAAAACATCACCTCATCCCACAAAACATGAGCCCCCACATAAGACAATCACTCAAAAAATGGCACCCTTAAACCAATCCATCAAAATCTGCGCTGCAAAAGCCTTATGGCTCTCCTTTTGTTCTGAATTCTGCTATGTGCCCCTACAGCAGTTTTGACACCACATATGGGGTGTTGACATATTCAGGAGAAAATGGGTAACAAAATATGGGGTGATTTTTTCTCCTGTTACCCCTTGTGAAAATGAAAAATTTGGGACTAAATCAAAATTTTATTGGAAGAAATGAAACTTCTCATTTTTACAGTCAAGTGTTTCCAAATTCTGTAAAACGCTTAGTGGTCAAAGTGCTCAGTACCCCCCCCATATATATTCTTTAAGGGGTGTAGTTTCCAAAATGGAGTCACTTTTTGAGGGTTTCCACTGTAGGGGTACATCAGGGTTCCTTCAAATACAAAATGGTGCCTAAAAACCATTCTAGCAAAATATGCATCCAAAATCCATATGGCGCTGCTTTCCTTCTGACCACTGCCACGTGCCCATAGAGTAGTTTACTGCCAGATATGGGGTATCTCTGTAAACTGAAGAATCAGAGTAATATATATTGAGGTTTATATTTTTTTAAAAAGAAGAAAAGAAATGAATCGCACATCCAGTTGCTATGCTTTGATCTCATCCCTGCTCCTTTTGCAGAAAACAGCACTAAATACCGCATGTGTACCGCCTCCTATGCTACATGCAAAATGAGGCATTAGTGTACATTTTGATCAAAAGGCATAAGCCCACTCAGCACGCCAAGGTTGCCTCTATGAGTGAGTCCTACTCTAAAATTGGCGCAGCTCTGCACGGCAACCACCAATGCTGTGGCGCCAATCCAAGAGGCGACAGGACCCATCATCCAAACAGCACCCCTGCTGCCTGCCTATGCCATGCCTAGCACTGGGACCCACCAACCTGCCAGAAAACAGCACAGTGGCCCCTGGGCAGCACCGCACCATGTGAACAGTTGTTAAAGCTAGCCTTACCTGAAGCTCTCAGGAAGTCCAACTGAGAGCATGGTAGGTTAATTTAACCCCTCCTGCAAAATACCTTGATAATTAAAATCACCTGGCTGAATGGAAGGAGTGCTGATCCAGGGACAGAAATGTATGTATTTAAAAAAGAAGAAAATAAATGAATTGCACATCCAGCTGCTATGCTTTGATCTCATCCCTACTAATTTTGCAGAAAACAGCACTAAATACCGCATGTGTAACGCCTCTTATGCTACATGCTAAATGAGGCATTAGTGTACATTTTGATCAAAAGGCGTAAGCCCATTCACCACTCATATATATTGAGGTTTACTGGTATTTTGCTGTTAAGCCTTGCTGTGTGGCATGAAAAAATAGATTAACATAAAAAAATCATTTTAAATTTCACCTCCATATTCACCTCCATACCCACCATTATTGTGTGCAGTACTGGAGCCCATATCTCCAGAAGAATATTGATACTTTGGAGAGAGTTCAGAGAAGAGCTACTAAACTAGTACATGGATTAAAGGAAAGATTAAAGGACCTTACCATGTATAGCTTGGAAAAAAGATGAGACAGAGGGGATATGATAGAAATGTTTAAATACATAAAGGGAATCAACAAGGTAAAAGAGGAAAGAATATTTAAAAGAAGAAAAACTGCTACAAGAGGACATCGTTTTAAATTAGAGGGGCAAAGGTTTAAATGTAATATCAGGAAGTATTACTTTACTGAGAGAGTAGTGGATGCATGGAATAGCCTTCCTGCAGAAGTGGTAGCTGCAAATACAGTGGAGGAGTTTAGGCATGCATGGGATCGGCATAAGGCCACCCTTCATATAAGATAGGGCCAAGGGCTATCCATAGTACTTAGTATATTGGGCAGACTAGATGGGCCAAATGGTTTTTATCTGCCGACACATTCTATGTTTCTATATTCCTTTAATTCTTATGGAACATCTCAAGGGTTAGTTTGTAAGTTCAGTTTTGAATAATTTGAGGGGGTAGTTTCTAAAATGTGGTCATTTATGGGTGGTTTCCATTGCATAAGCCCCTCAAAATCACTTTATAACTGAATTGATGCTTAAAAAATGGTTTTGGAGATGTTGGGGAAAAATTTAAATAGTTGCCACCCTCCCCACTCTGTGACTGGGCCACTATGTTGACTCCTTATGCAGTTGCCACCCTCCCCATTCTCTCACTGGGCCACTATGTTGACTCATCAAGCATTTTCCCCCCCACCACCACTACCACCACCCCACTCTGTGATAGGGCCACTATGTTGACTCCTCATGCTGTTGCCACCCTTCCTATTGTGTGACTGGACCACTATGTTGACTCCTCATGCAGTTGCCACCTTCGCCACTCTGTGACGGGGCCACTATGTTGACTCTTCATGCAGTTACCACCTAACAACTCTGTCAATGGGTCACTATGTTGACTCCTTATGCGGTTGCCACCCCCTCACTCTTTTTTCACTGGGCCATTATGTTGACTCCTCATACGTTTGCCACACTCACAACTCTGTAACTGTGCCACTATGTAGACTCCTCATGCAGTTGCCCCCACCACCACCACCACCACTGTGTGATGGGGCCACCATGTTGACTCCTCAAGTGGTTGCCACTGTCCCCACTTTGTGATGGGGCTACTATGTTGACCCCTCATATGGTTGCCACCCTCCCCACTCTGTCACTGGGCCACTATGTTGATTCCTCATGCGGTTGCCACCCTTCCTACTCTGTGACTGGGCCACTATGTCCAGTCAGTTGGTCAGTTTTGACCAAATAAGTGAAGTGTGAACTGATTATAAGAGTGACGCCTGTCAATTGCCTGTCATACTGACTCACAGTAACCACCACAACGGACTAGCTATGAATATTTCTGCAATACACAGTGTTGTACACCAATATACAGGGCCTCTGCAGCCGGGAAATAGCTGATTTTTAATGTGCTTCATCATTAATTAATTCAGATCTAAACAAACTTTTACTCATCCCCATAAAGAATCATTGTTTGTGAGCAGCATATCCTTGCTTTCAGATGCCTTCGCTCGTTTAATAAAAAGAGAGCATTTATTGTTGCAATTAAACCTTACTTTTAGTTTTATTCTTGATCTATTCACCAGTAGTATGTATTTGTTATGTATATGATGAAATGCTTTGAGCTTGTACAAAGTGCCCTATATTGAGCTCTTTGATACTCAGGGTAATGGCATGTCATAAATTTAACAAGCCATGATACCGAGCATGGCTGTGCAAACAAGTCAAGCCCTGGCTTGTCAGCCTATCAGTGAGGTGGGAAACCAAGCCAATAAGCTTCCTGGTTCAGGGTCCAATCGCAGAGCTAGACAGTGGATTTAGGACTAAAGTTCATTGATTGATACTGCCCGTAATTTTGTTTGTTTGTGTCCTGGCTGTGTTTTTTGCCATTCATTTCTACTGTATTTTACCCCTGGTATCTGACTGTGGTTTACTTTTCAGATTAACCCCTTGTCCACTGTTTAGGCACTATATATCTCCCTTGGTTTTGACTCTGTTTGTCAACTAGGCTTTGCAGCGCTGGTCATTCTGATAGGTCTGCTTCTAGCAAGTTCTCTCTCCAGTTTGCTGCTACCTTACCCTGCAGATATAACCTGGGTCACCAGCAGCCAAGTACATTCAGCCTCATGGTGGACTCAAGTGAAGATCCTAAGGTTAGCATCAGACTCCTACCAATCAGAGTGGTTAAGGAAGACTAGTGTCAGTGTCTTAGTTTACTGGCTTGTGGTTCTGCACGGTGACCATAGTAATTTCTTACAGGACAGCATGCAGGACTGTGTTTCTAACCCTACAGCAGAAAGGCCTAATGACATGAAACATAAAATCTCTTGTGTATAAAACCATCTCAATGTCGTTTTCACAAAGGATTCATAGTGGGTCATACAAGTTATATTCTTTGACATAAATCGTAGAGCACTTTGCCACTGAGTTTTTGCGAATGTGGTGTTTAGTTCTCTTTCCCATGTGAGGAAAGGAGTAGACTTGACAAACGTGTTTTTGTCTTTTAACATGATGTACACTGGGCAAAGGGGAGTTGGAAAGATGGTAGGTTTGGACAATAGTTCAAATAATTATTAGCTCTGATCTGTAGCGGGGAGGTGGAAGGAAGATGCCTGACCCTCAAATATCTATAAAAATCTGAGTTTCTGATGTGGAAGGCATCATGGAGGTATTCAAAGGAGTGTAGTTCCTTCCCTTGAAACAGTTTGTGTATAAAGTCTACTTCCCTCCAATTTCCCACACAGAGGTCAGGGGTGAGGTAATCCAGAGTGGTCAAAGGAGCAATTTCCATTATTGGGTAAACTGTATGGGAACATAACCCAATGAAATGAGACCAGTTGGTAATGGCAATTGTTATAAAATAAGACAAATCAGGGCATCTAAACGAAGGAGCCAAAGAGACCAACAGAAGGGCTCTAAGGTCATTAGAGATTACTACAGTGAAGTCTATATGCACCTAATGTTTGGTAAGATCTCGTCTCCACCAGCTTTCCAATTGGGCGACTTGAATCGTCAAATAGTAGTCATACAGTACAGACCAAAAGTTTGGACACACCTTCTCATTCAAAGAGTTTTCTTTATTTTCATGACTATGAAAATTGTAGATTCACACTGAAGGCATCACAACTATGAATTAACACATGTGGAATTATATACATAACAAAAAAGTGTGAAACAACTGAAAATATGTCATATTCTAGGTTCTTCAAAGTAGCCACCTTTTGCTTTGATTACTGCTTTGCACACTCTTGGCATTCTCTTGATGAGCTTCAAGAGGTAGTCACCTGAAATGGTTTTCACTTCATAAGTGTGCCCTGTCAGGTTTAATAAGTAAGATTTCTTGCCTTATAAATGGGGTTGGGACCATCAGTTGCGTTGTGGAGAAGTCAGGTGGATACACAGCTGATAGTCCTACTGAATAGACTGTTAGAATTTGAATTATGGCAAGAAAAAAGCAGCTAAGTAAAGAAAAACGAGTGGCCATCATTACTTTAAGAGATGAAGGTCAGTTAGTCCGAAAAATTGGGAAAACTTTGAAAGTGTCCCCAAGTGCAGTCACAAAAACCATCAAGCGCTACAAAAAAACTGTCTCACATGCGGACCGCCCCAGGAAAGGAAGACCAAGAGTCACCTCTGCTGCGGGGGATAAGTTCATCCGAGTCACCAGCCTCAGAAATCGCAGGTTAACAGCAGCTCATATTAGAGACCAGGTCAATGCCACACAGAGTTCTAGCAGCAGACACATCTCTAGAACAACTGTTAAGAGGAGACTGTGAATCAGGTCTTCATTGTAGAATATCTGCTAGGAAATCACTGCTAAGGACAGGCAACAAGCAGAAGAGACTTGTTTGGGCTAAAGAACACAAGGAATGGACATTAGACCAGTGGAAATCTGTGCTTTGGTCTGATGAGTCCAAATTTGAGATCTTTGGTTCAAACCACCGTGTCTTTGTGCGACGCAGAAAAGGTGAACGGATGGACTCTACATGCCTGGTTCCCACCGTGAAGCATGGAGGAGGAGGTGTGATGGTGTGGGGGTGCTTTGCTGGTGACACTGTTGGGGATTTATTCAAAATTGAAGGCATACTGAACCAGCATAGCTACCACAGCATCTTGGAGCGGCATGCTATTCCATCCGGTTTGCGTTTAGTTGGACCATCATTTATTTTTCAACAGAACAATGACCCCAAACACACCTCCAGGCTGTGTAAGGGCTATTTGACCATGAAGGAGAGTGATGGGGTGCTGCACCAGATGACCTGGCCTCCACAGTCACCGGACCTGAACCCAATCGAGATGGTTTGGGGTGAGCTGGACCGCAGAGTGAAGGCAAAAGGGCCAACAAGTGCTAAGCATCTCTGGGAACTCCTTCAAGACTGTTGGAAGACCATTTCAGGTGACTACCTCTTGAAACTCATTAAGAGAATGCCAAGAGTGTGCAAAGCAGTTATCAAAGCAAAAGGTGGCTACTTTGAAGAACCTAGAATATGACATATTTTTTAGTTGTTTCACACTTTTTTGTTATGTATATACTTCCACATGTGTTAATTCATAGTTTTGATGCCTTCAGTGTGAATCCACAATTTTCATAGTCATGAAAATAAAGAAAACTCTTTGAATGAGAAGGTGTGTCCAAACTTTTGGTCTGTACTGTATATATTTGGAAGACCCAACCCCCCCCCCCCCCCCCCCACGTGTCTTCCAATCTGGAGCAATTTAGTCACTATCCATGGTTTCCCTTTCTTCCATATAAAGGAGTTCAGCAGCTTAGTGCAGTTGTCAAAAAAGGATTTTGGGGGTTTGAAGGGGAGAATTCTGAATAAACAAAAGAGCTTGGGAAGAGTGAACATTTGGAAGGAGGCCCAATGACCTAACCACGATATCTCGAATTTGGCTAAATTCTCAAGCTCCTTCTCCATGGATGCCAAGTGGGGTAGGTAGTTATGTCTTATACAAGTGAGCTACTGATGATGTCAGGTTTATACCTAAGTATTTAACTTGCGAGGGTTGCCAGTCTAAGTCAAGCTTACCCGTTAGGATCTCAACTCTATATAAGTCCAAGTTAATAGGAAAATCCTGGGATTTTGCAGTGTTTAGCTTGTAGTAGGACAATTGACCGAAATCTGAGATGATATCTAAAGCAGTAATTAAGGAGTTCTCTGGGTAAGTGAGTGTAAGAATCACATCATCAGCATAAAGACTTATGGAATGTGTATGATCACGAATCTTTACACTTTGTATTCTATCGCTTAATGGCCTGGGCAAAGGGGATCTATAGATAAAATGAACATCAGGGGTGAAAAAGGGCAGCCCCGTCTGGTTCCATTTGCTATCAGGAAGGGTTCTGACAAGGCTCCATTGACCCACACTCTAGCAGACAGACTGGAGTATAGAGCTTTGATTGAAGATAGGATAGGCCCAGAGAATCCCATTTGGGAGAGGACAGAAAAGGTGAACGACCAATTAATGCGGTCGAACGCCTACTCCGCATCTAATATAATGAACACAGCTGAATCTCTCGTACTTTGGAGGTGGGCCAGTATGTTAATGACCCTCCTAGAGTTTTTCTGTATTTGTCGGCCCTTGACGAAACCCACCTGGTCTTTATTGACTAATAGGGGGATCAATGGGGCCAATCTGTTTGCTAAGGCTTAGTCGAATATTTGAAAATCTGTGTTTAAAAGGGAGATCTGATTATTTGGGTCATTTGTGGGTTTATCCTACATAACCTAAAAAAAGATAACAGCAACAGAAAAACTGAAAGGTAAAAAAAATATATAATAACCTGTCCAGCTGGCAGGCTACTCAGAACGGGCATAATAAGTGGTTTATGACCTAGGGTAGGTCACGTTGTGCCCAAGTTTCAGAATTTAGCATAACTGGAATACATTCCTCAGTGGGTAGATTATGCTTTGTTGTCACCACCTGCCATTCGGAAGAGACACGTCGAGGCAGAGAGTCGGTGGTCATGCGAGAGTCTGGCATAGAGATGTTACAGGATCGGAGAAGGTGCTTTTCCGCTACAGAAGAAGTCTTTGGGATCCTCTCTCCTTCTTGCCCCACCATCTGCATTAGTGACTCTATTTCCTCACACCTGCGGCAGTCTCTCTCTCCAGTTGTCACTACTCACTTAACTAAAATGTTTAACCTTTCTCTCTCTTCTGGTATATTCCTCTCCTCTTTCAAACATCCTGTCATAACCCCATTATTGAAGAAACCATCTCTTGACCTGTCCTGCCCAACTAATCACAGACCTGCCTATGATCTCCCCTACATTTCTAAACTCCTGGAGCTTTTGGTCTATTCTGTCAGTAACCACTATTTCTTTGTTAACCCATTACAATCTGGTTTCCACATATTACACTCTACAGCAACTGCCCTCAGCAAAGTAACAAATGACCACTTGACAGCGGTAATTACTCTCTGCTCATTCTTCTGGATCTCTTTGTAGTATATGAAACTGTAGGCACCATCTCCTACTCGGCATGCTTCACTCTATTGGACTACAGGACACTGATCTCTCTTGGGTTTTTTGGGGCTCCTCTTTCAGTGTACCATATGCTGGTTCTACTTCTTCTACTTTCTTTCTAGCTGCTGAGGTTTCTCATGGTTCAGTCCTAGGTTCTCTCCTAGTTTCTCTCTAAACATCACTTATTGCAGAGACTATCAGTAGATTTAGTTTCCAATATAATCTTTACATTGATGACACCCAACTACACTAACTACAACTACCACCAACTACACTTAATCTTGTAATATCACCCATACATTATTAGAAAACCCTAGTGACTGTCTGTCCTCTGTCTCTAACATCATGTCCTTATTCTATCTGAAAGTGTCACGAGGGTGTCAAGAACCACGCCTGACTCAGTTATACCCGGGGTCAGGAAGTCGCAGCGGTTGGCTGCGCGCTCTATGTAGTAAGATAGGGCTGTTTCCTTATGGTAGCTTTCTGGGTTTGCTTTGCAACCCTTTTTGGCTCACTCAGGGATCTGTAGCTCCTTATCCTCAGCTGTTCCTTGTCCAGCACTCCCAACCTCCTTATATTCCCCTCTCACACTTCTCTGGTTGCCAGATATAGAGCTTCCTACCTGGACTTCTATACTGACCCACTGGAGCTGTGTTGCTGCGTTCTCTGGTTGTTGGTCCAGAGCGTTTCCCTCCGGATCCCTGTTGGACCTTTGTGGTCTGCTGTGGTCGCCCACCTGGGTTTATGTGTTTGTCTGTATTGTCTGTCCTCTCCCTGGTGTTTCCCTCTTAGTGTCAGTGGTGCGGACTAGCGATCCCACCGGCCTGTTCACTATCTAGGGCTCATTTTAGGGAAAGCCAGGGTTTAGGCACGTGATCGCCGCACGGGTGAGGAACCCGTCTAGGGACGTCAGTGCAGTCAGGTGCCAGCCGCAAGGTGAGTCAGGGGTCACCACCTTTCCCTCTCCCTTGGGCAGGGCTTTCCCTTTTCCCTCCCTGTGTGTGACGCCGGTCATTACAGAAAGTGAACCATGAACTTCTTTTGTTTTCACCATCTATTAACTTATGGAAATCTGGTCTCCTCTTCAGTGTGTAACATTTCTATAAAACTTGGGTAGCATGCCCGTATCTTGGTGATATGATTGACACAGATTTTTCCTTACCCCTACATTCAATTTCACACCATTTCATGCTGCCTGCACCTCAAAAACATCTCTAGAATATGCCCCTTTTGTACTGTTGAAACAACATAAACTGTCATTGCTGCCCTAAACCATTGTCGTCGTGATTAATGCAAGTCATTACTAATCGGTCTTCCCATCACTAAACTCTCTCCACTCCAATCTATCCCTAATATGGTAGCCAGGCTAATCTATCTATCTATCTACTGTATCTAAAAGCTACTCCAATGCCTCCACCCTATGCCAGTCATTGCTCTGGTTGGCTATATAGTATAGGGTTCTGTTTACAGTGCTCATTCTCACCCACAAAGTTCTACATAGTGATGCACCAACCTACTACTACCACCACCCAAACTGCACTCTCCATTATACCAATGATATAGGACTAACACCCACAAGAATCCTAACCTCTCATTTCTGTTTTGAAGACTTCTCTTAAACTGCACAAGTTGTCTGGAATGGCCTTCACCAAGCAATTGAGGTAATTCACAATACAGTTTCCACAGTTTTAGGCAATCCATAAAAAACATCTTTTTAGGGTGGCCTATTACATCGCCCTATCTAACTCTTCTCCAGTTACCACATACCCTTTAAACATCATTCTTCTGAATCTGAATCATTATCAAATCTATCCGTCACACCCCATGCACTCAGAAGCACTACAGATATCAGCTGATGACTGGCTCATGCAACTTTATATCTGCTCCCCTATTTTCTTAAGATGGCTGGACCATTGTACAAATTTTAACTTTTTGTGTCACCCTAACTCCTTATAGATTGTAAGCTATTGCCAGCTATGAACCCTCTGATTGTAAAGCGCTGCAGAATATGTTGCCACTATTTAAATAAAGGTTATTATTATCTGTTTACTCTGGCTGTTCTGCTGCTGGAAAATGATGATTTATTATGCCATAGGAAAGATATGACCACCTGATAAACATTTACAAAGTGTAATTGTCAGGAACAAGTGTTCCTAGGACTGCCATATCCCAATAATTGCCCTAATTTTTGGCCTATGTGAAAGAGCCTGTAGGCATGTGCTTATAATGCAATTCTCTGATATACTAGGTAAACGGCATCCAAGGTGGATCTTTAATTTAAAAGTATAACTGACTTCTAAATCAAGTTTTCAGTTTTTCAGATGTCTTTTCACTTGTTGCAGATGATAACTTTATTTTTAATTTACTTTTTGTTTGAAGTGAAAAAAAAATTAAGATAGAGTTTTATGGATGCCTGAAGCAATTTTGTCGTATCCATTTTCCAAGATCTGACTTGGTGTCATAGAATTATGGCATTGCATTTTACCTTTTCTGACAGACCAAAGAAAGAGCAATGCATACAAATCATCTTAGTATTTAAAAGTTTTGAATAAAACATTCTAACCTTGTCATAGTAAGTGACAGACAGAAATGTCACCATTGTTTGCCAGGGACAAATAATCCATATACTTCATGTATAATTCATCTGATCTTTAAGAATGTTTAACAATATTGAGTTTAGATAAATTTCAATGTTAAAGTGAATTAGTTTCACTTTTTTCAATTTTCATGCTTACCTCATCACAATTAGTTATTCCTTCTTGAATTTTATTTATTTTACAACTATATCATGAGGAATAAATCAAATTTAGCCTGCATTTATATCACATTTTTCTATAGATAGCTAGCCTTTTTTGTCCATTGCATTGGAATATCATACACTTCAATGAGATATGTAATATTACGTTACAGGGGTTTTCCAGAAAAAAAAATATGATGTAGGTTGCTGATAGTGCTATACAAGCACAAAAAAATAAATAAAAATAGTACACACCTCATGGATCCCCTGCATAAAGCAATTTTGAAAAAGAAATTATGTTTTTGTGTGTCTATTTTCTGAAAGCCATGTTTTTTTATTTTTCTGCCGATCGTCTTGTGCAGGGGCTCGTTTTTTGCAGAAAGAGTTGAGGTTTTTATTAGTACCATTTTTGGGTACATAGGGTTTTTGGATAATTCATTATTACACTTTATGGGGCAAGGTGACCAAAAAATTGGCTGTTTTGGAACAGTTTTTATTTTTTTATTTTTACAGCGTTTATCTGAGGGGTTAGGTCATGTGACAGTTTTATAGAGCAGATCGTTACGGACGTGGCAATATCTAATATGTATACTTTTTCTTATTTATTTAAGTTTTACACAATAATAGCATTTCTGAAACCAAAAAAATAATGTTTTAGTGTCTCCATAGTCTGAGAGCCATAGCTTTTTTTATTTTTTTGGGCGATTGTCTTAAATAGGGTATCATTTTTTGCGGAAGGAGGTGACTGTTTGATTAGTACTATTTTTGGGGTCATAAGCCTTTTTGATCGCTTGCTGTTGCACTTTTTGTGATGTAAGTTGACAAAAATGGCACAGTTTTTTTTTTTTTTACGGTGTTCATCTGAGGGGTTAGATCATGTGATATTTTTATCGAGCAGGATATTACGGATGCGGCGATACTGTCACTACCAGAGCTTTGAGACGTTCTCACAGCTCTGTTTCTCCACCCCTGTGATGATGTCCCTACTAGAGCTTGGAGGAGTTCCCTCTGCCCTGTTTCTCTGCCCCTGTGATGAGGTCTTTACTTTCTGTTTCCTTCCTCCCAGCTGTCCCTCCTGTGTTTGATTTCGCTGCCTTTAAATCACCCCTCCTCCTTTGTAGAGGTGCGGATTATACTTTTCATTTGAGCTGTATCTCTCGTTTGAGTATCTTCACCTGTGTGATATCTTTTCACTGGATCTGTGTTCTGCTGAAGCAAGTACTTCGGATATTGTCTGCTGACTTTGGATCTGGTTTCACTGCAGCTGCAGCTCCTTCAGTTAAGTGTTCAGACATTGTGTGTTTCTGTTTCTTTGCTGACTGGATCCGAGGCGACCTCGGTTCCGTCCATATACTGAGCAGGGCACCGGTGGCCGTGCCCCTTCCACTATTGTAGGGGTTTCAGTGGTCATCAGCCTTAGGTACGCGGGCATGTCTCGATCCACCATCTGGATCTGGACATGTGCATAGCAGCTTAGGGAGAGCTTTTAGGGTCTGACAGGGGTCACCCTTTATCCTCCCTAGTTTGGGTCCGGTCAGTTGCTATTCACTGTGTAGGCTCTTGTTGCTCACTTACAGCCGTGACATTATAATCCGCCAAACCGTCCTTTTTTGACATGGATCCGCTTTCTGACCTGGTTGACCGCATGCAGGGTCTTTCTTTGGAGGTAGCGGATCTCCGTCAATCTATGACTCAGCTTCAAGCATTGGGCTCTGCTCCAGCCCATGGAGTCTGTTGCGAGCCAAAGGTCTCACTTCCGGAAACGTTCTCCGGGGGCAGTGAGAATTTTGTTCGTTTCAGAGAGGCATGCAAACTCCTTTTTTGCTTGTGTCCCCATTCCTCTGGTAATGAGGAACAGAGGGTGAGGATTGTCATCTCCCTGCTCAGGGGTAATGCTCAGACTTGGGCTTTTTCGTTGCCATCGGGGGATCCCTCCCTTCGATCCGTGGAAACATTTTTTGTGGCCCTGGGGCAGATATATGATGACCCGGATCGTGTTGCTCTGGCCGAATCTAACTTACGTTTTTTATGCCAGGACAAACTGTCTGCGGAGCTTTATTGTTCTGAATTTCGGAGATGGGCAGCTGATTCAGGTTGGAATGATGCTGCACTCCGGAGTCAGTTCTCTCATGGTCTCTCAGAGAGATTGAAAGATGCGTTTGCTTTCCATGAGAGACCAACGTCCTTAGAGTCTGCCATGTCATTGGCGGTACACCTTGACAGGCGTCTAAGAAAAAGAAACGAGACCTCTCTATCCAGTTATTTTCAGTCTAGGGGCAGTGGTGCGGACTCATTGAGTGTGCAGGGGCCTCATCCTCTCTCGGTTCCCTCTGTGGAGGAGCCCATGCAGCTAGGTCGACTTGCCCCGGATAAAGGAGGATTTAGTCCTCAGAGAATGGTGTGTTTTTGTTGTGGGGGCATAGGTCATTTGGCTAATGTTTGTCCGTCTAGGAAATTCTTGAACTGTACTAAGAGTTATAATATGAGAAAAACCTCAAAAGGTAAATAAAACTCTGCTTCATCTGCTACTTTGGGCAAAGGTGATGTAGGAATTGATGCTTTTCCTCTGACCTGCAGTTCCCGTTTTCTCCTTTCTGCCAGGGTAGGCTAGGGAGCAAAGTCATTTCTTGTGAAATTTTTGTCGATAGTGGAGCGGCCGTCAATCTTATTGATACTCAATTTGTAGCCATGCATGGTTTTCAGGTTTGCACATTAGAAAAGGATATACCTGTTTTTGCTATTGACTCTGCTCCACTCTCACAGAGATCCCTGAAGGGCATTGTTCACAATATCCGGTTAGTGGTAGGTGACACTCATGTGGAGGATATATCTTGTTTTGTCCTTAACGGATTGCCTTCTCCTCTAGTTTTGGGGTTACCCTGGCTCACTAGACATAACCCCACTATTGATTGGCAAGGAAGGCAAATAAATGAGTGGAGTGAGTTTTGTAGAGAAAATTGTCTCACAGCGATTTTTGCAGAGGTGTCTACTAAAACGGTGCCATCATTTCTCTCTGATTTCTCGGACGTGTTTTCCGAGAGCGGTGTTCAGGAGCTACATCCTCACCGGGAGTTTGACTGTCCCATTAACCTCATTCCCGGCGCCAAGCTGCCAAAAGCACGCCTCTACAATCTCTCACAAACGGAAAGAATCACAATGCGAACTTATATCTCTGAGAGTCTCGATAAGGGGCATATTCATCCCTCAAAATCACCTGTTGCCGCTGTTTTTTTTTTTTTGTTAAAAAGAAAGATGGCTCTCTGAGACCTTGCCTGGATTTTAGGGAGCTGAACCGTATCACGATTTGCGATCCCTATCCCCTTCCTCTGATCCCGGACCTCTTTAACCAAATTGTTGGGGCCAAGGTTTTTTCCAAATTGGATTTGAGAGGCGCGTACAACCTGGTCAGGGTCAGAGAGGGGGATGAATGGAAAACGGCCTTTAATACCCCTAACGGGCATTTTGAGAATCTCGTTATGCCTTTCGGCCTGATGAATGCTCCGGCCGTCTTTCAGCATTTTGTTAACAGTATTTTCTACCATTTAATGGGGAAATTTGTATTGGTGTATCTTGATGATATTTTGATTTTTTCCCCTAATGTTCAGACCCATCAGGATCATCTTTTTCAGGTTCTGCAGATTCTGCGGGAGAATAAATTGTACGCCAAGCTGGAGAAATGTGTTTTTATGGTATCGGAGATTCAATTTCTGGGTTTTCTCCTCTCTGCTTCTGGTTTTCGCATGGATCCGGAGAAGGTCCGTGCTGTGCTGGAGTGGGAGCTTCCTGAGAATCAGAAGGTATTGATGCGCTTTCTAGGTTTTGCGAACTATTACAGAAAGTTCATTTTGAATTATTCCTCTGTTGTCAAACCCCTCACTGACATGACAAAAAAGGGGGCGGATTTTTCCTCTTGGTCGGAGGAGGCGCTTCCAGCTTTTTCTAAGATTAAAGAGAGTTTTGCGTCTGCTCCCGTCTTGGTGCATCCCGATGTTTCCGTACCTTTTATTGTTGAGGTGGATGCTTCCGAGGTGGGTGTGGGTGCGGTTTTGTCCCAGGGCCCTTCTCCTGCCAAGTGGCGACCCTGTGCCTTTTTCTCTAAAAAACTCTCCCCGGCAGAGAGAAACTATGATGTGGGAGATAGGGAGTTGTTGGCCATCAAGTTGGCTTTCGAGGAATGGCGCCATTGGTTGGAGGGGGCCAGGCACCCTATCACCGTTTTTACCGACCATAAGAATCTGGCGTACTTGGAGTCGGCCAGGCGTATGAATCCGAGACAGGCCAGATGGTCTCTGTTCTTCTCCAGATTCAATTTTGTCGTTACATTCCGCCCTGGGATCAAAAATGTGAAGGCTGATGCTCTCTCTCGCTGTTTTCCGGGAGGAGGAAACTCCGAGGACCCGGGTCCCATTTTGGCGGAGGGGGTGGTTGTTTCTGCTTTGTATTCTGATTTGGAGGCCGAGGTCCAGGCTGCCCAGACTGAGGTACCTGCCCATTGTCCTCCTGGGAAGTTGTTTGTGCCTCCTGAGTTACGTCACAAACTCTTCAAGGAGCATCATGATACTGTTCTTGCTGGTCACCCCGGGAGTAGAGCCACGGTAGATCTCATTGCTCTGAGATTTTGGTGGCCGGCTCTTCGTAAGTCGGTGGAGGGTTTTGTGGCTGCTTGTGAGACGTGCGCTCGCGCTAAGGTCCCTCGTTCACGGCCTTCAGGTCCCCTTCTCCCATTACCCATACCTTCCCGTCCTTGGACACACCTCTCTATGGACTTTTTCACGGATCTTCCTCGTTCCTCAGGGAAGTCGGTGATCCTGGTGGTGGTGGACCATTTTAGCAAGATGGCTCATTTCGTACCCTTCCCTGGTTTACCCAGTGCTAAAACGTTGGCGCAAGCTTTTGTTGACCATATTGTTAAATTGCATGGCAATCCCTCGGATATTGTTTCCGATAGAGGCACGCAGTTTGTGTCCAGATTCTGGAAGGCTTTCTGTTCTCGCCTGGGGGTTCGGCTGTCCTTCTCTTCTGCTTTTGACCCGCAGTCGAATGGTCAGACTGAACGCGTCAACCAGAATCTGGAGACATATTTGCGCTGTTTTGTGGCAGAGAACCAGGAGGATTGGTGTTCATTTCTCCCTCTTGATAAGTTTGCTCTGAACAATCGTCGTCAGGAATCTTCTGATAAGTCACCATTCTTTGGTGCATACGGGTTCCATCCGCAGTTTGGGACATTCTCGGGAGGGGCTCCCTCTGGTTTGCCTGAGGAGGAGAGATTTTCCTCGTCTTTGTCTACCATTTGGCAAAAGATTCAGAGTAATCTTAGAAAGATGAGTGAGAAATATAAGCGTGTGGCTGATAAGAGACGTATGCCTGGTCCGGACCTGAATGTGGGTGATCTGGTGTGGTTGTCTACAAGAAATATTAAACTGAAGGTTCCCTCCTTTATTGGGCCTTATAAAATCTTGTCAGTCGTCAATCCTGTTGCCTTCCGTCTTGATCTTCCACGGGTTTGGAAGATACATAATGTATTTCACAGGGCTCTTTTAAAACCATATGTCCAGCCCACGGTACCCTCCTCTTTGCCTCCTCCTCCGATTTTGGTTGATGGCAATCTGGAGTTTGAGGTTTCCAGAATTGTGGACTCTCGCGTTGTCCACGGTTCTCTTCAGTACCTCGTTCATTGGAGGGGTTATGGTCCTGAGGAGAGGATGTGGGTTCCGGTGTCGGACATTAAAGCCACTCGCCTTATCAGGGCATTTCATAGGGCTCATCCTGAGAAGGTGGGTCCTGGGTGTCCGGAGTCCACCCGTAGAGGGAGGGTACTGTCACTACCAGAGCTTTGAGACGTTCTCACAGCTCTGTTTCTCCACCCCTGTGATGATGTCACTACTAGAGCTTGGAGGAGTTCCCTCTGCCCTGTTTCTCCGCCCCTGTGATGAGGTCTTTACTTTCTGTTTACTTCCTTCCAGCTGTCCCTCCTGTGTTTGATTTCGCTGCCTTTAAATCACCCCTCCTCCTTTGTAGAGGTGCGGATTATACTTTTCATTTGAGCTGTATCTCTCGCTTGAGTATCTTCACCTGTGTGATATCTTTTCACTGGATCTGTGTTCTGCTGAAGCAAGTACTTCGGATATTGTCTGCTGACTTTGGATCTGTTTTCACTGCAGATGCAGCTCCTTCAGTTAAGTGTTCAGACATTGTGTGTTTGTTTCTTTGCTGACTGGATCCGAGGCGACGCCGGTTCCGTCCATATACTGAGCAGGGCACCGGTGGCCGTGCCCCTTCCACTATTGTAGGGGTTTCAGTGGTCATCAGCCTTAGGTACGCGGGCTTGTCTCGATCTACCATCTGGATCTGGACATGTGCATAGCAGCTTAGGGAGAGCTTTTAGGGTCTGACAGGGGTCATCCTTTATCCTCCCTAGTTTGGGTCCGGTTAGTTGCTATTCACTGTGTAGGCTCTTGTTGCTCACTTACAGCCGTGACAGATACCTAATATGTACATTTTTATTTATTTCACTTTAACACAATAATAGCATATTTGAAATAAAAAAATATGTTTTAGTGTCTCAATGTTCTAAGAACTATAGTTTTTTTATTTTTTGAGTGATTTTTTTATGTAGGGTCTCATTTTGTTCGATATACACCTTTTTGATCGCTTGGTGTTGCACTTTTTGTGATGTAAGGTGACAAAAATGGCTTTTTTTTACAGTTTTTATTTTATTTTTTATGGTGTTTATCGGACGGGGTCTATCATGTGATATATTTATAGAAACGGTAATTACGGACGCGGTGATACCTAATATGTGTCTTTTTTTTTTCATTTTTATAGGAAAAGGCAATTTATTTTTTTCATTTTCCATTTGTATTTATTTATTTATTTTTACTTTTATTATTTTCACATTTTTTTTTATCAAGCCCCTCTTGGATCTTGAAGAAAATCCAGTGGGGCTGATGGCATTACTATACTTTGCAATGCTCTGGCATTGCAAAGTATAATTCATTCAGATGCCCTGTAGGTGGCAACAGGGGACACTTTTGGGGTTACAGCAGAGTGTCAGCATAGAGCTGACACTCTCTGCTGATGGTGGCGGCTCAGGAATGGAGCCGCCGCCATCACACACAGCAGGGGGAACGCACGGCATGGGGGCAGCCTTGAAAAGGGGGGTGGGGGGGGGGGTTGGGGGGGTACAGCCAGAGCGCAGATCAGAGCCTGAAACTGGCAAACTAACCAATCAGATTGATTTCTGGCAAGGGGCGACTAGGATTGGACCCTTGCCGGCATTACTGAACTGTATGCTGTCCGTGACAGCACCAGGGCTTTGCAGCGCTTGGATTAAAGAGTTGCCTTGACGTCTATACACGTGGTAGCTGCACGGGGTATGTGCAGCTATCACGTATATATACGGATTGCGGTCGTGAAGGGGTTAATATCCAAGTCCTGTCTCAAGGCCTATTTAAAGGGTCAAACATTGACTTATAGGATAGCTGCCTTACATTTGGTGGCATTAGAGGCAGAGCCTATTAAGAGCTCATGTGCATCCCTTTCTTTCCAGAATTTCAGAGAAGCATGTATGGCCTATAAGTCTCCTCACACTGACTAAAGCGCTCTCTCCCCAAGGAGAGATAGTACCCCCCATTTCATGAATAAGGGTATTGATAGAGATGACTAATAAAGAGGGGCAGATGTGAATTTTTCTTAAAGTGCCAGTGGTTTCTTGGCACTTCCCTGGCTCTTAAACTTGGCTTTTTAATTTGACTACTCTTTGAATGTTTTCAGATTACTTTATCAGTAACTTGCCTACAAAACACTGGAGGTAACATCTTCTGCCATAGCCATTATGGCAACCAGTTAAGTTGTCACCTATATTTTTCCCAGAAACAAATATGGCTTTGATATTTCTGAACAGAATCAACAATATTAACAAACAATGTTGACAAAACCAACATATTAAACCGTCCCCATATGGGGCAATTAAAAAAATATATATACATCAAGTTATGTAAATAAATAAAAATTCTGATGTAAATAATAAATATATTGGTAAAAAAATAACAGCAATATTTCATAAATAAATTATACAATATTTTATAAAAACATAACAGTAACACTGTACTACAAATATACAGACCCAAAAATATGGGGGTGTCTTGTTCTTTAATAAAAGTGGCTGGATATAGATAGATGCATTTTACATATAGACTACATAAAATAAAAGTGAATTTACAGTACATAGGTAAATGTAAAAATAAAGGATTGCCTGAGAAGAACATGAATACATCTCTAGCTACATTTCGATGTCATTGAGAATGTCATTTTTTTTCTACAAAGTCTATACAATTTTAAATGTATGCAGATAAAATCAGGAAATCTATGCACTAGATCTTATGAATAGCTCCACTCAGCAGTGTCGTCTACTTATACAGTTTAATCTGCTATTTTTATACCATTCCTTACAGGCAAATTTCTATGAATAGATGTATGACATGTATTTGTGCTGCATAAACTGGAGAGTATGACAAAGAAAGTTTGTATCCTCACAAGAAAAAAGATGACAGTTTTAGTAGCAAGAAATGAAGAATACAGAGGTGTGAAGGTAGTTGAATCTGTATATTTTTAATACAGATGATAGAACAGGATTTGGAGCATGAAACACTTTGTTATAGAAAATTACTGAAAAAAACACAGTTTTCTGTTGGTTATTGCATCCACCTCTAAATATCTGAAGCAAGGACTATTTTATAGAAAACAATTTAGACAAATTCATAAAAATGTAGCAAAGCTTAATTTGTTTAACTTATTTTTTTTTTGTCATACCAATAAATTAAGACTATGGAAAGCCATTAAAAGAATATGGTGGAAGACATATTCTTCAGTGACTGAGATCTGGGGTCAATGAGGCTCACATGGTGCATACAGTACATGCAAAAATTACTTGGTGTCTATATTTTCTCACTGGTGGTTTAGTATAAGTACTTTATAATCATCCTGCCCTTACTATAATAGAAATAGAATTTTCCATGCTGGTATTTATTGCTGATAAAGCAACATCCAATCCAAAGAGGCCACACTACAAGGTGGTGGGAGAGAGCAGAAGCAGTGTCTCAGACTTCCTATAGACACTACTATAGCTAACTAGACCATAGTTCTGCCCAAATGGAACGGGGGAAAAAAGCAGACAAGCAGCAAGAGCTAAGAAAAATAAATAGCAGATATACTATAGGTATTGACATATTATTTCTGTATAGTCACTATACAGGTCCTTCTAAAAAAAATTAGCATATTGTGATAAAGTTCAGTATTTTCTGTAATGTACTGATAAACATTAGACTTTCATATATTTTAGATTCATTACACACCAACTGAAGTAGTTCAAGCCTTTTATTGTTTTAATATTGATGATTTTGGCATACAGCTCATGAAAACCCAAATTTCCTATCTCAAAAAATTAGCATATTTCATCCGACCAATAAAATAAAAGTGTTTTTAATACAAAAAAAGTCAACCTTCAAATAATTATGTTCAGTTATGCACTCAATACTTGGTCGGGAATCCTTTTGCAGAAATGACTGCTTTAATGCGGCGTGGCATGGCGGCAATCAGCCTGTGGCACTGCTGAGGTGTTATGGAGGCCCAGGATGCTTTGATAGCGGCCTTAAGCTCATCCAGAGTGTTGTGTCTTGCGTCTCTCAACTTTCTCTTCCCAATATCCCACAGATTCTCTATGGGGTTCAGGTCAGGAGAGTTGGCAGGCCAATTGAGCACAGTAATACCATCGTCAGTAAACCATTTAGCAGTGGTTTTGGCACTGTGAGCAGGTGCCAGGTCGTGCTGAAAAATTAAATCTTCATCTCCATAAAGCTTTTCAGCAGATGGAAGCATGAAGTGCTCCAAAATCTCCTGATGGCTAGCTGCATTGACCCTGCCCTTGATAAAACACAGTGGACCAACACCAGCAGCTGACATGGCACCCCAGACCATCACTGACTGTGGGTACTTGACACTGGACTTCAGGCATTTTGGCATTTCCCTCTCCCCAGTCTTCCTCCAGACTCTGGCACCTTGATTTCCGAATGACATGCAAAATTTGCTTTCCTCCGAAAAAAGTACTTTGGACCACTGAGCAACAGTCCAGTGCTGCTTCTCTGTAGCCCAGGTCAGGCGCTTCTGCCGCTGTTTCTGGTTCAAAAGTGGCTTGACCTGGGGAATGCGGCACCTGTAGCCCATTTCCTGCACACGCCTGTACACGGTGGCTCTGGATGTTTCTACTCCAGACTCAGTCCACTGCTTCCGCAGGTCCCCCAAGTTCTGGAATCGGTCCTTCTCCACAATCTTCCTCAGGGTCTGGTCACCTCTTCTCGTTGTGCAGCGTTTTCTGCCACACTTTTTCCTTCCCACAGACTTCCCACTGAGGTGCCTTGATACAGCACTCTGGGAACAGCCTATTCGTTCAGAAATTTCTTTCTGTGTCTTACCCTCTTGCTTGAGGGTGTCAATGATGGCCTTCTGGACAGCAGTCAGGTCGGCAGTCTTACCCATGATTGCGGTTTTGAGTAATGAACCAGGCTGGGAGTTTTTAAAAGCCTCAGGAATCTTTGCAGGTGTTTAGAGTTAATTAGTTGATTCAGATGATTAGGTTAATAGCTCGTTTAGAGAACCTTTTCATGATATGCAAATTTTTTTAGATAGGAATTTTGGGTTTTCATGAGCTGTATGCCAAAATCATCAATATTAAAACAATAAAAGGCTTGAACTACTTCAGTTGGTGTGTAATGAATCTAAAATATATGAAAGTCTAATGTTTATCAGTACATTACAGAAAATATTGAACTTTATCACAATATGCTAATTTTTTTAGAAAGACCTGTAAGTCAAATAATTAAATGTAAGGCATCTCTCACCTGCTCCACTACACCCTCCGGGCACAGACGCCGCACCTGGATGCAGAAATATACAGACAATTCCAAAGGAAGGAGAAGTCCAGCTCAGGTCAGGTGTAAATACGTGGCTTCTTTATTTCAGCAGTTACAAAATTCCACACAGCAAGGTGCAAACAAGTGGTGCGTTTCAGACCTCTTAAGCATCAGGGTCCTTCTTCATGACAAACACAAGTCATTTTAGGACATTTAATCCAAATTTTAGAATTTAATCCAAAAAGAATTAGCACTCAATACTACGTTATTTGCTTGCTCATGCCATCCACCAGACACCATCCGGAACATTTTGAAAGGTGAGCTGATACGGGCACGTCGTAATTGTTCAGACCTTGCTATCTATAATAAGGAAGCCTCTGAAATACGAACTAGGTTGTTGCGCAGGGCATACACACCTGGCAACATTGAAAAAGCCAACAAACTAGTGTCTGACATGGACAGAAACCAGCTGGTATTTCCGAGGCTCCGTGTGAATCAGACTTTTGACAGCGCTCCTAACAAAGATAAAAACACCACCCACTTTGTAACTCAATATAGTCATGAATTTCCAGAAATTTGTAAAATCATGAAGAAATATTTTCATGTTCAAAATTATGATGGGCAGTGGGCAAATGTGGTATCGGATGGCATGAGATGTGTTGCTAAAAGAGCTCCTACTGTAGGTAATATGATTAGTCCGAGTTTTTTCACAGAGGGAAAATGTAGACAACCAACATGGCTCAGCTCTAAAGGCAGCTTCAGATGCGGGCATCGAAAATGCATCTGTTGTGAACATATGGTTATAGATAGGGTTTTCAGGTCCACAGCAGATGGTAAAACATTTAATATACAATCGCATATCAACTGCAATTCCAAGCATGTGGTATACCTGATTACCTTCGAATCATGTTCACTACAATATGTGGGTTGCACAATTAACCCCCTGAAGAACAGGATACGGAAACACATTTCTGATATACCGCACTATAAGAACCGCAATGTCTCAGCCAACAGTCTTCACTTTGCGGTACTACATGCTGGGGACACATCAAGTCTAAAAGTGCAGGGCATAGAGAGGGTTTTCCTACCACCTAGAGGAGGGGATCACAGAAGGAAACTCAATAAACGTCATGACCTTATATTACAATATTAGAAAACTAATAATGTGTAGCGTTTTCTCTCATTTTCTGCATTATATGCTTATGCATTGCTTTATCCCTTTCAGTTTGATACAGTTTTTTGTTTGCTATATTTGTCATATTTATACTTATATTGAAAGTATCTACACAAACATATGTTATAATGTTTATGATCGCGCTATTTCCTCCCACGTTTTTTAATTAACTAGCTATACTTTGAATTTTGTACTTTTAACTGAGGACCTGTGGGACCTCCCTCTGACACCTCCCTCTCCCAAGTGATTAGTGTTTGCCTGTGATCAGACAGGGATTTATCACGGGGTGCTCCCACAACATTTTGTGTTTGTCATGAAGAAGGACTATGATGCTTTAGAGGTCTGAAACGCACCACTTGTTTGCACCTTGCTGTGTGGAATTTTTTAACCGCTGAAATAAAGAAGCCACGTATTCACACCTGACCTGGACTTCTCCTTCCTTTGGAATAGTCACTATAAGTAGCGCCCATGCTTTCCAATCTGGATTCTTAGTATATTGCAGATTTTTGTTATCTTAAAATGCTTTGGTAAAATTAAAGATGTGCTGTGACTAGTTGCTATGGGCAATGAACACATTTTCTTTTAGATGGTTTTGATAAATCTGCTCCACTAATGACAGTTTACAACAAGTATAACTGTACATTTATTAGAATAATCCATGCAGGGAGATAAGAGGCAAGCGAAGAAGCCATATCGACTTCTATGTCTGCTTCAAGTTGCTGCTTTGGTACACTGTGGCAGCCAATCAGAGTCGTTCACAAAATTTGTCACAACATTTTCAATCACATTAATATTGTATAAGAAAATGTATATACATTATATACATATATATATATATATATATATATATATATATATACACACACGGCTCTAGATGCCACAATGGTAACCTGAAGTAACACATCTTTTTTATATTGCTGGCTACAATGGAGGAACTGGAAAGTAAAGCAACATATAATTGGTTTATATTACAAAGTCTTGTGTACTGTATGTAATTAACCCATAGAGAACTCTCGCCATATATACGGTGCTGGTGGACGTGACTTAAGGACCAGCGCCGTACAGGCGGGTGCTGGAGCTGAGACTGCACGATCAGCAGCACGGATCTGGCAGTCACTGACAGCCGGGCCCCTGCTACATATGCTGGCATCAGTGAAAACACAGATGCCAGCATTTTAACCTCTTGTATGCGGAGGGTTTGTGGAGTGTATGGGGTCCCTCCGGATCTCCATCGGGTACCCGTGCTGCAGTAACAGGGACCCGATGGCAGAGAAGGCAGCCCAATGCCTTCCATAGGCATCGGGGCTTGCCTTCTACAAAAGCCTGTGAGATCAAGCCCCTTAGGCTGGGTATCACAGGCAGGCTGTCAGTGTAAAGGCTGACAGGCAATGTATTACAATACCTTATTTTTCACCCTATAAGACGCACCGCCCATAAGAAGCACCTAGGTTTTTGGGGAAGAAAATAAGAAAAAAAATTTTTTAAACCAAAAGGTGTGCTTTTGGTGGGTTTGGAACTAATGCTGGTCTGTGGATCTCACTATTACTGGGAATCTGTGGATGGCACTATTATGGGGATCTGTAAAGGATACTGTTATGGGGGATCTGGGGATGGCACTGTTATGGGGGATCTGGGGATGGCACTGTTATGGGGGATCTGTGGATGATGCACTGTTATGGAGGGATCTGTTGATGACGCACTCTTACGGGGGGATCTGTGACGGACACTGTTATGGGGGGGATCTGTGAAGGATACTGTTACGGGGGGATCTGTGGCTGACACTGTTATGGGGGATCTGTGGATGGCACTGGTATGGGGGATCTGTGGATGGCACTGTTATGGGGGATCTGTGGATGGCACTGTTATGGGGGATCTGTTGATGGCACTGTTTTATATGTGCCATCCACAGACCCCCACCCCATAACAGTGCCATCCACAGGCCCCCCCAGCCCATAACAGTGCCATCCACAGACCCCCCCACCCCATAACAGTGCCATCCACAGACCCCCGCAGCCCATAACAGTGCCATCCACAGACCCCATACCCCTTAACAGTGCCATCCACAGATGTCTCCCATAAAACTGTTATCCACAGATTCCCCCCCCCCCCCCCCCACCGCTCCAGTGCTGCAGTATACAAATATAAAATGTCTCATTCAATTAAAAGTGATTAAACATGCCCCCTCACTCCTAACGTTACCGTACACCCTAACAGCTTCTGTACAATGCAGGCAGGCAGGCCGGGCAGCCGGCGCGTCTCTCACTGATGTTACGTGCCTGCGCCGCCTGCTTCATTCATAAAGTAGGCGGCGCAGGCACCTGACATCAGTGAGTGATGCGCCTGCCTGCATTCTACAGAAGCTGTTAGGGTGTACGGTAATATTAAAAGTGGGGGGGATGTGTAATCACTTTTAATTTAATGAAACATGTTATATTTGTATAGTGCAGCACTGGAGCAATTGCCAGCCCCCAGCTCCTCCTCCCAGTCCCTCCCCGCTCGTTCATACATCGCAGCCTGCGATGTAAAAATGTCAGCATTCGCCCCATAAGACGCATGGGCATTTTCCCCCCATTTTTTGGGGGAAAAAGTGCGTCTTATGGGGCAAAAAATACGGTACATGATGTATTGTAATGCGTTGCAGAGGGGGTCAGACCCCAGAAATTGAAGTCCCAAAGTGGGACAAAAAAAAAATAAGGTAAAAAAAAAATGTTTTTCATAATAAAAAAAATTTAATAAAAGTTTTAAGTAAAAAGTAAAAAAAAAGTTAAAAATAAAAGTTCCCAAAATAAAACACATAACATTGTAAAAAAAAAAAGAAAAAAAAAAAGAAAAACAGACATATTGAGTATTGCCGTGTCTGTAACAGCTGGCTCGATAAAAATATTACATGATCCACCCCTCAAAATAGTAGTCTGACGAGGATAAGTGTGTGTACACTTTTTCCTGGATGCTGCTCAAGTATAGTAAAAAATGTCAAAGGAAGGGGAGCAGCTACATAGTAAAACTTAACTTTTAATGTATTCAAAAATACTCCCGTGACCAGGAGTTAAAATACCCCTTACAAACAGATATAGACAAACAGGTGCAGGACCTAAATTAGTGTACTTAGAACACAGTGACACACCAGGCTAGGTGCATACCACCCAGGGCCTAAACACGCACCAGTCTAGGTGCATGCAGCCCACGGCATGGGGTTCCTGAATCCAAGTCCCATGAAAAGATGTCAGGACGGTAGGAACACTATGTAAAAAACAAGGAATGGTCTTACCGGTTTTAGTTGAGAACCACAAGTATTAAAGGTCGGTAGAAAATTGGTCACACCCTATGGGCTTCTCGGTACCAGATGTCCAGACAGTGGTGCAGGCATCCGGTTCTTGGGTCAATCGTAGCAGTGGGGAGGCCTCAAAAAAGAGATAAACTGTCCCTATTACACCCTACTTGACCTATTCAGCCCTAGTGACCTAACACTGGGTCCGTGCCCCGCAAAGGGGTGGCACCGTCCAGAACCTCATCCTGATCAAAGATCACTATCCAGCCCTCCACAAAGTGTCCAGAGGCTAAACTGGGTGTCCGATCAGGGTAATGGAGTGGTACATAAAAATAAAATCAAATGAACATATCAAAAGGCTGCTGTATATACTAGAAAGGTCCCATGAATCATCAGGGGACACGGGGCTTAGTATTAAGCAAATCCTAATTGTCTATCTGCTAAAGGAGGGGGAAGGGCCGTTATGGCACAGCCCCACAGTATAAAGCAAGATAGAGTACTACTGCAGTGAGGCGTATGGCGTTGTTCCCACACAGCCTACACTAATGGTGAATGAGGGATGGTACTCCCAATTAGAGATGGCCTTGTGGTTCACCCCGGCGGTCATTTCGCGCCGAACACGCAAATATATGGAGATATTCACACCTGCCATATTATTTTACATTGTGAAGAACTTTGACCCACGACACATCCATCAGGTGGTACAGGACAGCCAATTGAGACATTTCAGCACATGGACATACCCCCTACCTCATAAATAAACCCGATCTGGTTACCATTTTACATTCAGTCTTTTGCCAGTGTAGGGAGAAGTTGCTGTGTGGGGCAGGGACAGGCTGTTAGGGACACCAAATGCTAGCTAATAGGGCCACAAAAGTCCTTTTAAGCACTAGTATAGGTGTGATATCAATATGCGTGATACACAGAGGGGTGCGATATACTTATAATATACTTTTATAATTAGTAAAAACACATATATCTATATAGTGATCACCTGGAAGTCAGGGGCCTAGGGGCTAGGGGCTTGCTAGGGTCATTTTTATATAGGGTAAGGTTCTGGACGGGGTCGCTCTTATCAGGGCGGGTGGTCTGTGGTTAGGCTATCAGGGCCAGAATAGCACCCCCCTGTAGGTCAATATCAGGGACAGTTCTTTGCCCACCCTGTCCTTCAATACCACATCAATCCTGTCCTTCAATACCACATCATCATCTAGCCCAGGGATTGATGTTTTTTTGCTTTCCCTCCTGGATTCATCGATGTGCACAGGAGCCCCCCGGATTGTGGTAGGATATATGGGCTGCCGAGCACCTGATTTAGGCTACTTTCACACTTGCGCTTGATCGGATTCGTTCTGAACGGATCCAATCATATTAATGCAGACGGAGGCTCCGTTCAGTACGGATCCGTCTAAGTGCGAAAGTAGCCTGAGCGGATCCGTTCAGACTTTCAATGTAAAGTCAATGGGGGACGGATCCGCTTGAAGATTGAGCCATAGGGTGACATCTTCAAGCGGATCCGTTCCCATTGACTTACATTGTAAGTCTGAACGGATCCGCTCGCCTCCGCACGGCCAGGCAGACAGCAGAAACCTGCAAGCAGCGTTCAGCTGTCCGCCTGTCCGTGCGGAGGCGAGCGGAGCGGAGGCTGAACGCCGCCAGACTGATGCAGTCTGAGCGGATCCGCTCCATTCAGACTGCATCAGGGCTGGACGGAGGCGTTTGGGTCCGCTCATGAGCTCCTTCAAACGGAGCTCACGAACGGACCCATGAACGCTAGTGTGAAAGTAGCCTAAGTCTTTAGTCATCTATGCTTTTTGTTTAACTTTAATAATTTATTTTAATTTTGAGGGATATCTTTTCCGTTCACATGTCTGCAAAATGGGTCCGCATCCGTTCCGCAATTTTGGGGAACGGGTGCAGACCAATTCATTTTCAATGGGGCCGGAATGGGCTGTGGGCATCCGCATTTGCGGATCCGCACTTCCGCATCTGTGCTTCCGTTTCTGCAAAAAAATAGAACATGTCCTATTCTTGTCCGCAATTGCAGACAAGATTAGGCATTTTCTATTATAGTGCCGGCGATGTGCGTTCCACAAATTGCAGAATTCACATTGCCGGTTTTAAGTGTTTTGCGGATCCGCAAAACACGGACGCGTGAATGGACCCTCATAGTAAAATTATTAAAGGTTACGTTTTATCTTCGTGTATATTCTAATGGATTGCCTTCCTTGTACAATGTTATAATATACTTTCTAGTGTCAGTCAGCTAAATAGGACCAAATCTGGTGACAGAAACCCTTTAAGCAGAGCTGGAGCATACGATCCACCACAAATCAAGAGCTACCAGGAAAAGAACTATAACCCGCACAGGCCACTGGGGGAAGGAGGTATAAATAGCCTCCCTAACAATGAAACCCAGTACACCTGAGGGAAGGTGGATCCAGCTCAAATCCAAATCAAATCAAACCAAGAAACCAGACATGTGCAGCCAGTCTGACAGATCTCTGCACATTCACAGGGCAAGGCGTGACAGTACGGGTGACGGGACACCCCGTGACCTCTGGACACCCCGGACCAATTTTACCTGGGTGTGCCCCGTGAAAGGCCCTCACCAGGCGGCTAGCACTGACATGAGCAGCCGGAACCCACATTCTTTCCTCAGGACCGTATCCCTTCCAGTGCACCAGAATCGAGAATCTTAGAGGTTTCAAACTCCAAACTGCCTTCCACCAGGACAGGGGGGGTGGCAATGGAGATGGTTCCGCAGGTTCCAATATTTCTTTAATAAAGACCTGTGAAACACATTATGGATTTTCCAAGTCTGCGGAAGATCCAGACAAAACGCCACTGGGTTGACAATCGCATAGATTTTGTAAGGGCCAATAAATCTTAGACCCAATTTCAAAGATGGTACCTTCAACTTAATGTTTCTACTGGACAACCACACCGAATCACTCACACACAGGTCCGGAGTCCGGACCAGTCATACGTCTCCTGTCAGCCATCTGTTTATATCTTTCTCCCATCTTTTCTAAATTAACTTAGATCTTCCGCCAGTTAAATGACAAGGCGGAATAGAATCTCTCCTCTTCTGGCATCCCAGAAGATCCAGTCCCAGAAAAAGTACCAAACCGTGGGTGAAAATCATACGCGCCAAAAAATTGCGAGTTATTAGTGGACTCCTGTCTATGGTTATTGAAGGCAAATTCGGCTAGAGACAAGAAAGAGGACCAGTCATCCTGGTTCTCGGCAACAAAACACCTCAAATAGTTCTCCAGGTTTTGGTTAGTGCGCTCTGTCTGACCGTGCGACTGGGGATGAAAAGCCGAAGAAAAAGACAGTTGAATTCCCAGATGAGATCAGAACGCCATCCAAAACCTGGAAACAAATTGTGTCCCCCTATCAGACACCACATCAGAGGGAATGCCATGTAGTTTCACAATGTTATTGATACAAACCTGAGCGAGAGTTTTGGCATTGGGCAAGCTAGGCAACGGTACAAAGTGGGCCATCTTACTGAAGCGGTCCACTACCACCAAAATGACAGTTTTCCCAGAGGAATATGGTAAATCGGTAATAAAGTCCATGGACAAATGCGTCCAAGGACAAGACAGCATGGATAAAGGAAGAAGGGATCCTGAAGGCTGAGTGTGAGCCACCTTTGCGCGTGCACAGGTCTTACAAGCTGTCACATAACCCTCCACATCCTTGCGCAACCCTGGCCACCAGAATCTCCGGGAAATAAAATCTATGGTGGATTTGCTTCCAGGATGTCCCGCAAGGATCGTATCATGATGTTCCTTGAACACCTTGTATGGCAGTTCAGCAGGAACAAACAACTTGTCTTGAGGACAAGAATCAGGAGCCTCCTCCTGGGCCCCCAACACCTCCATCTCCAACTCGGGGTACAGAGTGGAAACTACCACCCCATCAGCCAAAATCGGAGCGGGATCCTCCGAATCACTCCCCCCAGGAAAACTATGTGACAACGCATCTGCCTTGACGTTTTTAACCCCAGGGCGAAAGGTGACCACAAACTGAACCTAGTAAAAAACAGTGATCATCTAGCCTGTCTAGAATTCAGGTGCTTAGCAGACTGCAAGTAAGCCAAATTCTTGTTCTCAGTATATACCATAATAGGATGAGTAGCCCCCTCCAACCAATGACACCATTCCTCAAAAGCCAATTTAATGGCCAGCAACTCTCTATCTCCTACATCATAATTTCTTTCAGCGACCGAGAGTTTTTTTGAGAAAAAAGCACACGGATGTCATTTGCTACGGGATGGACCCTGCAGCAGAACCGCTCTGACCCCCACCTCTGATGCATCCACCTCCACGATAAACGGTTGAGACACATCAGGTTGCATCAGAATGGGAGCAGACGCAATTCTTAATAGCAGAAAAGGCCTGTAATGCCTCATCCGACCAGACAGAAAAGTTGGTGCCTTTTTTAGTCATATCTGTCAAAAGTTTTACAATGGTGGAATAATTCAAGATTAATTTTCTGTAGTAATTGGTAAAACCCCAAACCGCATCATAGCTTTCTGATTCTAAAGCCGGTCCCATTCCAGTACCGCCCGGACCTTTTCGGAGTTCATACAAAAACCAGAGTCAGAAAGCAGGTATCCTAAAAACTGTAGCTTCTGGACAGCAAATACACATCTTTTCAAGTTTGAATACAATTTATTCTCCCGAAGGATCGACAACACCTGTCTCACTTGATCCTGATGGGTCTCCAAATCGAGTGAGTAAATTAGTATATCATGAAGGTAAATAACAACGAACCTTCCCACTAAATGATGGAAAATATCATTCACAAATTGCTGAAAGACCGCTAGCGCATTAGTTAAATCAAAGGCCATGACAAGATTCTCAAAATGACCTTCGGGTGTATTGAAGGCCGTTTTCCACTCATATCCTTTCTTGATTCTGATCAGATTATAAGCTCCTCTTAAATCCAACTTGGAGAACATCTTGGCTCCGACAATTTGATCAAATAGATCAGAAATCAAAGAAAGGGGATACGGATCACGGACCGTAATGAGATTCAATTCCCGGAAATCTAAACACTGTCTAAGTGATCCGTCTTTCTTTTTTACGAAAAAGAATCCAGCGGCCACAGGGGACTTAGATGGCCTAATGAGTCCCTTTGCCAAACTCTCTGCAATATACACTCACCTAAAGAATTATTAGGAACACCATACTAATACGGTGTTGGACTCCCCTTTTGCCTACAGAACTGCCTTAATTCTACGTGGCATGGATTCAACAAGGTGCTGATAGCATTCTTTAGAAATGTTGGCCCATATTGATAGGATAGCATCTTGCAGTTGATGGAGATTTGAGGGATGCACATCCAGGGCACAAAGCTCCCGTTCCCCCACATCTCAAAGATGCTCTATTGGGTTGAGATCTGGTGACTGTGGGGGCCATTTTAGTACAGTAAACTCATTGTCATGTTCAAGAAACCAATTTGAAATTATTTGAGCTTTGTGACATGGTGCATTATCCTGTTGTAAGTAGCCATCAGAGGATGGGTACATGGTGGTCATGAAGGGATGGACATGGTCAGAAACAATGCTCAGGTAGCCCGTGGCATTTAAACGATGGCCAATTGGCACTAAGGGGCCTAAAGTGTGCCCAAAAAAACATCCCCCACACCATTACACCCCCAGCCTGCACAGTGGTAACAAGGCATGATGGATACATGTTCTCATTCCGTTTACGCCAAATTTGGACTCTACCATTTGAATGTCTCAACAGAAATCGAGACTCATCAGACCAGGCAACATTTTTCCAGTCTTCAGCAGTCCAATGAGCTTGTGCAAATTGTAGCCTCTTTTTCCTATTTGTAGTGGAGATGAGTGGTACCCGGTGGGGTCTTCTGCTGTTGTAGCCCACCCTTCTTCCCCATATTGACATTCAGTTTGGAGTTCAGGAAATTGTCTTGACCAGGACCACAACCCTACATGCATTGAAGCAACTGTCATGTGTTTGGTTGACTAGATAATCGCATTGATGAGAAATAGAACAGGTGTTCCTAATAATTCTTTAGATGAGTGTACTTCCGCATAGCTTCTCTTTTGGGTTGGGAAAGGTTATATAGTCGAGATTTGGGCAGTTTAGCTCCAGGGATGAGATTGACCGGACAATCATATTCTCGATGTGGAGGCAGCTCCTGGGCTTCACCCTCCGAGAATACGTCCGCAAAATCAGAGAGAAACTGAGTTAGGACCGTAGTTGACCCCCCAGAGATAGAAGCACCAAGACAGTTCTCCAAACAAAATTCACTCCAGCTACTGATTTGTCTTGTCAATAGTAGGGTAGTAGAGTTATGCTTTATCAACCACGGTAAACCCAGAACCATCGGAGCAGGCAAGCCCTTCATAACAAAACAAGAAATGGACTCAACATGTGAATCACCCACGCTTAACTTAATGTCATGAATGATATGAGTCAGACTCTTTTGTGAGAGAGAGGGGAGGAATCAATAGCAAACACTGGTATCTCTTTATCTAAAGTTCTAGTTCTAAAACCAAGATTTTGGAGGAACTGAAAATCAATAAGGTTTACCCCCGCACCACAATCAACAAATACCTCAAAATCTAAACTTCCTGAGTCTAGCGCCACCATGGCAGGCAGGAGGAAACGGGTATTGCAGGGAGAATGCATATTTGCTTGCTCAGACTCCCTATTCACACTACCAAGAGTCAGGGAAGTCTTTTTTTTTCTCTTTATGTGAATACCTCCGTAGTTTTTCATTACCGCTTTGAGGTTTAACAAAAGGACATGCACAAACAATTCATATTACCCCGGGGACTAGGTGGGACGGTTCCACTTACAGACGGGACCCCCCCCGCTCGAGAGGAATCTTATACCTTTCTCTAAGATGTCTATCAAGCCGCACTGCCAAAGACATGGCCGTCTCCAATGAATCATGATACTCATGAAAAGCAAGGGCATCTTTAAACCTCTCAGATAGCCCCTGACAAAACTGACTCCGCAGTGCAGGATCATTCCACCCCAAGTCAGTTGCCCATCTTCTAAATTCTGCACAATACGACTCCGCAGTACGTTCTCCCTGTAACAAACTGTGCAGTTTAGATTCAGCCATAGAGACGCGGTCTGAAATAAATCAAGCCCAAGGCTCTAAAAAATTCATCCACCAACCGGAGGGATGGTGAACCGATCGACAGAGACAAAGTCCAGGACTGCGCGTCCCCTTTGAGCAGAGATATAATGATCCCCACTCTTTGATTCTCGTCACCAGATGACATTGGCCGCAGATGATATAACAACTTTCAGGATTCTTTGAACCGTATAAAGTCATCACCACCCCCTGAGAAGCTATCAGGAAGAGCAACTTTAGGTTTTAAGCAGACCTGATTTCCTCTAATGGCGCAAGACGCCAGAGCATCCTGACACCGTGCAACAGAACTGCGGAGATCAGCAACCTCCAGCAATAATCCCTGCATGCGATCAACCAAGGCCTCCATTTCACAAACAGCAGGGATATGACAGTTTTTCGGCGGGTTACAATGTCACAACAGGGAGGTAAGCAGGGAAGCAGGGAAACAACCAAACCATGGAAAACAAACTGAACAAACAACTAGGCCCAAAATCTAGGGAGAAAGGGTCACCTCCTAGCAATCCCTAAAAGCCTTCCCTAAGCTGCTGTGCCCATGTGCATACCCTTAGGGTGGATATGCACATGCCCTCATGCTTAAACCTGAACTCCTCGTGCAAACCCTAAGCAGCAGGGAAAAGGGAAGAGGCAACCTGCTTCTTCAAACCAAGAAGAAGCAAGCGTCTCCCTAGAGGCCTAGATAAAACACATCAAGGGAAATGAAGGAGAGGACTTATCTTGAGCAGAGCTGGAGCAGACGATCCACCACAAATCAAGAGCTCCCAGGAAAAGAACTATTGCACAGGCCACTGGGGGTAGGATGGATAAATAGCCTCCCTAACAATTAAACCCAGTACACCTGAAGGAAGGTGGATCCAGCTCAAATCCAAATCAAAACAAACCAAGAAGTCAGACATGTGCAGCCAGTCTGACAGATCTCCGCACATTCCCAGGGCAAGGCGTGACAACGCCAGGAAACAGTCCGGTTCTATACAAATGTGCTCCAATTTCGTCAATAAATCACCTGTATCCCTAACATACGAGGGCAATTGACATAGTGTGGTCACGTGGGCCGGCGTCCCTCCATGCGCATGCACCTGTCAGACCTACATTTGTTAGTGGGGCACTGTGAATACCAGTGCCCACGACCCTGGACATCTGCTACATGCCTCTCCGGGAGTATTGGTAGTACCATCAATCATTCACCATTAGTGTAGGCTGTGTGGGATCTTTTTTCTAACGGGTTACCGTATGTTTATATATTTCTTGCAGGTGATATTGTGGAACAACGCCATACGCCTCACTGCAGTAGTACTCTATCTTGCTTTATACATGGGTCTGTGCCATAACCGCCCCCCCCCCTCCTTTAGCAGATAGACAATTAGGACTTGCTTAAGCCCCATGTCTCCTGACGATTCATTGGGCCTTTCTAGTATATACAGCAGCCTTTTTTTATATGTTCATTTGATGAAACACGTTGGACCATGCAAACATATTGTGGCCATTTAATTTTTATGTACCACTCCATTACCCTGATCGGACACCCAGTTTAGCCTCTGGACACTTTGTGGAGGGCTGGATAGGGATCTTTGATCAGGATGAGGTTCCAGACGGGGCCACCCCTTTCGGAGCTCAGACCCAGTGTTAGGTCACTAGGGCTGAATAGGTCAAGTAGGGTGTAATAGGGACAGTTTATCTCTTTTGTGAGGCCTCCCCACTGCTACGATTGACCCAAGAACCGGATGCCTTCACCACTGTCTGGACATCTGGTACCGAGAAGCCCATAGGGTGTGGCCATTTTTCTACCGACATTTAATACCTTGTGGTTCTCAACTAAAACCGGTAAGACCATTCCTTGTTTTTTACATAGTGTCCCTACTGTCCCGACATCTTTTCATGGGACTTGGATTCAGGGACCCCATGCCGTGGGCTGCATGCACCTAGGCTGGTGCGTGTTTAGGCCCTGGGTGGTATGCACCAAGCCTGGTGTGTCGCTGTGTTCTAGGTGGCACACTAATTTAGGTCCTGCACCTGTTTGTCTATATCTGTTTGTAAGGGGTATTTTAACTCCTGGTCACGAGAGTATTTTTGAATACATTAAAAGTTAGGTTTTACTGTGTAACTGTTCCCCTTCCTTTGACTTTTCCCCCCAAAATAGTACCAATCAAAGCATCACCTCATCCCTCAAAAAATGAGCCCCTACATAAAACAATCTGGCAAAAAACTATGGAGACACTAAAACATGATTTTTTATTTTTTTTGTTCCCAAAATGCTTTTACTGTGTTAAAACTGAAAATAAAAGTTGATATATTAGGTATCGCCATGTCCGTAACAACCAGGTCTATTGAAATATCACATGACCTAACCCCTCAGGTGAACACCGTAAAAAATAAATTAAATAAAAACGGTGTAAAAAAAGCCATTTTTTGTCACCTTACATCACAAAAAGTGAAATACCAAGTAATCAAAAAGTCATACACACCCCAAAATAGTACCAATCAAACCATCATATCATCCCCAAAAAAATAAGCCCCTAAATAAGACAGTCTCTTAAAAAAATCAAATAATATGGCTTTCAGAATATGGAGACACTAAAAATATTTTTTTCAAAAACTGAAACAAACAACCAAAATATAATATTATAATAGTTATATTTAATATTGTTGCGCCTGTAACAACCTGCTCTGTAAAAATAGCACATGATCTAACCTGTCAGATGAACATTGTAAATAACTAAAAATTCAACTGTGCCAAAACAGCAAATTTTTTTAACCTTGCCTCAAAAAAAGTGTTATCAGAATCAGAATTTGCTTTATTCGCCAAACACGACACAGTCGATCGTGCTCGGAATTGGGTTAGGCACAGGTACAGGCATAGTAACTAGGGGGTGGAAGGGGGGGGTTAAACAATGGGCACATTAGGGGCGAGGGAGGGATTATGGGCGGGAGATGGGGCGTGATGAGTTCAGCAGTCTGACGGCCGTTAGGAAGAAAGTGTTCAGCCTCCTCGATGTCCTTGCAGGGATGGCCTGATACCTGCGGCCGGACTTTAGACGTCTGAAGAGATGATGGCCCGGATGGGAGTAATATTTTCAGAGCCCTGGAGCGCAGTCTGTTGGAGAAGATACAGTCAAGGGGTGGTAGTGGCAGTCGAGTAGTTCTCTCCGCCAAGCTGATGACCCTTTGTAGTTTGCGCTTGTCACTGGCTGATGAGCCGGCATACCACACCAGAAGGGACGAGCACAATACCGACTCGATGGTACAGGAGTAGAAGGACTTCAGTAGGTCCTGAGCCATGCCGAACTTCCTCAGTTGTCGAAGGAAATAGAGCCGCTGGTGAGCCTTCTTTATGATGGAAGAGATGTTGGGACGCCAGGATAGGTCTTCAGAGATTGTCGTGCCTAGGAGGCGGGCACTGGGTACCCTTGCGACTTCAGATCCGTCTATATGGGTTGGGGGGGACTACTTTTCCCTTCCTGAAGTCGACGACCAGCTCGACCGTCTTTGTGGCGTTTAGGACCAGGTTGTGCGAGCCGCACCAGTTGCTGATCCTGTCAATTTCCTTACGGTAGGCCTGCTCATCGTTGTCGCTAATCAGGCCCACAAGTGTAGTGTCATCAGCGAACTTGATGACTTTAACTGAGGCCTCCTCCGATCTGCACTCGTTCGTGTACAGAGAGAACAGGAACGGCGATAGTACACATCCCTGAGGGGCGCCAGTATTGGTGACCCTCGGTTTGGAGGTCAGATTGCCTAATCTGACGACCTGTTAGTGAGAAAGTACATGATCCAATGTCGTAGTGTTGGATGGACATCAAGTGCCGTAAGGTTCCTCTGCAGGATGCTGGGGGAGATGGTATTAAAAGCTGAGCTGAAGTCTAGAAGGAGGATTCTCGCATATGTGTTGGGTTTGTCGAGGTGTTCAGTGACTTATTCTAGGCACATGTTAATCGCATCGTCAGTGGATCTGTTTGCCCTGTAGGCGAATTGCAGAGGGTCCAGCCGGTCCAGAGTGGCGGTCTTCAGGATGGAGAAGACCACCTTCTCTAGGGTCTTCATGACCACCGAAGTCAGAGCCACGGGCCGGAAGTTGTTTAGATCAGAAACGCCCTGTTTCTTTGGCACAGGGATGATAGTTGAGATTTTAAAGCAGGCGGGGTCATGTCCCTCCTTAAGGGATCTGTCAAAGATTTGGGTGAGGGCCGGGGCCAGTTGGACTGAGCAATATTTCAGGCATGCAGGAGTGACACCATCGGGACCAGGGGCTTTACTCGCATTTAGCTTGGACAGCAGGGTGCGAACTGAAGTCACATATAGAGCAACCAAAAAAACATATGTACCCTAAAATAGTACCCACAAAACTGCCACCTTATCCTGTAGTTTCCAAAATGGGGTAACTTTTTTAAAATTTCTACTTATAGGGTGCCTCATTGTCTTCAAATGTGACATGGCAACTTAAAATTATCCCAGTGAAATCTGCGCTCCAATATCCACATGTTGCTCCTTTCCTTCAGCACTCTGCCGTGTGGCTGTACAGCAGTTTACAATCACAAATGGGATGTTTCTGTTAACTACAGAATCAATGTATTAAATATTGAGCTTTGTTTGACTGTTAATCCTTCCTCTGTTAGCAGAAAAAAAATGATTAAAATAGAAAATCTGCCCAAAAAGTGAAATTCTGAAAATTCATGTACATTTTTCTTTAATTCTTGTGGGACATCTAAAGGGTTAACAAAGTGAGTTTTGGAAATTTTTGAAAAAATTTCAAGATTTATTTCTAAGCCTTCTAACGTCCCCCAAAAAATAAAATAGCATTCACAATAAGATCCAAACATAAAGTATACATATGGGAAATGTAAAGTAATAATATTATGTTAGGCATCACTATCTGTTTTAAAACCAGAGAAATTGAAATTCGGAAAGTTGCAAAAATGTCAATTTTTTAAAATAAATTTGGGATAAAAAAAGAAAGAAAAATATTTACTGAAATTTACCACTATCATGAAGTACAATGTGTTGTGATAAAACAGTATCAGAATGGCTTGGATAAGTAAAAGTTTTCCAAAGTTATTACCACCTAAAGTGACAAAAACGGCCTGGTCCTTAAGGTGAAAAATGGCAGGGTCCTGAAGTGGTTAAATACATTATATCATAATTTTTCGAATGTTTATTTACTTTTTTAATGTATAACCACCATGCTGAATCCTTACTTTTTTAATGTATAACCACCATGCTGAATCATTTGCCATATGTTTTAGACTATAAGATGCACTTTCTAGCATGAAAAGAAAATGTTGTTAAAAGCACTTATAGTCTTATAGCTTTCCTTTCAGTTGCTAAGGAGGTAAGCTATATAGCAGCTAAAAATGTGATACAGGTCTTGCTTTAAGCTATCTACGATCCAGTTATACCTGCAGATTTCACTCCCTTCCTGGTTTCTAAAGGCTCCATCTCTTTGTATGAATGCTAGCACCATTTAGACTCTTTAAAACAAGCTGCCATACAGTCTGTGAAAAAGCAGGTTAAAGCAGCCAGTGTGCAGGGGGGAGCAGTGATGAATGCTTACAGGATGCAGGGACAGGAGTAAAAAAGAGATTTACATTCTCCTCTCCTTCTGTGACAGTTCATAACCTAGAGACTTTTTGGGAAAATATCAACCCTCCCCATCAAAAAAAAAAGTTTTTAAAAAGTTGTAATGGCTTTAAAATGAAAAGTAATGTAAAAAAAATATTATTTGTCCCTGTTAAAATGTTTTATTGTGTTAGAAAATAAAAATGAAATGAGCGTACACAAAATGCAACTGATATCGATGTGCACAGTGGATGCTGTAAATTGTTTATCTCACCAACTATAAAGCAGAATAAAAACTGATAAAAAAATTTAACCCACAAAAAGCTAGCCCTCACATAGCTCCCTCAACAGAAAAATAAAATATTTATGACAGTCCAAATGAGACAATGCAAAAATAAATATTTTTTATATTTTTGTTGTGCAGAAGTAGAGCATAAAAACCTATACAGTACATATTTCTCAATACCATAATTATACTAACCCATAGAATAAAGGTAAAATCTTATTTATGCTGAACTAGCATGAAATAATTTTTCACACTTTTTGTCATCTTAAACCAGGGTGCACCCTATAGTTTTAAAAAATATGGTATATAATTTATTACCTAAATGGGTTATCCCATGATAATTGTAAATTATGAAATCGCATGACAATCTCCTTCTAACAAAGCTAGAAACAGCTCTTTACCTCACATGGATGCAGAGATCTCCCCCTTCATTGTTCTCTGGCAGCTGGCAGGGGAGTGTATTTTCTGCTGCAGTTAAGTTGCTCTCCCTATCACAGCTTAGGCGGCAGTGTAAAGATAAAACTGAGCATGTGTGACCTTCTAAGTGAGGCAGACAGAGAAATAAGAAAAAGAACAGCAGGTGGCGCTATAAAGATACATTTTATTAAACAACTCAGTGGCTATGCAAAATTTAATTACACACAAGCTTCTCAACCTAAGCATTGATGTTGCTGGAGAATGACTGACATTAAAAGAGAATTGTCCTGGGAATCAATCATTGATCGTGCTCCCTAACAACTGTCCATCACTAGACATTTTGAATGCTCATCCTTAATACTGCCAGAAAAACTGATGTTTGTATTCTTAACATAGCACATAGTATATAAGAGGCCCGAAAAAAGGCATTTGTCCATCCAGTTCGTCCTGTTATTCGTTCCAGAGGAAAGCAAAAATAAACTGTGATGTAGAAGTCAATTTTCCCTTCCCGACTCCATTCAGGCAATCAGACAACTCCCTGGATAAACAAACCTTCTCTACTAGCCATAACATGTAATATTATTACACTGCAGAAATACATCCAGGCCCAGCTTGAACTCCTTTAGTGAACTTACCATCACCACCTCCTCAGGCAGAGAGTTCCATAGTCTCACTGCTCTTACCGTAAAGAATCCTCTTCTATATTTGCGTACAAACGTTCTTTCCTCAAGGCGCAGAGGATGTCCCCTCGTCACAGTCACAGTCCTGGGAATGAATAGATGATGGGATAGATCTCTGTACTGACCCCTGATATATTTATGCATATTAATTAGATCTCCCCTCAGTTGTCTTTTTTCTAAAGTGAATAACCCTAATTTTGACAATCTTTCAGGGTACTGTAGTCCCCCCATCCCAGTTATTACTTTAGTTGCCCTCCTCTGAACCCTCTCCAGCTCTGCTATGTCTGCCTTGTTCACAGGAGCCCAGAACTGTACACAGTACTCCATGTGTGGTCTGACTAGTGATTTGTAAAGTGGTAGGATTATGTTCTAATCCTGGGTATCTATGCCCCTTTTGATGCAACCCATTATCTTATTGGCCTTGGCAGCAGCTGCCTGACACTGGCTTTACAGCTTAGTTTGCTGTTCACTAAAATTCCTACATCCTTTTCCATATCAGTGTTACCCAGTGTTTTACCATTTAGTATGTACGGGTGACTTGTATTATTCCTTCCAATGTGCATAACCTTACATTTGTCAGTGTTAAACCTTATCTGCAACTTCTCTGCCCAAGCCTCCAATCTACCCAGATCCATCTGTAGCTGTATACTGTCCTCTTCTGTGTCAATTAGTTTACACAGTTTAGTGTCATCTGCAAAAAATGATATTTTACTATGCAAGCCTTCTACAAGATTATTAATAAATATATTGAAGAGGATAGGGCCCAGTACTGACCCCTGAGGTACTCCACTAGTGACAGTAACCCAATCTGAGTGTGTACCATTAATATCCACCCTTTGTTTTCTATCACTGAGCCAGTTACATACCCACTTACAGACGTTTTCTCACAGTCCGAGCATTCTCATTTTATATACTAACCTTTTATACGGTACAGTGTCAAATGCTTTAGAGAAGTCCAGATATACGACATCCATTGATTCGCCGCTGTCAAGTCTAGAGCTTACCTCCTCATAGAAACTGATTCAATTAGTTTGAGATAACCGATCCCTCATGAAGCCATACTGAAGCCAAACTTGTTCATAAGAATAAAAAGAAAAATCATATGAGTTTTTATTATAAGGTTTTGATGCAATACAAGTGAAACCCATAGTGAACCACGTAATTAAAAGTAGTCGCCATTTTATTACCATCTGAATTTTAACCAGTAAAGCGGTATGATTTTCTTCCGAAAATATCAGTAAACTACATAAAATGTAGCCCTGGCATGCTTAAAATGTAATATTTGAATATAAATGAAGAGATCTATGAAGGTATTTTACTGTAAGCCTACATTTATTGTCAGAACTGGAAATTTAATTTCAGTCACCCGTTGTTCTTTTACTTAACTATAGTTGAATCCATCAAGAAAGCCCAGCTGTTTTACTGGAAGTCTCATCCAATAAGTTATAAACGTGGAGAGCGAAAGATAGAGAAGTACTGAAGACAAAAATATTTCTTTTTTGTTATAACATAAAAAGAATTCACATACTTGAAATATAGAGTTCATGTGGAGTGAGGAAATTCACATGTTCAACCCTGACTGGATTTTTTGTTCTGGAATAGCATATTTTCTAAGAAAAATCTATAGTATATATTTTATTTAAGTATACTAGCCAAACTGGTTTGATATAAATTAGCATATTGTCAGGAATTTACCCAGCCAAAATTTTTGATCAAGGCTGTTTTGAGAGGGTTTCTATGACAACCAGTCAAACTCCAGCTGGTAGGCCTATCATTGAAGTTGGTAGCTAAGCCAATCTGGTTCCTGGATTAGCATCCAATCCCAGAGCTAGCTAGTCCAATCTGATACTCAGTCGTGGCAGCTGCTGGGGATTGTATGTAGACTAGTTCAGTTTCCCTGCCAAAGCGCCATTTTTCCTAAGTGCTTGGCAGTTAATCATGGCAGTTACACAGGACAGGAGATGGAGATGCTGTGTGTACTAATCAAACAAAGTTACACACAGCACTGGTATGCTACAATATTGTTTCACTCAGGCTCTGGCTGCTCTTCTCATCGCTAGGGCTGTCTACTTTCAAATTTAACTACTCTTTGTCCCTTCTCTCCACATTAGTCCCTCCCTCCTTCCCTCACCTTTGTTCAGTTCCCATACACTTTATACCCTCATACATTACACTAACCCATCTTCCCCCACGGTGCAGCTTACAAAACACCAATATAAATCTTTCAACTACTTGCTGTCTCTTTCTGTTCTCCTGCTACTACAATAGCTGCAGGGCATATTTCACCAAATCCTGGCCCTCCCTCTGTTGCTAACTTCTCCTCTGCCACACACAGAAACTCAAAAAATCTGATTAATGTTCACTGCACATCCTCTCCAGTCTCTTTTAACTGCGCACTCAGGAACGCACAGTCAGTTCAAAACAAACTACCCACAATTAACAATTGCTAGCCCTTACATAAACCTGGCTTCAACCCTCTGACACTGCTTTCCCTGCTGCCCTATTCTATGGTGGACTTTACTTCTCCCATACCCCCAGACCTGATGACAGGCACGGTGGAGGAGTAGGCATACTACTTTCTCCACAGTGCACATTTCAGGTCATTCCCCCTGTACCCTCTGTGACATTCCCCTCTTTTGAGGTTCACACCATTAGACTCTTCCATCCATTTCTCCTAATAGTTGCAGTTGTCTATCGTCCCCCAGGATCCCCCCACCAATTTCTGGATCACTTTGCAGCTTGGCTTCCTCACTTTCTATCTTCTGAAACACCAACTCTTATTATGGGTGATTTTAATATCCTCATTGATGATCCTAACTCCCCATCAGCCACTCACTGTCTTTCTTTAACCTCCTTTCTTGGCCTATCACAGCTTACTTTCTCTGCCATGCATGAACAGGGCAATATACTTGATCTAGTCTTCTTCCATCATTGCTCAGTCTCAAACTTCAGTAACTTATCCTTCCCACTTTCCAACCACAATCTTCTTTCATTTACCATAAAGACCTCTCACTTTTCTCATGGAAATCCTACTTTTCACATTCACAGAAACCTACACACCATTAACTGCCAGCAACTTATTAACACCTTAGAACTAGCTCTCACCCCAATCACTTCCCGCCCCTGTCCAGACTTGAATGCCAATCATTACAACCAGACCCTCAAAACCACCCTAGATGAAGTTGCTCCAATATCAATCCAACCCTCTTGACACAGAACACGGCAACCCTGGCACACACCTGAAACACGTTTTCTACAGCACTGCTCCAGATGTGCAGAACACTTATGCAGAATATTGCGAATATCAGCAGACTTCCTCCATGATATATTTATGCTCAAAACATACAATTCGGCTCTCAACATTGCCAAACAAAAGTACTTCACCTCTTTAATCTCCTCACTCTCAAATAACCAAAAATGACTCTTTGACACTTTTCATTCCCTTCTAAGCCCTAAAGTTCAAGAACCTTTCACTGCCTTCTGCGTTGATGGCATGGCCACTTACTTCAGAGACAAGATTGGCAGTATCCGACAGGAAATAATCGCCAAGTCCCCAAATAATTTAAATCCTCCTCCCTCCAATTCCTCCACATGCTCTCTCCTCTTTTGACTCTATAACAGAGGAAGAAGTCTCCAGGCTTCTCTCTTCTTCTCGACCCACAACCTATAGCAGTGATCCTATTCCATCATACCTCCTCCAGTCCCTCTCCCTGGCTGTCATCACTCACCTATCTACAATTTTTAACCTCTCTCTCTCTTCTGGTATCTTTCCCTCCTCTTTCAAACACTCTATTATAACCCATTACTAAAGAAACCATCTCTTGACCCGACCTGTGCTGCTAACTACCGACATGTTTCTAACCTCCCCTTCATCTCTAAACTTCTTGAACGTCTACTCTCACTTAATAAGCTATCTCTTCTTGACCCCTTGCAATCTGCCTTTCACCGTCTTCCCTCTACAGAAACTGCCCTTACTAAAGTAACGATCTCCTAACAGCAAAAATAAATGGTGACTATTCGCTACTGATTCTGCTGGATCTCATTGCAATCTTTGATACCGTAGACCATAAACTCCTCACCATGCTCCACTCAATTGGCCTTAAGGACACTGCTCTTTAGTGTATCATTTTCTGGCTCTTCTTCTTCTCCTCTTCCTATTGATGTCGGCATTCCTTCGGGCTCAGTTCCAGGTCCTCTACTCTTCTCCCTCTATACAGCCCCCATTGGACAGACTATCAGTAGATTTGGCTTTTGCTACCATCTCTATGCTGACAACACCCAACTATACACTTCATCCCCTGACATCACCCCTGCTTTACTCCAAAACACCAGTAATTGTCTGGCAGCTGTCTCTAACATCATGTCCTCTCTGTATCTAAAACTGAACCTTCATTCTCGTCTTGACTACTGGAACACATTAATAATCGGTCTCCCTCTCACTAAACCCTCCCTCCTTCAGTCTGTTCTAAATGCTGCAGCCAGGCTCCTCTATCCATCCAACCGCTACACTGATGCTACTTGTCTGTGCCAGTCACTTCACTGGTTGCCCATCCGACACAGAATACAGTTCAAACTTCTCACCCTCACCCACAAAGCTCTCCACAGAGCTGCACCCCCATATATCTCCTCCCTCATCTCCATCTACCACTCTCGTGCTCTCCATTCTGTTAGCAACCTAAGATTAATAACCTCCATAATTCGTACCTCTCACTCCTGTCTTCAAGACTTTTCTCGAGCTGCACCTACTCTCCAGAATACTCTCCCCCGGAATACTACGATAGGTCAATTCACAACTTCTCCACCTTTAAATGTGCCTTAAAAACACATCTTTTCAGGCAGGCTTATCAAGCTACCTAAAATGAATTTTCCCAGACTAAACCTTTCCCCCATCAACTGCTCTGGCCTAAACTCGATCCTCTAGTAGTCGCAAACCTGAAGCAGATCAGCTGACACCACTCCTGTCAGTTCAATAATGGCTCAAATCTTACTTATCACAATCAACTACGTTATGTGTCACCCCCAATTCCTCATAGATTGTAAGCTCTTGTGAGCAGGGCCCTGACTCCTAGTGTTTCAGTTGTATATTAGTCAGTTACTTTTGTTTTGTACATGAACCCTGTGAATTTGTAAAGCACTGCGGAATATGGTGGCACTATATAAATACATTTTATTACTATTATTTATTATTCTACCTTTTTGCTTTGGACCTTGTTTACCCTCTGTTTACCAACCATCGCTTGTTTTCAGGATTAAACCCTCCTCCGCTGAATTGCATTCTACTTATTCACCTGGTATTCTGATCATGATCATAGCTAGTTTCTGAATTAACCCCTTATCTGCTGTTTGGGCCTTATCCATCTCTCCTGTTTCTCACCTGGCTTATTTATTACTCTTTTTACCCCAGTAGTTTTGATTGGTCCAGGGGGGTAGCTAGAACTGAAAAAATTAAAGCTGCTGACAGAGTTTATGTTTAATAGGGATGAGTGTACCTGGATTGGAATGTTTGGGTTCGTACGGAACATTACGGTGTCCAGGCACCTGGATTTTAAATAAAACTTGTTGAAAGACTGCAGCACAGCCAATCAACAAACTTTCAAGCTGTGGGCACTTGGAAGCCATCGTAGTCATGCCTAGTATAAATGTCGGCTCTTGTATTGTACCACCATTCTGCTCTAACTAATGTAGGGAAAAGGACGCTGCTATTTAGATGCAGCTGTTTAGTCTATGGGTGACATGTAGGCATTTCTGATCGGTGCAATACACCTCCTTTGCACCAGTCACCCAGAAATACAATACTTAATTGCACTGTTAATTCTGTGGGTGACCTATAGCCATTTTGTGGGGTTTAAAACACACAGAAATAGAATTGTTAATCAGTCTGTTAATTGTATTGGTGACATAAAGACATTTTGGGGATTTAAAACACTACCTTTGCATCCATCGTACTGTAATAGAATAGTTGATCAGTCTGCTAATTGTGTTGGTGACATAAAGCCAATTTTTCGGGTTCAAAACACCGCCTTTGCATCCATCTTATGTTTGAGGATGAGGACGCGGGAGGACCACCACAGCATGTATCTGATGATGATGATACACAAGTGTCAACTTCTGCGGCTTTCTGCAGGGTGCAGACAAGCAATGAGGGCAGGGTTAAGGAGTGGGTGGAGGATGAGGCGAAAAGAGGTTTTGTGCATGTCCTGCCGCCACCGATGATTTATAGACGTTTCTCGGTGCCTCCTGTTGCCTCTTCCTCCTACTCCACTTCCTCCTCTACCGCTTTCTCAACTTCCTCTACCACTTTCACCCTTTGGTGTGGGAGGGAAGGGGGAACAAGGAATCAGGCCTGGGAACTAGGGAGGGAAAATTGACACCTCCTAGTGAAAACCCTAACCAAAATCCTGACTGACTATCAGTATGAACAGACCCCAAAGGTAGGTGAGTTAATACGCAGGAATACCTAGAGTCCAATCAAGCCCTATAGGACCCTGGTGCTAATTGCAGGGATGAGACTACCTGTTCCTCCGAAAGGAAGGAGGAACAGGAATCTCCTACAGGCCTAATACAAACAATAGGGAAATGCAACGCACAGAAACCAAGCAAAATACAAAAGGGAAAGACTTAATGTCAAAGGAGCAATGAAACACCAGGAACTCAGCCGAGATCCAACCACAGTCTATCCAAAGGTCCAAACAGAAGCTATAAACTGCACAGTATTGTGGGAGGAGCAACTATAAATAGAGAATCACCGTGGAAGGTAGAGGACAGGGAGACGCGGTGATGGTGATGGATCATATGATGGACCGTGTGATGAGCGCAGTGATGTCATCAAAGGTCCTTTTCCTGTGCACAGCAAAGATGAAGACAGAAGAGAAGCCGGGCTGCGCGAGCAAGTGGATTAAGGTGAGTTAAATTATTTGTTTTGTTTTTTTAACCCCTCCAACCCTATTGTACTATGCATTCTGTATTAAGAATGCTAATATTTTTCCTTATAACCATGTTATAAGGGAAAATAATAATAATCAGGTCTCCATCCCAATCGTCTCCTAGCAACCGTGAGTGAAAATCGCACCATTTCCACACTTGCGATTTTCACGCAGCCCCTTTCACTATTATGGGGCCTGCATTGCGTGAAAAACGCAGAATATAGAACATGCTGCGATTTTCATGCAAAGCACAAGTGATGCATGAAAACCAACGCTCATGTGCACAGCCCCGTAGAATTGAATGGGTCCGGATTTAGTGCGGGTGCAATGCGTTCACCTCATACCCGCGCGGAAATCTCACCCGTGTGAAAGGGGCCTTAGTGATATAATACCCGGGAAGTAGTACGCCAGTAACATTAGGTTGCTGGGAGGTTTTGAATAAAGTGGATTTTGGGTCTGGGTTTTAGGAGTGACCATAGAGTTTGGGTGTGACCGGTCACTCCTGTACTCCATCTAGTGTTTTTTCCTAAAGGTGTGGTTAAAGAGGGTGGTGAGATATCAGCTAGGGAGATCAAGTGTGGATGGGCTAACTGAAAGCTGAACAAGCTGGGCTGGGAGTTGGTCTCAGAAAGATCCCAAAGAGTGGTGAGATTCTACTGTTTTGTTACCCTGTTTGGACTGAACACAGAGTGTGGGACTTTATGTTATCAAATATGTGTGGGCTGAAGAAAGCTTGAAGCTAAAGCTTGGACGTGTTTATTATTGTTTGCTGGAATAAACTCTGCCTGTGGTGAAGAGTAAATTGATGCCTGTGACTGAACATTGACTGAGTGAAAACCCCCACAGGATCAATAAATCTTAGACCTAGCTTCCAAGACGATACCTTCAACTTAATGTTTCTTGTGGGCAGCCACATAGAATCACCCACCCTTAGGTCTGGACCTTTCATAAGTTTCCTGTCAGCCACACGTTTATACTTGTTGCCCATATTCATCAAGTTATCTTGAATTTTCCACCATATAGATGACAATATTGACGAAAAACTTTCCTCCTCAGGGACACCAGAAGTATCTGAACGAGAGAGAAGCATACTTAAATTGCCGAAAAGGCTTGCAATGCCGAATCAGACCATACCGAAACATCTGTCCCTTTCCTAGTCATGTCAGTTAAGGGTTTTACTATTGTTGAATTGTTCTGAATACATTTTTGGAAATAGTTGGTGAACCCCAAAAACCACATGAGAACCTTCAGATTTTCAGGGCGATCCCAGTCCAATATAGCACAGGATTTCTCTGGATAGATTTGAAACCTGAAGATGACAGCAGGTAGCCCAAAAATTGCACCTCATGTACAGCAAAAACACACTTCTCTAATTCTGTGTACAATTTATTATCTCTTAGGATCTGTAACACCTGTCTAACTTGAGCCTGGAGAATAAATTAGAATGTCATCCAAATACACAACTACAAACCTCCCCACAAGCTGATGAAAAATGTAATTCACAAAATGCTGGAAAACCACAGGAGCATTGGTCAACCCAGAAGGCATGACCAGGTTCTCAAAGTGCCCCTCAGGAGTATTAAAAGCCGTCTTCCATTCATCCCCTTCCTTGATCCTAAGCAGATTATATTCCCCCCTTAAGTCCAACTTGGAGAACACTTTGGCACCCACAATCTGGCTAAACAAATCGGGAATCAAAGGAAGAAGTTAAGGCTCACGGACAGTAATCCGATTGAGTTCATGGAAATCCAGACATGGCCTAAGACCTCAATCCGTTTTTTTAACAAAAAAGAACCCTGCTGCCACTGGAGATTTGGAAGGTCTTATGTGTCCTTTAGCCAAACGCTCAGCAATATACTCTCTCATGGCCAGTCTTTCCGCTCCAGAAATGTTATACAATCTAGATTTTGGTAACTTAGCTCCGGGAATAAGATTGATAGGACAATCATATTCCAGTTGTGGAGGTAAATCCTGGCATCTCCTCTCAGAAAATACATTGGCAAAATCAGATATAGGGTAATGTCTTAGTAGTTAAAACAGAAAAAGATGTATTCAGGCAATAATCACCCCAATCCAAAATCAGTCTAGCTTGCCAATAGGTGGTTGGATTGTGCTTGCTTAACCATGGTAAACCCAGAACCACTGAAGCAGAGAGACCCTCCAACACAAAACACAAGATAAATTCTAGATGAAAGTCACCCACTCTTAATCTGATATTATGCACCACTTGAGATCAGCACTTCTGAGTTAGAGGTGCAGAATCAATAGCAAATACGAAAATGTTTTTTTTCTAATGCACTCGGTGACAACGCGTGCATACGGACAAACTGAGCATCAATCAGGTTCACCCCAGCCCCGCTGTTGATAGACACCTCAATCCACACAGTTTTAGACTCTAGCGCCACTTCAGCAGTCAGGAGAAATTGGGTACTACCAGTCAAAGGCAAATGCACATTTTCTGACTCTCCTCTCACTCCTCCATGAGTCAGATGGGAACTAAATGTCCCTCTTTTTTCTTTTTGCCATTAAATGGATCGACATACGCTGATAAAATGTCCCTTCTGTCCACAGAAAAAACACATTCCCTTCCTATTACCAGTATGCTTAAAAGTGATCCAGGAGTAGCTCCCCCTAATTGCATGAGTTCGTCCCCAGACATAAACCCAGGAGTAGCTTCACCCAAAGTGTCAGAGGAGGACGATACAACATGTGATAGTATGTCCTGAGAGCATGGACCCCTAGATCTCTCTCTCAGGCCTCTATCAATGCATATAGCAAGAGACATTGCAGCCTCCAGAGACACTGTGGTTTCACAAAAGACCAAAGCATCCTTCAGCCTCTCTGATAATCCATGACAAAACTGGCCATGGAGAGCAGGATCATTCCGCTCCATATCCATAGCTTACCTCCTAAATTCAGAGCAATAAATCTCAGTGAAACGATCACCCCGACGAAGGCCGCGCAGCTTTGTTTCGGCTATAGATGTCTGATCCGGATCATCATAGATAAGACCAAAAGCTTCCAAAAATTCATCTACTTACCAGAGAGACTGCGATCCGGTCAGCAGAAGAAAAAGCCCATGACTGCGCATCCCCATTAAGCACATGAATAATCACACCGACTCGCTGTTTCTCATCCCCAGATGAGTGTGGACGTAGCCTAAAATACAGTTTGCACTCCTCCCTAAACAACATTAAATCATCACGTCCCACAGAAAATCTGTCCAGCAGGGCAATTTTAGGCTCCAGATAGGCCTGGTCTCCACCACTACCACCAGGACCAATAGCCTGTGATGTCTGCATCTGCGAGACGGTCGTGCGAAGGTTAGCTATCTCCAAAGATAGTTCTTGCAGCCGCCCTGCCAGTGCAGCAAAAGGATCCATGGCTGCACACAAACAAACAAAAAATGACAGTTTTGTTGGTTTATAATGTCACTGTCACGAATGAGGTATGGGAGGGAACACCACACCGACAACAGGAGGGAAGGGAAAATTCACAAGGCCTCAATGCTAGGGAAAAGGGAAAGGGTCACCTCCAATACAACTTTACTTCTTGCCCTGACTCCTATCCATATGGGCGCACCTTGAAGGTAGGAATGCCCATACACCAGAACCTGGAGGACCTGGAGACCCTAAAGAGCCCTATGGGTATTGGCAGGGCTTGAGACGACCCGTTTCTTTCCCAGATGAACGAACAGTGTCTCCCTGAAGGCCTAGTAACAACAGACACAGGGAGGGAAAACAAAACACAAAGGAACGAGACACTTAACTTCCGTAGTGAGCTGGACGACCAGGAACTCAGAAGGGACAACTCACCTGCTGTTCCAAAACCAAATGAACCGCATAGCCAGAAGGGTGAGGTCAGACTATATAGGGCAGGTGTAATGACCACTTAGCTACACCTAGAACAAGGGATGTGGTCATTAACAACAACAACACTGAAGCAAGAGTAACCAAAGAGGCTGTTAGATCCCTTCATGTGTAGCCAGTCTCTTCGATCTTCTGACATCTGTCACGGGAGGGACTGTGACAGTCACGCTTTGGTGTTCGAGGGAAACACCACACCGATCATAGGAGGGAAGGTGGGAACAGGGAATCAGTCCTCCTAGTGAAAACCCTAACCAAAATCCTGACTGAATACCAGTATTAACAAACCCCCAAAGTAGGTGAGCTCATATGTAGGAATATCTACAGTCCTATCAAGCACTATAAGACCCTGGTATGACAGGGACAAGACTACCTGTTCCTCCAAAAGGAAGGATGAACAGGAGTCTCCTACAGGCCTAATACAAATAATAGGGAAATGCACAGAACCCAAACAAAATACAAAAGGGAAAGGAAAGACTTAACTTCAAAGGAGCAATATAAGCACCAAGAACTCAGCTGAGATCCAACCACAATCTATCCAAAGATCCAAACAAAAGCTATAAACCACACAGCATTGTGGCAGAAGCAACTATAAATAGAGAAGGTTAAATGACCCTAATAGCCACTCCTGGGGAAAGAAGGTGTGGCAAGCACAAGAAACAACATAGACGTCATTTGATCCAAACGGAAAACATGTCAGATCAAACCACGTATTGCCAGTCTAACTGGTCTCCTGCCACCTGTCACGGGAACTCCGTGACAATTACACTGTATGTTTAGTGATTAGCGGCATAGGCAATATTTGAATTTGCAATATTTAGCAAATTATTGGCCGAATATTTGCCATAAATTCGCAAATTCGAGAATTAATTTTCTCCAGTCATTATGTACTTGATTGTGAAATTCCGGCAATGTAATATATTTGCGATAAAAATCAGTGATTAGAATATTCGCGATGAACACTATTCGCAAATACGAATATATAGCACTATATTCTAAATATTAGCAAATTCTCCAAGTGGCCATATTTTCAATTCGAATATTCGTGCGCAACACTACAGATCTCTGACTAGACTTCAATACTGGTTTTGGCTCACAAAAAATGATGGTAATAAATGACCAAATAGCTGAAATGTGAACTCACCGTAAAGTGTGTAGTATCAGGCCGCTATTTCACACCAACTCCTCAACTACTGACTGAAATTAAGTGTAAATTAATTTCACCACCCTAAAAGTGTTTAGAGAAGTGTTCTGTTTTAGCGAACGGCAGTCTTGGCAGCTAACAGTTTTTGGGTTATCTGTTCTACGCTTTTATGGTGTTATCACCTCTAGTATCTTTTTTTTTTTTTCCCCCGAGGAGCTTTCTTCACCCATGCAGCATGCCAGACCGCACTTTCACCCCATAATCAAGGACGAATGGATGTACTTATATATAATAAATACCACCCAAAACTGGTTGTACCAGACCACACTTTCAGTACAGAAGCAAGGGTGAAGGGAAGTAACTATACATCATCTAAATACACTCCAAAACTGGTTGTATTAGACAGAGTCTGTAGGTGGTGGCAGCATCAGGAGGCCACAGAGTGCCACAATGAGAGAGTATGGAGGTGGCGGCAGCATCAGAAGGAGGTAGGTGGCAATACCAGTAACAGTTGAAGATGGTGGGTGAAAGAAGGAGCATTTAGCATCAGATGTGTGGCATCAGGCAGGTGGCAGTATCAGAATAGTAGCTGAGTCAGGTAGCCAGAAGAAACCAGTCTCTTTTGTCAAAGTGATGGTGTGGCACCATGGATGATCTAGTCTTATGCATCAGGAATTGGTGGGTGGAAATCCTGGCTGGTCCACTCCTGATTCTTTTTGACAAAGGTCAGGCTCTCCACATTTTTGGTAAATATACCCATGCTGGGTATAATTACCAGATGTTGATTCAGTTACATATTTATTCCCAGAGAATTCTTGTACAGTCACTCAGAATTGAGAAAGCTCGTTGGAAGAACGAGTGAAACGTTTTCAAGAAATCTACAGTAAGTCCAGTTGCCTTGATTTATTCTTTACAGATGTAGACAGGCAAGTTCTTCTTGGGGTAACTATGGCCCCCGCCGCACTAAACAACCGCTCTGATGCCACACTACTAGCCAGGCAGGACAGCTTTTCCAGGGCAAACTAGGCCAGTTGCGGACACAAATCTAGTTTGGCTGCCCAGTAGTCCAGCGGATCTTCAATGATGGCTGGCAATGTGCACTCCAAGTATACCACCACCTGCTGGTTAAGGTTCTGCTCTACGTCTAGCTGCTGGTGACTAGTTTCTTCACTAGGCAGGTGAAGAAAGCTGCTCATCAGCGACTGTAGACTCAAGCTGCTGCTGATGGAGCTAGTACTGCTCCTGCCACCCACCCCTCCCCAGAAGCCATGGCAGTGTAATGTGAGCACAGAGGGTCCCCGGTAGGGTGGCCAGACATCCGGTTTTAGGCCAGACAGTTTGGTTTTTAGGCTCCCTGTCCTCCGTCCGGTGCAGAACCTGGACGGGCACAGGGATGTCCACCCTTGCAGTAGTTCACGCTCAGATAGCAGCATTAAGCTGTCTGAGTGCGAGCTGCAGCAACTGACTGAGACTTCTCTTACTCCCACTCAGGCACTGGAGCTGCGGACATGGCTCCCTGTGGCTGACTGAGGGGGGAGAGAAGCACCCCGGCTGCCCCCAGCTCACCTCCCTTCTTCTTCTTTTTTTGCGGGGCGGCGGAGGGGGCGTGGCTTCATCAAGGTTGGTGTGGCTTTGGGCGTGGCCTTTGAGGTCCGGCTTTCTCAGGGGAAGCCAGTGGCCACCCTACCCCCCGGTCAGACCTGTGAGAGGATGGACGATGGTGCAGATAGGCAGCGGCCAACTGACTAAATAGGATGTCTCTATAGTAGTTCAGTTTTTCCTCTCAGCTGGTGTAAAAAAGGCCCCCATTTTGGACCAGTTGTGAAGGTCCAACAAGGTGGAGAGCCAGAAGTCATCCCTCTGCCGAATGGTGACAATTCGACTGTCACTACGCAAGCAAGTGAGCTGCATCGGGCCATTTGCGCAAGTGACTCGGAGGGACTCCTTGCCTCCATCTCCACTGCATACTACCATGGTGTGTCTGGGTCCTCTGTCTCGTCTTTCACATCGCCCTGTAGCTCTTCTGGCTTCTCCTTCTCTTCCTGTCCTGTCAGCTGAGTAGAAAAAAAAACCATTTCGCTACACATTGCTTGTGCTCCAATGTCCTCCTCCTCCTCCAGTTCAGCCCGCACAGGGCTCATGTGGCCGTGAGATCTAGGCGCCAGCTCTCTAGTCCCATGACCAACCATATTTACCAGCATCGATTCCAGGATATGAAGCAGTGGAATGACATTGTTCATCCCGTAGTCCTGGCGACTGACAAATAACGTGGCCCCCTCAAAGGGCCTGAGCAAACAGCAGGTGTTCAACCTGTCCACTTGGATCATCAGGAAATGTTTTATGGCCTTTCTCTGTTCGTACAGTCGGTCATATGGAGGGTGGAATTCCAACGGGTGGAAACAGCGCATATAAGCCTATGTTGTGGGATTCCGTTCTGCTGCTGCAGGTCAAAGAGGGTGTGCTTTTGCGGTGTATGAGAGGCTGAAGTACATGCAAAGTTTCCTTGCCATTTTTAGGATGCCTTGCAGATGGGTGTAAGACTTCAGGAACTGCTTTACAACCAGATTAAACAAATGTGCCATGCAGAGCGCATGGCTTAGCCCTCCTTGACGCATCGCCGACAAAATGTTCTTCCCGTTGACGGTCATAATGGTTCCGATTTTCATTTGTCCCAGAGAAAGCCAGGATTAGATTTCTCGCTGAAGGACATGGAGCAGTTCCTCCCCTGTGTGACTCTGTTGTCCCAGGCAAATGAGGTGCAGAACAGCGTGACACAGCCGTGCCCTGCAGATGTGGAGTGGCACTGTGACTTGTCCCTGCAGTGGAGGCTGAGGACACGGTGGAGGATGAGGAGGCAGAGGTGGAGATTGTCGCTGGACCAATGGCGTGGCAACGCGGAGGCGGAAGCAGCGTCAGCTGGCCAAGTTGCTGGTGTGGCTGTGCAGGAATCGCATTGACCCAGTGGGCCGTAAAGGACATGTATTGTCCCTGACTGTGCACTTTGGCAGACACCGACAGGCTCAAGGACTGGCCCACCTTCTGTTCTACATGTGTGTGCAGGGAAGGTACTGCCTTTTTGACAAAGAAATGACGGCTTGGGACTCCTGACCTCGGCTCGCACAAGCCATCAGGAGGAGGAGCAGAAGATTCAGGACCAGCAGATGATGGGAAGGACAGACAGCTCTCTTCAGCTGAGGTGGTGGAGCCTTGACTGCCTAAAACCGGGTGCATGACACTGGGCGATGCAGCGGTTGCTGCGGCAGGCTGGACCACCACATCGGAGCCACTGTTCTCCAAGGCCACTTTATGGCGACGCTGAATATGTTGACTTAGGGCAGTGTTGCCAACATTGGCACCCTGGCCACGCTTCACCTTCTGCCCACAGATTCTACATATAGCCATGTTCTACATATAGCCATGATTCTACATATAGCCAAGTGCGATCAGCTACATCATCATCATCAAGTTGTGGCTGCATGCCACTGATGTCCTCCTCAACCATCTCTGGGTTAGGAGCCTGACAGGTCGCAACACCAGCTCCCATGCCACTCTCCTCATCACTACTTGCCCGCCTAGCAGAGGAAGCGGCAGATGTCTCCTCCAGATCTTGGTTTTGGGCAGTAGCTGCTGACTGCCCTCTAGTTGCTCTTCCTTGCTGAAAAGTGGAGCCAAGCCTATGGCATATAATACTTCTCGCGGTGAGGGAAATGTAAATGAGATAGGAAGGTTCAGGACAGGTGGGGGCACAGGGACTGCTCCCGGGTCATGTCAGAGGACGGAGGTGTCTGATGTCACTTTGGAAGAAGTTGATGACCGAGTCAACCATTCAAGAACCGCTGGGTTGCTGGTCAAGACACGACTGCTAGATGACACCGGGAGCTCAGGCCTCTCACTGCGACCCCTGCTCCCACACCCCCTCACTCTGCTGCAACCTCTGCCTGCGCCAGAAACATTTAAGCCTCTGCCACTCCCCTGTGCAGGGCCTGGCACTTCTCTCTCTGACATACTATTAGATCAAATAATCAAATGTTAGATCAAATATTTTTTTATTTCACCACTAATACACAAACAGGGCTTTAGAGTATATAACTGCACCGCTTAATGGCAATTAGGCCCTAATTATTTTCAACTTTTACACAACACAACAGGCAAGCGCAACGCTGAACGGCGAATATATTTTTATTTTACCACTAATACACGGCAAACAGGGCTTTAGGATATACAGCGGATATAAAAAGTCTACACACCCTTGTTAAAATGTCAGGTTTCTGTGATGAGAAAAAATGAGACAAAGATTAAATAATTTCAGAACTTTTTATGCCTTTAATGTGACCTATAAACTGTACCACTCAATTTAAAAACAAACTGAAATCTTTCAGGTGAAGGGAAGAAAACAAAAAAAAACTAAAATTATGTGGTTGCATAAGTGTTCTTATAACTGGGGATGTAGCTGTGTTCAGAATTTAGCGATCACATTAAAATTCATGTTAAATAGGAGTCAGCATACACCTGTCATCATTTAAAGTGCCTCTGATTAACCCCAAACAAAGTTCAGCTGCTCTAGTTGGTCTTTCCTGAAATTTTCTTAGTCGCATCCCACAGCAAAAGCCATGGTCCACAGAGAACTTCCAAAGAATCAGAGGGTTCTCATTGTTAAAAGGTATTAGTCGGGAGAAGGGTACAAAAGAATTTCCAAGGCATTAGATATACCATGGAACACAGTGAAGAAAAATGGCACAAAAGTGACATTACCAAGAACTGGATGTCCCTTCAAAATTGATGAAAAGACGAGAAGAAAACTGGTCTGGAAGGCTACTGTCACGGTGGTGAGTGAGGAAAACCCCCCACCGTGCAATAGCTGCTGTTGCAACGCCAGATAGCAGGGAACAGGGAGCTGGTCACCTCCTCACGCAACCCTAAGCGCTCTCCCTGGACTCCTAGCGTATGAGCCGCCTCATAAGGTAAGGGGGCTCATACTCTCCAACCTAGGACCCTGCTATCCCTGCTACACCCTAGGCCTGATGACAGGGCAGAGAATGCCTGTGCATCCTCGACACGGATGACTGGCGTCTCCAGAGGCCCAGTAGCTGACAGGGTGCAAGGCAATGGGGGAAGCCGTACGGCAGGTAAGACACAAAGCACAATAACAATGTTATCTACTCTTACCTGCCGCAGCCAAGATGGAAAGAGGCTCCGGGCTTGGAAACCCACGGTCTTGCCTTCGCTTAACCCCTCCGGGTAAGCACGCCCTTTTCAGAGCCATCACACACCATAATCAAACCTCTCAGACAAAACCCACACCACAACTACATACACCAGGTGGGGAGAGGAATGACAAACACACCGGAGGGGACAACAGACACAGCAAGGGAAACAGAATAATAAATAAGGGTGGCTCACACAGACAGGATTACAAACAGCCCAGGAGCAGAGCTCCACACCAAGCTGAGCCAAATCCAAACTGAACCCTCAGACTCCAACACACCAACATATAAGGAGGCCTGAGGTCACACCCACACAGAGACACACCCAATGTTCACAACACACAGAAGGGGATTAACCCTTCCAACACCAATGGAAGGGAGGACAGCAACTAAAAGGGGAAGTGCATACAACTCAAACCCTGTGGACAGCAAACAGGGAATGTGCACACATATAAAACACGTTGCCAAGGGCAACCGCACGCATGACTGTTGTCCGCGACAACCGCACCTGAGGCAACCACTAAGTGCCCCCAGCTGCGGTTGACGAACTCCAAAACGCGGGCAACCGCATGCGGCTCCCAAGGAGTCACGACCAAGACCGAGGGTCGTGACACTCCCTCCCCTCAAAGCCCCCCCCAACCGAAAAGGGAGGCTGGTGGGACCAAACAACAGGGAGGGTGGGAGGGGCAATGCCTAGAAACCACCAGTGTCTCCCTCCAGAGCTGCCGCCAACAAACCTGGACCGTACACAACAGCCCCAGGTTGCCAGCCAACAAAGCAGACTGGAAGGGAGAACAACTGAAGGCACTGCCGGATAGATGCCCGTAACTCCCCCCGGAACTGCCGCCAACAGACCTGGACCGTACACAACAGTCCCCAGGTCGCCAGCCAACAAAGCAGTCCGGAGGAGGAAAACAGGACACCGCGTCCAACTCAGGTGGACGTTCCTACTCCAGGTCGCTGCCAGCAGACACTCCCCAACCAGCACACCTGCCGGAACACCGAAGGAATGCTGCCAGCAGACGACCAGAGATAGGAACCCTGAGAGGGACGAGGGGTCACCAACACGGACACGGTTAGCAAGGTGGCGGGGGAAAGCCACCAACCGTGCCGTTAACAGCGAACCCCATAACGCTCTCCCTCCGGAGAACGGGCATGCACCCCAACGGCCTATGGAGGTGCATGCTCCACCCTCTTTCGAGGGACCTGCGACTGCGGAGCCGCTATTTATTATTATGTCACGGTGGTGAGTGAGGAAAACCCCCCACCGTGCAATAGCTGCTGTTGCAACGCCAGATAGCAGGGAACAGGGAGCTGGTCACCTCCTCACGCAACCCTAAGCGCTCTCCCTGGACTCCTAGCGTATGAGCCGCCTCATAAGGTAAGGGGGCTCATACTCTCCAACCTAGGACCCTGCTATCCCTGCTACACCCTAGGCCTGATGACAGGGCAGAGAATGCCTGTGCATCCTCGACACGGATGACTGGCGTCTCCAGAGGCCCAGTAGCTGACAGGGTGCAAGGCAATGGGGGAAGCCGTACGGCAGGTAAGACACAAAGCACAATAACAATGTTATCTACTCTTACCTGCCGCAGCCAAGATGGAAAGAGGCTCCGGGCTTGGAAACCCACGGTCTTGCCTTCGCTTAACCCCTCCGGGTAAGCACGCCCTTTTCAGAGCCATCACACACCATAATCAAACCTCTCAGACAAAACCCACACCACAACTACATACACCAGGTGGGGAGAGGAATGACAAACACACCGGAGGGGACAACAGACACAGCAAGGGAAACAGAATAATAAATAAGGGTGGCTCACACAGACAGGATTACAAACAGCCCAGGAGCAGAGCTCCACACCAAGCTGAGCCAAATCCAAACTGAACCCTCAGACTCCAACACACCAACATATAAGGAGGCCTGAGGTCACACCCACACAGAGACACACCCAATGTTCACAACACACAGAAGGGGATTAACCCTTCCAACACCAATGGAAGGGAGGACAGCAACTAAAAGGGGAAGTGCATACAACTCAAACCCTGTGGACAGCAAACAGGGAATGTGCACACATATAAAACACGTTGCCAAGGGCAACCGCACGCATGACTGTTGTCCGCGACAACCGCACCTGAGGCAACCACTAAGTGCCCCCAGCTGCGGTTGACGAACTCCAAAACGCGGGCAACCGCATGCGGCTCCCAAGGAGTCACGACCAAGACCGAGGGTCGTGACAGCTACCAAGAGGCCTACAGCAACATTAACCTCTTAAAGACCAGGCTCATTTTCACCTTAAGGACCAGTCAATTTTTTGCAAATCTGACCAGTATCACTTTATGTGTAAATAACTTTAAAACGCTTTTACTTATCCAGGCCATTCTGAGATAGTTTTTTCTTAACATGTTGTAATTCATGACACTGGTAAAATGGAGTAAAAAAAATTCATTTTTTTTAAATAAAAAAAAGACCAAATTTACCAAAAAGTTTCAATTTCTCTACTTCTATAATACATAGTAATATCTCCAAAATAGTTATTAATTTACATTCCCCATATGTCTACTTCATGTTTGGATCATTTTTGGAATGCCATTTTATTTTTTGGGGACATTAGAAGGCTTAGTAGTTTAGAAGCAAATCTTGAAATTTTTCAAAAATTTTCCAAAACCCACTTTTGAAGGACCAGTTCAGGTCTGAAGTAACTTTGTGAGGCTAACATAATAGAAACCACCCCAAAAGTACCACATTTTGGAAACTACACCCCTCAAGGTATTAAAAACTGATTTTACAAACTTTGTTTACGCTTTAGGTGTTCCACAAGAGTTATTGGCAAATGGAGATGAAATGTCAGAATTTTAATTTTCCATTTTAATCCATTTTTTCCAGTAACAAAGCAAAGAAAACTCAATATTCATTGCCCTGATTTTTGAGTTTATAGAAACACCCTATATGTGGTCGGAAACTACTGTATGGGCACACGGCAGGGTGCAGAAGGAAAGGAACACCATATGGTTTCTGGAAGGCAGATTTTGCTGGACTGGTTTATTCACACCATGTCCCATTTGAAGCCCCCTGATGCACCCCTAAAGTAGAAACTCCTCAAGGTATTCAAAACTGATTTTACAAACTTTGTTAACCCTTTAGGTGTTCCACAAGAGTTATTGGCAAATGGAGATGAAATGTAAGAATTTAAGTTTTTGGGCAAATTTTCCATTTTAATAAATTTCCCTGTTTTGCCAGCACTGCGGGACAGCACAAAAGAGTTGTACAAGGCAAACTGTACCAAGCAGACCGTAACTTTTTTGTACCATGCCCAGGTTTTACGCATGGCGTTATATGGCTTGAGGACTTGATCAGAGAGATCAACTCCTCCCATATACCGATTGTAGTCCACAAAACAATTGGGCTTGAGGACCGTTGCCATGGTACCTCGCACAGGGACAGGGGTGATGCCGTTACCGTGAATTGTGGACAGTTCAAGGACATCCCTCTTGTCCTTATATCTGGCCAGCAACAGGTTTCCACTGGTAAGGGCATGGGTCTCACCCTGGAGATAGGTACCTGGAGGGGGTTGGTAGGGAGGCCGTGTTGATTTTTCCGCACTGTACTACAAGCGGAAGTGGATCTGGTGGAGAGGGACTGGAACAAGGGGATACTAGTATAAAAGTTATTTACGTACAGGTGGTAACCCTTATCTAGCAGTGGGTGTATAAGGTCCCACACACGTTTTCCTCTAACACCCAAACTGGGGGACATTCTGAGGGTTCAATATGGGAATCTCGCCCCTCATACACACAAAATTTGTAAGTGTACCCTAAAGGTACTCTCATAAAGTTTTTAGAGCTTCACACCATACCTTGCTTGCTTAGAGGGAACATACTGGCGGAAAATGAGTCTCCCCTTGAAAGCAAAGCTGAAGTGTGCTGTGGACCCCAGACACCCGATCAGGGTGATGCAAAAAAAAAACTTTTTTTTACTAAACTTTCCCTTAGTATCCCTGCCTAATGTAAGCTCTAGGTAACTTTTTAGTGCAGTGGGTCAGTAGGGGTGTTGGGCTCAGGAGCTGGACGGGCTGTTCTCTCTCACTCCAGGACGCTGAATGGAGGAGAGCAGAGCTGGGGGAAGTCAACCCCCCCCCCCCCCGTCCGCCCGTGCAGCCAATAGAAAGCGATCCTGAGAGGTGATGTCACCATCTCTGCTTAGGATCTAAGGATGGTGATTGGTGGTGTATTATCACATCACCGATCACCATCCAATTCCTGGTTATCAGGTCACCAGAGACCCGAATAACCCGGAAACACAGCAAACCGCAGGTCTGAATTGCTGAGATCACCGATACGGGGAGTCACAGGACCCCCCTCGGCATTGTCACAGAGTGCCTGCTGAATGATTTCAGTAGGCACTCTGTTCCGATCAACGCCCACCGTGCGGCGGTGATCCAAAATACACAGGGTGTACCTGTACGCCCTGTGTCCTTAAGTACCTCAACATCAGGGCGTACAGGTACGCCAAGTGACCCCAAGAGGTTAAAGGAGCTGCAGGAATATCTGGTGAGTACTGGCGGTGGATCTGCCGAAGTTATACTTCTAATCTCACACGTCTAATCTCATCTTTTAAATTAAAGCACCTTTTGCCAATTAGAACTTGGCTTAGCACTGGATTCTGTAAAGTGGCGGTAATAGAGGCTTTATTTCTAGAGAGCATTAGACTTTTAATGATATCACAAGTGGGAGGAGTCAGACCAGTAAGAAGTCTACACAGCTTGTACTGTATTGTACAGTACAGTGTAACTTCTGATGTTTACTGTAATGTTGATAGTCCTAGTATATAGTTAAATGAGCCTCTATTGTTTCAATGGTGAAAAGATGACACACTAGGATTAACAGGAGCTGACTGTAAACTATTAACCCCCTCTACCCTAGACTATTTAGGTTAGTGACATTGACCCCTCCATTTTATTAAACTATCAGGGAAGTTTTAATTAGTAGAAAGTATAGCATTTTTACCCCTTTTGCTAGGTTGTCAAGAAGTAGAAGGCAGAAAGGAGGTTTGTTTGTAGTCTGCACACAAGGAGACACAGCACTATTTTCTTAATTAATACTTTTCTTTCTTTTCATTAGTGATGAGTGAATTGGTTTGTCCTGCTACTGATGTACACGATTTATTCAAAATATTATCTATACTGTGTCAGACGGACTGTCTTTAATGAAACATTAAAATGTTTTCTTTCCGATGAGGGCATATTAAGATGGCTGACGGGCTTGCAAGAACATCTTAACCTAATGCATGTGGCCTTACTGTAATTAGCGACACATGCAGGAATATACTTCATTATGAATCCAAACTTGGATTCATAATAATTGCGGCATGCTCCCCAAATCCCAAGCTTGGATTTGTAATGTAGTATATTACTTCTTGCGCCGCTTGTCATAGTAACAGCACATGTGCAAGATTTAGTTGTTATCGCAAGACCGACTTCCATTTTAATATGCCCTCATCAAAAAGAGTACATTTTAACACTGCATTAGAGACAGTCTCTAAGCCACAGTAGAGATAATATTTTGAATGAATCGGGTTTGTCTGTAGTGGGACAAACCAATTCATTCATCACTAGTTTAGATACATTGGAGCAATTAATAAAATGGTTGCAAAATAGCACCTAGCCATAAAAGTATATTTTTTTACTGTGGTGTTATATTGGGAAACATTATTTTTGATTGCCAATCTTCCTTTATTAAGAGGAGATATAAATTAGGCCTTTTAAAAATGCAGAAGTCATATTTTTGGCCCCAGAATCCAAATATTTTAATGAAACAGCTTGTTTTCTTCTTTTAAAGAAAAAATAAGATTTGTGATATGACTTGACAATAGCTCCTGGGTTGATAAAGACTAGGAACGTTTTTATGACATTGTGTAAAAAACTGCATTTAATATAGTTGATGCCACACTATATTCTAGCATACATTTTGTAGCTTTCAAATTGCTGCTAAATCAGTATTACCACTATAGCTGCCTGTTTTAATCTAAATAGGTTACCTTTTACCTCTCTCAGGTCTTGACATGTGACAAAATTCATTATCACCTGTCCCTGAAACATTCCTGCATGTTCTGAATTGAATTGCCAACACATTCTGACTGTGCAGTACATAGATAAAACAACAATTCTAAATTCTCCATATTTTAATTTCTTGACTTGTGAGTAGAGATGTAATTGTTAGAAGCAGTGGGTGTGGACCCACGGTACCAGCTAACCAGTTTAGCCCACCTTTTAACCCTTATATAGGGATCAGGACTTTGCTGCACAAGAGCCACCAGGCTGCCACCTCTTGAGATACACAGAGACATCCTAGCAGGATCAATCAATATTCAGAGTCAGGAACCAGGAAGAGGTCAGAGAAGGCAGGATTCAAGAATCAAAAAAACATGTCCGAGGCCAGGGCAGTCAGTCAGTAATGGGGCAATATGAGAAACAGGCTAAGATCAGGGCATACAAGCTAAGAGTCAGAGTAAGTAGCCATGCTGGAATTTGGTACAAGGGTAGTCAGACAGACATAGGCTGGGGAAGAATTTGGATGCACGTCCTGGCCTTCTGCCAAGCCTTCTGTCAAGCCAAACTAGGAGACCTTTTCATAGGGTAAATCACACAGGCCATATCCTGCAGAAGAAACCACTCATGTGAGCGACCGGAACTAGCGCTGGCTAACAGGAGAGTGGAACTGACCCTTTGTTAAAGGGGCAGAAGTGGGTACGGGATGTCAACGCAACAATAATAGACTATGCTTCAAAGCTAAGTGACTGCCTTGATACTTAGGATTGCAGTAGCAATCTATGCAAAATGAAATGTTAACAAACACTTGTCATTTATTAACTTTTTTAAACATATGAATTGTAGGTTGCGTGAGCTGTGCAACTTATATTACATATATTTTTATAAGCATATATTTTAATAAGTATTCATTATTCATCAAAACACAGATTTGCACAAATATATAATGGAGCGGTGTATACAGATATACAATAGAGTGGTGTATACAGATATTTAATAGAGCGGTGGATGCAGATATATAACAGAGAAGTATATACAGATATATAATGAAGCGGTGCATACAGATATATAATAGAGCGGTGTATATAGATATACAATACAGCGGTAGATACAGATATATAATAGAGCGGTGGATTGGAGTGGCCCAGTGCAGTTATTTCTGGTGAAAGCCGATAGGGGCGTATTTCAGTACTACAAGAAAAATATATTCTCAGTTCATTGTTGCAGTTATATCTGGTAAAGCCTTTACTGGCGTATTGCAGTATAAAAAGAAATATATATTCGCCCTTCACCGGTGCACTTATATGTAGAAAAACCTATATTGACGTATATCATTCGCTGCTGCACTTACATTTTGAAAAAACTTTATTCACGTATAGCAGTAGAAAAAGAAATATACGTTCACCATTCGCTGCTGTACTTATAGCTTGAAAAACATTTATTGACGCATATCAGTAGAAAAAAATATATATATTCAGCTTTCACTGTTGCACTTTTGCAGTTATATGAGGTAAAGCCTTTAGTGTCGTATTTCTGCACAAAAATCAAGATATATTCAGCGTTCATCGCTGCAGTTACAGTGCTGCCCATAATTCATCATACCCCTTTTTACTTAAAGTTACTTTTATTCAACCAGAAAGTAATTTTTGACGGGAAATGACATAGGTGTCTCCCAAAAGATAAGAAGACGATGTACAAGAGGCATTATTGTGGAAGAAAAAACATTTCTCAGCTTTTATTTACATTTGAACAAAAAGTGTCCAGTCCAAAATTATTCATACCCTTCTCAATAATCAATAGAAAAGCCTTTATTGGCTATTACAGCAATCAAACGCTTCCTATAATTGCAGACCAGCTTTTTGCATGTCTCCACAGGTATTTTTGCCCATTCATCTTTAGCAATGAGCTCCAAATCTTTCAGGTTGGAGGGTCTTCTTTCCATCACCCTGATCTTTAGCTCCCTCCACAGATTCTCAATTGGATTGAAGTCTGAACTCTGGCTGGGCCACTCCAAATCGTTAATGTTGTTGTCTGCTAACCATTTCTTCACCATTTTTGCTGTGTGTTTTGGGTCATTGTCATGCTGAAATGTCCACTGGTGCCCAAGGCCAAGTTTCTCTGAAGACTGCCTGATGTTGTTGTTGAGAATCCTCAAGTATTGCTCTTTTTTCAAGGTGCCGTTTACTGTGATTAAGTTTCCTGGTTCATTGGCTGAAAAGCACCCCTAAAGCATTAGGTTCCCACCACCATGTTTGACAGTGTGGATGGTGTTCTTTGGGTTGAAGGCATCTCCTTTTTTTACACCAAATGAAGGAAACATCATTGTGACCGAAAAATTCTATTTTTGTTTCATCTGACCATAACACAGAAGACCAGAAGTCTTCTTCTTTGTCCAGATGAGCTTTTGAAAAGGCCAAGCCAGCTTTTGTGTGCCTTATCTGGAGAAGTGGCGTCCTCCTTGGTCTGCATTGTGCAGTGTCCGTTGAATTGTCTGCCTTGATACATTGCCACCAGCAGAGCCCAGATTCGCCAGGATGGCCTTGGTGGTGATCCTTGGATTCTTTTTCACCTCTCTAACTATCCTCCTGGCCAGCACAGGTCTCACTTTTGGCTTCCGACCACATCCTCTGAGATTTTCCACAGTGCGGAACATCTTGTATTTTTTGCTTAAATGTAAATAAAAGCTGAGAAATGTTTTTTTTCCCACAATAATGTCTCTTCTACATTGTCTTATTATCTTTTGGGAGACACTTATATGTCATTTCCCGTCAAAAAATTATTTGCTGGTTGAATAAAAGTAACTTTAAGTCAAAATTTGCCAGGAGTATGAATAATTATGGGCAGCACTGTATATGTGGGAAAGTCCTTTTTGCGGTATGGACTGAATTACGTTGTGTTAAAATTTTGTATTTACGTTTCACACATTGCGCACTTGCGTGTCGACGTCCATAAGAGCGGTGCACAAATACAGGTGAATACACTATGCGCTAACCCTGCACAAAAATGTGAAATAATTCACACCAGCCCGCATCTATTGTCACGGATGGTGTACAGGAAACAAGACAAAGCAACATGCATATATGACTGAGTGGATCCAAAGCTAAGGAACCAAAAGGGAGACCCCTGCACAAGACCTGAGACTTTCCCTGGCTGTTCAGCCTATGCAAAGATCCGAAAGGTGGAAGGTTGCATATCCACGTACCTCGACTATATAACCCCTGAACACCCTACAATAGTGAGGGGACACGACCACCGGCTCCCTACACTAGACACGGAGGGAGTCAGGGTCACCTGGGATCCAGCAAACAGAAAATAACAGATAAATGTTCAGCACTTAACTTTGTAGCAGACTGGAAAACAAGATCAGCATGCACACACACTCCAGGAAGAAGTATAAGCCGCCCAGTAATGCATTATGGGGCGGAATTTAAAGGGATGCAATCAGTCCAACTCCATGACAGCTGAGAGAGGCTAACGAGATGAGGAACTGAACAGCACAACAAAGAGAACTCAAGAAGGAGGTTCTGAAAGGCCTCTGTCAGAGCTTCTCAGCTGTCTGGTTGTGACATCTATCTACGGTATTTCTTACTGGACACTACTGGGACTTTTCTGCAGCACAGAAACCGCACGAGGTCCGCGTCTCGCTCTTCCAGCGCGGACCTACTTCCTCCGCTACGTCCCGTTCACTTCAGAAAAAATCTTGTATTCTGCGTTAAGCGCTGCACTGATATGCTCTAAAATCTCTTTTGAAATATTTGGGGGAAAAAAACGTATATTCTGCATTAACCACTGCACTGATATGAGCTAAAATCTCTTTAGAATTATTTGGGTGGAAAAAAAAAACGTTATTCTGTGTTAAGAGCTGCACTTGTATGCAGTAAAATCTTTTGTGAATTATTTTGGTGGAAATAAAAATTTCTACTTCCTAATTTCTTCATTAACATCGGACACACTAACTTTACACACACACACACATCCCCAGCTCTATATCTAAGTGGTTCCTGCACCACCTAGGAGCGAATAAAGGTAAATGACACAGTCTGCCTGTTAAAGGGAACTACAGCATGATACCACAATACATTTGATATGAAATTTAGCAAGAGTTTAATGTACCCACATATAGCAAATAGTGGGATACTGAATCAAGATGAATCAGGCGTGGATCAGCCAGGATTTCAACACACCAATGCCTGATGCATCAGACTACATCATCCATGGTGCCACACCAACATTTTGATAAAAGAGACCATTTTCTTCTGGCTACCTGCCTCAGCTACTTTTCTGATGCTGTTAGCCACCTGATGCCAAACATCTGATACCAAGTGCTCCTTCTTTCACCCACCATCTTCAGCGAGTACTAGTATTGCCACCTACCTCCACACTGTCACCTTGACACTCTGTGGCCTACTGATGCTGCCATGTCCACACTATGTCACTTTGCCACTCTGTGGCCTCCTGGTGCTGCCATGTCTACACTATGTCTGTGAAGGTTCTCATTTATCCAGGTCATGGTATATCTGTAAAGAATAAATCAAGGCAACTGGACGTACTGTAGATTTCTTGAAAACGTTTTACTCGTTCTTCCAATGAGCTTTCTCAATTCTGAGTGACTGTACAAGAATTCTCTGGCGATAAATATGTAACTGAATCAACATCTGGTAATTATACCCACCATGGGGTCAGAGGTCATTATACCCAGCATGGAGTCAAAAATGTTGATTCCATTATCCTATTTGGAGTCAGTAGGTGATAAAGACTTCCCAGAAAATGGTGTCAAGACAGCATTTTATGTGGCAGACAATAGATGTCTAACTCCCCCGCCTCTATTCAAGCTTGGCTTCTCCATTTTTACGTAGATGGCCTCCTTCACACCTCGTTTGTACCAATCGGCCTCCTTATCGTACGTGCTTTGGATAAGGAGGCCGATTGGTACAAACGAGTTGTTTAAAAAAAAAAACATATTTTAGTGCCTCCATATTCTGAGACCCATATTTGTTTTATTTTTGAGGCGATTGTCTTAGGTAGGGGCTCATTTTTTGCAGGGGGAAGGTGACGGTTAAATTGGTACTATTTTGAGGGTCATACGCCATTTTGAGTGCTTCGTGTTGCACTTTTAATGTGACAAAAAAAATGGCTTATTTAGCACACAGTGTTCATCTGAGGGGTTAGGTCAAGTGATTTTTTTATAGAGCCGTTTGATACAGACAAGGCGATACATAATACGTCTACTTTCCTTTTTTTCACAATTATTTGTAATTTTTATTTAACTTTATTTTGGAAAAAGGATGCTTTTTTTCTTGAATTGTTTTTGTTTTAAAACCTATATTTTTTTAATAATACTTCTGTATTGTAATGCATTGGCTATAAGTGCATTACCAGTGTACTACAGGGGGCTGGATCTCGCTGAAGGCAGCCACGATACCTAAGGAAGGCATCAGGCTACCTTCCCTGGCATTGTCTGAAGCTCGCACATGCCGCGGTTAGTGCTGGCCGCGGCCGTGCAGGGGCTAATGCGCTGGCATTGGTGATACAGCAGGGGTCCGGCCATCAGTGACTGCCGGACCCCTGCTCCCAATCGGGCAGGCGCAGCTTCTGCACCCGCCCAATCACCAGTGATATTTACATCACTGGACTTTAAATCACGTCTAGATCTGACGTACATGCATGTATGCTGTGGTAGCCATGCTGGTTCAGTATGCCTGCAATTTTGAATAAATCCCCAACAGTGTCACCAGCAAAGCACCCCAACACCATCACACCTCTTCCTCCATGCTTCACGGTGGGAACCAGGCATGTAGAGTCCATCCGTTCACCTTTTCTGTGTCGCACAAAGACACGGTGGTTGGAACCAAAGATCTCAAATTTGGACTCATCAGACCAAAGCACAGATTTCCACTGGTCTAATGTCCATTCCTTGTGTTCTTTAGCCCAAACAAGTCTCTTCTGCTTGTTGCCTGTCCTTAGCAGTGGTTTCCTAGCAGATATTCTACCATGAAGGCCTGATTCACACAGTCTCCTCTTAACAGTTGTTCTAGAGATGCGTCTGCAGCTAGAACTCTGTGTGGCATTGACCAAAAGTTTGGACACACCTTCTCATTCAAAGAGTTTTCTTTCTTTTCATGACTATGAAAATTGTAGATTCACACTGAAGGCATCAAAACTATGAATTAACACATGTGGAATTATATACATAACAAAAAAGTGTGAAACAACTGAAAATATATCATATTCTAGGTTCTTCAAAGTAGCCACCTTTTGCTTTGATTACTGCTTCGCACACTCTTGGCATTCTCTTGATGAGCTTCAAGATGTAATCACCTGAAATGGTTTTCACTTCACAGGTGTGCCCTGTCAGGTTTAATAAGTGGGATTTCTTGCCTTATAAATGGGGTTGGGACCATCAGTTGCATTGTGGAGAAGTCAGGTGGATACACAGCTGATAGTCCTACTGAATAGACTGTTAGAATTTGTATTATGGTAAGAAAAAAGCAGCTAAGTAAAGAAAAACGAGTGGCCATCATTACTTTAAGAAATGAAGGTCAGTCCGTCCGAAAAATTGGGAAAACTTTGAAAGTGTCCCCAAGTGCAGTCACAAAAACCATCAAGCGCTACAAAGAAACTGGCTCACATGCGGACCGCCCCAGGAAAGGAAGACCAAGAGTCACCTCTGCTGCGGGGGATAAGTTCATCCGAGTCACCAGCCTCAGAAATCACAGGTTAACAGCAGCTCAGATTAGAGACCAGGTCAATGCCACACAGAGTTCTAGCAGCAGACACATCTCTAGAACAACTGTTAAGAGGAGACTGTGTGAATCAAGCCTTCATGGTAGAATATCTGCTAGGAACCCACTGCTAAGGACAGACAACAAGCGGAAGAGACTTGTTTGGGCTAAAGAACACAAGGAATGGACATTAGACCAGTGGAAATCTGTGCTTTGGTCTGATGAGTCCAAATTTGAGATCTTTTGTTCTAACCACCGTGTCTTTGTGCGACTCAGAAAAGGTGAACGGATAGACTCTACATGCAGGGTTCCCACAGTGAAGCATGGAGGAGGAGGTGTGATGGTGTGGGGGTGCTTTGCTGGTGACACTGTTGGGGATTTATTCAAAATTGAAGGCATACTGAACCAGCATGGCTACCACAGCATCTTGCAGCAGCATGCTATTCCATCCGGTTTGCGTTTAGTTGGACCATCATTTATTTTTCAACAGGACAATGACCCCCAAACACACCTCCAGGCTGTGTAAGGGCTATTTGACCATGAAGGAGAGTGATGGGGTGCTGCGCCAGATGACCTGGCCTCCACAGTCACCGGACCTGAACCCAATCGAGATGGTTTGGGGTGAGCTGGACCACAGAGTGAAGCCAAAAGGGCCAACAAGTGCTAAGCATCTCTGGGAACTCCTTCAAGACTGTTGGAAGACCATTTTAGGTGACTACCTCTTGAAGCTCATCAAGAGAATGCCAAGAGTGTGCAAAGCAGTAATCAAAGCAAAAGGTGGCTACTTTGTAGAACCTAGAATATGACATATTTTCAGTTGTTTCACACTTTTTTGTTATGTATATAATTCCACATGTGTTAATTCATAGTTTTGATGCCTTCAGTGTGAATCTACAATTTTCATAGTCATGAAAATAAAGAAAACTCTTTGAATGAGAAGGTGTGTCCAAACTTTTGGTCTGTACTGTATATATATATTATTTTTTTTTTGTGTGTGTGAAAAATGCACAAAATCATCCGGTTACATCATATATCTGTACCTCACTGTGTGAATAAATAAATATATATATATATATATATATATATATATATATACTCATGGCGAGCTAGAGATGTATGAAGTAACCAGATGATTTACTACATGTCACACCAGTTAATAAGTAATCAATTAAATTGAAAAGGGATGAAATACTTATTTTCATAACTGTATATATACATTACAGAGTGTTTGCAAGAGATACAAAAGTAATGTAAGCATTGTACCTGGGCATTTTCTGTCACGGATCCCTCTGATCCACTCCAAAATCCTCCTCTTCAAATCCAACTATTTTTTTAATATGGCATCCTTTGGTGATTGCCCTTAAACTTGCTCTTGAGTTCGGAACGGATCTCACTTGCAATGGCCTGCTTCTCAGCGTGGACCCGGGTCCGGTCATAGCCCTGCTCCAACATGTGCTGCAGGATAAAGATGCAAGCATATAATCCCATTTTTTATTATACAAGTATTTTAAATAATGTCCTCACTAAAACATCAAAAAGTATTTTGTCTTTGAAGGGGAAATATTAGATTTAATGTTATCATTATAAGATGGGAATGTATTGCAATTGTATGTGTGTGGGGTCTGAGCAATCGGATATTGGCCAGCTGAGCAGAGATGTACCTGTCTAGTGAAGTGACGGTATGGTATGGGGTGTACATCTGGTTCGCCTCCCTGTGGTGCACCCTGGGTAACTCTAAATTAACCAGCAAATACTGGCAGTCCTGAGTAACAGTACACAAACTCTAATCTATAGACTATGTTTGTGTGTGTGGGGTATATAGTGCAGGAAAATGGATGTGCAATGTGCATGTCAGATATTTCTATGCTGTCCATACGTACATTCTACAGACATAGTGCTGTAATGTTACAACAATCAGTAATATCTACTTAGACCTGATAAAAAAAGTGTAGTTATATTTATCCCAAATAAAAATTTGGATCATAAGTGCCGATTTTTGCAATCAGGAATATTTTATATCGTCTTTTTACACAACCAAGTAGAGTCGGTCAGACTATTAGTAATATTATGGGCTAAACCCTTTAAATCCAATAGAAATTCATAACAATGGGTAGCTTAATAATACTTAACATTTATTAGTATCAAATATAAAATAATAGGCCCTTTAATATTTTTTATTAATTTTTTATATTAAAAATCATTCATTGATTGAATGCAACAATCTAGCTGCATAAGTATCTAATAATAGCAACGCTAACTAGAAATGGGAGGGGACCAAGATACAGGAATAGTGGTATCCATAGAGAGAAAGAAAATCCACGGCACTTCCAGGGCGTAAAATAAAGACGACTTTTATTCACCAGACAGCGACGTTTCAATCCACCTCTTTGGGATCTTTCTCAAGCAGTGACAAACATACTAGTGCTGAGTGCATATTTATACAACTTCACATTATTAATTAATCAAGTTCCAATTCATCTTATTTGGTAGAGTATACATGTAACAGCGTCTAAATACATCAAAGAACAAGTGTATATATATTCCAAATCAATATTATACATCACATATAGTGCTTATATATTCCATATACATTTCACAAAAGAGAAAATATAAAAAATACGTGAGAAATCCATGCCTGGTCATCATAATTACTAACTACATACATCTGACCATGACTTAATTATAATATATGTGCAGGTGTACCTGTTAAAAACAATCCAATACAGGAAGGTCCTGAAGCGAACGTGGAGAGCGATCCGCATGGAGTTCTGCGTGCCTATATTTCATCTGCGCATGTCATAGGACCTTCAAGAGCTATCGCATCATGTGATCAGAGTTCCGATCACATGATCGCTATTACCGTATTGTTTATCTCCGCCCCTTGGTAATCCAGCGTCATGCGTTCCAAAGTGGAGAGCAGAACGTCAATATGCGTCATAGAGGTATCGAATCAAGTGCAGACTGCGTTCCAAAATTCAAGTGGAGCGCAAGCTTCTCCATGGAGACAGGCGCTCGTATACAGGGGCCGGCCCACTCCAGCACATACAGGCAAGCACAAGACAAGGATCGCAACACAAAGTAGGGATAGCAAAGTGGGGTGCACCTAGGTAATGGCACCTGACCTGGGAGAGGTGGAAAGTACTAGTGTACTAGTCTCAAGTATCTAAAGTCTCAACTCGAACTGCCACATCGGGGACAATATATGTTAGCTTCACTCAATGCACAGAACCATTCAACGTATTAAGGCAATATCCGATTCGTCCCTCTATAGATGGCAACTACCCCTAGTCTTACGAGGAGTCATGTCTGTGAATCCTGTGTGTGTACCACAGGTCCACAGATCAGAGTGCCATCACTGTCAGTGAACCACCATCCCTGGGGGTCAACATGATCAGGTAATAGCTACATCCTCTAGATTACGGGAGAAGGACCCTATCCTAATGTGATATAGTTAATGCACCAATCCCAGTCGATAACCTCTAGGGTCGGGCACCACACACCATCACCACACCTACCAGTAAACACTGTAGTGTTTGTGATACCAGCCCAGGGCCAGCAGCATAGACCGGAGAAAAGCAAGGCACCTGCAACGGGCGCCAAGTCCAGGCATATCAAGTGATGTTAGGCAAAAAGCCAAAGTATCACTGATACACAAAAAAAGAATAATGAATTAATACAAATATATGTTCAGATAGCTGTAGTCAGTAATAAGGTCACCATGTGGTCATATTCTCATAGAAGGTCAATTATTGTATTATATTAGCATTCCACCGTCTGCTTCACATGCTTGATCACTTTCCCACGTTCACTTATTGCATTACGGACCGATCCTGATTGGTTAACTGCAAAAGAATAAAATACAATGTAATTATTTGTACAACAACCCCTGTGTTTAAACAGAGGGCACTAGTACATATACCCAGGAACAGTAATGCCAACAACATCCAACCAGCCCATCAGGAAAATATCCAAGGTCTGTATCTCTACATTGAGTCCAACAGGTTTCAATGTGTTAAGTTTAACGATCCTTTGGATCTCACATTTTTTTTAAAGAAGCTGTCGATTTCCACCACGTCTAGGAGTGGGAATATGATCTGTCGATTTCCACCACGTCTAGGAGTGGGAATATGATCTATTAACATAAACTTCAAGTCACGTTCATGGTGCTCAAGTTCAACAAAGTGTTTGGGGACAGGAATCCATAGAGAGAGAGGAAAAGATGCACAGCAAGAAAGACACAATGCTGGGTCGATCGCCCTAGGTGTCCCTTGTACTGTCTCCTCTCCCCTCTTCTTATTGCACTAGCCCTGTCGTCACCCTACCTCGACATGGACTGCCCAGCTTTGTCTGACAGATAGAGTCAATTGGGATCCATAGGACCATATTCTATCGGTTAAAGGAGAGCTAGGAAAGACTGACAAAAAAGAAAAGAAATTGAGGTTGACTATGCTGTGTCTAAGTAAAAGCTATTGTACGGCCTCCAACACTTCATGCACACGACTCTCTAGGGTCAAAAATGAACCCTTAATACAATTAACGTCCCAACACATTTCCTTGAAGGTTAGCAATTCCTCAGGGGACTATATCCTTTATATGTGACCGCGAGATAGACAGGTCACTAGTTCAAATGAAGTATAAGAGACACATGTTAAGTGTACACTTGGTTCATACGGTACAACCAAACCACATTGTTGGTGACTACTAGATAATATGTCACCAATTCAATCAAGAGTCTCAAATTGTGGATTTTGACCACTAGTTTTTCAGATCACCATCCAATCAATGTGTATATGTAAATCATCAATCAATTGAATTTTGGGCCGCTATAACCTAGACGGCTAAAAATATCTTGTGATCCCCAGTTAAACGGTCACCAATCAAGCCAAGTGTATAAAAAAAAAACACCAGTTTGATAATAGTCCAGGTCTGTAGAAACAGTGCATACAGGCCAGGTTTAGTTACAGTCAACAATCATTAAAGCGTTGACTCCCATACATTGAATCAGCTTTCTTGGTCAGATGTCACCCACCAAGTTATGTTCCCAGCCGTTCAATGATGTGTGCACAGGTAATGCTCAACAGCAAAGATATACAGACACAGAGTCAACTTTAACTTCTCTGTACAGTGTGCGGTCTCCTGTTTACAGATACAGTGCGGATGTCTCTCCCCGCGTCCTGCGTGTGGCAGTAGCAATGAGGAGGAGTTTGCGGCTCATTTAAAAAAACCACATTGCTCCGCCCATTCACGCCCTCTCTCATCTGATCCGGTCAAATGATTGAAGCACGTGACTAATCCCCGGTCAGGTGACCCGGTGATTCCAGGAAGTGCTCGGCAGAGAGGTGTCTCCATGGTACAGAGCAACCGCTCTGGCGTCAGGTGTCTCCAAGGGGCGGAGACCTCAATCTGCGAGCCGTCAGTATCGCAGCTGCCACAGTCTAACTACCGCAGAATCGCTCAGCGCTATTTGCGTCCTCGACAGGCGGGTTTGTTACAGTGTATGAGTGGGACCAACGGGCAATACTGGCCCATCAGATACATTCATCCAATAAAACCATTACCCCAGTGGTCTGCCAGGTCAGCGGACCCCGGGGTTATATATAGGAGCTTAAATGACCGATCCTCATGATAACAGACGTGATTAACCTTAACCACTTCGCAACCCCAGACTCCGCAGATCTCCCAATTAGGGACCCAGAATTAACATAGGCTCATACAGTTGTAAATATAGAGCTCTAAACATGTATATATACAAGGTGGAAGGGGAGAGGACAAATAGGTAGGTGGCAATCAAGGCGTCTCAGGGATCAATGTAGCAGCTAAATGACAGCTGTTCATTGAGTCCCATAGGAGACACCGTTTTTAACTGGAAGATCCACCAGGTCTCCCTCTGCAGGACCCTTCTGTCCCAATCACCTCCCCGCTTTGGTCGTGGGACCACTTCAATCCCCATAAATTTCAGGCCAGAAATGTCACCTCCGTGTACCCCATTGACATGTTTTGCCAAGGGTGTATCTCTATTGTTTCTTATGTCACCCATATGTTCACCCACTCGTCGCCATAGCTCACGAGTGGTCTTGCCCACATATTCCAAGCCACATATACAGTTAACTTTGTATATCACACCCTTAGTGTGGCAATTCACAAAGTGTCGAATTTAGTATGATGTACCAGTGACATTGCCACAAAATGAGCGACCCTGGGCTATATGCGGGCACGCCACACAGCCACTACAGTGAAAACAACCGACAGGACGGCGGAGCCATGTTTCTTTTGTGTCTTAGTTCTCACTGATGTGGCTATGGACTAGCCGATCTTTAAGGCTAAGGCCCCTATGGTAGGTAATTTGTGCTGTCTCAGAGACAACATTCTTAATGTCAGGATCATGCAAGAGTACATTCCAATGGTTTCTCAGCACCTGTTTTACCTCTTCTGAAGCTCCATCAAAGGTGCCTATGAGGCGTATGGGACCATTATTTGTTGTTTTAGGTTTAGGATATAGTAGTTCATCCTAGTTGCTCTTGCAGGCTCTTTTATATGCTGATCTAAGAACTGTATCAGGATAGCCCCTCTCACAAAATCTGCACCGCAGATCATTGGCTTGTTGTTTAAAATCTTCCCAGGTGGAACAGTTCCTCCTGATACGTAGGTACTGTCCCACCGGTATCCCTCTCTTCAGGGATTGTGGATGGTGGCTGCTCCAATGCAGAAGCGAATTCGTAGAGACGGGCTTTCTGAATGTCCTTGTTTGTACAATGTCCTCCTTGTCCCTTGATATTTCAATGTCGAGGAACGGCAGGGTATTGGTTTTGAACTCTGAGGTGAACTTTATATTGATGGAGTTTGTATTCAACTCCTGTATGAAGTCCACAAAATCTCTCTCTTCCCCCTTCCAGACAACAGAAATGTTGTCAATAAATCTGGCCTGTGTAACTATACATGAGATATAATTGCTGGGTACATCACTAAATACTAGGGTTCGTTCCCACCAGCCCAGGAACAGATTTGCATACGACAGGGCACATGAACTCCCCATCGCGGTGCCCCTGAGCTGGTGGTAAAGGACCCCATCAAACAGAAAGTAATTCCTCGTTAGGACGAAGTCTAATAGGCGCAGCACAAGTGTGTTATGTAGGTGGAATTGTTGTCCCCTAGTGCTGAGAAATGTCTCAACTGCCCTCATTCCCAGAGTATGGGGTATGGAGGAGTAAAGAGTTTCTACGTCGATTGAAGCCAAAGATGTACTCTCCTCCAGCGATATCCCCTCCAGACGGCCCAAGAGGTCACTCGTATCTCTCACATATGCAGTGTCTTGACAAAAGGTGCCAAGATGCAGTCTAGTTAGATCCCCACATTTTGGGTCAGGCTATTCACGCCTGATACAATGGGGCGTCCTTTTAAGGGGGTGCAACCTTTGTGAACCTTTGGTAAGCTGTAGAAAGTGGCTACAGTTGGAAATTTTTTTGATAAAAAAAAAACAAATTCTTCCCCTGAGATCAAATTTTCTATCTTGGCTGCCCGTAATATGATAACTAGTTCTTTCTGAAAATAATTAGTGGGGTCACCACTTAGTTTCTCATATGTTTCTCTATCACTTAGCAACACCTGGCACATCATCTTGTAATCTGCTGTGTCCATCAAAACAATGTTTCCTCCTTTGTCAGAAGGTTTGATGGTCAGACCCTTCTTATGCTCCAGGTCTTGCAGTGATTTGTATTCTGCTTTACTACAGTTGAATCCATACAGTTGAATCCATCCATGGGTGAGGTTCGTCAGCTCACGACATACCTGATTGACAAACACGTCTATACAAGTTGGGTCCCCCAAAATAGTAGACGGACATCTTTCAAGATGTCGGGTGAGATGCCCATCTCTTTGCTCTCACGTCTCTCAATTAAGGCGAAGTGTTTCCGCCATTTAAGTTTTCTAGCAAAGAGATGGGTGTTCCTTATAACATGGTTAGAAGGAAAATAATAGCATTCTGAATACAGAATGGTAGGTAAAATAGGGCTGGAGGGGTTAAAAAATAAAAATAAAATAAAAAATAATTTAACTCACCTTAATCCACTTGTTTGCGCAGCCGGCATCTCTTCTGTCTTCATCTGTGAGGAAAAGGACCATCACATATCCATCACATGGTCCATCATTGCTTATAGCACAGACATGTGACGAGTTACAAGAAGGAGGAGCGCCCGGCGGCCACAGTGCATGTAAGTATGCTGCAGAGTAACTGACCATGGCAGCCAGGACTTCAGTAGCGTCTTGGCTGCCATGGTAACCAATCTGAGCCCCAGCATTACACTGCTGGGACTCGGATCGGAACTGCCGCTGCCACCAATGAGGGGGGGCCCTACCGCACTGCCACTTGCACCGCCACTGGAATTATATATTTTTTTTAATCCTGAGACGGCAGCCCAGGCCCCCAGTGGCGTAGGGCCCCATAGCCATTGCTATGGCTGCTATGGCGATCCCTATGCCACTGGATACAGTTATTGTACACTACAGCCAACAGACAGTTGCCTGGGCCCTCCAACGTAACCGGCAGTGGCAAAAATGTTGTAACTTGCATAAGTAGCAGCAGAAGAAGGGGGTGGTAGCAGCAGCAACAGGCCAGAGCTACCTGCCCTGGAATGGTTGACTCGCTCTTCAAAATCATCTCAAGTGACAACACATACACACAGCCAGGAATCTTTGCCCTCCACTGATACTAAGCTTAGTTGGAACTGCCTCCATGCCTTCACCTGTACTGAACCTGCCTCTTGCTTTTGTTGCCTCTTCTGCTATCCAAATAATGGTAGCTGCCAGCTCTGTTCCGCTTTTCAGGGACAATGAGCTTTGTGAGGACAGTCAGCAGTTGCAGGCCAGCCCAGACTTGGAGGAGAGGTTTGCTGCGTAATCCTTTAGGCATGCATCTACTGATGATGACAGTCGGATTGGAGAACATGTTGCGAGAGGTCAGAGACGTGCACAAGAGATAGTTTAGGGTGACACAAGTGACAAGCAAACATATTTAGATGATGATGTAGCCAATCGTACATGGCAGCCGGGGGCATCGTCATCATCAGGGGGTGAGGGTGGCAGCGTTCCCATGAGGCAGCAGGGTGGAAGCAGTGGGAGATCTGGAGCCAAACGCGGGAGGGGTATTCCGTCTGCTACTCTGGAGACTACCTGTGAGGAACACACTAGCAGTGCACAGGTTCATAAAAGCAGTGGCAGGCATCGTGCAGTGGTTCTAGCACTGTGTGCTAGAAATGACATGACATCCTTATTCTGCAGCTCAATATGAATACAGCATCTTAAAACTTATCTTAGCATCACCACTTTCTAACAGCCAATTCTTTACTATTTTGGTCTACACTGCTGTATTAGGGCTTGCGGAACACACTTTAGTTTTTATCAGTACCACTTTCGTGGTATGTACACTTTTTGATCCTGGTTATAAAATTTTTTTGGGAGACAAGGTGACTAAAAAGTGGCAAATTGTGTGTTTTTCGGCTAGTTGTGCCGAAATCTGCAACTTTTCCCGGCTCACACCAGGTCTAAAAAATGTTTTAGTCATCGAAAATAGTCTAACTATAAGACAGCTAGGAAGCTCAAATGACAGGACCCGCTTGTTTGTTTTTTGTTAGCTTTCTTTTCTTCTGAAGGATCAGAAGAATGGAAAAATAAATGATGATGTCAACACGGCCAAACAGGGACACCAGTGTTCCCAGAACACAGTGATAAGGGTGGCAACAGCATGAAGAGTGGACCCATGACATTAGGGAGGGTGTCAGCAGTAAGGCTGTGTTCACATCACTGCCTATTTTTCCGTTCTTCTGATGCGTCAGAAGAATAGCTAAAAAAAAGTGGATCCTGTAGTTTGAGCATACACCTTCAAACTGCCAGTATTTGGTCAGCATTTGATTAGTATTTGTATGGCAAAAAACAGGACTGGGTCCAAAACTGAGATAATATGTGATGGAAATATTTGCAAGTCTTCTGAGTTTTTGGACCCACTCCTGCGTTTGGCTTGCAAATCATGATCAAATCCATATGCAAAATACTGACCATGTGATAGAGGCCTTATGGATGCTCAAACGACAGGACCATTTTTTTGATTATTTTTGTGTTCTGATGGATCAGAAGGACAGAAAAATAAATGGTGATTTCAACACGGCCAAACAGGGACAGCAGTGTCCCCGGAACAGAGTGGTGAGGGAGGCAACAGCATGAAGAGTCACAATAGTGGCAGATCAAGAGATGGTGGCAGATCACAGTAGGGAGAGATGGAAGTAGACGCAGCAGACATGTGGCATCAGGCGGGTGGCAGGATCAGAATAGTGACAGCAGAACGTGGCAATTGTCACAATGTTCCGCTGTGGCAGCACACTACAGTCTGATTATTACTGACAGAATGATCTAATCTGTTCCATGAAGCACAGATGTCTGGAAATCTTGGTTGATCCAGACCTGATTCACCTTTATAAAGTTTAGTCTCTCAAAATTTTCTGTTAAAAGACGAGTTACCTTTGGGGTAACTATGCTACTATTTCTTCTGGCAATAATATAGCATTTCATTTTTGCGTTTTCATTTTTCTTCCCTATTTTCAGTGAGCCATAACTGTTTTATTTTTCTGGTCACATAGCTGTATGAGGGCTTAATTTTTGTGGGACAAGTTGTACTTTCTAGTGCCACCATTAAGTATGGCATAAAATGTTGTGGGAAGCGGTAAAAAACTTCAAAATAGGGTGGAATTGGAAAAATAGGGTGGAATTGGAAAAAAATGCCCTTCATTCTCTGCGTCAGTACAATTACAACGATACCCCATATTTATAGGTTCTTTCTGTCTAAATAGTGTAAAAATACATTTAAACTTTTTTTTTATTTTTTATATCACCATATTGTGACCCCTATAACTTTTTTATACTTATGTCTACTGAGCTGTTTTGCAGAACAATCTGTAATTTAAATTGATGCCATTTTGTAGTATGCGTGACTTTTTAATCACATTTTATAACTTTTTTGGGGTAAGAGAAGCAATGAAAAAAATGGTAAATCAGCCATTATGACCCTTTTTTCGTTACACCATTCGCTGTATTGGAATTTTTTTTCTATTTGAATAGTATGGGCATTTTGGTCGCGGTGATACCCATGATATTTATATTTATTGTTATGTAGGTATTTATTTTTTAATTATGCGAAAAGGGGGTCGATTTAAACTTTTATATATTTTTTAACATTTATTTTTATTTTTTGTGATTGTGCCTCATATATGAGCTTATTACATTTATTATTATTTTTTGCTTATCATGAATTTATTATTAGATCATTTTGATTACTTTTGCTCATTTCGTATCCTGGCCTGCCATCTGGTGGCCAAAATCAGAATTGCAGTTTGAATACTGTTAGCCTACTCAGTAAGGCTTACAGTATTCAGCGGCGCAACTACCTATGCCCGGATTGGACACACAGGGTATAGGTAGGAAGCGTTTTTGCGCATTCAGGTGCCGTGATCTCACTTGATCACGGCATCTAAAGCATTTAATTACGGTGATTGGCATTATTGCCGGTCACGGTAATTAGCCACAGGTCTCTGCTGTATGAAACAGCAGAGATCTGCGGGCCATGACGCCCGCTGCACATGCGAACAGGCGTCATGTTTACACATCGCACCAGCGCCGTACATGTACGGCGCTGGTAGCCTAACCTTATTTATTTGCATTCATTATTGTCTGACATTAATATTGGTGTATTACATGCCCAATTTTGGATATTTGGGTCTTGATTAGTGTTACTAGGCATTGTAATTTTTTTTTTTTATGGTATACTTTATGGTCAGTCAGCTACAACCCATGGGATATGGAACATGATTAAGAATAACTATACTGCTGGCAGTTAACCAGTTAAAGTGTGTTCATTTTTATTTACAATAACACAGTATTTTGAGATTAATTTAAATTTTTGGATCTGAATATGTTGTATTTCCTAGTTGTTGAATAATATTCACAGAATACATAAAATACCCAATAGAGAAATACAGCCCTGTTTATATAAGCTGTAGCATTCTACTCCAAACTAATTCAATAATTCCAATGGGTGCCATAGCCCCTAGATGTTTCTGCTGGGCTGCAAGGTCATGAGCATTTTCAACAATCAGGTTTATTTTTTTCACATTTAAGTATGTTTCGTAGCATCTGCAACAGAGGAGAGATGAGGACAATTTGTGTAGAATGTAATTGGATTTCTGTGGGATTATAATATTAGTTTATGTTGCTATAAGAGCGATCTGTGCACATATCAATCCATAATATGAGTCAGATTCTCAGCAGCTTTCTATAAGCTTTCTATAAATTAGAAATAACTAATGAATGGGTGAAGGATTTGTAATTAGGTGACATCATTTCATCAGTAATTGTTTAGTCAATATAGTTTTTTTTGCCATTATCTGTGCAGTGATGATTTGAAAGCACTGTCACGCTGTTCAGGAAAACTATAGATTTATTGTTTTTTGCAGCCTCTTCAATCTACCCATATAATTTATTCCTTACTTTGCAGAAGTGAAAATGACAGTGACTTGAACTAAAAGTGTGCCTGGGAAAACTAATATTATCTGTAGTTATGGATGCACAGACATTATCTGCTGTATTTTAAACACCTGTACATTATTCACTGCAATAGTGAATAAAAAGTAAAGAAAAATATGTCTCTTTTATGATATTTTTGTGCATGCTAATTTTCAGCCCTAACAACTGAGAGATTTTCAAACAAACATTTAAAGCAGGCATCCTGAAACTGCGGCCCTCCAGCTGTTGCAAAACTACAACTCCCAGCATGACCGAACAGCCTACAGGTACCAGCCTACAGCAGGTCATTGTGGGAGTTGTAGTTTTACAACAGCTGGAGGGCCGCAGTTTCAGGATGCCTGATTTAAAGGGAAAGTTCATCTTTAACCCCATTCAAAGATGCACTGCACATGTACTGTGCAAGTCCAGAATTCAATTATGGCACTGTTGTGTGAACTCTGTGTTATACACGCTCAGGAAATATCCATGCAATCACGGAGATTTAACTTCTTCTTCTTCCTGCCATGACAAGAAAGCAGGAACTGTTCCGTCACTATGACCAGATTATATGTAGTGATGGACGAACATCAACCGGGACGATTCGCGAACTCGCGTTTGCAATCAAATATTGTTTGCGGCAGACCTCATTGACTTTAATGGCAGGCAAACATGAAAAACCTTCAGGGCATATTTTTATTTACCAAATACTTACTAGAAGTGCACAAATAGTCCCACATCATGGACAGTGACATATCAGAGGGGGATAAATGGCAAAAATTCCCACAAAAAATATGTATTTTAATCAGGGGCCGTTTTTATGCGTCTTAAAGGGAAACTCTCAAAAATGTGCTCTGCTGGAGCCTAGAAAAGTACAGGCCCCAAAAATTAGGCATTCACCTGACAGAAAAGAACAAGTGATTATGTGGCTGGAGGTACATTAGGCGGTCATTGGATAACAATTTTACTGTAGGCCACTGGATTAGAGGCCCAAAAAATTAAGCCATTCACCTGACAGACAAGGCCTTTTATGTCGCTGTATATACATAAGACAAGGACCATTCTTTGTTCTGGATGGTGGTGGAAATGTGTGGGCTGGCATGAGGAAATTCAACTACATGTAGTTGTGACAGGTGTTGAATTCCTCCGAGATCCATGCCTCATTCATTTTTAGAAATGTGAGGTAGTCCACACTGTAGTGAGCTAGGCGAGTGCGCTTATCGGTCACAATCCCTCCTGCTGCGCTGAACGTCCTTTCGGACAGGACACTTGACGAGGGGCAAGCCAAGAGTTCCATGGCAAATTTTGTCAGCTCTGGCCACAGGTCAAGCCTACACACCCAGTAGTCCAGAGGTTCCTCACTTCTCAGAGCATCCATAACGGCCATTAACCCGATGTAGTCGGACACCTGTCTTTCTAGGCGTTCCCTGAGGCTGAATCCGGAGGGTGACTATCGATGGGTTGGCTGCAAGGATGATCTCATATCCAAAGTGACCAACACATCAAGGGGAAGAGGAAGCGAATGAGAAACACGTGTTGGGATCCAGGACTGCTTGGTCTGTATTTACTTGTATTGTATGTTTTCCCTAGGTCATTGTTTAGTTTAAGCACTATGCACTTTATACATGCTGACTGTGGGCTGTGACTGAGTACTACTCTGCACAGTTTGGGATTATTTATTACTATATTTTACAACAGACCTGTAGAGATTATCCTGTGTGGCTTAATGCTGCTTATGTATTTGGATATGTATGTTTTAACAAATGTATGTCCAATAAAAGATTTTGTATTTCTATAATTCATGCTGTTTTGGGTTGATACGTTTAGTTGGTCTAGGACAGCAACAATACCGGACATTTACTCGCTTTGCGTTTTTGGGACTTTTAGATGTGCGGATTTTATCTCGGTATTCTTTTTCTTTTGAATTCATACTATACAAGGTGGAGTTCCAGCGCGTTGGGCTGTCACAAATCAGATGTCTGATGGGCAGGTGGTGTTGCCGCTGAACGTCAGCAAGGTGAGCCACGGGCGTGTAAGATCTTCTAAAATGACCAGAGATTTTCCTGGCCTGCTTCAAGATGTCCTGGTGCCCGGGGTATTTGGCAACGAATCGCTGCACGACTAAGTTTAGGATGTGCGCCATGCACGGCATATGGGTCATTTTGCCCTGTTTCAGCGTGCTCAGCAGATTGTCACCGTTGTCGCACACCACTTTGCCAACTTTCAAATTGAGCGGGGTTAGCCACTGATTGTACTGTGACCGCAGAGCTGAAAGCAGTGCAGGATCGGTGTGGCTCTTGGCTTCCAGGCACAATAGCCACAGCACGGCATGGCAAAGTCTCACCTGGCATGTGGAAAAGGTTCTGGGGAGCTCGGAAGGTGCAGGTATATCACAACCCTCAATCAGTATTTTATGGAAATAGGCATATCACACCCCTCAATCTGTATTTTTTGGAAGCAGTTATATAGAACCCCTTAAGCGATATTTTGTAGAAGCAGGTATATCGCACCCCTCAATCAGCATTTTGTTGAAGCAGGTATATCACACCCCTTAATCAGGATTTTGTGGAAGCATGTATATAAAAAACCCTTAATCTGTATTTTGTGGAAGCAGGTATATCGCACCCCTCAATCTGTATTTTGTAGAAGCAGGTATATAGAACCCCTTAATCAATATTTTGTGAAAGCAGGTATATCACGCCCCTCAATCAGTATTTTGTGGAAGCAGGTATATCGCGAGCCTCAATCAATATTTGGTGGAAGCAGGTATATCGCATCCCTCAATCTGTATTTCAGGTATATCACACCCGTTGCAAATAGTTGTTCCAATAGCGCTTGTCCCTCAACATAGCTGCGGTATCGCAGCAGAACCGCACACAAAGGCTGCACAATACAAATGCACTATATACTTTCTATATTAGAAAGTATATTATAGGTATATTACACTCCTCAATCAGTTTTTTTGGGGGCAACATGTATATCACACCAGTTGCAATTAGTTACTCCAATAGCATTTGTCCCTCTATATAGCTGCGGTATCGTAGCAGAACCGCACAAAACTGCTGCACAGTACAAATGCAAAACACAGAATGTAAAATGGCTGCCAGATCAAGTTCTGTTATAGGGTGGGGGTGTGTCCATGTGCTGAAACGTCTCAATTGGCTGTCCTGTCCCACCTGATGTGTGTGTCATGGGCCAAAGTTGGGCACAATGCAAAAGAATGTGGTGCCGGCATGTTTGGCGAATCGCGAAAGCGCAAAGTTCACCGCGAAATGACCGCTGGGTGAACCTCAAGGCCATTTCTAATTATATGCTCCCTAGTTTTTAAATGAGCATATTCATTCCAGGAAACATGCTCCACGTGTGAGCATTATTTCCCAGCTTTAGCGCTGCTCCTGTGAAGTGAACTTGCAACATTATAATGATTTTTGCTGTTGTGAATTCCAGTCTCATCGTTAAACTACTGAACAGTAAACACATAATGCAGTGACTACAGTTCAGTAGAACCACAATGAGACAGGAATGTTATAAATCATTATAATGTTGTGAGTTCACTTCACAGGACCAGCTTTCAGGTTGAAAAATACTGCTCACACACAGGGCACGTTTCCAGGAATGAATATGCTCATCTGAAACTAGCCTTAATGCCATTGTTAGTGAAGATACTTGCTTTTTTGACTAGATAAAATAATTCTGAGATTAGAGTAGAGGATAATGGTACATACTAGGGATGTTCAATAAGTTATCTACCCCAGCATATTCTGTAAGTGTTAGAGAGCTGAGCTTGTCTGTGCAGGTTGAGACATGTCTGAACGTAAAACACAAACAGTAGCAGTTCAGTCTGATGAAAGCACTGGAAGTGACAGGATGGCAAGTGCAGTAAAGTGTGCGTCTACAAAGAAAGAGAGGGATTTGGAGCTTCGTTCCATGATTAAATTCCTTACAAAGAAAGAATAGAAGCCTAAAGAAATCCATGAAAGGATAAGTGCTGTATATGGTGATGAAGCATCTTTTTACCACCCAGTAAAGTTTTGGGCCAAGTAGTCTAAATGGGGTTGGGAATCAATTGAAAATGCCCTACATTCAGGGCGACCGGTTAAATCATTTTCAGAGGAAATGTGGCACAAGGTGGAAGTCATGATTTTGGAAGATCATTGGGTCAAAGACAGTGCTATAGCTAATGAATTAGGCATTCCAGTTGGCACAGTTTCCAGTATCATTCATGGTGTTTTGATGATGTCAAAGGTCAGTTCCAAGTGGGTGCCATGAATGTTGACGACTGAGCAAAAAACTTGTCGCCAGCAGTTTAGTTAAGAGAATTTAGACATAGTAAGAGAGAATCCAGGAAACCTATTCTCAAATTATTATTGGTGATAAAACATGGGTCCACCACCATGATCCTGAGACCAAACAAGAGTCCATGCAATGGAGGCACAAAGGGTCACCAACTCCAAATAAAATTTCATGTGCAGCAGTCAGCTGGAGAGATCATGGCAACAGTTTTTTTTAGGATACAAAAGGTGTTTTATTACTAGAAATAATGCAACACATGGCAATATTTACTGGAGACACCTATACTTTAACCCCTTCAACTCCGGGCCTGTTTTCACCTTCCTGCCCAGGCCATTTTTTGCAAATCTGACATGTGTCACTCTATGTGGTGATAACTTTAAAACGCTTTTACTTATGCAGGCCATTCTGATATTGTTTTTTCTTCACATATCGTACTTCATGACAGTGGTAAAAATGAGTAATTAGTAAAAAAAAATAATCATTTTTATTCATAAAAAAATACCAAATTTACCAAAAATTTTGAAAAATTAGCAAATTGCCAAATTTCAATTTCTCTATATAGATAATAATACCTCCAAAAATAGTAATTACTTTACATTCCACATATGTCTACCTCATGTTTGGATCATTTTTAAAATGACATTTTATTTTTTGGGGACGTTAGAAGGCTTAGAAGCAAATCTTGACATTTTTCAGAACATTTCCAAAACCCACTTTTTAAGGACCAGTTCAGGTCTGAAGTCACTTTGTGAGGCTTACATAATAGAAACCACCCAAAAATGACCCCATTTTAGAAACTACACCCCTCAAGGTATACAAAACTGATTTTACAAACTTTGTTTACCCTTTAGGTGTTCCACAAGAATTAATGGAAAATGGAGATGAAATTTCAGAATTTCACTTTTTTGGCAGATTTTACATATGAATAAATTTTTTCCAGTAGCAATGCAAGGGTTAACAGCCAAATAAAACTCAATATTTATTACCCTGATTCTGCGGTTTACAGAAACACCCCACATGTGATCATAAACTGCTATACGGACACACGACAGGGCGCAGTAGAAAAGGAACGCCATATGGTTTTTGGAAGGCAAATTTAGCAGAACTGGTTTTTAGATGCCATGTCCCATTTGAAGCCCCCCTGATGCACCCCTACAGTAGAAACTCAAAAAAGTGACCACATTTTGATAACTACAGGATTAGGTGCCAGTTTTATTGGTACTATTTTGGGGTACATATGATTTTTAATTGCTCTATATTGCGTTTTTTTGTGAGGCAAAGTAACCCAAAAATTGATGTTTTGGCACCGTTTTTATTTTCTTATTTTTACAGTGTTTAGCTGAGGGATTAGTTCATGTGACTTTTTTAAAGAGCATATCGTTACGCACGTGGCAATACCTAATATGTCAACTTTTTCTTATTTATTTAAGTTTTACACAATAATAGCATTTTTGAAAGCGAAATAATGATATTTTAGTGTCTCCATAGTCTGAGAGCCATAGCTTTTTGAATTTTTGAATGATTCTCTTAGGTAGGGTGTCATTTTTTGCGGTATGAGGTGATGGTCTGCTTGGTACTATTTTGGGGAGCATACGCCTTTTTGATCACTTGCTGTTGCAATTTTTGTGATATAATGTGACAAAAATGGCTTTTTTTTTACAGTTTTTATTTTTATTTTTTTACAGTGTTCACCTGAGTGGTTAAGTCATGTGATATTTTTATAGAGCTGGTTGTTACGGACGTGGCGATACCTAATATGTATACTTTTATTTATTTTTTTCACTTTAGCACAATAGCAGTTTTGAAGCAAAAAATAATCTCATTTTAGTGTCTCCATTGTCTGAGAGTGATAGCTTTTTTATTTTTTGACCGATTCTCTTAGGTAGGGTCTCATCTTTTGCAGGATAAGATGACGGTCTGATTGGTACTATTTTGTGGGGCATACACCTTTTTGATCACTTGCTGTTGCAACTTTTGTGATGTAATGTGACAAAAATGGCTTTAAAATGATGGTGTTTATCAGACAGGGTGGATCATGTGATATATTTATATAGCCGGTCATTACGGATGCAGCAATACCTAATATGTGTGTGTTGTTTTTTTTTATGTTTTTTTATTATAAAATAAGGGGAAAGGGGCTTTTTTTTCTTTTTTACTTTATTAAATTTATTAAAAACACTTTTTTTAAACTTTTTAAACTTTATTTTGGGGGTCTGATCCCCTCTGCAATTCATTACAATACATATGTATTGTAATGCATTGCCTGTTAGTATATGACACCGAGTCATACACTAACAGGTTGCAGAGGAGACCCAGCCTGAGGCTGGATCTCCTCGGCACCCGTAGAAGGCAGTTCCCGATGCCATGCAAGGCATTGGGCAGCCTTTGCACGGCATTGGGCTGCCTTGTGTCACATCGAGTCCACGCCACAGCAGCGTGGGGACTCGATGCGATCACTCACCCGACACAAACCCCTTCTATGTCGCTGTCAGCGCGGACCGCAGAATAGAAAGGGTTAATCTGCCGGCATCGGCTTTCACAGCGATGCCGGCGGATACAGCAGGGGCCCAGCTACCACGGACTGCCAGCCACTGCAGTGATTGGAGCTTTTACATTCGCCCTACAGTTCAGACCTGGAAATTTCTGCATGGGCAATGATTTCCTGATATTAATGCAGTCAAAGAGGCAGTAACAGGGTTCCTGCAACAGCAAGAAGTTTCCTTCTATTCTGAGGGCGTCCAATCACTGGGAGTGAAGTGGAATAAGTGTGTTGTAGGCAAGGGGGATTACACTGAAAAGTAATAAGTTAAATTTTCTCAGAAAATGTTGAATTCAATTCAGGTAGATAACTTATTGAACCCCTAGTATGGTGATCATATTAAGTCTTCTGCAGTGAACACAGGGCCAAAGATCACTAGTGTTGAGCGGGAGGTGCCATATTCGATTTTGCGATATTTCGCGAATATTCGATTGAATATTCGACTTATATTCGTCAAAATCGAATATTCGTCATTACTCTATTAATCTTGAATAATGTGCGATTTAATTATTCGCGTATTGCGATTTTCTTTACAAAGGCAACTTTCATATTGGTTGGCTATGTCTATGGCTAATACCGTATATACCCGAGTATAAGACAAGTTTTTTGGCACATATTTTTGTGCTCAAAAAGCCCCCTCGTCTTATACTCGAGTCTAGGTCTGTATTATGGCAACTTACATTGCCATAATACAGACCATGACATGTTGGGGGTCGGAGAAGCTGTTACTTACCTTTACAGCTGCTCCGGTCAGCTCCCAGCACGTCCGCGCGGCACCTCTGTTAAGCTCCCAGTGTAAATCTTGCGAGACACGCGGGCCGCAAGATTTACACTGGGAGCAGACCGCGAGATTTACACCGGCAGTAAGTACTGGCCCCTGCACAGCCTCCCCTCCCCCTGGACATCCCCCCCTCCCCCTGGACAGCCCCCCCTCCCTGGTCAAGTATGAAGTAGGGAGGGGTATTTTCTTGATTGCGAAAATTCGCAAAAAAAAAAATTCCATTCAAATTTTTGCATAAAAATTTGCATGAACTGGTATTTTCCCAAAAACCGAATATTCGCTTTAGTTGGTTTAACCTACTGAACCTTTAACCTACTGATGCCTCAATTAATGTAATTTTATTGGTACGGTATCTATTTTTATTTTTGAAATTTACCAGTAGCTGCTGCATTTCCCACCCTAGTCTTATACTCGAGTCAATAATTTTTCCCATTTTTTTGGGATAAAATTAGGGGCCTCGGCTTATATTCGGGTCGGCTTATACTCGAGTATATACGGTATGTGTATTTTACGAATATTCGCTATATTGCTATAACTTCGATTTTTTGAATATTACGAATATTCTAAAATACGAAGTTACAGCAATATCACAAATATTCGTAAAATACACATAATTTAGCTAATTTGCAGCAATACCTAATATGTGTGTGTTGTTTTTTTTTATGTTTTTTTATTATAAAATAAGGGGAAAGGGGCTTTTTTTTCTTTTTTACTTTATTAATTTTATTAAAAACACTTTTTTTAAACTTTTTAAACTTTATTTTGGGGGTCTGATCCCCTCTGCAATTCATTACAATACATATGTATTGTAATGCATTGCCTGTTAGTATATGACACCGAGTCATACACTAACAGGTTGCAGAGGAGACCCAGCCTGAGGCTGGATCTCCTCGGCACCCGTAGAAGGCAGTTCCCGATGCCATGCAAGGCATTGGGCAGCCTTTGCACGGCATTGGGCTGCCTTGTGTCACATCGAGTCCACGCCACAGCAGCGTGGGGACTCGATGCGATCACTCACCCGACACAAACCCCTTCTATGTCGCTGTCAGCGCGGACCGCAGAATAGAAAGGGTTAATCTGCCGGCATCGGCTTTCACAGCGATGCCGGCGGATACAGCAGGGGCCCAGCTACCACGGACTGCCAGCCACTGCAGTGATTGGAGCTTTTACATTCGCCCTACAGTTCAGACCTGGAAATTTCTGCATGGGCAATGATTTCCTGATATTAATGCAGTCAAAGAGGCAGTAACAGGGTTCCTGCAACAGCAAGAAGTTTCCTTCTATTCTGAGGGCGTCCAATCACTGGGAGTGAAGTGGAATAAGTGTGTTGTAGGCAAGGGGGATTACACTGAAAAGTAATAAGTTAAATTTTCTCAGAAAATGTTGAATTCAATTCAGGTAGATAACTTATTGAACCCCTAGTATGGTGATCATATTAAGTCTTCTGCAGTGAACACAGGGCCAAAGATCACTAGTGTTGAGCGGGAGGTGCCATATTCGATTTTGCGATATTTCGCGAATATTCGATTGAATATTCGACTTATATTCGTCAAAATCGAATATTCGTCATTACTCTATTAATCTTGAATAATGTGCGATTTAATTATTCGCGTATTGCGATTTTCTTTACAAAGGCAACTTTCATATTGGTTGGCTATGTCTATGGCTAATACCGTATATACCCGAGTATAAGACAAGTTTTTTGGCACATATTTTTGTGCTCAAAAAGCCCCCTCGTCTTATACTCGAGTCTAGGTCTGTATTATGGCAACTTACATTGCCATAATACAGACCATGACATGTTGGGGGTCGGAGAAGCTGTTACTTACCTTTACAGCTGCTCCGGTCAGCTCCCAGCACGTCCGCGCGGCACCTCTGTTAAGCTCCCAGTGTAAATCTTGCGAGACACGCGGGCCGCAAGATTTACACTGGGAGCAGACCGCGAGATTTACACCGGCAGTAAGTACTGGCCCCTGCACAGCCTCCCCTCCCCCTGGACATCCCCCCCTCCCCCTGGACAGCCCCCCCTCCCTGGTCAAGTATGAAGTAGGGAGGGGTATTTTCTTGATTGCGAAAATTCGCAAAAAAAAAAATTCCATTCAAATTTTTGCATAAAAATTTGCATGAACTGGTATTTTCCCAAAAACCGAATATTCGCTTTAGTTGGTTTAACCTACTGAACCTTTAACCTACTGATGCCTCAATTAATGTAATTTTATTGGTACGGTATCTATTTTTATTTTTGAAATTTACCAGTAGCTGCTGCATTTCCCACCCTAGTCTTATACTCGAGTCAATAATTTTTCCAATTTTTTTGGGATAAAATTAGGGGCCTCGGCTTATATTCGGGTCGGCTTATACTCGAGTATATACGGTATGTGTATTTTACGAATATTCGCTATATTGCTATAACTTCGATTTTTAGAATATTACGAATATTCTAAAATACGAAGTTACAGCAATATCACAAATATTCGTAAAATACACATAATTTAGCTAATTTAGTGCTCTAAACTTTTTTTATATAGTCTCATTTTTTTGTCTTTTCTGAACTGCATTTTTTGAAAACATTTACACTATAAAAAAATACAGCACTATATTAGGTAAATTGCGGTCTATATGTGTATTTTTCGAATATTCGCTATATTGCTATAACTTAGTTTTTTTTAATATTCTTCATATTCTAAAAAACGAAGTTATAGCAATATAGCGAATATTCGTAAAATACACATATAGACTGCAATTTAGCTAATATAGTGCTATCATTTTTTTTATAGTCTAATTTTTTTGTCTCTTCTGAGCTTTAGAAGAGACAAAAAAATTAGACTATAAAAAAGATTATAGCATTATATTAGCTAAATTGCAGTCTATATGTGTATTTTACGAATATTCGCTATATTGCTATAACTTAGTTTTTTAGAATATGACGAATATTCAAAAAAACTAAGTTATAGCAATATAGCAAATATATTTGTTACTTTGAATATTCGTATATATTTTTTTCAATCTGTACTGTTATTCCACTTTTGCAGACTGCTCCCCGACAAGCGTCCCCATCACCATGGTAACGCCTGTGGGTTAGAATATACCATCGGATCTGGGTTTTCACGATCTCAGGGAAAACTCAGATCCGATGGTATATTCTAACCCACAGGCGTTACCATGGTGATGAGGACGCTTGTTGGGGAGGTGTATGCCGAAGTTGATTAAATAACGAATATATTCGCTATATTGCTATATATTCGTTTTTTCGAATAATCATGGAATAATCAAAATCTTGATTTCGATTTTTTGTTCCAAATAATATTTGATTTTATTTTATTTATTTTTTATTTGCTATTGCTGTCCCTAATTTAAAGTGGGCAACGTAAACGTGTGTGAAAAAGCGTATGACGTAATTTACAGTACTAGAACCGCCCAGTGACTGAGACCAGTGTCTATAAAGCATTCATCATCACTATTTGAACTTTACAAGTGAATGACTACAATGGCTACTGGAAGTACGTCAAAGTTCAGACACATATTTGAGAAAGATGAGGATGACATCATATTAACTGTAAGTAATATTCTCTTAAAGCATATATGTTGTTTGTGTAGATATTGCATGCAGCACAATGATTGTTCTGTAGATCACGAATTCTGAAATATTCGTAGATGCGATTATTATCTATATTGATACGATTTTATTTTTTGGACTGTATGTCTCGAAGGGCATACGGTCGTGTGCAAGTGGCGTAAGTGTCTAAAGTAGCTAATAAATATAAACTACCCCAAAAAATAACATTAAACTGTATCCGAACTATCTCTAATCTAAAAAACACTATAATGACCATAAACATGTGTAACTTTTGGATTTAGATGTAAATCTTAAGTGTTTATACACCTACTCCACACAATGCACTAATTCTCTGATAAACTAAATTGCATTAATATTTTATTTTCTTTTAAACATACAGTAATCAATAAATGAAATAAACGAATGGCCAAGTACCAGAAGGAGCAAGAAAAGGATTGATTGGCTCAACATAAGCTTCTGCGGCGGGTTTCAAAAAAGGTTCGGAGGATGGATCAGAGGAACCGTAAAATAATAAAACATATAGTTGCATTTCATGAAAAAAAATTAAAATAAGCCAAAAATGATTGTTATTGTTAAAATGTTATTAAAAACATTTATCTGCCACAGACTTGATGTGTCCGATCTTGAAAGTTCTATCAGTCAGAGGAATGCGTCGTGTCATATGTAGCTAATTTTGTACTTCTTTTTCTTGTTGTTTAAAAAAATTATTTTGTATTTAAAACAAAAATTTTAGAAGGTCAAATAGTGTATTTTTTTCCATGTTAGCCCATTCCTGCTGCACACTTACAACATGATGCTGCCAGAGGTGTCTTGGTTTATTTTCGGTGTTGTCCTGGTCTGGTAGGGGCCTATTCCTGTGAACAAATTCCTGCTGCACACTTCGAACATGTTGCTGGCTGCACACTTCAAACATGCTGCTGGCTGTCGTGTGCGTTAGGCCGAGCTATGTGTAGGCATTATACTGGACCCTTAACATCTACCTGCTGCTGATGCTGAAGTCTGTCCTGACCCTGATGACTTATGCGTGGGCCTTATACTCCACCGTTACCTATACTTGCTGTTGTTGGTCCTGACACTGCTGAGTTATGTGTGGGGCGTTCACTACAGTGTTACCATGTACCTAATGCTGTCTGTTCTGCTGTCTGTCCTGACCCTGGAATAAAGGGGCCTTACAACAAATTTCTAAAATTACACAGTAATATTACATTTAAAAAAAAACACATTATCAAAATGTAAAAAATTTATTTATAACAAAAATAATAAAGCAAGCCTCTATGGCAACTTTTTTAGCTCCAATAATATTTTGTTAATTCTGGAGCTGGTGAAGGTGTTTTTCCTCCATTTGCCGAATCCTCTCATTAAAGCGATGCTGCATTTTCTTAAGCTCCACAACATCTTTAAGGAATTCCTTTTTGGTGGCCTCCAATTCCTTTATAGCCTTGTTTACTACTGGAAAAAAAAAATTATAATTAAAATTAGGGTTACTTATAAGACAAATAGTGCATTTTATTTTATTTTACTATAACACTAGTTTCTGTTGTCCCCTCATTGTTACCACTTTTAACCACTTCACGGCCGGCCAATAAGCGTAGGCCTCAGCGGAACGTGACTTGATGCAGAGGGACAGTCTATTACCGACCAACCCCGGTTTGTGAACCGGGGAGCAAATGCAACTCAGCTAAACAGGCAGCCATGTTAACTAAGGGCTGCTATTTGTCAGATTCATTGCACATGTGCATTACAGCTCCGGAGATGCAGGGTGTTGTGAGGATCGTGGGATGCTTGTGAATATGTTATCCATATCAAATTATAGTAATGTGTGCACATATTTACCCTTCCTCCTCTTCTGAAGCTGGGGGGGGCGGATTCAGGTGGCTGGGAAGGTCCGGCCTCCTCCTCAGTGGCCTCTGTATCACCTACATCTGGGGGTAAAGTGGCCTGCACATTTTAGACCTCATCCTCCATGGGCGCCTCCACATTTTCTACCTCCTCCTCGATGTGCACCATCTTTTTTTCTCTTTTGTGGTGGCGGACCGAGGGAACGGGTTTATCTGTAATAATGACACAATGTTAAGAATTTACACAAACAACTCATAAACCATAACCAAGGTAAAGATCAAGGAATTCCTATATGGTGGAATCTGCATGGTATTATGAATTATACCAATAGTAGATTTACCTTATTTAAAAAATAAAAATAAATTTATAGATGGGTAAAACTAGTTACAAGGTAGGATGAGGTAATATGGGATTTGTTAGGAAGGTGCCCTATAGGGTATTGTGACTGGGTAATGGATGTTTAGGTAAACCAGACAACAGTTCAGAAATTAGATAAGGGGTTATTGGATGGTGTTATGTTGGGTATATCATTTTTTGTGGCTGCCAGTGTTAGACTGTCTGCCAAGCCGCATTTTGAAGATCTGCTGCCAAACCGCCCTCCCTCCCTGTTGATTTAGTTGTCAAGGTAACTTTATAATTAGAAGGAGGCTTAAAGTCTCCCCCTTAATTGTCACTTTGACAGTGACTGCCCCTTTAACAGTGACTTTGATGGTGACCAGCCCTTTCACAGTGACTTTCACTGTGAACGCCCCTTTAACTGTGAACTCCACAGCTCCCGTCAATTGGCAGTTAGGATTTAAGTAAAAAAGGCTGGCAAGCTTGTATTGGATAATTTTTGGGGAATATCTTGTGTACGCCGTAGAGAGCCGAGACCCCCGCAAGATTTCTTTCCAGGTAGCAAGGGATGTGTATACCAAGTTTCGTTGAAATCGATGGTTGCGTTTTTGAGTTTTTGCGGAACATATATCTATATCTATATCTATATATATATATATATATATATGAAATCTTGAATCCCATGCAAATTAAGTGGGGGATGTATGTAATGGTCGGGGACGTTGACCGGAATGCTGAATGATGTTTGCAGTTTATGTAGATATAAACATAAATACCTATATACAGTGGGATGCGAAAGTTTGGGCAACCTTGTTAATCGTCATGATTTTCCTGTATAAATCGCTGGTTGTTACGATAAAAAATGTCAGTTAAATATATCATATAGGAGACACACACAGTGATAATTGAGAAGTGAAATTAAGTTTATTGGATTTACAGAAAGTGTGCTATAATTGTTTAAACAAAATTAGGCAGGTGCATAAATTTGGGCACCACAAAAAAGAAATGAAATCAATATTTAGCAGATCCTTCTTTTGCAGAAATTACAGCCTCTAAACGCTTCCTGTAGGTTCCAATGAGAGTCTGGATTCTGGTTGAAGGTATTTTGGACCATTCCTCTTTACCAAACATCTTTAGTTCATTCAGGTTTGATGGCTTCCGAGCATGGACAGCTCTCTTTAAGTCACACCACAGATTTTCAATTATATTCAGGTCTGGGGACTGAGATGGCCATTCCAGAACGTTGTATTTGTTCCTCTGCATAAATTCCTTAGTGGATTTTGAGCAGTGTTTAGGGTTGTTGTCTTGTTGAAAGATCCAGACATTGGTCTCCAGAATCTGCTGATACTGAGTGGAATCCATGCGTCCCTCAACTTTGTCAAGATTCCCAGTCCCTGCACTGGCCACACAGCCCCACAGCATGATGGAACCACCACCATATTTTACTGTAGGTAGCAGGTATTTTTCTTGGAATGCTGTGTTCTTTTTCCTCCATGCATAACGCCCCTTGTTATGGCAAAATAACTCCATTTTAGTTTCATCAGTCCACAGCACCTTATTCCAAAATGAAGCTGGATTGTCCAAATGTGCTTTAGCCCACCTCAAGCGGCACTTTTTGTGCTGTGGGCGGAGAAAAGGCTTCCTCTGCATCACTCTCGCATACAGCATCTCCTTGTGTAAAGTGCACCGAATGGTTGAACGATGCACAGTGACTCCATCTGCAGCAAGATGATGTTGTAGGTCTTTGGTGCTGGTCTGTGGGTTGACTCTGACTGTTCTCACCATTCGTCGCTTCTGTCTATCCGAGATTTTTCGCGGTCTGCCACTTCGAGCCTTAACTTGAACTGAGCCTGTGGTCTTCCATTTCCTCAATATGTTCCTAACTGTGGAAACAGACAGCTGAAATCTCTGAGACAGCTTTCTGTATCCTTCCCCTAAACCATGATGGTGAACATTCTTTGTCTTCAGGTCATTTGAGAGTTGTTTTGAGACCCCCATGTTGCTACTCTTCAGAGAAAATTAAAAGAGGAGAGAAACTTACAATTGACCCGTTTAAATACTCTTTCTCATAATTGGATTCACCTGTGTATGTAGGTCAGGGGTCACTGAGCTTACCAAGCCAATTTGAGTTCCAAAAATTAGTTCTAAAGGTTTTGGAATCAATAAAATGACAACAGTGCCCAAATTTATGCACCTGCCTAATTTTGTTTAAACAATTATAGCACACTTTCTGTAAATCCAATAAACTTCATTTCACTTCTCAAATATCACTGTGTGTGTCTCCTATACGATATATTTAACTGACATTTTTAATCGTAACAACCAACGATTTATACAGGAAAATCATGACGATTAACAAGGTTGCCCAAACTTTCGCATCCCACTGTCTATTTATGTGTGTGTGTGAAACATATAAAAATCATCCGGTGACATCATACATCAGTACCGCGCTATGTGTATACCAATATATATACAATCTCAGCGAGGTAGAGATATATGATGAAACCAGGGGATTTTGTACATGTCACAACAGGTATTAAGTAATCATTTGAAAAGGGATGAAATACGGATGTAGTAGAGTTAACACGCTTTATGAGACGTGTTATGTAAACTTAATGCAATTAAATACGTTAAGATATTATAAAAATACCTTGTGTTTCAAGATTACGTGATGATTTAAAAATTTTTAGTTAAGAGGTTGTGTGTTAACCCTACTACATCTGTACGGATTAGCAGCATAACTGAATATATACGTTACTGAGTGTTGTAGAGAGAGATACAAAAATCAAGTAAGCATTGTACCTGGGCATAATCGCCGACTATACTCATAGACCTGATCTGGGTGTAGGCGCTTCAGGTCGCACCACTTTTTTTTAATTTCCTTGTAGTCGTGCCATATGCCGCTTTTTAATATTAATTCGGCCCGGACAGACCGTACTATTGCCTCTTTTTCTACCCTTTTGTTTGTCCAAGGGTATCCCCGCTCCAGAAAGCGCTGAAGGATAAAGATGAAAGCATATAATCACAATTTTTTTATTATACAAATATTCAAAGAAATATCCACAAAAAAAATTCAAAAAGTAGTTACGTCTTTAACGCCTTCACACATTATGATGTAAAGGTATGTAATTGCGTGACAGGAGATGTATGGAGCGGCCCTCTGCATTGAGCCTGCTCCATGCACACGATCTGGCGGCATCCGGCCGCACTAACAGAAAGTGGTGATCACGCCGCCCCTGCCATTCAACCCCTCAGGTACCACGATCAAGGCTCATCGTGGCACCTGTGACGTGATGCGCCTCCATCTTCCTTCCAATCGGAGCCCCCACGGGAAAAATCACGGGGCTCCGATCGGTTGCCATGGCAGCCTGGACGCTGCTGAAGCTATTCAGGCCTGCCATGGTTTTCTCCATACTGAGCTATGCACGAGGCATAGCGCAGAATGGAGTGTGTAAAAATCCTATTCACCGTAATAGATCTCTATTATCGTGAATAGGAGACGGGATCAAAAGATCCCATGTACGAGACCCCTATAGGGGCTGATTGCTGTAATAAAAAAAGTTAAATAAAGTTTAAAAAAAACACCACAATATTAAAAGTTTGAATCACCACCCTTTCCTAATTTTACATATAAAACTATTTTTTCTAATACAAAACATGCTAAATTAAATAGTGGCATTAAAAAATGCATCTTGTCCCGCAAAAAAAAAAGCCCTCATATAGCTATGTGAACGGAAAAATAAAAAAGTTATGGCTTTTGGAACATGACGGAGGACAAAACAAAAATGTAAAAATGAAAATAGGCCTGGTCTTGAAGGGGTTAAAGGGGAAATATTAGATTTGAAGTTACCGATATAAAATTGGATTGTATTGCGATTATATGTATGTGAGGTCTGAGCAATTAGATATTGGCCAGCTAAGCTGCGATGTATCTGTCTAGTTAAGTGACGGTACGATATTGGGTGTACTTCTGGTTTGCATCCCTGTGGTGCACGTTGGGTAACGTCGGGAATTCGAATAACAAGATTGATTCCACCCTGCTTCTTGCAATATAGAGAATATTCGAAAAAATTATTTAGAATCGATCGATTTAGCTAATATAGTGGTATAATCTTATTTGTGGGCCAATGACTCATTGGCCCACAAGCAAGAAGCAGTGAGGGATCATGTTTTTTTAGATGTTTAGAATTTACGAATATTCGATATAGCGAATATATAGCACAATATTTGAAATATTCGCGAATTCTCGAATTTGCGATATTTGAGAAAAAAATTTGCTATTCGAATATTCGCGCTCAACACTAAAGATCACCATCTCTCTTGGCTACAAAAAGGAATCCGCCTACAAGCCTTATACAAGTTCTCCTACATATATTCCTCTATCGCTCAGGTCTAATGAACAAGAAAGAGGTAAATCCTCCTTCTAGAATTCTCTGAACTAATAAATAAGGTAAATAATTTTCTATATGAGGGGGAATAACATGAACACATCATCCATGGAGGGTCAACCAAGAATACAATAAAATAGTATAAAGAAATTGCCTTACAGTGGATACCTCCTACTGAAAACCTTTCAGGCCATTTGGAGCACTTTTGATTGACGTACAATCAATTCATACCCAAACCTAATTTTTTTATTTTTTGTATTTGCTAATCAACAAGGTAGGATATAATCATGAATTAAGATAGTTTTGTGTATTTTAACCTTCCTACTTGTCTTATGGTATAATTTTTTTTAAATAAGTTACATATAATGGCAAAATAGGGGCACTGTACTGTTCATAATGAAGAGTGGGTGACTATGATGTCAATTTCAGCTTTTTTATTTAAATAATAATTGGTGTTAAGCAAACCGAAGTTGATGAAGTGGAACTGTATCCGAATTTCAGGAGAAATTTGATTAGTCACGAATCGTAATTTCCTCGCGCTTCCTGGTAACAAATCAGATTTTTTTCTAAAATGGCTGCTGCACATGTTACAAAGTGAAAGTAAGAAGCCCAGGAATAAGGTATCACCTATAATGCCATGCAGCCAGCCAATCTGCAGATAGCCAGCATTTGTGATGTCACAGCCCTATAAAAAGCCTTATCCTGCCCAGTCTCCACCATTTCACTGTGAAATTAGTGCAGGGAGAGATGTGACAGGCTCTAGGGACAGTATAACATAATTCTAAGCAGCATTCCAAATCCAAATTGGGTACAGTTTATTTTAAAAAACTTCACTTGGTACCTGATGAGGGCCCATGGGTTAAATGGTGCACGCGGATAGAGGCCAAGTCACAGTGGTCCCAGCAGACAAAGTAGATGAAGTGAATCCACAGCACTCAATATTTTCCAGATGATCTTGTGGTTTATTGAAGGGCAACAGACATAGTGACGTTTCAACCTATAGTTTTTATCAAGCGATAAAGAACATAGGTCCAAACGTCGCTATGTCTGTTGCCCTTCAATAAGCCACAAGATCATCTAGGCTCTAGGGACAGTGATTAAGAAAGCCTTTATTTGTAAAATTTTAGTTTGAAAGAATTCAGGGACAGCACAGGGACAGTGTAGGGAAATCATATAGAGACTTTATCCACACTATAGGGAGAGTATAGGGAGAGTGCAGGGGATAATTGAACAGTGTCCCCCTTGGTTAATAGATAGCAATTCTATTACACCTTGATGCACTAATTGGGGTTAAAGGGCGGTCTAATACTACTGCTATTGTGGTGTCCTCATTGTTTTAAATGTATGTAATTCTATAATGCCTTGATTCTGTAATTGGGGTTAAAAAGCTGTCTAATACTACTGCTATTTCGGTGTCCACATTGTTTTATACATACATAAATCTATAACGCCTTGATTCTGTAATTGAGCTGAAATAGTGCTCTATTTTTTTACATATTTGGTTTTACACTTTGTGTTATAAATGAGTAATTCCATTAGGCCTTGATTCTGTAATTGGGGTGAAATAGCACTCTATTTTTACAGGCATTTGTTTTCCCACCTTGTTTTATAGATAAGTAATACCAATAGGCCTTGATTCTCTAATTGGAGTGAAATAGCAGTCTAATACTACTGCTATTTTACACTTACAGTTACTGTACAGTATGTCTGATAAAAAGGTGCCAAAGCCTTCCGAGGGAACGGGCAGTGGCAAATGTTTTTCTGGAGCTGGCAGAAGTAGCAGCAGAAGAAGAGGGGTGGTAGCAGCAGTCGCAGCCACAGGCCAGAGCTATCAGTGTCCTCCAGTGGTCATGTTTCGACCAGCAACCCAGCTGTACTTAAATGGTTGACTCAGTCTTCAACATCATCTCAATTGACATCAGACACCCCCATCCCAGAGTCAGTGGGTTCCTTGGACACCATGCTTAGTTTCCATGGCCCAATACTGATCAATTATTATTATTATTTATTTTAAAGCTCCATTAATTTCATGGCGCTGTACATCCAGCTGGGGTTACAGAAAAAAAAAAACCACAGTAAACAAGAAACTATTAACAGACTGGTACAGAGGGGTAGAAGACCCTGTCCGCAAGAGCTTACAATCTATAAGGGAAGGGGAGAAAACAGTAGGTGAGGGTACAGGCTGCTCTTGTGGCTGTGTGGTGGCAGCATGTTCATTGCAGATATTTGGTCAGTTTTTGCTTTCCTGAAAAGGTGGGTTTTCAGGTTACTCTTGAAGCTTTGGATGTTGGGGAGAGCCTGATATGTTGGGGTAGTGAGTTCCAGAGTAGGAGAATGGCACATGAGAAATTTTGTAGCTGATTGTGTGAGGCACAGATGAGAGGAAAACTAAGGAGGTGGTCCTGTGAGGATCTGAGATTATGTGTGGGGATGTATCGAGAAAGCAGGTCCTATATGTAAGGAGCTGACAGGTTGTGGACGGCTTTATACTGTATGTTGTTGAAAGTATTTCAAACTGAATTCGCTGGGCAATGGGGAGCCAGTGAAGAGATTGGCAGAGGGGGAGGCAGAGGAGAAACCAGGGGAGAGGTGGGTTAACCTGGCAGCCGAGTTGAGAATAGATTGGAGGGGAGCAAGAGTGCTGGATGGGAGGCCACACAGGAGGATGTTGCAGTAGTCTAGGCGGGAGATGACGAGAGCATGCACTAGTATTTTAGTTGACTCAGGGGTGAGGAAGGCGCGAATATGAGAGATGTTCTTATGTTGGAAATGGCAGGTGGAGGTGAGGGTTTGGATGTGTGGCTTAAAAGACAGGGCAGAATCCAATATTACCCCCAGGCAGCAGGCCTGCAAGACTGGGGAAAGTGTTGTGCTATTAACTGTGATGGACATTAAAGACTGACCATGTGAAAGCGGATGCTCAAAAGACAGGATCTGTTTTTTGGGGGCATGCTTGTGAATGAACAGAAGGGAAAAATAAATAGTGACGTCAACACAAACTTACTGATTACACCCTCTCCACTCTGTCATGGGCCCACTACTTGTCTCAGCATGTAACAGACCTGGTTCTCTAGCAATCTATGTGGAATCAGTAGACGGTGTAAAAGGAGAACGCTTCAGTTATTTGGTCAGTTTTGGCCCGTAACTGACCAAATAAGTGAAGTGTGAACTGAGTCTAAGAGTGAGGCCTGTCACCTGCCTGTCATCCTGACGCGCAGTAACTGTTTCACTTCCACAGCGGAATAGCTATGCATGTTTCTGCAATGCACAGTGTTGTACACCAAGATACATGTTCCCTACAGCCGAGAAATTGCTGATTTATAATGCGCTTCATCACAAATTAATTCTTTGAATCAAATTTTTAATTTTTATTTGTCAAAGCGTCCGAATCGAATTTTTGAAAACTTCGATCATCTCTAATAATAATAATCAGATACGCAAAGGTTCAAGCAAAAATTTAGCCCTGCAAACATATAGAAATTTACATGACAATATACAATTAAATGATTTACATTTGCATTACATTATGTACATTTCTTATAAAATCAGGACCAGAAATGCAAAATTTATCTACATTATGTATCTGAAAAAATTAGATAGTGTGGTGATTGTAAACCAAAGGTCCCATCTCTTGAACGTATCACTAATTTTAATCAAAGGACTCCTAAAAAGCTAAAATTTTATTTCTATCACTTAAAATTAACTCCTAGTGAGGTCTAGTTAGATATTAGCTTGTGTGAACTAAATCAAAATAGATACAAAAGAATAATCATGGGGGGAATGGAGCTTGCGCCTGAGCTGATTGGCCACGTTTTGCTGAGCTCCATTCGGTACCTTGCTACCGAGGAAGGTTTGTCTGAGGGAGATAACTATGGGGGAGAATCTGTGAGCTCTCACTCCTTACTTGTGTCCAGGCGATTCATTAAGCAAGCAAGAACTTTTTGTGCTGACACAAGAAATCTAGCATATTCTCCGCAGAGTAGAATTTCTGGAGGCCACCCAAAAGAGTACATACATATGGGTCCGCGCTAAACTTGAATGGGGAGTGTTTCACAAACAGGAAGTCTTCACAGAGATTTTGCAGCTTCACAGATGCATCCTCGGTATATGGTCTCGATACCAACCAGCAAAGCGACTTCCTTCAAGAGGAACAGATCATAGTGCAATACCCAAATCTTTTTTAAAAGGTATAATTTATTGTACTTACAATAAAACAACTTGCATATAGCGTGTAAACTTGCCCGACCCGGGTTTCGCCTTCACTTCGTCTGGGGCGTCACAATCAAATCCACCCGAACTCTGATCTCATGAGCTTAGGGTAAGCGATAGGTTTTCCCCAGACGAAGCGAAGGCAAAACCCGGGTCGGGCAAGTTTACACGCTATATGCAAGTTGTTTTATTGTAAGTACAATAAATTATACCTTTTAAAAACAATTTGGGTATTGCACTATGATCTATTCCTCTTGAAGGAAGTCACTTTGCTGGTTGGTATCGAGACCATATACCGGGGATGCATCTGTGAAGCTGCAAAATCTCTGTGAAGACTTCCTGTTTGTGAAACACTCCCCATTCAAGTTTAGCGCGGACCCATATGTATGTACTCTTTTGGATTTTATTGGAGAAGGGACTCACTCAGACTTTTTGGGACTGCTGCTCATTTATTCCTGGTATCACACAGAAACTTTATTTGTGTCTTCTGGAGGCCACCCAGACTGCCTCCCTTGAAGATAGTTCAGCGGTATCGCGTACCCTCTCCTCCTGCCAACAGCCTATTAATTCCCTATACTCAGCGATAGAAGATCAGGAGAACCGGAGTCGGAGGAACAATCTCCGTTTCAGGGGAGTACCTGAATCAGTGACAAATGAGGAGATCATGGCCACCATCAAACAAATTGCCAATTCTCCCCTGGGGGGCAACGAATCAACCTCCATTATCATAGAAAGGGCCCATAGAGCCCTCAGGCAGAAGCCAAAAGAATCTGAGCCACCCAGAGACATAATATGTCGCTTTTTTAATTTCCTTGATAAAGAGAGAATTCTTACAGCAGCCAGAGCCTCACACAATATTACATTTGGAGAGAGACTCCCCCATATCAATATTCCAGGACTTATCTCCTATCACTTTACAAAAAAAGAAGGGCCATCAAACCACTAACTGATCTTCTTTGCGACAAGCGTATCCCTTATAGATGGACCTTTCCTTTTGGCTTAGCCTTCATGCACTATGGAAGAAACATCAGAATATCCTCATACACAGATCTACACGAAGCATTCTCCACAATGGACACTCCCCCACTGGACATTGCGAACTGGGATGCTGTGACTGACATCACTTCACTACCAGAACTTCCTAAACTGATCCCTTGGGAAAAATCCTCTATACCTGAAGCAACATATGAAGCGGCGCAGTGGTATCCTAACTCCTAAAAGGATTGCCTGGTCCACCTACTGAATCCTCATTGTTCTTTACTTTAAGAATGTATAACTATCTCCATTGTCCTTGAACTTATACTTTCTATCATCTCACTATAGCTGTTTTCAACTTTCTCCCTTCTTAGGGGGTTTCTCCACACACTGCACTCTCTCTATTTTTCACCTTCCTCCCTTTTGTAAAGTCTCTATTTTTCTCTTCTTCCGGTCCTAAGAAATAGCAAGGCCTTTGATTTGGGTCAAACCCTTCCCCCCCCCCCCCCCCCCCCCCCAAGAGAAGTCCTCAGGCTTCACAATGTTATTATTATGGTGTTTCACCCTAGTACAGTTGTGGAACGCGTGAGTGCATCAGAATCAGCTGTCAGTTGATGCTCAGAGATCTACTCTCCTTGGGGATGCCATAAAAACCTTTATTCTTCTGTTGCAACATGTTCCCTATGTTTACGGTTTGACTCCCCTAGTACTTTCTCCTACTACTATCCATGACTGATCTTCAATTAGTATCTTACAAGGGGCTTAGGTCTCCATCCAAAATATCTCAAATTTTCTCCCTTCTGTGGAAGGAAAAATGCTCTGTGATCTTCCTCCAGGAAACCCATTACAAACATGTTAAATACCCAGACCTCTCCTTTTCTAGATTCCCTGGTATCACTGTGGGGCAGATGGTGCAGCCTCAAGGGGAGTAAGTATAGGATGTCCCTTTTACTTATTCCACTCATATCCAAGACCCTGAAGGCCGATATATTATCTTGAAGGGTCTCATTGGTCATAAGATGAATACCTTTGTCAATATTTATGCACCTAATTCTGACCAGATCTCGTGGCTACTATATGTCCTGATTCTAGTAGAATCTAGTTATGAAGGTACTCTTGTCTTGGCGGGTGATTTTAATGTGGCTTTGCAACCACTCATTGATACATCATCCAAAAAATCCCCTTTCTCTGCGAGATCGTTGAAAAAACTTAACACTAGGTTATAGGAGATGAGTCTCATTGATATTTGGAGATGTCTCAACCCTTCTTGCACTGACTATTCCTTTTATTCTGCTGCAGGGCACTCCTTTTATAGGATTGACTATATATTTATGTCCAAGGAGCAATTGCATCTCTGTGTTGACTCGAGGATCGGAAGTATCACTATCTCAGATCATTCTCCTGTCTTTTGCACAATACGGCCCCCATCTGACCCAGGTAGGTCTTCCATCTGGAAGCTTAATGAGTCCATACTGAGTAACAATGGCCACAGTAAACACTTAACCTCCCTCTTGGAAGAATACTTCTCCATTACTAATAGCCCAGGAATATCTCCCCAAATTTTATGGGATGCCCACAAAGTATTCACCCGAGGCCACTTTATCAGTAAGTGCACCTTTTTAAAGAAACAGGCTGATAAGCTCCTTTCCTCCCTGTTAGACCAAATACATGCTCTAGAGCCCCTCCATAAAAGATCACTGGCTGCCCATTACCTATCTGACCTCACCTCTCTTAGGACAGAGCATAAAAATCTTCTCAATAAGAATTCAGCCAAATATTAGATGTTGTAACGGACCGTTTCAGCAGACAAGGTGTTAAGATCCGTTTAGGCGATATGCCCCTTTCTGAGAGACAGGCACAGCTACTGCAGAACACCAACCTCCCGAACTGGATACAAAATAGCACTCCAAACTGGAACCTCGCAAATAGCTGTCAGCAGACTAACAGGAAAAGCGTACAGTCAGCTTACACTCCTGGCAATCAGTCTCCAACAGCATACAGGGAATCCCCCCAATAACGAGACAAGGCTCCGTCTTGAGGGTCAGCAGTGGTCTGAAGTGCTGGCACACCCAGCCTGGTTTTTATTACAGTTTTGCAAATACAGAACAGATACAACACATCCCCACAATGCATCATGGTTTCCTCCTCTCTGTCCCAGAGACAACCGAAGGCAATCCAATTATCTCCCAGGACAAAGGGGAGATCGCCAATACACATGTGGAGACAACAGGACAGACATCACCATTTAAACACACAATGCACAATGGGACAATAGAAACACACCCACACAAAATCCTCCCCTCTGCCGATGATGATTATTGAACACCAGGGCGAATATAATTATCAAAGGCAGAGAAATACAGTTTTATAAAACATATCACAGGAACCCCAAAACATGCAATAACCCCATAACAAATATATCCTCGGAACCGGGGGATCTGGGTGAACCACATGTCCAAAATTCACCCACATCCGTTCAGTAGTTTGGAAGATACAGTTACACTGAAAATATACAAGTTATACCGAAAATAGTCACTAATAAACGTGTCCCCTGTTTGGTAGTTTCAAACTACTGAATGATGTCTCTGTGCACCAAATACAGGCAAGATAGCACCGTGTTGAAAAGTCAGAACAGTGTCTGTGAGCTAAAATGGCCGCTATCTATTGTTCTCACCATGTGCTTCATCCAAGCAAGTAAGGCAAAGGATGCAATCCGGGGACAGAGGGCTCCGTCCCAAGTGCCTTAAGACCCAATAACTTAAGGGACCATAATCCCAGGGCAGGAGGCTGGTAAACAGCCCCCTCCAAAACACTGTGGCGAGGTTGGTTTCGCCACAGATGTCATCTCAGCACAAATTCTTTGCTCACGGCAATAAAGCATCAAAATTTATGATGCACCACGTCAAGCGCAGGCAGCTAGCAAGATATGTGGCTTCCATCAAATCCCTGCAAGGTCATCAGCTTTTTTCTACTGATGCTATTGCCAAGCAATTTATGATTTTTTATGAATCTTTGTATAATCTGCCACATACTAGTGGAGACAAACCTACTCTGACCATAGATACATCTGCCACTACCTTTTTAGATACTTTAGATCTCCCAATACTGTCTCGCACTCAACGTGAGGCCCTGGAGAAACCATTTACGTTAGCTGAACTCATCGTAGCTCTTAAAACCTACCCTAATGGCAAATGCCCTAGACTAGGTGGTTTCCCAACCGCCTATTTTTGTACTTTCCAAAACTCCTTGCTCCTTCACTTACTTTCCATTTGTAACCTAACCCTGCAAAATCAACCTTTATCAGCTGATATGACTAATGCCCTAATCACCATAATCCCCAAGGAGAGCAAGGGCCTTACCTCTTGCGCTAATTATCATCCTATATCTTTATTAAATATAGATTTAAAGCTCCTGGCAAAAATGCTAGCCACTAGACTACAATCCTTCCTCCCTGATTTGATCCACCCTGACCAGGTGGGGTTTGTAAAAGGCCGCAAGGGGAAAGACAATACTACCAAGGTTCTTGATGCTCTTTTTTACGCCTAGCACAATAAATTGCCATTAGTGCTCCTTGGTACCGATGCTGAAAAAGCATTTGACCAAATAGACTGGTCCTTCAAACATACTCTATCTAAGTTTCAATTTCCAGCCCCCTATATCAATGCTGTTTTGGCTATGTATGAAAATTCATCTGCTTCGATCCTAGTAAATAACCTAATCTCTGCCCGATTTTCATTTAAGAATGAAACATGCCAGGGATGTCCCCTCTCCCCCCTCATTTTTGTCTTGGTGATGGAAACTCTTATGCAAGCCTTGAGACAGGAGAGGAATATCTTAGGAGTGAAAGTGGGCTCTCAAGAGTTTAAATTAGAAGCTTTTGCTAATTACCTCTTTATTCTTACACAAATCCTATTAAATCCATGCCCTTAATAATTTCCCTTTTACAAAGATTCAGCTCCCTCTCTAACTTTAAAGTTAATCCGCATAAGTCCCAGATTCTTAACATTGGCCTCTCCCCTAATCTCGGCCCTCCAACTAGACTCTCCATTCAATTGGTCCACTCAACATTTAACCTATTTAGGTATTAAATTATCCCCTCACCTACTTGACCTCTTCCACCTTAACTCCACTCTACTCCTGAGGACCATCGTTGCTCAGTTGGACTCACTGGACAACCCATACCTATCTTGATTTGGTAGAAAAAATATGGTGATGTTATTGGTGATTCCAAGGCTGACCTACTTACTCCAGGTACTAACGATTGCAATTCCTAAATCATACTTCCGGAACTTGAACAGCCAAATACGCCATTTCATATGGCAAGGAAAGAATCCTAGAATATCCTTCTCTACCTTGACTAAGCCCAAACACTTTGGTGGGATAGGTCTTCCTGACCCTGAACTATATATGAAAGCTATACACCTTTGTAGAGTGGTCAGTGCTCCAGACTAAAAAAAATAACCAGGAGCCATTGACTCCTAAACTAAAAAATTTAGGAGCAAAATTAAAAGTTTTTTGTCGCCAAAATGCATATAATAAAAAAAAGGACTTGGAGAAGATGAGACGCAAGTCGCAGTAGTACATATAGGAGAATATAGCACCACATGCCTCTCACATCCAGTGATATCTTCTGGGGGACAAGGTGACTAAAAATGGCGAATTGCGCGGTTTTGAGTTTTTTTTCTGTTACGGCCTTCACCGAGTGGAAATATTTTTTAATATTTTAATAGCTCACACCTTTTCGGACATGGCGATATGTAATATTCTTTATTGTTTGTAAATTTTATATGTAAATTTGGGAAAGGGGGTGATTTAAACTTTTAGTATTTTGGTGGGGGTTTTTTAAACTTTTTTTAAACTTTTTATTTAATAACAATTTCTTCCCTTAGGGGCTATAACCTGGATCTTTTTATCCCTTGTCCTATTCACCCTGATAGAGCTCTATCAGGGTGAATAGGACTTCACACTCTTCCTGCTGCCCTGTTCACAGTGCACACAGCAGCAGGGAGCTGAACATGGCAGCCAGGGCTTCAGTAGCGTCCTGGCTGCCATGGTAACGATCTGAGCCCCAGCAGTGTAATCTGCCACTGCCACCAATGGAGGGGATAGGACCCTGTGGCCACCATATAACAATGAGGGGGGGGGCTTGTGGCCAGTGATAATGGGGGCGGCGAGGGGGCTTTGGGAGGGCGCACTGCACCACCAATGAATGTAATTAAAGAGGACCTTTCATGGGTCCAAAGAATATGAACTTAGTAGCAGGTTGAATAGAGCGGCGCCCATGGATCTAAGTGCACTTACTATTATTCCTGGGCGCCGCTCCATTTGCCCGCTGTGACCTCCGGTATTTTTAACATTAAGAGCAAGGAGGAGGAGACGCCAGGGTCTGTCCTTCTCCCGGACAGCAGCGATGTCCAATCGCAGCTCAGAGCCAGGGGGGAAAAATAACTTCCCTGGCTCTGCGCTGCGATTGGACAGTGCTGCTGTCAGGGAGAAGGAGAGACACTGGCGTCTCATCCTCCTTGCTCTGAACGTTGAAAATACTGGGGACCACAGCGGGCAAACGGAGCAGCGCCCAGGAATAATAGTAAGTGCACTTAGATCCCTGGTCGCCGCTGTATGCAGCCTGCTACTAAGTTCATATTCTTTGGACCCATGAAAGGTCCTCTTTAACTCATGTATACAAGTGTCAGCAGAAGTATCACAGACCCGGCACCTGGCCTCAATAACAGGGCATGCGATCTGCGGTAATTAACCCCTCAGATGTGGCACCTGAGGGTTTAATTGCTGCGGATCGCATGCCCTGTTATTGAAACCGGGTGCCGGGTGTGTGATACCGCTGCTGACACTTGTTTTAATGTTTACATTCATTGGTGGCGCAGTGGCCACCGCTCCTCCCTGCTATCTCCCCATTGGTGGTAGTGGCGGTCGCGTCACAGTGGGGAGGGAGGGACTCCTTCCTTCTCCACTGTGCAGTGTGCTAGTGAAGAAAACGCAGGCTGCACAGGAGCGCGGCGGTACAGTCACAAATGGCGACAAGACTAAAAAGTCTTGTCGATATCTGCAAATTTTAAGGCGCATTGGCGACTGTTTTGGTCGCCATCTGGAGCCCTAGTGGTAGACTGGCTCAGGTCTTCCCCTCATAAGCAATGGCTCCCCCTGGACAATATATATCTTCCCTCCACTCTCAGTGCCCTGTTGCTGGCAGACCGACCACTCCCGGCCCTCCCCTCTATTCCTAATCCTATGATGCTTTCTACCTTAAAGGTATAGGAGTGGCCTATTGGCTAATTTATGGGGCCTGTACTGGCCAACAGTTAAATTTTTTATCTCTAGCCAAATAATCACACCCTTGTCTCACTCCTCTGCCTCTCATTATGGTGGCGTATGAACCGCATTCAACATAAGCATCTTCTAAGCATCATGTCACAGGGTCGGGTGACTGTGCCCCCCACCCCGTACTGTACCCCTCAACTTGTACTGTGCCCCCTTATGCCCTGCATTGTGCCCTCTTACCACACCCTGTGCAGTGCCCCTAGTCATTCCCTGTACTGTGTCCTCTTATACCTTTTTATCCGGTCACGGTATGGTGGTGTTATCCGCTGAATGTATGGCGGTGGCATCCAATAACTAGACTGTATCCCTTTCCCTGCCCACGCCATCCTTTTCTAGACCTGGCATGAGCGTGGAAAATATGCAGATTGCGGTGCTAAGGACCTTTGTGCCACAATCTGTGTCAGAAATACACAAAAAACATACACAGATTTCTATATAATAAATGACCACCTAATTGTATTATTATTCGGGGGTAGGGCTAATATCTTTATATTATATAGATTCTAGTGTATTATACTGTGCCCTGTATTTCCCAGTAGAAAATGATCATTGGGAAACACAGTCCTCATCCCTGACCACCAGGACCAGGTAGCGCTCTGTCAGTACATGGCGGCCTTCCCTCTCCGCCACGCTGCTCCACTGTGTACTGGTGCTTATTCTGACACTGGGGCTGTGTTCACAACCTATTTTTGTCATCCATTTAATGCATACCAAAAATGTATGTGTTAACAGATGCCTCAGACTGATGTCGTATAGTGGCGTCCGATCACCATACAGTTCCATGGTAGAAATTAAATTTATGTTAACGTATGCATTTTTTAATGGACTCTGCAAGATACAAAAACGTGTAGTGCTGAACATTTGTATACATCAAACCGATAGGAAATAACACTTTTCTAGGCTCCAGCAGGGCACATTTTTGAGAGCTTCCCTTTAAAATGCATAAAATGGCCCCTGATTAACCACTTCAGCCCCGCTAGCTGAAACCCCCTTCATGACCAGAGCACTTTTTACACTTCGGCACTACACTACTTTCACCGTTTATCGCTCGGTCATGCAACTTACCACCCAAATGAATTTTACCTCCTTTTCTTCTCACTAATGGAGCTTTCATTTGGTGGTATTTTATTGCTGCTGACATTTTTACTTTTTTTGTTATTAATCAAAATGTAACAATTTTTTAGCAAAAAAAAGAAATTTTTCACTTTCAGCTGTAAAATTTTGCAAAAAAAACGACATCCATATATAAATTTTTCGCCAAATTTATTGTTCTACATGTCTTTGATAAAAAAAAAATGTTTCGGAAAAAAAAAATGGTTTGGGTAAAAGTTATAGCGTTTACAAACTATGGTACAAAAATGTGAATTTCCGCTTTTTGAAACAGCTCTGATTTTCTGAGCACCTGTCATGATTCCTGAGGTTCTACAATGCCCAAACAGTAGAAAACCCCCACAAATGACCCCATTTCGGAAAGTAGACACCCTAAGGTATTCGCTGATGGGCATAGTGAGTTCATAGAACTTTTTATTTTTTGTCACAAGTTAGCGGAAAATGATGATGATTTTTTTATTTTTATTTTTTCTTACAAAGTCTCATATTCCACTAACTTGCGACAAAAAATAAAAAATTCTAGGAACTCACCATGCCCCTCACAGAATACCTTGGGGTGTCTTCTTTCCAAAATGGGGTCACTTGTGGCGTAGTTATACTGCCCTGGCAATTTAGGGGCCCATATGTGTGATAAGTACTTTGCAATCAAAATCTGTAAAAAATGACCGGTGAAATCCGAAAGGTGCACTTTGGAATATGTGCCCCTTTGCCCACCTTGGCATCAAAAAAGTGTCACACATCTGGTATCGCCGTACTCAGGAGAAGTTGGGGAATGTGTTTTGGGGTGTAATTTTACATATACCCATGCTGGGTGAGAGAAATATCTTGGCAAAAGACAACTTTTCCCATTTTTTTTATACAAAGTTGGCATTTGACCAAGATATTTTTCTCACCCAGCATGGGTATATGTAAAATGACACCCCAAAACACATTCCCCAACTTCTCCTGAGTACGGCGATACCAGATGTGTCACACTTTTTTGCTGCCAAGGTGGGCAAAGGGGCACATATTCCAAAGTGCACCTTTCGGGTTTCGCAGGCCATTTTTTACACATTTTGATTGCAAGGTACTTCTTACACATTTGGGCCCCTAAATTGCCAGGGCAGTATAACTACGCCACAAGTGACCCCATTTTGGAAAGAAGACACCCCAAGGTATTCCGTGAGGGGCACTGCAAGTTCCTAGAATTTTTTTTTTTTTGTCACAAGTTAGTGGAAAATTATGATTTTTTTTTTTCCTCTTTTTTCCTTACAAAGTCTCATATTCCACTAACTTACGACAAAAAATAAAAAATTCTAGGAACTCGCCATGCCCCTCATGGAATACCTTGGGGTGTCTTCTTTCCAAAATGGGGTCACTTGTGGCGTAGTTATACTGCCCTGGATATTTAGGGGCCCATATGTGTGAGAAGTACTTTGCAATCAAAATGTGTAAAAAATGGCCTGCGAAATCCGAAAGGTGCACTTTGGAATATGTGCCCCTTTGCCCACCTTGGCATCAAAAAAGTGTCACACATCTGGTATCACCGTACTCAGGAGAAGTTGGGGAATGTGTTTTGGGGTGTCATTTTACATATACCCATGCTGGGTGAGAGAAATATCTTGGCAAAGGACAACTTTTCCAATTTTTTTATACAAAGTTGGCATTTGACCAAGATATTTATCTCACCCAGCATGGGTATATGTAAAATGACACCCCAAAACACATTCCCCAACTTCTTCTGAGTACGGCGATACCAGATGTGTCACACTTTTTTGCAGCCTAGATGCGCAAAGGTGCCCAAATTCCTTTTAGGAGGGCATTTTTAGACATTTGGATCCCAGACTTCTTCTCACGCTTTAGGGCCCCTAAAAAGCCAGGGCAGTATAAATACCCCACATGTGACCCCACTTTGGAAAGAAGACACCCCAAGGTATCCAATGAGGGGCCTGGCAAGTTCATAGAAATTTATTTTTTTCGCATAAGTTAGCGGAAATTGATTTTTTTTTGTTTTTTCTCACAAAGTCACTTTCCGCTAACTTAGGACAAAAATTTAAATCTTTCATGGACTCAATATGCCCCTCAGCAAATACCTTGGGGTGTCTTCTTTCCAAAATGGGGTCAGTTGTGGGGTGTTTGTACTGCCCTGGCATTTGAGGGTCTCCGCAATCATTACATGTATGGCCAGCATTAGGAGTTTCTGCTATTCTCCTTATATTGAGCATACAGGTAATGAGATTTTTTTTTCCGTTCAGCCTCTGGGCTGAAAGAAAAAAATGAACGGCACAGATCTCTTCATTCGCATCGATCAATGTGGATGAAAAAAATCTCTGCCAAAAAAAAAAAATGGAGGGGAAAGGCGTCTGCCAGGACATAGGAGCTCCGCCCTACATCCATACCCACTTAGCTCGTATGCCCTGGCAAACCAGATTTCTCCATTCGCATCAATCGATGTGGATGAATAAATCATTGCCGGGATTTTTTTTTTATATATATATATATATATATATATATACACAAAGTGTTTGCCAAAGCATAGGAACGCCGCCTCCTCCTCAGCTCGTATGCCTTGGCAAACGTATCTGTCACTGCAGAGGAGAAAATCCCGTCTTGCAGCGCCGCATACACCGACTTGCGTGTAATCTGACAGCAGCGCAATGCTTCTGTCAGAATGCACATCGGTGCTGCAGCTAGTAGATCGGTTGGTCCACCTGGAAGGTAAAAAAAGAAAAAAAAAAAAAAAAACAGGCCACAACACAATAATTTTATTAACTTTGGAACAGAACATGTAAACTTTAACTTTTTGAACTAAACATTAACGTGTTTGCTTACTGGTGTTTTTTTTTTTGTTTTTTTGTTTTTTTACCTTTATAGAACAAACCTCTCCTTCCCCATGGGTCAATGTGCAAAGCGCAAATCGCCCAAAGATGTGGCGAAGTGCGTTATGCACTTTGTCCCATGTGAAAGGAGACGTTTGCAGCAGCTGTGAGTGAATGGGCCCTAATAGCCCTGTGTGCCTGTCCTGGTGAGATGATCCCTATGCTAGGTGTACCTGTGTGTGGTACTTCCGGAAACACTCCCCTAAGCATAGGGCAGGGTGGTTAGGACAGTCAGGACAGAAATAGCGGGTGTCACGCCTTATTCCACTCCTGCTACAGACACGACATCTTTTTCGGGGTGACGGGTGGGTTGAGGTACCAGCAACGACATTGGGGAAATGTCGCTCGTGTAGACGGCTAACTACACTGGTGGATGGGGCCACGGAACCTCCTGGATACAGGAGGTTCTCGATGATCTCTTCCTGAAATTTGAGGAAGGATCCAGTTCTCCCAGCCTTACTGTAGAGAACAAAACTATTGTACAGAGCCAATTGAATTAAATATACAGACACCTTCTTATACCAGCGTCTGGTTCTGCGGGAAACTAAATACGGAGACAACATCTGGTCATTGAAGTCCACCCCTCCCATGTGAAGGTTATAGTCGTGGACTGAGAGGGGCTTTTCAATGACACGGGTTGCTCGCTCAATTTGTATTGTCGTGTCTGCGTGAATGGAGGAGAGCATGTAAACGTCACGCTTGTCTCTCCATTTCACCGCGAGCAGTTCTTCGTTACACAGTGCGGCCCTCTGCCCCCTTGCAAGACGGGTGCTAACGAGCCGTTGGGGGAAGCCCGCGCGACTAGTTCGCGCGGTACCACAGGCGCCAATCCGTTCTAGAAACAAATGCCTAAAGAGGGCCTCACTTGTGTAAAAATTGTCCACATAAATTGCCGAATAAGGGTGACACAAGGTCCCAGACTATCTTCCCACTGCTCCCCAGGTAGTCAGGGCAACCGACCGGCTCCAGGGTCTGATCTTTTCCCTCATAGACACGAAATTTGTGTGTATAGCCTGTGGCCCTTTCACAGAGCTTATACAATTTGACCCCATACCGGGCGCGCTTGCTTGGGATGTATTGTTTGAAGCCAAGGCGCCCGGTAAAATGTATAAGGGACTCGTCTACGCAGATGTTTTGCTCTGGGGTATACATATCTGCAAATTTCAGGTTGAAATGGTTTATGAGGGGCCGAATTTTGTGGAGCCGGTCAAAAGCAGGGTGGCCTCTGGGACGGGAGGTGCTGTTATCACTAAAGTGCAGGAAACGCAGGATGGTCTCAAATCGTGTCCTGGACATAGCAGCAGAGAACATGGGCATGTGATGAATCGGGTTCGTGGACCAATATGACCGCAATTCATGCTTTTTTGTCAGGCCCATGTTGAGGAGGAGGCCCAGAAAAGTTTTAATTTCGGAAACTTGGACTGGTTTCCACCGGAAAGGCTGGGCATAAAAGCTTCCCGGGTTAGCGGTTATAAATTGTGTGGCATACCGGTTTGTCTCTGCCACAACTAAGTCTAAGAGCTCTGCAGTCAAGAACAGCTCAAAAAATCCCAGGGCCGAACCGATCTGGGCTGTCTCAACCCGAACTCCAGACTGGGCGGTGAAAGGGGGAACTACAGGTACGGCTGAAGTTGGGGACTGCCAATCAGGGTTTGCCAGCACCTCTGGGATTCTAGGGGCTTTACGGGCACGTCTTTGCGGTGGCTGCGACGGGGTCACTACTGCACGTGCCACCGTACCAGCTTCAACTGCCCTTCTGGTGCTCGCTACTTCACCATGTTCTACGGCAGTGCTGGTACTAGGTCCAGGAAGGGCTGGGCTGCTGGTGTATGCCTCACCACGTAATCCGACAGCACCAGCCCCACTCTGCTGCTCTTGAAGCGGATCCTGCGCAACCTGCGGTCTAGCGACACGGGGCCGGGTACGCCTGCTGCTATCAGGGACCTCAGCCTCCTCGTCCGAACTTTGGGTCAGAGAGCCACTGCTTTCTACAGGTCCGTATTCTGACCCGCTGGATTCATCAGATGAGGGTTCCCACTCCTCATCCGACTGGGTCAGAAGCCTGTAGGCCTCTTCAGAGGAATACCCCCTGTTTGACATGTGGGCAACTAAATTTAGGGGTATTCCCTGAGACTACCCAAGATAAAAAAAAGCAAGCCTGTCTTACAAATGGGAGGCTAGCGAAGTACCGGAGGCTGCTGCGGTTGATAAAAAATATCAAAACTGATTTTTTTATCGCTGCAGTGTGTGTAAAGTGAATGTGCAGCGATTAAAAAAAAAATACAATACAATTATAGATCTGACCGTGATCAGTTTTGATCACTTCCAGATACTATAAAAGTACAAATGCTGATTAGCGATACGCTAATCAGCGAATAACGGACTGCGGTGCGGTGGGCTGGGCGCTAACCGATCCCTAAACTACCTAACCAAGGGGCCTAAACTATACTGAAACCTAACGGTCAATACCAGTGAAAAAAAAAAGTGACAGTTTGCACTGATCACTTTTTTCCTTTCACTAGTGATTGACAGGGGCAAGAAGGGGTGATCAAAGGGTTAATAGGGGTGATCTGGGGGCTAAGTGTGGTGTAGTGGGTACTCACAGTGATGTGTGCTCCTCTGCTCCTCTGCTGGAACCAACCGACCAAAAGAAGGAGCAGAGGAGCATAGCAGCCATATAACCCCATCATATTTACTAATCAGCAACCAATGATCGTGGCCGGCAGGCTGCTGATGAAATACTCTGCTGCGAAATGCCGGCCCGCGATGCGCATGCGCGGGCCGGCTGTGACGTAATCTCGCGTCTCGCGAGATGACGCGTCGATGCGTCCAGGAGGAACAAATCAACCACCTCCCGGACGCATCGGTGCGTTAGGCGGTCGGGAGGTGGTTAAAATACATATTTTTTGTGGGAATTTTTGACAATGATCCCCCTCTTTTATATCACTGTCTATGTTGTGGGACTATTTGTGTACTTCTAGTAAGTGTTTGCTGGCTGCAAATATGACCTGAAGATTTTTCAGGTTCCCCTGCCATTAAAGTGAATGGCATTTGATCGTGAACGGGCATTCTCCTTTGCGATGCGTGTCGGCCAATATTCGTCCATCACTAGAGATGACTGGACTGAAAGCCCATTCTACGCGAGTTATGGCTGCCTTTTGGGCAGAAGGGCCCTATGCCTCTCTTGAAGATATTTGCAGAGCAGCGACTTGGTCAAACCCTTCTACTTTCTATAAACATTGTTCTGTCCTCCTTATGTGTGAAGGTACATAGCTTGACAGACAACTAAACCTTTCCCAGCAATGAATTGACAATGGAGTAACGTCCAACTTTATTGCAAGGATATACAGGTGAAACTCGAAAAATTTGAATATCGTGCAAAAGTCCATTTATTTCAGTAATGCAAATTAAAAGGAATTGCATTAATGCAGCTTAAAATTAGAATATTGCAAAAAAGGTTCAATATTCTAAGCTCAAAGTGTCCCACTCTAGTGAGCTAATTAATCCATATCCGCTGAGCGTAGGGTACATCAAAATTGTGACTTTGGGGTTTCATAACCTGTAAGCCATATTCATCCAATTTATAACAAATAAAGGCTTGACATATCTTGCTTTGCATGTAATGAGTCTATCTCATATATTAGTTTCACCTGTTAAGTTGCATTACTGAAATAAATTAACTTTGCACTTTGTATATCAGGTAAAACTGAGAGACAGAAAAATAATGCACTGACTAATGTAGTCTGACATATGACAATACACATAATACAATATGCATACAGATGCAAACCATGTGAAACATACCAGCGATGCTACCATAATCTTATATGTAGATGATAGATCAGGACACTACCAGACCGTGTGGATACCTCTGTAATGGTGGCTGTGAATGACTGCTATGTGCAGGGATGATGATGTCACTGGAGTTCAGAGGCTACAAGTTATGGAAGCTGAAGTGGGTCAAACTTCTTGTATGAAGAGCTGCAGTGTATGTAAACGGCCACTAGGTGGTGCAGTTACACAATGAATAGAGAATTACACATTATAAAACATATTAACTATGCATATATTAACAATAACAAACTGCTGAAGGCATGACACTCCCTGCCTGGTATCTTACCACAATTAAGTCACCTCTGGAGAGAGCAACAAAATCAGTTCAGTAACTGTTCTGAGGAAGACTTTAGGCTCATGTTGCCTGCAGACTTTAACTTCCACCTTTCTGACCTTCCCATCTTCACTTGGGAACACCTTAGTTATCAGTCCCAAAGGCCAGTCATTTCTTCTTGACTGAGAGTCTTTGACAAGAACAACATTACCAACCTCCATGTTGGGTTTGCTGGTTTGCCATTTATTCCGGACACGTAGCATAGAGATATATTGTTTCCTCCATTTATTCCAGAATCCAGCTGTACATAAAGCTCCTTCAGTGAACAAACATCCGTGGTGTTTAGTCTGCTCATTGTAGTGTTGCACAAGTAGAGATGCAATATGATTGTTTGGGAGTATTATGGGATTACATTCATTACTCTTCAGTTCCGCATTCAAAATACGTCCCCCAACTCTCAACAGTCCATTAGCATCTATAAAGGGATCAAGTCTCTTGAGGGAACTGTCTTTAGGAACACTCTTTCGTGGAGTTCAAATTCTTGAGCATAAACCTTGTGTTGGATACAACGGATGATAACGTCTCTGGTCTGTGTGAGCTTGTCCACTGTATGGGCCTTATGACAGTAATGCCAACCTTTGCAGTGTTCTGATCCTGTAGGTGTGGCTCTAAAGGATCTGGCTATCTGAATCATGCCAGCTATAGCTTTGTTCAGTGATTTCCACGTAGAAAACTTGTTGAATAGAGTTGAGCGGACAAATGTGGATAGGGAAATGACTTTAAATAACATAAAATACGTAAAAATAAAAAATAATCTTGATCTAGGAGAATGAGGTCCATATGGAGTAGGAGGTTGAGGAGGCGGTGGATGTGGCAGTGTAGGCGGAAGCGGCGGTGGAGGAGGAGGTAGCCTACACTGCTTTTTGGGTTTAAATTTATTTTTATGTTTTTAAATTAGGGTACACCCCAAAACATTGGGAAACATAACCTGTGATAACCCCCTCCAGTCATGCTAAACACACGTTCAGACAATACACTGGCTGCAGGGCAGGCCAGCACCTCCAAGGCGTAAAGGGCAAGCTCAGGCCATGTGCCCAATTTGGAGACCCAGAAGTTGCAGGGGCTGCCTGTCAGTCAGTTCGTGTAGGTGTGTGCATACTTACTGCCCCACCATGTCGCACATCCCTGTGATGTTCACGATCCAATTTGATATCTTCTCTATCAACTTTCGATGTTCTTTTATGCGCCTACCATGGTGATCACTGGTGGCGGGGAATCAGGGTTTGAGGCTGGAGCAGGAGTGTGAGAAAGAGAGGCCACATCCAAGGGAGGATTAATTTTTTCAAATTTAAAATTATAGAGCGAAAATATGGGACAAATTATTAAAGCTCAATAGTGGGACAACTTTTTAAAGTTTAAGCATTGAATCAAAGGAGGTGACGCGCATCAATTAAAGAAGAATTTTTAAAATTTGATTCCCTGTCACCTATCCAGAGCAGGGCTTTATTCACGTCTAAAATGTAACAGAAAAATTACTGAAATTTATTAACATGTCTACTTGGTAGAGCAGGGGTTTATGACAGAATTTTTTTTTTATTGTCCCCTGAAAATGTAAAAGAAAAATTATTGAAAATTATTAAACTAGGTAGAGGAGGGGTATATTACACCCAAAAATTTGTGAATTGCACCCGGAAATGTAACAGACAATTTTTTTTATATTTTTTTACCGGTCTAATAGGTATAGCAGTGGTACATCACACCCAAAAATTGGTGAATTTCATCGGAAAATGTAACTGACAAATTTTTTATATATATTTTTTTTAATGGTCTAAAAGGTATAGCAATGGTACAGCACACTAAAAAATTGGTGAATATCACCTGAAAATGCAACTGACAAATACATTTTATTTTTTTACTGGTCTAATAGGTATAGCAGTGGTACATCACACCCAAAAATTGCTGAATTTCACCAGAAAATGTAACTGACAAAGTAGTGAAATAAAATACATACAAATAAAAAAATTAAAATTTGATTTATGAGGTGGAGTTCCATATGGAGTAGGAGTTTGAGGAGGCGATGGACATAGCGGTGTAGGTGGAAGCAGCGGGGGAGGAGGACGAGGTAGCCAACACTGGTTTTTGTTTTACATTTTTATTTTTATTTTTTATTATGGTACACTCCAAAAGAGTGTGAAATATCCAAAACAGAAGAATGAGCAATTGCACTGCAGTATAACAATGGCTGGTTAAGGCCGGTATACAGTCATGTGAAAAAATTAGGACACCCTTTGAAAGCATGTGGTTTTTTGTAACATTTTTAATAAAAGGTTATTTCATCTCCGTTTCAACAATACAGAGAGATTAAAGTAATCCAACTAAACAAAGAAAACTGAAGAAAAGTCTTTTCAAGATCTTCTGTAAATGTCATTCTACAAAAATGCCTATTCTAACTGAGGAAAAAGATAGGACACCCTTGCCCCTAATAGCGAGTGTTACCTCCTTTGGCTGAAATAACTGCAGTGAGACGGTTCTTGTAGCCATCTACCAGTCTTCGACATCGGTCTGAGGAAATTTTACCCCACTCCTCAATGCAGAACTTTTTCAGCTGTGAGATGTTTGAGGGGTTTCTTGCACGTACAGCCCTTTTCAAGTCACCCCACAGCATCTCAATGGGATTCAAATCTGGACTTTGACTTGGCCATTCCAGGACTCTCCATTTCTTCTTTTTCAGCCAATCTTTGGTTGATTTACTAGTATGTTTTGGGTCATTGTCATGTTGCATGGTCCAGTTCCGCTTCAGCTTTAATTTTCTAACTGATGGTCTCACATGTTCTTCAAGCACCTTCTGATACACAGTAGAATTCATCGTGGATTCTATGATGGTGAGCTGACCAGGTCCTGCTGCAGCAAAGCAGCCCCAAACCATGACACTTCCACCTCCATGCTTCACAGTTGGTATGAGGTTCTTTTCTTGGAATGCTGTGTTTGGTTTACGCCAAACATGTCCTCTGCTGTTGTGTCCAAATAATTCAATTTTGGACTCATCTGTCCAAAGAACATTATTCCAGAAGTCCTGGTCTTTGTCAACTTTATCTCTGGCAAATGTCAGTCTGGCCTCGATGTTTCTCTTGGAAAGCAAAGGTTTCCTCCTTGCACACCTCCCATGCAAGTTAAACTTGTACAGTCTCTTTCTGATTGTAGAGGCATGTACTTCTACATCAACAGTAGCCAGAGCCTGCTGTAGTTCTCGAGATGACACTTTAGGGTTTTTGGAGACCTCTTTTAGCATCTTGCGGTCTGCTCTTGGGGTGAACTTGCTGGGGCGACCAGTCCTGGGCATGTTGGCAGTTGTTTTGAAAGCCCTCCACTTGTAGACTATCTTCCGGACAGTGGAATGGCTGATTTCAAAATCTTTTGAGATCTTTTTAAATCCCTTCCCAGACTCATAGGCTGCTACAATCTTTTTTCTGAAGTCCTCTGACAGCTCTTTTGCTCTCACCATGGTGCTCACTCTCACTTCAACAGTCAGGAGCACACCAAACTAAATGTCTGAGGTTTAAATAGGGCAAGCCTCATTCAACATGCAGAGTAACGATCTACTAATTATGTGCACCTGGTGTGATATACCTGTGTGAGATCTGAGCCAATTTAAGAGGGAATACATGTGAGGGTGTCCTATCTTTTTCCTCAGTTAGAATAGGCATTTTTGTAGAATGACATTTACAGAAGATCTTGAAAAGACTTTTCTTCAGTTTTCTTTGTTTAGTTGGATTACTTTAATCTCTCTGTATTGTTGAAACGGAGATGAAATAACCTTTTATTAAAAATGTTACAAAAAACCACATGCTTTCAAAGGGTGTCCTAATTTTTTCACATGACTGTACATGTCTATTCTGTACAAGGTACGGACAAGTCCTGTGGGACCCATGCCTGGTTTATTTTAATCAAGGTGAGCTTGTCCACATTGGCTGTGGACAGGTGGCTGCACTTGTCTTTGATGACGCCCCCTGCCATGCTAAACACACCATCAGATAATACACTGGCTGCAGGGCAAGCCAGCACCTCCAAGGCGTAAAGGGCAAGCTCAGGCCATGTGCCCAATTTGGAGACCCAGAAGTTGAAGGGAGCAGACCCATCATTCAGGACATGTAGGAGTGTGCACACATACTGCTCCACCATGTTGGTAAAATGCTGCCTCCTGCTAAGACGTTTCATATCAGCTGGTGGTGCTGGTTGTGGCGTGCTGACAAAGCTTTTCAACATTTCGGCCATGCTAACCCTGTCTTCTGAGGTGCTGCGTTGGCGACCTCTTTCTCTTCCTCTGCCTTCGCCTTGTGCTTCCACTGTGCCACCAGCAGCGCGTCTACCAGCGTGCGCTTGTACTCGCGCATCTTACGATCAAGCTTCATTGATGGAATTAAGGACTGTACGTTGTACTTGTAACGGGGATCCAGCAGTGTGGCCACCCAGTAATCAGCACAAGTTAGAATGTGGGCAACTCGGCGGTCGTTGCAGAGACACTGCAGCATGTAGTCGCTCATGTGTGTCAGGCTGCCCAGAAGCAACGAAAAGCTGTCCTCTGTGGGAGGTGTATTGTCTGGTCAGCATGTGCAAGGTGGAGTTCCACCTTGTGGGCACATTGCATATGAGGCAGTGAGCGGGAAGGCCGAAGTTACGCTGCAGCCCTAACAGGCGAGCAGCAGCAGGGTGAGAAGCACAGACGGCCCGTACTTTATGCAGCAGCTCTGACATATCAGGGCAATTTTTAAGGAATCTCTGCACCACCAAATTCAGCACATGAGCCAGGCAAGGGATGTGCATCAAACCGGCTAGTCCCAGAGCTGCTACGAGATTTCGCCCATTATCGCACACCACCAGGCTAAGCTTGAGGCTGACTGGCACAAACCACTCATCGGTCTGTTGTTCAAGGCCCATCCACATGCGCAGTGTGGGGTTTGTCCCCCAAACAGATAAGTTTTAAAACTGCCTGCTGTCATTTACCCCTGGCTGTTCTGAAGTTGGTGATGAAGGTGTTACACTGACCGGATGAGGAGCTGGGAGAGGATGAGGAAGCAGAGTAGGAGGAGGAAGCAACAGGAGGCAAACTGAAGCGCCCTGCAATCCTCGGTGGTGGAAGGACATGCATCAAACTGCTATCCGCCTCAGGCACAGCCGCCACTGCATTTACCCAGTGTGCTGTTATGGAGATATAACGTCCCTGACCGTGCTTACTGGTCCACATATCGGTAGTGAGGTGCACCTTGCCACAGATGGCGTTGCACAGTACACACCTGATTTTGTCTACTACTTGGTTGTGCAGAGAAGGGATGGCTAGCTTGGAAAAGTAGTGGCGGCTGTAGTGGCGGCTGGGCACGACGTACTGTGGGACAGCCACCGCCATAAGGCCTTTAAAACTATCCATCTCCACCAGACGGAATGACAGCATTTCAAAGGCCAGTCATTTAGAGATGCTGGCATTCAGGGCTAGGGATCGCGGGTGGATAGGGGGGTACTTCCTCTCCAGTGTTTGGGAGATGGAGAGGTGAACACTTCCGTGGGACATTGTGGAGATGCTTGGTAGAGTTGAGCGGACACCTGGATGTTCGGGTTCGAGAAGTTCGGCCGAACTTCCCGGAAATGTTCGGGTTCGGGATCCGAACCCGACCCGACCTTCGTCCCGAACCCGAACCTCATTGAAGTCAATGGGGACCCAAACTTTTCGGCACTAAAAAGGCTGTAAAACAGCCCAGGAAAGAGCTAGAAGGCTGCAAAAGGCAGCAACATGTAGGTAAATCCCCTGCAAACAAATGTGGATAGGGAAATGAATAAAAATAACAAATAAAATAAATAAAAATTAACCAATATCAATTGGAGAGAGGTCCCATAGCAGAGAATCTGGCTTCACGTCACCCACCACTGTAACAGTCCATTGTCAGATATTTAGGCCCAGGCACCCAGGCAGAGGAGAGAGGTCCCGTAACAGAGAATCTGGCTTCATGTCAGCAGAGAATCAGTCTGCATGTCATAGCAGAGAATCAGGCTTCACGTCACCCACCACTGTAACAGTCCATTGTCATATATTTAGGCCCAGGCACCCAGCCAGAGGAGAGAAGTCCCGTAACAGAGAATCTGGAGTCATGTCAGCAGAGAATCAGTCTGCATGTCATAGCAGAGAATCAGGCTTCACGTCACCCACCTCTGTAACAGTCCATTGTCATATATTTAGGCCCAGGTACCCAGCCAGAGGAGAGAGGTCCCGTAACAGAGAATCTGGCTTCATGTCAGCAGAGAATCAGTCTGCATGTCATAGCAGAGAAACAGGCTTCACGTCACCCAACATTGGAACAGTCCATTGGCATATATTTAGGCCCAGGCACCCAGGCAGAGGAGAGAGGTCCCGTAACAGAGAATCTGGCTTCATGTCAGCAGAGAATCAGTCTGCATGTCATAGCAGAGAATCAGGCTTCACGTCAGCCAACATTGGAACAGTCCATTGGCATATATTTAGGCCCCGGCACCCAGACAGAGGAGATGTTCATTCAACTTTGGGTTGCCCGCAATATAATGGTAAAATAAAAATAAAAAGAGGATTGAATAAGGAAGTGCCCTGGAGTACAATAATATATGGTTAAGGGGAGGTAGTTAATGTCTAATCTGCACAAGGGATGGACAGGTCCTGTGGGATCCATGCCTGGTTCATTTTTATGAACGTCAGCTTGTCCACATTGGCTGTAGACAGGCGGCTGCGTTTGTCTGTAATGACGCCTCCTGCCGTGCTGAATACACGTTCAGACAAAACGCTGGCCGCCGGGCAGGCCAGCGCCTTCAAGGCATAAAAGGCTAGCTCTGGCCACGTGGACAATTTAGAGACCCAGAAGTTGAATGGGGCCGAACCATCAGTCAGTACGTGGAGGGGTGTGCACACGTACTGTTCCACCATGTTAGTGAAATGTTGCCTCCTGCTAACACGTTGCGTATCAGGTGGTGGTGCAGTTAGCTGTGGCGTGTTGACAAAACTTTTCCACATCTCTGCCATGCTAACCCTGCCCTCAGAGGAGCTGGCCGTGACACAGCTGCCTTGGCGACCTCTTGCTCCTCCTCTACCTTGCCCTTGGGCTTCCACTTGTTCCCCTGTGACATTTGGGAATGCTCTCAGTAGCGCGTCTACCAACGTGCGCTTGTACTCGCGCATCTTCCTATCACGCTCCAGTGCAGGAAGTAAAGTGGGCACATTGTCTTTGTAGCGTGGATCCAGCAGGGTGGCAACCCAGTAGTCCGCACACGTTCAAATGTGGGCAACTCTGCTGTCGTTGCGCAGGCACTGCAGCATGTAGTCGCTCATGTGTGCCAGGCTGCCCAGAGGTAAGGACAAGCTGTCCTCTGTGGGAGGCGTATCGTCATCGTCCTGCCTTCCCCCCCAGCCACGCACCAGTGATGGGCCCGAGCTGCGTTGGGTGCCACCCCGCTGTGACCATGCTTCATCCTCATCCTCCTCCACCTCCTCCTCATCCTCGTCCTCCTCGTACTCCAGTAGTGGGCCCTGGCTGGCCACATTTGTACCTGGCCTCTGCTGTTGCAAAAAACCTCCCTCTGAGTCACTTCGAAGAGACTGGCCTGAAAGTGCTAAAAATTACCCCTCTTCCTCCTCCTCCTCCTCCTGGGTCACCTCCTTTTCCATCATCGCCCTAAGTGTTTTCTCAAGGAGACATAGAAGTGGTATTGTAACGCTGATAACGGCGTCATCGCCACTGGCCATGTTGGTGGAGTACTCGAAACAGCACAACAGGGCACACAGGTCTCGCATGGAGGCCCAGTCATTGGTGGTGAAGTGGTGCTGTTCCGTAGTGCGACTGACCCGTGCGTGCTGCAGCTGAAACTCCACTATGGCCTGCTGCTGCTCGCACAGTCTGTCCAGCATGTGCAAGGTGGAGTTCCACCTGGTGGGCACGTCGCATATGAGGCGGAGAGCGGGAAGGCCGAAGTTACGCTGTATCGCAGACAGGCGAGCAGCGGCAGGATGTGAACGCCGGAAGCGCGATCAGACGGCCCGCACTTTATGCAGCAGCTCTGACATGTCGGGGTAGTTGTGAATGAACTTCTGCACCACCAAATTCAGCACATGCGCCAAGCAAGGGATGTGCGTAAAACCGGCTAGTCCCAGAGCTGCAACGAGATTTCGCCCATTATCGCACACCACCAGGCCGGGCTTGAGGCTCACCGGCAGCAACCACTCGTCGGTCTGTTGTTCTATACCCCGCCACAACTCCTGTGCGGTGTGGGGCCTGTCCCACAAACATATGAGTTTCAGAATGGCCTGCTGACGTTTACCCCGGGCTGTGCTGAAGTTGGTGGTGAAGGTGTGTGCCTGACTGGATGAGCAGGTGGAAGAAGAGGAGGAGGAAGCTGAGTAGGAGGAGGTGGCAACAGGAGGCAAAGAATGTTGCCCTGCGATCCTTGGCGGCGGAAGGACGTGCGCCAAACAGCTCTCCGCCTGGGGCCCAGCTGCCACTACATTTACCCAGTGTGCAGTTAGGGAGATATAGCGTCCCTGGCCGTGCTTACTGGTCCACGTATCTGTGGTTAGGTGGACCTTGCCACAGATGGCCTTGCGCAGTGCACACTTGATTTTATCGGATACTTGGTTGTGCAGGGAAGGCACGGCTCTCTTGGAGAAGTAGTGCCGGCTAGGATCAACATACTGTGGGACAGCAAGCGACATGAGCTGTTTGAAGCTGTCTGTGTCCACCAGCCTAAATGACAGCATTTCATAGGCCAGTAGTTTAGAAATGCTGGCATTCAGGGCCAGGGATCGAGGGTGGCTAGGTGGGAATTTACGCTTTCTCTCAAATGTTTGTGAGCTGGAGAGCTGAACGCTGCCGTGTGACATGGTTGAGATGCTTGGTGACGGAGGTGTTGGTGTTGTTGGTACATCCCCTGTTTGCTGGGTGGCAGGTGCCAACGTTCCTCCAGAGGCGGAGGAAGAGGCCGAGGTGGCAGCAGCAGAAGAGGTAGCAGGGGGAGCCTGAGTGACTTCCTTGGTTTTAAGGTGTTTACTCCACTGCAGTTCATGCTTTGCATGCAGGTGCCTGGTCATGCAGGTTGTGCTAAGGTTCAGAATGTTAATGCCTCGCTTCAGGCTCTGATGGCACAGCGTGCAAACCACTCGGGTCTTGTCGTCAGCACATTGTTTGAAGAAGTGCCATGCCAGGGAACTCCTTGAAGCTGCCTTTGGGGTGCTCGGTCCCAGATGGCGGCGGTCAGTAGCAGGCGGAGTCTCTTGGCGGCGAGTGTTCTGCTTTTGCCCACTGCTCCCTCTTTTGCTACGCTGTTGGCTCGGTCTCACCACTGCCTCTTCCTCCGAACTGTGAAAGTCAGTGGCACGACCTTCATTCCATGTGGGGTCTAAGACCTCATCGTCCCCTGCATCGTCTTCCACCCAGTCTTGATCCCCGACCTCCTGTTCAGTCTGCACACTGCAGAAAGACGCAGCAGTTGGCACCTGTGTTTTGTCATCATCAGAGACATGCTGAGGTGGTATCCCCATGTCCTCATCATCAGGAAACATAAGTGGTTGTGCGTCAGTGCATTCTATGTCTTCCACCGCTGGGGAAGGGCTGGGTGGATGCCCTTGGGAAACCATGCCAACGGAGTCTTCAAACAGCATAAGAGACTGCTGCATAACTTGAGGCTCAGACAGTTTTCCTGGTATGCATGGGGTGATGTGACAGACTGATGGGCTTGGTTTTCAGGCGCCATCTGTGCGCTTTCTGCAGAAGACTGGGTGGGAGATAATGTGAACGGGCTGGATCCACTGTCGGCCACCCAATTGACTAATGCCTGTAGCTGCTCAGGCCTTACCATCCTTAGAACGGTATTGGGCCCCACCAAATATCGCTAAATTGGGAATTGTATTTCAACCCAGAACAAAAACTGTGCTTTGACGGACACTAAATAACTTGACCAGCCACAGCAGTAACGACAGATTTAGCTGGATATAAATTTGAGGCCTAGTATTTAGGTGCTGGGTGACAGGTATAGGTTTACTGACAGAATTAGACTTGGAAATGCACAGTAGCATGTGTGTGAAGTTATTCAGAATGACCCTATGTGCACCTTGAATCTTATATACCCTTTTAGGAATAGATTTAAAATAGCTCTGATACAGCAGAAACCACTAAATTAGGAAATTGCTAAATTGGGAATTGTATTTCAACCCAGAACAAAAACTGTGCTTTGACGGACACTAAATAACTTGACCAGCCACAGCAGTAACGACAGATTTAGCTGGATATAAATTTGAGGCCTATTATTTAGGCGCTGGGTGACAGGTATACGTTTACTGACAGAATTAGACTGGAATATGGCCAAAAAATAACCACACTATTGATGGTTAAATGCACTTGGTGTGACAGCTTGACCAACCACACTATTGAGGGTTAAATGCACTTGGTGACAGGCTCAGCTTGCCCCTGATGTAGTATATGGCCAAAAAATAACCAGACTATTGCTGGTTAAATGCACTTGGTGTGACAGCTTGACCCTGATGTAGGATTTAGCCAAAAAACAACCACACCATTGAGGGTTAAATGCACTTGGTGACAGCTTGCCCCTGATGTAGTATATGGCCAAAAAATAACCACACTATTGCTGGTTAAATGCACTTGGTGTGACAGCTTGACCCTGATGTAGGATTTAGCCAAAAAACAACCACACCATTGAGGGTTAAATGCACTTGGTGGCAGCTTGTGCTGGCACACCACAAGACACAAAATGGCCGCCGATCACCCCAGAAAAAAGTGACTGAAAAACGCTCTGGGCAGCCTAAAAACAGTGAGCAATTCAAAAGCAGCAGTTCAATCATCCACAGCTGCAGATCGAACTCTGAATGAAGTCTTTTGGAGGAGTTAATCACTGCCTAATCTCGCCCTAATGTCGCAGCTGCAACCTCTCCCTATGCTGATCAGAGCAGAGTGACGGGAGGCGCTATGTGACTCCAGCTTAAAAAGAGGCTGGGTCACATGGTGCTCTGGCCAATCACAGCCATGCCAATAGTAGCCATGGCTGTGACGGCCTCTTGGGGCAAGTAGTATGACGCTTGTTGATTGGCTGCTTTGCAGCCTTTCAAAAAGCGCCAAGAAAGCGACGAACACTGAACCCGAACCCGGACTTTTGCGAAAATGTCCGGGTTCGGGTCCGTGTCACGGACACCTCAAAATTCGGTACGAACCCGAACTATACAGTTCGGGTTCGCTCATCCCTAATGCTTGGTGACCCAGGTGGTGTTGTTGCTGGAAGATCCTCTGTTTGCAGGGTGGCAGGTGGCACTGTCACTCCAGAGGTGGATGAAGAGTTCGAGACTGCAGCAGAAGAGGAAGCAGGAGGAGCTAGAGACCTTTCTTGATTTTTGAGGTGTCTACTCCACTGCAGCTCATGCTTAGCACTTAAATGCCTGGTCATGCAGGTTGTGCTCAGGTTGAAAGCGTTCATGCCTCGCTTCAGGCTCTGATTTCACTGCGTACAAACCACTCGTGTCTTGTCGTCAGCACATTGTCTGAAGAATTGCCACGCCAGTGAACTCCTTGGAGCTGGCTTTGGTGTGCTCGGTCCCTCGCTGCGGTGGGCAGGAGCATGCGTACTGTCTAGAGTACAGCTGCTCCGCTTTTGCACCCTGCTCCCTCTTCTGCTGTGTTGGTGGCTCTGTGCGACCACCGCCTCTTCCTCCGAACTACATAGGTCACTCCCCGGACCTTGATTCCATGTGGGGTTGAAGACCTCATCATCCTCCACATCATCTTCCACCCAGTCTTCACCCCTGCCTTCCTTGTTGATCTGCACACTTTTGAAAGCAGTTGGCACCTGTGTTTCGTCATCATCCTAGACGAGCTGCGATGGTCCTCCCATGTACTCATTTTGAAAGATAAGTGGTTGGGCATCAGTGCACTCAATCTTTTCCACTTCTGGGGCAGGGATAGGTGGATGGCCCTAGGAAACCCTGCTAACAGAGTCATCAAAAAGCAGAAGAGACTGCTGCATGACTTGGGGCTCAGACTGTTTGGCTGATTTGCAAGGGAGTGAGGTGAAAGACTGATGGACATCGGCTGCAGGTGCTAACGCTGATCTTTCAGCAGGAGACTGGGTAGGAGACAATGTGAAGGAACTGGAGCCACTGTCAGCAACCCAATCTACTATCGCCTGTACTTGTTCAGGCCTCATCATTCGTAGAGCAGCATTAGGCTCGACTAAATACCGCTGTAGGTTCTGTCGCCTACTCGCACCTGAGGAGGTTTCACTTGTGCGTGTAGCTGGCACAGATCGACCACATCCTCTCCCTGCAACAGGAGTTCCACCAGCAGCACCACGACCTGGGCCACGTCCCTTATTTGACATTCTCCTCATATTTCTCGAATTTAGGATCTTGCCCTAAATGGGTGTTTAATTAATAGTAGAATAGAACGACAGTATGTACAGGGTGTATATCACACGCCCTGAACCAGACTAGTCCGCAATTAAATTAGTTTGCCCAAAATGGCTGTATTTCAAATACCTGAATAGAACCCCTGTATATAAAGGGTGTATCTTGCACGCCCTGACCCACACTAGGCCTCAATTAAAGATTTGTGCACGAAATGGCTGTACTTCAAATATCTGAATATACACCAAATAAATAAACGGTGTATCTCACAGTGACATCTGCAGCAAAGGCTGCCAATTTTATTTTTTTTTTTCCCCAAACTGGAGTTTGTTTAATAACTGAATATGACAGCAGTATATAACCCTGGAATTTCAAATGTCTTGATGCTGCAAGGGCGCAAAAATTGTGTATTTTGCCCAAAAAAGGGTGTTTTATTAATAGAAGACTATAACCCCTGTATATACAGGGTGTATCTCACACGCCCTGACCCACACTAGGACGCAATTAAAGATTTGTTTACTGAATGGCTGTATTTCAAATACGTGAATAGAACCCCTGTATTTAAAGGGTGTATCTCACACGCCCTGACCCACACTAGGTGGCAATTAAAGATTTGTGCGCAAAATGGCTGTATTTCAAATATCTGGATATAACCCAAATATATAAATGGTGTATCTCACAATGACATCTGCAGCAAAGGCTGCCAAATATTATTTTTTTTTGAGCAAATGGGTGTTTGTTTAATAACTGAATATGACAGCAGTATATAACCCTGAAATGTCAAACGTCTTGATGCTGCAAGGGCTGAAAATGTTTGTATTTTGCACAAGAAAAGGTGTTTTATTAATACAAGAATAAAACCCCTGTATATAAAGGGTGTATCTCACACACCCTGACCCACACTAGGCCGCAATTAAAGATTTGTGCCCAAAAGGCCTTTATTTCAAATAACTGAATCGAACACCTGTATATAAAGGGTGTATCTCACACGCCCTGACCCACACTAGGCTGCAATTAAAGATTTGTGCCAAAGATGGGTATTTGATTAATAAATGAATATGACAGCAGTATATAACCCTGGAATTTCAAATGTCTTGATGCTGCAAGGCCAGAAAAATTTTGTATTTTCGCAAAAAAAGTGTGTTTTTAAAAACCCAGAAAATATAGGAAAGTCTCCTTCATCCCTTTATACTCTAAATTACCTCCCCTTGTTTAGAAAAATTAAAAGCGACCTTGGTAGATGGCAGAGTCTCCCGTTGTCCCTGTCAGGCAGGAGTCATTTATTGAAAATGATATGTTTCCCCAGACTACTATACCCCCTACAAACAGTTCCATTACTTTTAAAGCACTCCGATGTCAATGACCTACAATCAGTATTTATTAAATTTCTGTGGTCAAGTAGGAAGCCAAGCATCGCCTTGGCAAAATTAATGTTGCCAAGGGAGTTGGGTGGTCTGAATGTACCAAATGTTATACTCTATAATTTGGCATGTCTTCTTAGGCACGGTTTAGATTGGATACACGAGACTGGCCATTTCTCCAATTTTGATTTGGAGTCACAGTTGGCCCACCCCTGGCCACTAACAAATTTACTTCACACTAAGAGACAGGCCTTGCCACCGCCCCTGAAACATTCGCTTATAATACGGGATACAATGATAGCTTGGAAGGAGACACGCAAGCTAGCTAAGAAACCTTTTTTAGCCTCCAGGAAAATGGGGCTCTGGCAGCACCCTGAATTCCCACAGGGGGTCTCGAATAAGATGTTTCGGGCATAGAGGTTAAAGGGTATTAAAACTTTGCTTGACCTTCTACACATAGCGGAGAAAAGATACCTTACCTTTCCGGATTTATGTCAAAAATACAACCTGGACAAATCCCACATGCTCCCCTTTTAGCAAGTATATCTTTTCTGTAGGGAAAGGTTGAGGGATGTCACAGGTGAGTGTACAGGTAACTCTTTGATCTTCTCTTTAGGAGCTGATAAAGCCAGGCTTTCTATATCGCACATTTATAATGTGTTACATGAATCAGGCAATAAAGCTTCGGCTCAGGTTCTCTTCAAGAAATGGGAGAGGACACTGAATATGTCAGTAATACCTGAAAAAATCCTACAGGGGTGGCTTAGGGTGTGCAGGGCTGTTCCCTGTGAAGTATGGCAAGAGTCGCATTTACGTTTAATTCACTCAGCCATCTATGCTTTCACCTTTCCCAGGAAATCAGAGAATACGGCTTTTCTTACTGCCTGCCCAAAATGTGCTTTAGATAGGGCAGACTTGACACACTGTATATGGCTCTGCCCACAGGTGCAGACATTTTGGGGTCAGGTCAGAAATTGGATTGAAGAATCTCAGCATTCTCCTCCATTAATAGTGGATGCAGCACTAGTGATTTCACTGCGATGTCTGCTACAGTGGTGGTTGAAGGCAGAGGTACCTGGGCTTCATGAGGTGAAGGCACAGATGGTTCACTTTATGTATCTGGACAAATTGGACACTGAATCAAATAAAGATAAAAAAAAACGAAATGGTTTTTTAACCACTTCAGCCCCGCTAGGTGAAACCCCCTTCATGACCAGAGCACTTTTTACACTTCGGCACTACACTCCTTTCACCGTTTATCGCTCGGTCATGCAACTTACCACCCAAATGAATTTTACCTCCTTTTCTTCTCACTAATAGAGCTTTCATTTGGTGGTATTTTATTGCTGCTGACATTTTTACTTTTTTTGTTATTAATCAAAATGTAACGATTTTTTTGCAAAAAAATGACATTTTTCACTTTCAGCTGTAAAATTTTGCAAAAAAAACGACATCCATATATACATTTTTCGCCAAATTTATTGTTCTACATGTCTTTGATAAAAAAAAAAAGTTTGGGCAAAAAAAAATAATGGTTTGGGTAAAAGTTATAGCATTTACAAACTATGGTACAAAAATGTGAATTTCCGCTTTTTGAAACAGCTCTGACTTTCTGAGCACCTGTCATGATTCCTGAGGTTCTACAATGCCCAAACAGTAGAAAACCCCCACAAATGACCCCATTTCGGAAAGTAGACACCCTAAGGTATTCGCTGATGGGCATAGTGAGTTCATAGAACTTTTTATTTTTTGTCACAAGTTAGCGGAAAATGATGATGATTTTATTTTTTTTATTTTTTCTTACAAAGTCTCATATTCCACTAACTTGCGACAAAAAATAAAAAATTCTAGGAACTCACCATGCCCCACACGGAATACCTTGGGGTGTCTTCTTTCCAAAATGGGGTCACTTGTGGCGTAGTTATACTGCCCTGGCAATTTAGGGGCCCAAATGTGTGAGAAGAACTTTGCAATCAAAATGTGTAAAAAATGACCGGTGAAATCCAAAAGGTGCACTTTGGAATATGTGCCCCTTTGCCCACCTTGGCAGCAAAAAAGTGTGACACATCTGGTATTGCCGTACTCACGAGAAGTTGGGGAATGTGTTTTGGGGTGTCATTTTACATATACCCATGCTGGGTGAGAAAAATATCTTTGTCAAATGCCAACTTTGTATAAAAAAATGTGAAAAGTTGTCTTTTGCCAAGATATTTCTCTCACCCAGCATGGGTATATGTAAAATGACACCCCAAAACACATTCCCCAACTTCTCCTGAGTACGGCGATACCAGATGTGTCACAATTTTTTGCTGCCAAGGTGGGCAAAGGGGCACATATTCCAAAGTGCACCTTTTGGATTTCACCGGTCATTTTTTACACATTTTGATTGCAAAGTTCTTCTCACACATTTGGGCCCCTAAATTGCCAGGGCAGTATAACTACGCCACAAGTGACCCCATTTTGGAAAGAAGACACCCCAAGGTAATCCGTGAGGGGCATGGTGAGTTCCTAGAATTTTTTATTTTTTGTCACAAGTTAGCGGCAAATGATGATTTTTTTTTTTCTCTTTTTTCCTTACAAAGTCTCATATTCCACTAACTTGCGACAAAAAATAAAAAATTCTAGGAACTCGCCATGCCCCTCACGGAATACCTTGGGGTGTCTTCTTTCCAAAATGGGGTCACTTGTGGGGTAGTTATACTGCCCTGGCAATTTAGGGGCCCAAATGTGTGAGAAGTACTTTGCAATCAAAATCTGTAAAAAAATGACCGGTGAAATCCGAAAGGTGCACTTTGGAATATGTGCCCCTTTGCCCACCTTGGCATCAAAAAAGTGTCACACATCTGGTATCGCCATACTCAGGAGAAGTTGGGGAATGTGTTTTGGGGTGTCATTTTACATATACCCATGCTGGGTGAGAGAAATATCTTGGCAAAAGACAACTTTTCCCATTTTTTTATACAAAGTTGGCATTTGACCAAGATATTTTTCTCACCCAGCATGGGTATATGTAAAATGACACCCCAAAACACATTCCCCAACTTCTCCTGAGTACGGCGATACCACATGTGTGACACTTTTTTGCAGCCTAGATGCGCAAAGGGGCCCAAATTCCTTTTAGGAGGGCATTTTTAGACATTTGGATCCCAGACTTTTTCTCACACTTTCGGGCCCCTAAAAAGCCAGGGCAGTATAAATACCCCACATGTGACCCCACTTTGGAAAGAAGACACCCCAAGGTATTCAATGAGGAGCATGGCGAGTTCCTAGAATTTTTTTTTTTTTTGCATAAGTTAGCGGATATTGATTTTTTTTAGTTTTTTTCTCACAAAGTCTCACTTTCCGCTAACTTAGGACAAAAATTTCAATCTTTCATGGACTCAATATGCCCCTCACGGAATACCTTGGGGTGTCTTCTTTCCGAAATGGGGTCACATGTGGGGTATTTATACTGCCCTGGCTTTTTAGGGGCCCTAAAGCGTGAGAAGAAGTCTGGAATATAAATGTCTAAAAATGTTTACGCATTTGGATTCCGTGAGGGGATGGTGCGTCCATGTGAGATTTTATTTTTTGACACAAGTTAGTGGAATATGAGACTTAGTAAGAAAAAACAAAAACAAAAACAAACAAAAAATTTCCGCTAACTTGTGCCAAAAAAAATGTCTGAATGGAGCCTTACCGGGGGGGGGGGGGGGGGGGGTGATCAATGACAGGGGGGTGATCAATGACAGGGGGGTGAACACCCATATAGACTCCCTGATCACCCCCCTGTCATTGATCACCCCCCCCTGTAAGGCTCCATTCAGACATCCGCATGATTTTTTACGGATCCATGGATACATGTATCGGATCCACAGAACGCATGCGGACGTCTGAATGGAGCCTTACAGGGGGGTTATCAATGACAGGGGGGTGATCAGGGTAATCAGGGTGATCACCCCCCTGTCATTGATCACCCCCCCTGTAAGGCTCCATTCAGACATCCGCATGATTTTTTACGGATCCATGGATACATGTATCGGATCCACAGAACGCATGCGGACGTCTGAATGGAGCCTTACAGGGGGGTTATCAATGACAGGGGGTGATCAGGGTGATCACCCCCCTGTCACTGATCACCCCCCCTGTAAGGCTCCATTCAGACATCCGCATGATTTTTTACGGATCCATGGATACATGTATCGGATCCACAGAACGCATGTGGACGTCTGAATGGAGCCTTACAGGGGGGTTATCAATGACAGGGGGTGATCAGGGTAATCAGGGTGATCACCCCCCTGTCACTGATCACCCCCCCTGTAAGGCTCCATTCAGACATCCGCATGATTTTTTACGGATCCATGGATACATGTATCGGATCCACAGAACGCATGCGGATGTCTGAATGGAGCCTTACAGGGGGGTTATCAATGACAGGGGGTGATCAGGGTAATCAGGGTGATCACCCCCCTGTCACTGATCACCCCCCCTGTAAGGCTCCATTCAGACATCCGCATGATTTTTTACGGATCCATGGATACATGTATCGGATCCACAGAACGCATGCGGACGTCTGAATGGAGCCTTACAGGGGGGTTATCAATGACAGGGGGTGATCAGGGTAATCAGGGTGATCACCCCCCTGTCACTGATCACCCCCCCTGTAAGGCTCCATTCAGACATCCGCATGATTTTTTACGGATCCATGGATACATGTATCGGATCCACAGAACGCATGCGGACGTCTGAATGGAGCCTTACAGGGGGGTTATCAATGACAGGGGGTAATCAGGGTAATCAGGGTGATCACCCCCCTGTCACTGATCACCCCCCCTGTAAGGCTCCATTCAGACATCCGCATGATTTTTTACGGATCCATGGATACATGTATCGGATCCACAGAACGCATGCGGACGTCTGAATGGAGCCTTACAGGGGGGTTATCAATGACAGGGGGTGATCAGGGTAATCAGGGTGATCACCCCCCTGTCACTGATCACCCCCCCTGTAAGGCTCCATTCAGACATCCGCCTGATTTTTTACGGATCCATGGATACATGTATCGGATCCACAGAACGCATGCGGACGTCTGAATGGAGCCTTACAGGGGGGTTATCAATGACAGGGGGTGATCAGGGTAATCAGGGTGATCACCCCCCTGTCACTGATCACCCCCCCTGTAAGGCTCCATTCAGACATCCGCATGATTTTTTACGGATCCATGGATACATGTATCGGATCCACAGAACGCATGCGGATGTCTGAATGGAGCCTTACAGGGGGGTTATCAATGACAGGGGGTGATCAGGGTAATCAGGGTGATCACCCCCCTGTCACTGATCACCCCCCCTGTAAGGCTCCATTCAGACATCCGCATGATTTTTTACGGATCCATGGATACATGTATCGGATCCACAGAACGCATGCGGATGTCTGAATGGAGCCTTACAGGGGGGTTATCAATGACAGGGGGTGATCAGGGTAATCAGGGTGATCACCCCCCTGTCACTGATCACCCCCCCTGTAAGGCTCCATTCAGACATCCGCATGATTTTTTACGGATCCATGGATACATGTATCGGATCCACAGAACGCATGCGGACGTCTGAATGGAGCCTTACAGGGGGGTTATCAATGACAGGGGGTGATCAGGGTAATCAGGGTGATCACCCCCCTGTCACTGATCACCCCCCCTGTAAGGCTCCATTCAGACATCCGCATGATTTTTTACGGATCCATGGATACATGGATCGGATCCACAAAACGCATGCGGACGTCTGAATGGAGCCTTACAGGGGGGTTATCAATGACAGGGGGGTGATCAGGGAGTGTATATGGGTGATCACCCGCCTGTCATTGATCACCCCCTGTAAGGCTCCTATTCAGACGTCCGCATGTGTTTTGCGGATCCGATCCATGTATCCATGGATCCGTAAAAATCATGCGGACGTCTGAATGGAGCCTTACAGGGGAGTGATCAATGACAGGGGGGTGATCAATGACAGGGGGTGATCAGGGAGTGTATATGGGTGATCACCCGCCTGTCATTGATCACCCCCCTGTAAGGCTCCATTCAGACGTCCGTATGCTTTTTGCGGATCCGATCCATGTATCCGTGGATCCGTAAAAGTCATACGGACGTCTGAACGGAGCCTGACAGGGGGGTGATCAATGACAGGGCGGTGATCAATGACAGGGGGGTGATCAGGAAGTTTATATGGGGTGATCATGGGTGATCAGGGGTTTATAAGGGGTTAATAAGTGACGGGGGGGGGTGTAGTGTAGTGTAGTGTAGTGTGGTGTTTGGCGCGACTGTACTGACCTACCTGAGTCCTCTGGTGGTCGATCCTAACAAAAGGGACCACCAGAGGACCAGGTAGGAGGTATATTAGACGCTGTTATGAAAACAGCGTCTAATATACCTGTTAGGGGTTAAAAAATTCGGATCTCCAGCCTGCCAGCGAACGATCGCCGCTGGCAGGCTGGAGATCCACTCGCTTACCTTCCGTTCCTGTGAGCGCGCGCGCCTGTGTGCGCGCGTTCACAGGAAATCTCGCGTCTCGCGAGATGACGCATATATGCGTGACTGTGCGCCAGCCTGCCACCTCCGGAACGCACATGTGCGTTAGGCGGTCCGGAGGTGGTTAAAAGGTGGAAAACGTTTATTGCCAACAGCTTTGCACAGGAGGAAATAAAAAACATTATGCAATCATTCAGATACACAGAATGGTATAGTCTAGAAGCCCTCAAGGGCACTTTGGGGAATCTAGCCATTTGAGTACTGGTATGTGGAGAGGTGAGGGAGTCAGGTGAAAACCTAAGAGGGCATACGACAGGAGGTACTAGACAAGTTTGTATTAGTTATCAGAAAATAGATTAGTAAACTAAAAGAGACAGTCTTTGCAGAAGTGACTCAGTTGGGTGGGAGGGGGGGCTTGGGGGATGGGGTATTTCTCATTTTGTGTATGGAAATGATAAAACTATGTATCACCTTTGTATTGAATTTGTAATCAAAGTCTTATATTTTTGCTTTGTGAAATGGTGGAACAAAAAAAAAAAAAAGAAAAGAAAATTATGGCTGTATTTCTAGCTTAAATTGCACACTGACTAATCCTGCAAATGCACCAGATGTTGTATATTGCCAAAAAAGGGTGATTTTTTACAACCAGATTATTAGTGCTGTTTTTCAAGCTTGGATGTCAATGTCACAAAAGTTCAGATGCAGTGCTGGTGCACTGAGCTTGCATAAAATGGCTGCCGCCGCCCACCTAACAGACTTATAAATTATTTTATTTTTTCGGTCACTGGGCTCAGGGCAGGATAAAAAAATTGTGCCCTGCACCCACACAACAAGATGTATGTAGATCGCTGATTCACGTTTTGAACAAAGATTCAGTCCTATTCTCTCCCTGAAATCACCAGCCGCATCCTGTCCCTACGCTAATAACAGCAGAGTGACGTGCAGCGCTACGTGACTCCAGCTTATATAGAGGCTGGGTCACCTGCTACACTGGCCAATCACAGCCATGCCATTAGTAAGGGCACACACTTAAACGCTTGTTGATTGGCTGCTCTGCAGCCTTTCAAAAAGCGCCAAGAAAGCGCCGAACACCGAACCCAAACTTTTACTAAAATGTTCGGGTTCAGGTCCAGGGTCTAAAAATCCTAAAGTTTGGTACGAACCCGAACTTTACAGTTTGGGTTTGCTCAACCCTATTGTTGAATCGTTTGGTTCCAAGCTCTCTGTTAGAAACGTTTGTGGTGAGTACAGAAACATGAGGACGAATCTCTGCATAAACATTTGGCTCTAGTAGTTCAAATGTGTCTTTCTCAAGAGTGTGAAGTACAGGTTTGTAGAGGAATGGTGGCCCTGTGAGCCACAATATATCTTTAAGGTGGGCTGCAGGAACAGCTCTTGTAGCATGGTCTGCTGGGTGGAAGTCAGTTGGTACATAGTGCCACTGGGTAGGCCATGTCGACCTCCTGATTCTTTGAACTCTGTTATAAACATAGATACAAAATCTCCTAGTCTTATTGTAAATGTAGCCCAACACTACTTTGCTGTTCGTATGAAATACTGTACTATCAAGTTTTATATCTATTTCTGACACGATAAGGTCTGCTGGTTCTACTGCCAGAACAACAGCACAAAGTTCCAGTCTTGGTATGGTAAGCTCAGGAATTGGTGCCAGCTCTGCCTTGCCCATTGCAAAGCCAATTTGGACCTAACCTTTAATGTCTATAGTCCTAAGGTAAGCGACTGCAGCAATTGCTTTTACTGAAGCATCACAAAATATGTACAGCTGTTTGGACTGAACTTCTGCAGGAGAGAAGTGGGCATATGGCCTATATATACGTAAGTTAGATAATGCCGTTAGAGAGTCTCTCCATGTTATTCATAGTGAATCTTTCTCTGTGGGAAGTGGCAAATCCCAATCACATGATTCTGTGGTTAACTCTCTGAGCAGGGTCTTACCTTGGATGATCACGTGGGCTGCAAATCCAAGTGGATCATACAGACTGTTAATGGTGGATAAGACTCCACATCGTGAAAGGTTTTTGTTCTTGGTCGACCTGAAAGGTAAATGTGTCAGACTTGAGGTCCCAGCTGAGTCCTAGGCTGTGCTGCATGGGTATCAGGTCTGTCGCTAAGTCTAGATCTTTCAAATCACTGGCATGATCTTGAGTGGGAAAGGCCTCCATGACAACTTTGCTGTTTGAAGCTATCTTAGGCTACTTTCACACTAGTGTTGTTTGAATCCGGCGTGCAATTCCGTCGCCGGAACTGCTCGCTGGATCCGGAAAAACGTGTGAAAATGGATTACATTTAAATCCTGATCAGGATTTTAATCACAATGAAAAAATGCATTGGAAAAAATGCAAGTCAATGGGAAAAAGGCTGCATCCCGTGTTCAGTTAAAGTGTTCCGTATTTTTGGCCGGAGGTAAAAATACAACATGCTACGGTTTTCTGAAAAGCCTAATCAGTCAAAAAGACTGAACTGAAGACATCCTGATGCATCCTGAACAGATTGCTCTCCATTCAGAATGCATAGGGATAAAACTGATCATTTCTATTCCGGATTTGAGCCCCTAGGACGGAACTCAGCGCCGGAAAAGAAAAACACTAGTGTGAAAGTACCCTTATGCAGTCTGAGGTTTGAACAGGAAAGCATACTTTAAGTCCTTTTGAGTAGACTGATTGCAGCCTCTGGTGAGGGAAGCAACTTCAAGCCATCATCTAAATAGAAGTCTCTTTCAACAAACTTCTTAACGTCTTTTTCAGCTTCTTGGGCAGAAAGTCCATAAATAGCGACTGCAGGAGATGGGCTGTTGTTGAAAACATGCACCTTCACGCAATATTCTATGATGTCTTGGGTAGGGTCATTATCCTTGAACCAAAAGAATCTTAAGAAGGTCCTGTGCTCTTCTTTAACTAGGAAACAATAGAACATTTGTATGTCGGCAACTACAGTAATGGATTATCTGCGGAATCTGATGAGGACACTGAGAAGTGTGTTGTTGAGGTCTGGTCCTGTAAAAAGAACATCATTGAGAGACGCCCTCATATTGTGAACTGGAGTCAAATACTACTCAGATTTGTCCTAGCTTCTTAGGGTGGTAAACGCCAAAGATTGCTAGGTACCAGCATTCTTCCTTTTCCTTTAGGGGTGGAGCTACTTCTGCATGACTGTTATCCAATATCTTATTCATTAATAAGAAAAAATGTTCCATCATCTCTGGTCTTTTCTGAAAGTTGCGTTTGAGTGAACAGTAACGTTTTAAGGCCTGATCCCTGTTGTTGGGAAGATGGTGTCTCTGTGTTTTGAAAGGCAGTGGTGCAACCCAGGTGTTCGTTTTATCCTTGAGGAATCCTTGCTCCATTATGTTTAAGAAGGCCTCATCTTCAATAGAGGGAGATATCTTGTGGTCTTCCTTTGTCCTCTGGAACACCGTCCACTCCAAGTAGTTTTGGTCTCCATCACAAAAATGATTCTCGATTTCTGTAAAGTCAGGATATAGCACAATTGCCGGCTTCTCTCTTACAATGAATCTGTTAGGACAAGGCTGAAAGAGGGATGGACATCCGTTCTCTAAGGTAGTCATGTAAAGAGAATTCACCGTAGTTGGCTTGTGAACATTTCCTAGGCAGACATCACCTATAATGACCCACCCCAGGTCAAGCTTCTGAGCATATGGAGAACTGTGAGGACCGTTTATTTGTTTTCTCACCCTGTGGACTCTTATGATATCTCTTCCGAGTAGAAGTACTATTTGGGCCTCAGGGTCGAGTGCAGGTATGAGATGTGCTATGGATTTCAGATGTCCATGATGTAATGCTGCCTCAGGTATACAAATTTCTTCTCTGTTATTTGGCATCCTATTGCATTCGATCAAGGTAGGTAGAGGCAGAGATGCTTCACCATTTATGGATTTGATTTGGAATCCAGTAGCTCTTCTGCCTTTTTCTTCACTCACACCTTTGCAAGTTTTAAGTGAATACGAAGAGCACTGTCCTTTAATATTGAAGATATCAAAGAAAGCCGAGTTAGCAAGAGATCTTTGATAATCAAGGATGGCATACAATCTTACTGCTTTCTCTTTATGACCAATGTGATAAACTGTAACAAGACAAATCTTAGAGCAGAATTTATTACTAAGACCTTCTCCACAGACTTTGGTGCACTAGGCTGTCACTTCATGAGACACATAGTCTCTCTCCTCCCCGCCGGGCTCTACAGCCTGGTCTGAGGGTGTGAGAGTCCATGGAGCTGGCCCAGGGTGTAAAGCTGTATGGTGCTCTTCACTGTTACATTTCGAGCATTTGATGTTCGCTGTACAGTCCTTTGCAAAATGAGAGGTTGATGCACAACACCTGTAGCAAATGTGGTTTTCCTTGAGGAAGGTTTTGCAGTCCCTGAGAAGTTTTTCTCTAAATCCTCTGCATTTCAGCAATGAGTGTGGTTTCTTATGTAGAGGAAATTCTCTGCATAGGTCCTTTGTTGGGATCTTCTCAATCTCTGCAGTATTGTAGGTCTTGTTTGAGGAGTCTTTAAAAGATACACTGGTTTTGTATACTGCAACAGGTGTACCTTTCATATTACAAAGTGAGACAGGTCTACCTGATTTGGGGTAAGTGGTGTCAAACATCGAGAAGTCAAAGCTGGGATCATTCCTAGTCTTTGCTTGCTGGTGCACAAAGTCCACAAAGAATGAGAATGGAGGAAATGGGACATTGTGCTGTTGCTTGTACCTGGAGCCTTGAGCAACACACTTCTCTTGCAGGTTGTAAGGTAATTTTTGTACTATGGGGTTTACACCACGAGCAGTATCTAAGAATGCTAGACCTTGTAAGTCTTCTTCAGCTTTGGCAACTTGTAGCTCAGTCAGCAGATCACTCAGTTCTCTCAGCTTCTGGAAACCTTTGATTTGGATCTTGGGCAAATCCTAAATTTGTTGGGAGTGCGTTCTCTATCACTTCTGGTGAGCCGTAACATTCCTCAACTCTCTCACATATTATCTTTAACCCTGTGTTTGGGTAGTTAATATTAATGGCTCTAATCCGCTTTGCATGCTCTACCCACTCATTTCCTAGCCATTTGACAAGAAGATCAACTTCTTCACATGCAGACAAGTCTAGGTCTCTGATTGTATTTATGAATGATGATCGCCATTAACTATAGCAGTGATGGCAAACCTACGGCACGGGTGCCAGAGGCGGCACTCAGAGTCCTCTCTGTGGGCACTCACACCCTAGAAATAGTCTATGGTGTACCAATATGCTTTAGACTTTTCCTGCCATTCATCAGCACAGGGACCACTATGAACGGCACAGGCAGCGCATTGAATGTAGGCTATTAAGCTATTATAGCTAAATAATAAAGTACATGAAAGATATATTATATCGGTATTCAGGTCACATTGCCGTGTAGGTACTTTGTGATAAATAAGTGGGTATTTGGTTGCAGTTTGGGCACTCGGTCTCTTAAAGGTTCACCATCACTGAACTATAGCTTTCAGGTCTGTCATCAAACTTAGAGAGCCCCTTGGTTATGAAAACACGTAGGGCAAAGAATTTTAGGAAATCTGAATAGCGTGCTGCATGACATAATCTGAAGTGCGTTGCGAGTTATTGTGATGATCAGGTTCAGGCCCAATTATGTTGCTAAGTCTATTGCTTGTGGAGTTTGCTGCTTCTTCTAAAGCCTCTGCCTCTGCTACAGCAGCTGCAGCTTCCTTTTCTACAGTTAGCTTTTCGTGTGTTGCCTGTTGTTCAGCTAGGGATGCTTCCATACGAGCTTTCTCCATTTCCATATGAGCTTTCTCTATTTTTATTTGTCTTTCTTGTTTGGATTTTGGCGGCTTCAGCTTTTGCGCAGGCAATGGCGTCCGTGGAGCTGCTCACTGATCCCTTTGAGCTTCTGGAGCTAGCTGAGATGCGAGACCTTGTCTCGAACAGTTCGGATTCTCTTGTCGACATAATTACACTGTGGACAGGTTTGCACACTTGCAACTATCGTGGGTGATGATGCTGAACCGTAACACCTTGCGGGGTTCAGTATCATGCGGTCCAGCCTGTTAACCCCCTACGGACACATGACGTACCGATACGGCATGTTTTCCGAGTCCTTAAGGACCCATGACGTACCGGTACGTCATGTGTTGTTCCGATCACCGCCGCCCGGCGGGCGGTGATCGGAACAAGGTGCCTGCTCAAATCATTGAGCAGGCACCTCGGCTAAATGCGCGGGGGGGGGGGGGGTCCCGTGACCTCCCCCGTGTCGGCGATCGCCGCAAACCGCAGTTCAATTCAGACCTGCGGTTTGAGGCTTTTACCTGGTGCGGCGGTGGTGCCATCGGGTCCCCATGTGACTGTGGGGGGGACCCGATGGCATGGAAGGCAGCGCGATGCCTTCCTGAGGCATCTGCGCTGCCTTATGGTGAAGAGCCTGTGAGATCCAACCCCCTGGATTTCACAGGCCACAGAAGCTGTATGAGTAATACACACAGTATTACTCATACAGCCAATGCATTCCAGAAGTATTGGAATGCATTGCAAAGGAATATACCCCCAAAAGTTCAAGTCCCAAAGTGGGACAAAAAAAGTGAAAAAAGTTGAAAAAATAAAGTTTTCCCCCAAAAATTTTCAAGTAAAAATAAACAAAAACTTAATTTTCCCCAAATAAAGATAAAAAAATAGGGGAAAAAGTATACATATTAGGTATCGCAGCGTCCGTATCGACTGGCTCTATAAACATATCACATGACCTAACCACTCAGATGAACACCGTAAAAAATAAAAAATGTGCTAAATAAACAATTTTTTTGTCACCTTACATCACAAAAAGTACAACAGCAAGGGATCAAAAAGTCATATGCACCCCAAAATAGTGCCAATCAAACCATCATCTCATCCCACAAAAAATGAGACCCTACCTAAGATAATCGCCAAAAAACTGAAAATACTATGGCTCTCAGAATATGGAAACAATAAAACATGATTTTTTTTTGTTTCAAAAATTATATTATTGTGTAAAACTTACATAAATAAATAAAAAAGTATACATATTAGGTATCGCCGCATCCGTGAATACCTGGTCTATAAAAATATCACATGATCTTACCTGTCAGATGAATGTTGTAAATAACAAAAAATAAAAACGGTGCCAAAACAGCTATTTCTTGTTATCTTGCCTATATATAGAGCAACCAAAAATCATATGTACCCTAAACTAGTACCAACAATACTGCCACCCGATCACGTAGTTTCTAAAATGGGGCCACTTTTTTGGAGTTTCTACTCTAAGGGTGCATCAGGGGGGCTTCAAATGGGACATGGTGTAAAAAAAAAACAGTCCAGCAAAATCTGCCTTCCAAAAACTGGGTTTTGTTTGGCTGTTAACTCTTGCTTTATTACTGGGAAAAATGGATTAAAATGGAAAATTTACCCCAAAAATTTAAATTCTGAAATTTCATCTCCATTTGCCAATAACTCCTGTGGCACACCTAAAGGGCTAACGACGTTTGTAAAAACAGTTTTTAATACCTTGAGGGGTGTAGTTTCTTAGATGGGGTCAGTTTTATGGAGTTTCTAATCTAGGGGTGCATCAAATGGGACATGGTGTCAAAAAAAAAAACAGTCCAGCAAAACCTGCCTTCCAAAAACCATATGGCATTCCTTTCCTTCTGCGCCCTGCCGTGTGCCCGTACAGCAGTTTACGACCACATATGGGGTGTTTCTGTAAACTACAGAATCAGGGCCATAAATATTGAGTTTGGTTTGACTGTTAACCCTTGCTTTGTAACTGGAAAAAAAAATAAAAAATTTGCAAAAAAAGTGAAATTTTGAAATTGTATATCTATTTTCCATTAATTCTTGTGGAGCACCTAAAGGGTTAACAAAGTTTGTAAAATCAGTTTTGAATACCTTGAGGGGTGTAGTTTATAGAATGCGGTCATTTTTGGGTGGTTCCCTAAAAATTGGGTTTTTGAAAATTTCTGAAAAATTTCAAGATTTGCTTCTAAACTTCTAAGCCTTTTGGTAAATTTGGTATTTTTTATAAATAAAAATGTTTTTTTTTTTTTACTTCATTTTACAATCTCAGAATGGCCTAGATAAGTCAAAGCGTTTTAAAGTTATCAGCACTTAAAGTGACACTGGTCAGATTTGCAAAAAATGGCCTGGTCCTTAAGGTGAAATAGGGCTGAGTCCTTAAGGGGTTAAAGGTCGCTGACTCGCTGCAGCCAGGATTTAAGGAATCGCAGTTTCTCGTATCCAGCTTGTAAGAGAACCATTGTTTTACTACCCTCTTTATGTGTGAAGGTACATAGCTTGACAGACAGCTAAAAATTGACAATGGAGTAACGTCTAACTTCGTCTTTATTGCAGAGATACAGTACAGACCAAAAGTTTGGACACACCTTCTCATTCAAAGAGTTTTCTTTATTTTCATGACTATGAAAATTATAGATTCACACTGAAAGCATCAAAACTATGAAATAACACATGTGGAATTTTATACTTATCCAAAAAGTATGAAACAACTGAAAATATGTCATATTCTAGGTTCTTCAAAGTAGCCACCTTTTGCTTTGATTACTGCTTTGCACACTCTTGGCATTCTCTTGATGAGCTTCAAGAGGTAGTCACCTGAAATGGTCTTCCAACAGTCTTGAAGGAGTTCCCAGAGATGCTTAGCACTTGTTGGCCCTTTTGCCTTCACTCTGCGGTCCAGCTCACCCCAAACCATCTCGATTGGGTTAAGGTCCGGTGACTGTGGAGGCCAGGTCATCTGGCGCAGCACCCCATAACTCTCCTTCATGGTCAAATAGCCCTTACACAGCCTGGAGGTGTGTTTGTGGGTCATTGTCCTGTTGAAAAATAAATGATGGTCCAAATAAACGCAAACCGGATGGAATAGCATGCCGCTGCAAGATGCTGTGGTAGCCATGCTGGTTCAGTATGCCTTCAATTTTTAATAAATCCCCAACAGTGTCACCAGCAAAGCACCCCCCACACCATCACACCTCCTCCTCCATGCTTCACGGTGGGAACCAGGCATGTAGAGTCCATCCGTTCACCTTTTCTGCGTCGCACAAAGACACGGTGGTTGGAACCAAAGATCTCAAATTTGGACTCATCAGACCAAAGCACAGATTTCCACTGGTCTAATGTCCATTCCTTGTGTTCTTTAGCCCAAACAAGTCTCTTCTGCTTGTTGCCTGTCCTTAGCAGTGGTTTCCTAGCAGATATTCTACCATGAAGGCCTGATTCACACAGACTCCTCTTAACAGTTGTTCTAGAGATGTGTCTACTGCTAGAACTCTGTGTGGCATTGACCTGGTCTCTAATCTGAGCTGCTGTTAACCTGCGATTTCTGAGGCTGGTGACTCGGATGAACTTATCCTCCGCAGCAGAGGTGACTCTTGGTCTTCCTTTCCTGGGGCGGTCCGCATGTGAGACAGTTTCTTTGTAGCGCTTGATGGTTTTTGTGACTGCACTTGGGGACACTTTCAAAGTTTTCCCAATTTTTCGGACTGACTGACCTTCATTTCTTAAAGTAATGATGGCCACTAGTTTTTCTAACAGTCTATTCAGTAGGACTATCAGCTGTGTATCCACCTGACTTCTCCACAACGCAACTGATGGTCCCAACCCCATTTATAAGGCAAGAAATCCCACTTATTAAACCTGACAGGGCACACCTGTGAAGTTAAAACCATTTCAGGTGACTACCTCTTGAAGCTCATCAAGAGAATGCCAAGAGTGTGCAAAACAGTAATCAAAGCAAAAGGTGGCTACTTTGAAGAACCTAGAATATGACATATTTTCTGTTGGTTCATACTTTTTTGATAAGTATATAATTTCACATGTGTTAATTCATAGTTTTGATGCCTTCAGTGTGAATCTACAATTTTCATAGTCATGAAAATAAAGAAAACTCTTTGAATGAGAAGGTGTGTCCAAACCTTTGGTCTGTACTGTATATATCAGGTAAAACTGAGGAACAGAAAAATAATGCACTTACTAATGTAGTCTGACATATGACAATACACATAATACAATATGCATACAGATGCAAACCATGTGAAACATACCAGCGATGCTACTGTAATTAGCTTAGATATATAGGATGGATCAGGACACTACCAGACCGTGTGTATACCTCTTTAATGGTGGCTGTGAATGACTGCTATGTGCAGGGCTGATGATGTCACTAGAGTTCACAGGCTACAAGTTATGGAAGCTGAAGTGGGTCAAACTTCTAGTGTGAAGAGCTGCAGTGTATGTAAACGGCCTTTAGATGGTGCATTTACACAATGAACAGAGAATTATACATTATAAAACATATTAACTGTGCATAAATTAACAATAAACTGCTGAAGGCATGACAAAGATTATAAACTGGATGTGCTATCCAATAGAGAACTTTCTTTTGGCAGGAAAGTTTTATCTGCCGTGGTCCCCCACCGAGTAAATTTCTTTGTTATTCCTCCAGGAATTGCCGTTGTGGAGGCGTGGGGAAAAGATGAAAATTACTCTTTACTCTAATTGGATTTTCTTTTAGCCTCCACAATGGCACAGGGAATTCCCACCCATTTTTTTTTTTGATTTTATATTTGGTCGGCAGTTGACCCTTTTTTCATTTGTATTGTTATGTTACTTAACCTTATTAAATGATGCATCTACTTTGGCGTTCTAGGTTATTAACTGGTAAAAGTAAAGGGGAGGGGGCTTTTATACATTGTCCTGGAAGAGGCAGGTACCCTCTAGGAAGTGCTGTTTTGGAGGCTAAGGGAAAATCCAATTACGGGTAAGAGTAATTTTCATCTATTCATACTGCACATGATATGGCAGTATAAAAAATGTGCAGTGCTAAGCTCATCTCTATAGGGAAATTTTTTTGAAACACAATTGGAAACACATGAATACATTGCATAAGGTGTATGGAAATATAATTTGTCATAGCATATTACATATTTTACCAAACCACATTGTGGATTTTTTGCATTATCAGACATACTATATATAAGAAGGTACTTATATTGAGCAAGGGGGTGCTATTTTCTAATTCACATGGATCTTAAAAGTTGTGAAGAATTAAAGTATACATTATATTAAAAATATTTAACCTTAACTTTGCACTCAATAGAGTTCTATGGCTGGATAACCTATGTTAACTTTTATTTCATTACTGACCATGCTCAAATACTATGTACCTTTGTACATATCCGTTCAGCGCTCTCACAAGTGGTCCAAAACAGATCAGTTTTCATTTGAATGCATTCTGAATGGAAAAGGATCCGCTCAGAATGCATCAGTTTGCATTAGTTCAGTCTCCATTCTGCTTTGGAGACGGACACCAAAATGCTGCTTGCAGCGTTTTGGTTTTCGTCTGATGAAACTGAGCCAAACGGATTCGTCCTGGCACACTATGTAAGTCAATGGGGATGGATCCGTTTTCTATGACACAATCTGGCACAATAGAAAACGGATTCGTCCTCCATTGACTTTTAATGGTGTTCAAGACGGATCCGCCTTGGCTATGTTAAAGATAATAGTTCTGAACGGATGCAGACAGTTGTATTATCTGAACAGATCTGTCCATGACGAATCCGCACAAAATGCGAGTGTGAAAGTAGCCTTAGTATCATACATCACTTATCATATTTACAATGAATTTTTCAAGAATGATATATTTTGTTGTATTCACATCATGTAAATGGAGTCCTCTTCTGCTTTTACAAATCCATAAAGTGATGGTTTGCTTGATGCTTCCAAAGAAGTTCAAATGCTCTCAAAGTGTGGCACTGTATATTGTCCCTCTCTTTTCTCTTATCATAAGTAATTATGTGTGATAAATCTTATCTATTCCTCATTTTTACATCTGCGGGCATTCATACTATAAGATAAAGTAGATTGTATAGCAAAAATCTCTTTGTGCTATTGTTTCTTTCCCCCACATCCATCTCTGTTCTCAGACCTTGTAGGAGACAGCATTTTGTGATCCTAGGCCCAGTTTTTCCCTTTGCTGTCTGGAAATGCTTTAATGGTTTATTGCAATTTCAAATTTTACAATAAAAAATTGACCAAATCTAGTTTAGTCAACTATCCATTTCTGGTGGTAGGCTAGGTATTGAAGGTCAGTTCCTCATGTCTCACTACAGTCTCTATAGTAAAATAGTTGTGAATGTAAGCATACAGTACCTTCTTCCAAATTATCTGGATAAAGTTATGAAATGAACTTAAAAATTTAATCCATTAAGATCCTAAAATGCTGTGTAATTTTGAAACATATAGTTACACCGATACGTCATTACAAAATAAGGTAGTCATCAATAAGAAACCAGTTGTATTGAGAGTTACCAAGCTGGGGTGAAGGCATAAAACTAACCAGAAATCTCCATAGTACTTTAGTTCTTGTAAACTGGTATTGGTAAAGATGTCAACATGGTTAAATTCCTCATATTCATGTATTCACTGTATTCCTTCCTGTGTGGCAATAGTTTTAAATAAATATGACTAGTAAAATAAGAGCATCTCTGCCCAGTGTCCTCATAGCATCTCTACACTTCAAGGCATATTATGTCATCTTGTCTATTAGACATATTACAGTCAGTTATAACAAAGGACACAGCTGCTGCTCCTTGTTAGCTCAACAGCGGACCACAGAATATATCTCTCCTGAGAACATGTAATTAGCATCTTTATCCTACAGATGTTACAACAAATGGTGCTATAACTGGTCCACTATGTAATGTTACAGAATATTCTGCTGTAGAGAAAGGAGTTTCTCTCAGAACTAATCATTATGAGAGTGAAGGATGAAGAAAATGTACTTTAGACTGAAGACTCACTTTCCATGGAACCTGTAACTTGCCATCTGCTTTGGGGTTTGGGGAACCTGGAGTGTATCTAAAGTTATAATAATCTAGGATGAAAAAAAAATAATCACAAATAGAAATCATACAACCAGTGTTTAAAAGTGTTGTCCAGTCTTTTTTAAATATTGGTCTACCGTCAGGATAGGTCATCACTAGCCAATCGGCGGAGGTCCAGCGCCCAACACCCCCGCCCATGAGCTGTTTGGCTTAGCTCCATTGCAGGAAGTCAACAGTGGAGCTATAGAGCACTGTCAATATTATAGTGGACAGTGCTCATCACTGCAGCACTTCTACCACTGACTGACTGAAATGGGAATAGTGCTGCAGAGATGATTGCTGTCCACCACAGTGTTGGCAGTGCAGTGTAGTTACGGGATCAGGGGCGGATTGGCCATAGACCTTACAGGGAAATTTCCCAGTGAGCCGATGCCCAAGGGGCCGTCTGAGTCCTTCTAACAGCCGGCCAGTGGAAGTTTTTAGGGATGTATTTTGTGCTGATGGGGGCAGTATTTTGTGATAGACTGTGGTATTTGGCTCTGTTGGAGTTGTATAATGTGCCACAATATGGTATTGCTGGGAATGCCTATTTGTGTTGGCCCAACTTTCCATCAATTTAGACCCAACTACAAAATGGAGCCACTTTTGGTATTTTTTCCAGGGCCACTTTAAGTTCCCAGTCCACCCATGTACGGGACTGACTTCAGGCGACAGAGCTACACAAAATATTTGATTGGTATTGGTGCGGGGTGCTGGACCCATGGTGATCAGCTAGTGATGGCCTACTTTGAGGCTAGGCTGGTCAACCCCTTTAATTTAATTGATGAATGAACAGCCAAATACTATGGCTTACCCATGTTAGTTAGTTGTAAATTGTTAAAATTAGCACAAAGAAAAATTGTTTGCTTATTACAACTAATTAAATTGATGCTTTTGTCTTCTAAAGCCTGTGTAAAGTGCCATTAAAAATGAGAGCTGGAGTCAAAGTGACACAAAGTGAACTACATGAATTATATAACAGGGCTTTACAATGCTGGAGAACACAGTTTTTTAGGTCCTGGGCAAATGCCAACAATGGAGTCAAAAGGTCTAAGCCAACAATCAGAAATGGTAAGATAGTATTTAGTGTTACTTGAAATGCTCTTTGGGGATGCCAATAAATTAAAGCAATACCCTTATTGGAACGATACATATACAATCCTTAGCAGTTTCTCCTAACATTTAGAATTATTATGTATTACTTAAGCCATATGATTGTTTTTTTCCTGGTTTCCGAGGGGTGTCAAGAATCCTGTGGTTCACTTGTATGAAAAGCAACATTCTGAATGTCATTATAATTTTAAAATATGTAAAATATCATAAGACGTAGAAGTAAAAAATGCATCAAATGTATTGTTTAAAACTGCGACCGGAAGAGATTGTATTGAAATAATGTCTGTTCTCTCGAAGTGGAATAATGCTACTTTTTAAGTTCTTTTGTTCTGTATTGAATTTGACAGGACAAAGAAAATATATTTATATCCACAGTGGAATATTCTTCTCTATGCATTGTCTGAGCAAGTAACATTTTCAGATGGGTCATTAGCATCTAAGCTAGAAAAGGAGTATAACATGTCTTAAAATAACTCTATGAAGACCAAAAGAAGAAATTCTAGAACACTGTATTAATGTTACCCAGTACCCCAAGGACTAACATTTAATGTTTACAGAACCCATCAAGGAAGATACTAAAAAAATTAACTTTTATTTATTTTATATGCCATAATCTTAAAGCCTTACTGAAATTCCATGAAGACTAATCATATATTTATCATTTTTAGTTATTATTATGGTTTCATAATGGAAAACAGCTTTATGACAAATACCTCATAAATTAACATATACAGTGACAAGAAAGGCATTTAATTGCTTGCCACTGTAGATCATACAGGTACAGTATATGCGTCTGCATTGCTGAAAGTACTCAGAAGGTGCCTAGTATACTGTAGTTCATGCTGGGACTTACATGGGTTGGCTTTGTATTTAGTCAAATACAGGCTTGGGATTGCATTTGTTTTCCAGAAACTGATACAGTCCAGTAAACCTCATCATACTAAATACAAAAATAATAAGTACATATGCTTGTCCATATGCCCTTCCAGGAGAATATGGAGATCTCAGAACAGTTCTTTAAGCAATAGTTGGGTGAACTGATACACATCCAAATTTCTGCTTTGCAATCTGCTATTTTGCTTTTTTCAGTATCTTTTGTCATCCTGTGTCAACTCATAATAGTCCATATTTGCTTTTGGTCTGTATTCACAATATAATTAGACTTGGTGCTATGGATTTTAAGCCACAATAGAGTGACTTAAAGAAATGTATCTGTAACAGGGAGCCGGCGACGCACTTACTCTTCGGAGTGTCGGCGGCATCCAGTGCATGTAGTGGAACGGGGAAGCGGCCTGCGTCCTCGTCTCCACAGTAAGCAGGGAGCGGGGAGGACCCACCGTGCACGCCTCCTCATATAGTGCTATATATTCGTTTTTTAGAATATTCAGCATTTTTTTTCATCTGAAGTCATGATTCCTCCCTGCTTCAGTTGCTTGTGGGCAAATGACTCATTAGCGCACAAGCAAGAAGCAGGGAGGAATCATGTGTTCAGATGGAAAAAATGATAAATATTCTAAAAACTAATATATAGCATTATATTCTATAGTGCTAAATATTCGTTTTTGACCCACGCCTGTATTGAGCGAGCAATATTCGCATATTACGAGATCATTACTTTGACGATTTTCGCATAAAAAAGAATGTTGAATATAACACATATATACGAATTTGCTAATATATGACGAATATTCTACAAAATGTTCGCTAAATATCACAAATTCGAATATGACCCCTGTCGCTCATCACTAACCCATATTTCCATGGACTTTATTACCGAACTACCAATGTCGGAGGGTAAGTTGGTGGTGTGGGTAGTGGTTGACAGATTTAGAAAACTGGTTCATTTCATCCCTCTGTCAAAATTGCCCAATGCTAAGACTTTAAGGTATTCTGGAGAATATAGTTCCAGATAGAGGCATTCAATTGTATATACAGCTATACAGTGGTGTTATCTTTACAGTCAGATGATACTTACAGTCAGGTCCATAAATATTAGGACATTGACACAATTATAACATTTTTGGCTCTATATACCATCACAATGGATTTGAAATTAAACGAACAAGATGTGCTTTAACTGCAGACTTTAATTTGAGGGTATTTACATCCAAATCAGGTGAACAGTGTAGGAATTACAACAGTTTGAATATGTGCCTACAACTTGTTAAGGAACCAAAAGTAATGGGACAGAATAATAATCATAAATCAAACTTTCACTTTTTAATACATGGTTGCAAATTCTTTGCAGTCAATTACAGCCTGAAGTCTGGAACGCAGAGACATCACCAGACACTGAGTTTCATCTCTAGTGATTCTCTGCCAGGCCTATACTGCAACTGTCTTCAGTTCCTGCTTGTTCTTGGGGCATTTTCCCTTCAGTTTTGTCTTCAGCAAGTGAAATGCATGCTCAATCGGATTCAGGTCAAGTGATTGACTTGGCCATTGCATAACATTCCACTTCTTTCCCTTAAAAACTCTTTGGTTGCTTTTGCAGTATGCTTTGAGTCATTGTCCATCTGCACTGTGAAGCGCTGTCCAATGAGTTCTGAAGCATGAGCAGATAATATGAATATGAGCAGATAATATTGCCTGAAACACTTCAGAATTAATCCTGCTGCTTTTGTCAGCAGTCACATCATCAATAAATGCAAGAGAACCAGTTCTCTTGGCAGCCAGAAATGCCCACGCTATGACATTACTACCACTATGCTTCACTGATGAGGTGGTATGCTTAGGATCATGAGCAGTTCCTTTCCTTCTCCATACTCTTCTCTTCTCATCACTCTGGTACAAGTTGATCTTGGTCTCATCTGTCCATAAGATGTTGTTCCAGAACTTTGAAGGCCTTTTTAGATGCCGTTTGGCAAACTCTAATCTGGCCTTCCTGTTTTTGAGGCTCACCAATGGTTTACATCTTGTGGTGAACCCTCTGTATTCACTCTGGTGAACTCTTCTCTTGATTGTTGACTTTGACACACATACACCTACCTCCTGGAGAGTGTTCTTGATCTGGCCAACTGTTGTGAAAGGTGTTTTTTTTCACCAGGGAAAGGATTCTTTGGTCGTCCACCACAGTTGTTTTCCGTGGTCTTCCGGGTCTTTTGGTGTTGCTGAGCTCACCGGTGCATTCCTTCTTTTTAAGAATGTTCCAAACAGTTGTTTTGGCCATGCCTAATGTTTTTGCTATCTCTCTGATGGGTTTGTTTTGTTTTTTCAGCCTAATGATGGCTTGCTTCACTGATAGTGACAGCTTTTTGGATGTCATCTTGAGAGTTGACAGCAACAGATTCCAAATGCAAATAGCACACTTGAAATGAAATCTGGACCTTTTATCTGCTCATTGTAATTGGGATAATGAGGGAATAACACACACCTGGCCATGGAACAGCTGAGAAGCCAACTGTCCCATTACGTTTGGTTCCTTAACAAGTGGTAGGCACATATGCAAACTGTTGTAATTCCTACACCTTCCACCTGATTTGGATATAAATACCCTCAAATTAAAGCTGCAGTTAAAGCACATCTCGTTTCATTTCAAATTCATTGTGGTGGTGTATAGAGCCAAAATTGTTACAATTGCGTTGATGTCCCAATATTTATGGACCTGACTGTAGATAATTTCTAAAAAGTGATCTCCACAGAGCAGGAAATGTTTAATGAGGCTCAGTGGTGAAAGTAAAAACTGTATATTTCAGGAACTTTATGTCTAATAAAAAAGACATAGGGGTCAGTTATTAAGACCGGGGTTTTAGACGTTGGTCTTAATAACCGCTTATGCTGGTGGTGGATCCGCCGAAGTTATGTAGAGGCGTGGGCCTCTACTTAACTTTGGCGCATCCACAACAGGTCTAAATGTAAGACAGCTTCCTTGCTGGCTTAAATAGGTTATCCAATCCTATAAAAAGCCCCCCAATATGCTGGGCCCCCCACCTGAATCCACAAAAACTCCACTGCTCCTGGTCCCCGCTCCCCCGCTGTAGATTCTCCCCATGCGCAAATAAAAACATCTGGTGTCGGAGGGGGTGGGGGGAGCAGCCAATGGCAGGCGGAGATGGGGACGAGCCTCCCTAGCATCACCCACGATGCTGGATGTTTTCACTCACGATGCTGGATGTTTTCACTGGATGTTTTCATTCGCACATGGGGAGAAGCAGCAGCGGGGACCAAGAGCGATGCAGGGAGCGGGGACCCAGGTAAGTATAATCAGTGTGGGGGGCCCAGCATATTGGCGGCTTTTTATAGGATTGGATAACGATAAATTTAGACCATTTTCTACGCCTAAAACAGGGGTAGAAAATGATAAAAGAAATAGGCCTGCCAGCCCTTCCCCATCCCACGTCACGCCCCCTTTTTTAGACTTGGCATGCGAGGGGAAAAGATGCAGATTGCGGCGCAAATAACCTTTGCGCCTTAATCTGCAACAAATATACGCCAGAAAACTGTAAGTAAGTGACGCCCATAATTCTTAAAAAAATATGTTTACCCCAAAAAATTTTACAGATAATTTTGTGATGACACCCTCCATTTTATGGCCTATAAAGGTTATCAAGCCGTGCAATCCAGAATTCTGGCCTCGAATTTTGGGCTCACATGCAAACTTTTTTGAATCTTTTGCATTTTTACTCTACTCTAGTTTTGAAATATGGGTGGGAAAGTAGGTGTTGAAAAACAGACATTACCCTTCTGATAAATTCCCACCTATGTTTGTTATGTTCTTAACATGTACCATGAATTTGGTAGTCCTTTTACTGAGCTTCTTTCTCTCATAACAAACTTTACAAATGAAAACCATTTAATACAAACAAATTTACACATACAGAAACCTACATGCCATTAACTCCCAGCAACTTTTTGACACCCTACAGATATCTCTGGCCTCAGTCTCCTTCTTATTACAACAAAACCCTCAAAACCACCCTGGATTAAGCAGATCTGGCAAGCCTGGTACACATCTGCAACATTTTTTCACCAGTAGTGCTCTGAGTGTACCAAATGTTTACGGAGAAAATCTCGAAAATCCCCTCATTTCCTACATTATAAATGTATGCTTAATGCCTACAACTCTGCTCTCCAAATTGACAAACAAAACTACTTCACCCCTCTCTTATCCTTACTTTCAAATAACATAAAATAACTCTTTCGAGCTTTTCATTCCCTCCTAGGCCCTAAGTGTATGTGCCCAATCACTGACCTCTGTGCTGAAGACTTGGTCACTTACTTCAAAGATATGATTGATAACATCTAGCAGCAAATAATCTCCCAGTCTACCAACCATCTTCGATCCCCCTCCCTCCCACACTTCCTCTTCTTCTCTCTCTGCATTTGACCTTATAACAGAAGAAGTCTCCAAGCTCCTTTCTTTTTCTTGAACCACGACCTGCAGTATTGCTATTCACTCACATGTGCTCCGGTCCTCTCCCTGGCTGTCATTAGTCACCTAATTACAGTATTCAACCTCTCTCTCTCTTCAGGCATCTTTCTGTCCTCTTTTAAACATCATGTCAACATTTCTTGACCCAACCTGTGCTGCTAACTACCGACCAGTTTTTAACTTACCTTTCATCTCTAACCTCCTGGAGTGTCTAGTCCTATCTTGCCTAATAAGTTATCTTTATGTAAACTCTCTTCTCCCCCCCTTATAATCTGGCTTTCGCTGTCTACACTCTACAGAAACTGCCCTTACCAAAGTGTCTAATGATCTGACAGTGAAAAGGAATGGCAACTACTCTCTACAGATTCTTCTGGATCTCTGCAGCGCTTGATATGGTACATCATTAACTCCTCCTCAACATGCTCCACTCTATTGGCTTTAAGGACACCGCTCTCTCTTAATTTTCTTCTAATCTCTCTGGCTGCTCCTTCAGTGTATCACTCACCAGCTCTACCTTTTCTCCTCATCCTCTTGCTGTTGAGGTTCCTCAGGGTACAGTTCTAGGTCTTCTACCCTTTTCTCTCTACAAAGCCGGATAGACCATCAACATGTTTGGATTTTAGCACCATCTCTATGCTGATAACACCTATACCATGATATCACTCCAGCAGTGCTACCAAACACCAATGATTGTTTGGCAGCTGTCTCTAACATCACGTCCTCTCTCTATTCGAAACTGAATCTCTCAAAAACTGACCTTGTTTTTTCCCCCCATCTACTAACCTACCTAAACCTGATATTTCAATATCAATCTGTTTTACTGTCATAACTCCAGGGCAGCAGGTCCGATGTCCTGGGCTTATGTTTGACTCAGCTCTTTTCCTTGTTTCCCATATTTAGTTGCATGCTCCTGTTGTCTACACCTCAAGAACATCAACATAATCTGCCCTTTGCTCACAGTGGAAATGGTCAAATCTCTTGCTTGCTTGCATTCTCACCTTAACTACTGTTGCTCATAACTAATTAGTCTTCCCCTCACTAAACTCTCCTCCCTTCAATTTGTCCTACGTGCAGAAACCTGGATAATATTTTTGTCCAGTCACAACAATGATGCCTCTAACCTGTGTCAGTCACTTCACTGATTGCCAATCTACCACAGAATACAGTTCAAACTTATTGTCTACAAATCTCTCCACTGTGCTGCACCTCCATACATATCCTCCCTCATTTCTGTCTACCACCTTACTTGCACTCTCCATTTTGACAGTGATCTAAGATTAACATCCTCTATAATTCAAACCTCTCACTCCCAACTTCAAGACTTCTCTCAAGCTGCACCAGCTCTCTGGAATGCAATGTGCTGGGCAATCAGATAAATTCCCAACTTCCTTAGCTTCAAACATGCCTTAAAAACATTTTTTTTTAAGGTGGGCTTACCATGTTCCCTAAACAGACTCCTTCCCGTTTTTCCCTCCCATTCTTCATAACCAAACAGCATCACCTCCCATTTCCTCATAGACTGTAAATGCTTGTTAGCAGGGCCTTCACTCGTAGTGTTTCAATTGTATATTAACCTGTAATTCTCTAATCTCAACCACACTGAATGAGTAAATACACGTCCCTTAAATTTTTAAAAATAGTATATCCTTTATTAAAAATAATCACAATTTAAACATGATAAGACACATATAACACATAATGCATTTTAGTAATGAATAAGCATTTAGTGAATGTATCCAATACAAAACACCACCTATACTCAATGTGAATATAATTCTGTCTAGGAGTAAAATATATGTGGTAAACACTCTGCCGGACAGGGAGAAGGGTATTGATAACCTGTGAAATGCTGAGCCTAATGTGAGCTAAACGCTCTATATAAGTTGCTCAGCATGGAATCAATATCCACCCTTTTCCACAATCAGCATACACAATGACAGAGTGAAAGTACATGAAAATATTCCCAAAAAATAACCAGAGAATAGTAAAGTCATACCAGTAAGAGTCAGGTGTGTTAAGGCTCCTCGACGTACGTTTCGCCATCTGCATCCTCAGGAGGAGTGATTGAATAGGGCCAAATGATCAGTATTTAACTACAGTTCTATACTATGAGCGGTATCCCTGAAAGTCACCTGTGCAGGTATTACGAGTGGAGGCTCATTGCGGTGCATGACCTATCCTTTACATCCGCTTCCGCCCGTCTCCCGAGTCCAGCACCAGTGAGGTCAGGCACGTGTCGCGAACGGCACTGACCTACGTCACTAGCGTCTGGTCTCCTTGGAGACAAGAGGAAGTTCACTGGCCGCCAGACCATCATGCGCACTCGGCCATTCTCGTCTAATGGAAAGTTTTCAAATTTTACTCCTAGCCAGAATTATATTCACATTGAGTATAGGTGGTGTTTTGTATTGGATACATTCACTAAATGCTTATTCATTACTAAAATGTATTATGTGTTATATGTGTCTTATCATGTTTAAATTGTGATTATTTTGAATAAAGGATATAATATTTTTTCAAAATTTAAGGGACGTGTATTTACTCATTCAGTGTGGTTGAGATTAATATTTTGAGTATCCCAGTAACAGTTGCTGTTACAATTTATGACCTAATTGGTGATTAACTGTAATTCTCTAATGTCTAATTTGATGTCTACATGTGCCCTCTAAATTGTACAGCACTGTGGAACCTTGTACAGCACCACTGGGGGCCTTCATCGGGCTGTTGTCGGAACTGCCTGCTCCCGTTGACCGCATTTGTTTCAGACCGGCTCGCGGCACAGGTAAGGGCTTACCTGTGCATCGCCGGACTTGTGAGTTAAGATGGCAGCCCGCATGTGTTCGCATGGGAACACAGCAAACTGGCCATCACTGCTGTGGAATATGGTGGCACTATATAAATAAAGATGATGGTGATTATTATTATTATTTAAAACAGGGGAAAGTACATTCATTTTAATGAGTAAATGTATTGCTGGATATGCAAATCAACAATCTGTACAATGCAACCAAAGAGTCTATATAACAATTTACTACATCCTTAAGTGACTTAATTTACTTATTTCTAAGAGAACCCTGTGGCGAAAATAACCTCGCCACTGGATTTTGGAGGGGTCTGTTGACCAGCCTCTTGCCTCAGGATTATGGCCCACATACTAACTTTGAAGGAGAGGACAGACCGGGCGCACAGCCTAAATCTGTGGAACTGTTTTGGGCAGGAAAGCCATGCTTGCGGTCGGCCAAATGTGACTTCCATGCTCCTGCTCAGATATGGGTGATTTTTGGATATGTTCACCCAGATCAGAGCTATCCATGGATGCATAAATTATGGGGATATGTGGTGTTTTGAGGTGTTTTCAGTGTTTTGGGGAAAAATGTGTGTTTTCTGCCTGTGACTGATTAAGTTAGCCCATTACATTTGGTAATTGTATTACAGGCAGAGCCCATTGTGTTTTGGCAATTGTATTTTGTTGATTACGTCAAAAACAATGCCTATTCTGTTATTGAGTGTGTCACAGGCAATGTCATTATGTTTGTTAATTGCGTCACAGACAATGCCATTGTGTTTGTTGAATGTATAGTTTTTGTGTTTAAACTGTAAGGATTGGCTGCTATAGCTACTAGCCCTTGTAAGAGCTGTTCCTGGTTCCTGTTGTGGTTACGGTGTCGAGTGGAGTGCTTGGAGTCCTCGTGAAGTGCTAGGAGGATCCATCAATGGAGGTACCCGGTCGGGGTGCCAGGAGATCCGTTACAGTGGTGGCAGCAGTGGGATGGCGTCCTAGTGTGAGGTGAAGCAGCTCTAAGACACCGTTCGTGGAGTATATTGAGGGCAACGCTAGTATCTGTACAGCGCCCCTGGCTACAGCAGGATGGAATCGGCTAGCCTTCGGACAGCGTTCCACTACGAGGAGGAGGATGACCGAGACTGGTGGGATGCAGTCCAGAAAGGCGTCTGGCATGAGGCGCTGGAAGATGTACAGCGTCGGCTGGGCGAGAATCTCCCCAGTGAGGAGCAGCAGTTGTGGATGCGAGTGGCCCTGCGAATGCCCCTTCTGGAAGAGCAGCCCCTGGATGAGTGGGTGACAGAAATCGAGAGCCTGGTATGGAAGGAGCTTTGGCTAGACAAGCCTACTAGGCACTCTGGTCGTATGTGATTCGGCACTCACCCATGATGGCTGAGCATGACAGATCTGAGAGTGAGGATTATGATGGCCCTGGCCTGTTGTTTGAGTCCTTTGCAGAACCGGAGTTCGGAGATGCTGGCGAGTCCCGGTTCTGGGATATCTATGACTACAGGGAGGCTATACATGATTGGGCTACAGCGAGAGAGGTGAGACAAGACCTTGCATCTCTAGTGACAATGGAGTGGGAGCTGGAGCAGGATAACCAATACTTCCTCAGCTCAATTCGGCCCCAATATACACTGCCGGAGAGCTGGGTAGCAGTCCCAGACCTACAACCCTACAGCTGGGAAGACATGACTGAAGTATCCCCTGCTTCAGTAGGGGACCTCATAGACTGGTCCTGGGGGGAACCCCATATGGCAGGTGGAGATGGGACCGAGGTCTCTCCACCGGCCCTACAGGGATGCTGGGCAGTCGGCCAAGATCCCCAATGGCAGCCGGATTTTCAGGGAGTAGGGACAGTCGGTCCTGCTCCCCAGTGGCATTATGTTTTGCAGGGAGAGGAGAGCATCGTCTCCATTCCCCAGCAGCAGTGTACCTAGAAAGAAGAGGAGACAACCGGTCTCTATCCCCAACCACAGAGGGACAGCACCCCTAACTCCGATGGTGCAGATGGGACCGCAGTCTCTGCACCAGGCCTACCGGGATGCTGGATGGCCGGTACAGATCCCCCACCAACCCTGCATGAATGCCAGGAGGAGGAGGTAAGCGATCCCTCCTCTCCACAGCTGATCCGCAACAATGTCCTGGGGGTAGGATTGCCTGACCCCATCCCAGCGGAAGAGCTGGCATCTGGGCAGAGCTCAGTTGGCCTCTGCCTTCCGCTATCCTCTTGTCCAGAGGCTGACTCCCCACAGACTACCCCAGCGGAAGAGCTGGCATCTGGTCAGAGTGCAGTTGGCCTCTTCCCTCCCCTATCCTCTTGTCCAGAGGCTGACTCCTCACAGTCTACCCCAGCGGAAGAGCTGGCATCTGGTCAGAGCACAGTTGGCCTCTGCACTCCCCTATCCTCTTGTCTAGAGGCTGACTCCCCACAGGCTGCCCCAGCGGAAGAGCTGGCATCTGGGCAGAGTGCAGTCGGCCTCTGCCCTCCCCTATCCTCTTGTCCAGAGGCTGACTCCCCACATACTAGCCTAGCTGATGCGCTGGCACCAGGGAAGAGTACCACTGATCCTCACCCACAAAGCAACTTCCACTCCAAGCCAGAGGGCAACACAGAGACCGGGAGTACCAGTTACCAACACAACCTTGGTGGACTCACTGGACAGAGACAGGCTACCAAATTCAACAGGTTCAGTATTTGGTTGTGGGTGGGCTGCTAGACTAACTCAGGTACCAAACAGCGTGAGGTCAGGTATCTGGTTAGTCTTCCTTGGGAGGGGGAGATGTGTGGTGAAAATAACCTCGCCACTGGGTTTTGGAGGGGCCTGTTGGCCAGCCTCTTGTCTCAGGATTATGGCCCACATACTAACTTTGAAGGAGAAGACAGACCAGCCAAACAGCTTAAATCTGTGGAACTGTTTTGGGCAGGAAAGCCATGCTTGCGGTCGGCCAAATGTGACTTCCATGGAATTCCGGAACCCCTACTCGCATCTGGGTGATTTTTGGATATGTTTTTACCCAGATCAGAGCTATCCATGGATGCATAAATTATGGGGATATGTGGTGTTTTGAGGTGTTTTCTGTGTTTTGGGGAAAAATGATTATGTTAGCCCATTATGTTTGGTAATTGTATCACAGGAAGAGCACATTGTGTTTTGGTAATTGTATTTTGTTGATTACATCAAAGACAATGCCTATTCTGTTACTTAGTGCGTCACAGGCAATGCCATTGTGTTTGTTAATTGTGTCACAGACAATGCCATTGTGTTTGTTGAATGTATAGTTTTTGTGTTTAAACTGGATTGGCTGCTATGTTATGTCCTCAGTTCCCAACCAGGTCCATGGGGGTGGTACCCTTGTTGGAAAATGTATATATAAGTCAATGCTTGTGTGTTCAATAAAGAGAACTGTTTTACCCCTTCATGAAGTTTTGGCTCATGTTTGGGGATGGGATAAATACACTCTTGGGGCTTGCTATATTACAATACTACCTTGAGTATAAGCTCTTGTAAGAGCTTGTTCATAGTTTCGGCTCTCTGGATTTAGGAGAGGTTCACCCACTGGAAGCTGAAGCCCGGTCTTGGGTCCAGCGTGTGTGGAGGACGGTGAGACCCCAACCAAGCTGTGGTGGTTCGTTGGGTCAGTGGTGGTTATGGTGTCAAGTTGAGTGCTTGGAGCCCTCCGGAAGCACTAGGAGCATCCATCAACGGAGGTACCCAGTCGGGGTGCCAGGAGATCCGTTACAGACCCCTTTAGGATATTATACGTAGAACATATGTATTCTTATTTAGTTAGGAAAGTAGACCTTAATTAAAATGATTTCCCTAGTTAAACACATCCAAGATATCTAAGCTTTTGATAAACGTCACATTTTTCCAGAATATTATCTACTTAACATAAGTACATGCAACCTACATAAACCCACAGGGGCAACTCTGTGGATCAAAAGAATCACAATGTGCATACAAACTAATATGGAATAACACAGGGTGATCTGAAGATTTAAATCTATGTCAAGGATAGATAATGTGCCTGACAGGTGAGGGTCTCACTAGAGGGACCCTTACTAGCTACAGGTCCCACCATATGAATGGAGTGGTGGTCGAGTATGCACTCTGCCACTTCATTCATCATTGCGAGTTAATTATACTTAGGCGTAATACTTTGCATGAAGAAAAAATTCAGCTTCTGATGAAAGGAGCGACCTTTATTTTTCCAGTGATTAAAATCCAAAATATTTAGGATTTTAATCACTGGAAAAATAAAGGTTACTCCTTTTATCGGAAGCTGAATTTTTTCTTCATTACAAGCTATTTCCTATGTCGTGCCTCAGGCATTTCTGTGCATCCGAAGTGAGCAGTAGGTGAGCGCTGTGACAACTCTTTTTTCTTATTGCACTATTGTGTAATACTACATCGTATTTGTATCAAACAATTAAATAATGTGTTTTATATACTCATTTGTATTCTGATATGTCTGGTGTTTTCATGTACTGATGTTTCTTGCAACAACAAAAAAAGGAATATACCAGTATACCATTTACACCTTTCAATGATTTACAAAAACAATAAACAGATGTTAGTTTGTAATCTATATTCAAAAATTACAAATTATTATCATATACTTTGCCAGGGACTAAGCTAAGGGAAAAATAATCAGTTTGGTACTTAGCAGCCAAAATTTGGAACTCCAAAAATAAAGGAGCGCCCTTACTTGGCTAATTTCCAAACAGCCACAGAAGTGGAGAGCATGCTCAGCCAAATCTTAATTCGCAGCAGCTACGAGACGAATCAAGTTTTTGAGATAGGTGCAAATCCCTGAGGTGGGGCGCACATCTATCGGACATTTATAGCATATTCTTTGGAAATAACATACATTTTGAGGTGGTAAATACACATTTAACTCTTGCTGTTCAAACCATTCGTGCTCTTACACAGTGAGCAATAAAAGTTCAATAAAACTAATGAATCAGTCTACATCCATATTTAATTTTTGGTATATACTTCAACATGACATATATCTGTGATACAGTATAAAATTCTGGGAAAGTATTTTTAATTTGGTATATGCCTATATGCTACAAATGCAATAATAATTCCATATAGTAATTTAATTTTCTTAGGAACTAGAGACATATTTTTGTAATATAAAAATGTGTGCTGTGAGTAGAGATGAGCGAATCGAAGCTGACGAAGTGAAATTCGATCCGAATTTCAGGAAAAATTTAATTCTCACTGAACCCGAATTTCCTTGCACTTCATAGTATTGAATCACATTTTTCCTAAAATGGCTGCTGCATGTTTGAGGACATGGAGAATGGAACTCCGGGAAAGCGGGATCACCCATAATGCCATGCATGCAGCTAATCAGCAGCTAGCGAGCCCTGTGATGTCACAGCCCTATAAATAGTGGCAGCCATCTTAGATTTTGCCATTTACCAGTGTACTTAGTGCAGGGAGAGACGTCTGCAGGCACTGGGGACATTGATAGGAAATACTTCATTGTGGTGAAAAAACTATTTATAAGTGCAGGGAAAGGATAGGGAGGAATCGTTCAACAGCATTTGTGTAGAACAGGGTTCAGTAGGGGAGGTTACAGACTGGGTTATAGGAACATTTCTATTACACCTTGGTGCACTGACTGGGCATCCAAATTACCATTATACAGCTCTGTCATTCCAGCAAACTGTTCTTGTTATTGGGGTGCAAGTGCTGTTTGATACAGCCATTAACAGGGTTTATTACAAGGAAATATTTCTATAGTATGTCTTATTTGCCTTTGTGCGGTGCAGTTATATGTTGTGAAGCCCTTTTTGCGGTGTATTAGTGGCAAAAGAAAAACATATTTGCCCTTGTGTGGTGCAGTGATATACTCTAAAGGCCTGTTTGAAGTGTATTAGTGGTGAAATAAAAATATATTCGCTGTTCTGCGTTGCATTTATCTGTTGAAAAGCCTTTTGTGTTGTGTAAAAGTAGAAAAAAATTAGGGCCTAATTGTCGTTCAGCGGTGCAGTGATATATTCTATAGCCCTGTTTGCCGTGTAATAGTGGCAAAATTAAAATATATTCACCGTTCAGCATTGCACTTATCTGTTGAAAAACCTTTTGTGTTGTGCAAAATTAGAAAACAATTAGGGCCTAATTGCCGTTCAGAGGTGCAGTGATTTAGGCCTCATGCACACGACCGTTGTGTGCATCCGTGGCCGTTGTGCCGTTTTCAGTTTTTTTTCGCGGACCCATTGACTTTCAATGGGTCCGTGGAAAAATCGGAAAATGCACCGTTTTGCAGCCGAGGCCGTGATCCGTGTATCCTGTCCATCAAAAAAATATGACCTGTCCTATTTTTTGGACGGACAACGGTTCACGGACCCATTCAAGTCAATGGGTCCATGAAAGAACACGGATGCACACAAGATTGGCATCCGTGTCCGTGATCCGTGGCCGTAGGTTGCTTTCATACAGACGAATCCGAAGATCCGTCTGCATAAAAGCTTTTTCAGATCTAAGTTTTCACTTCGTGAAAACTCATATCCGACAGTATATTCTAACACAGAGGCGTTTCCATGGTGATGGGGACGCTTCTAGTTAGAATACACTACAAACTGTGTACAAGACTGCCCCCTGCTGCCTGGCAGCACCCGATCTCTTACAGGGGGCCGTGATCAGCACAATTAACCCCTTCAGGTGCGGCACCTGAAGGGGTTAATTGTACTATCATATCCCCCTGTAAGAGATCAGGGCTGCCAGGCAGCAGGGGGCAGACCCCCCCCCTCCCCAGTTTGAATATCATTGGTGGCCAGTGCGGCCCCCCCTCCCTCCCTCTATTGTAATAATAGCTTGGTGGCCAGTGTGCGCCCCCCCATCGGGCCCCCCCCTTCCTCCCTCTATTGTAATAAATCGTTGGTGGCACAGTGTGTGCCCCCCATCGGGCCCCCCCTTCCTCCCTCTATTGTAATAAATCGTTGGTGGCACAGTGTGCGCCCCCCATCGGCCCCCCCCTCCCTCCCTCTATTGTAATAAATCGTTGGTGGCACAGTGTGCACCCCCCATCGGCCCCCCCTCCCTCTATAGCAGTAACAACATTGGTGGCCAGTGTGCGGCCTCCCATCTCCCCCCCCCCCCCCCCGATCATTGGTGGCAGCAGAGTTCCGATCGGAGTCCCAGTTTAATTGCTGGGGCTCCGATCGGTAACCATGGCAACCAGGACGCTACTGCAGTCCTGGTTGCCATGGTTACTTAGCAATAGTACAATAGTAGAAGATTCATAGTTACCTGCTTGCTGCTGCGATGTTCGTGTCCGGCCGGGAGCTCCACCTACTGGTAAGTGACAGGTCTGTGCGGCGCATTGCTAAATGAACTGTCACTTACCAGTAGGAGGAGCTCCCGGCCGGTCACAGACATCGCAGCAGCCAGCAGGTAAGTATGAATCTTCTACTATTGTACTATTGCTAAGTAACCATGGCAACCAGGACTGCAGTAGCTTCCTGGTTGCCATGGTTACCGATCGGAGCCCCAGCGATTAAACTGGGACTCCGATCGGAACTACGCTGCCACCAATGATCGGGGGGGGATGGGAGGCCGCACACTGGCCACCAATGTTGTTACTGCTATAGAGGGAGGGTGGGCCCATGGGGGGCGCACACTGTGCCACCAACAATTTATTACAATAGAGGGAGGGAGGGGGGCCGATGGGGGGCGCACACTGTGCCACCAACGATTTATTACAATAGAGGGGGGGCGATGGGGGGCGCACACTGTGCCACCAACGATTTATTACAATAGAGGGAGGGAGGGGGGCGATGGGGGGCGCACACTGTGCCACCAACGATTTATTACAATAGAGGGAGGGAGGGGGGGCGATGGGGGCGCACACTGTGCCACCAACGATTTATTACAATAGAGGGAGGGAGGGGGGGATCCGCACTGGCCACCAATGACATTCAAACTGGGGAGGGGGGGGTCTGCCCCCTGCTGCCTGGCAGCCCTGATCTCTTACAGGGGGATATGATAGTACAATTAACCCCTTCAGGTACGGCACCTGAGGAGTTAATTGTGCTGATCACGGCCCCCTGTAAGAGATCGGGTGCTGCCAGGCAGCAGGGGGCAGTCATGTACACAGTTTGTAGTATATTCTAACCTGAAGCGTCCCCATCACCATGGGAACGCCTCTGTGTTAGAATATACTGTCGGATCTGAGTTTCAAGATGTAGCTCATATCCGACAGTATATTCTAACATAGACGCGTTCCCATGGTGATGGGGACGCTTCAAGTTAAAATATACCATCAGATTGGAGAAAACTCCAATCCGATGGTATAAAAGAACTCCAGACTTTACATTGAAAGTCAATGGGGACGGATCCGTTTGAAATGGCACCATATTGTGTCACCATATTGGCACCATATTGTGTCAACGTCAAACGGATCCGTCCCCATTGACTTGCATTGTAATTCAGGATGGATCCGTTTGGCTCCGCACGGCCAGGCGGACACCAAAACGACTTTTTTTTCATGTCCGTGGATCCTCCAAAAATCAAGGAAGACCCACGGACGAAAAAACGGTCACGGATCACGGACCTACGGACCCCGTTTTTGCGGACCGTGAAAATAAACTGTCGTGTGCATGAGGCCTTACTCTAAAGCCCTGTTTGCCGTGTACTAGTGGCTAAATAAAAATATATTCGCCATTCTGCTTTGCACTTATCTGTTGAAAAGCCTTTTGTGTTGTGTAAAATTAGAAAAAAATGAGGGCCTAATTGCCGTTCAGCTGTGCAGTGATATATTCTAAAGCCCTGTTTGCTGTGTATTAGTGGCAAATTTAAAATATATTTGCCTTTTAGTGTTGCACTTATCTGTTGAAAAGCCTTTTGTGTTGTGTAAAAGTAGAAAATAATTAGCACCTAATTGCCGTTCACTGGTGCAGTGATATACTCTAAAGCCCTGCTTGCCATGTATTAGTGGCGGGAAAAAAATAAATTGATCTAACAGTATGTCAGATAGAGAGGTGCCAGGCCCTACACAGGGGAGTGGCAGAGGCCTAAATGTTTCTCACGCAGGCAGAGGTTGCAGCAGAGTTAGGGGGCATGGCAGCAGGGGTTGCAGCAAGAGGCCTGAGCTGCCGGTGTCATCTAGCTGTTGTGTCTTGCCCAGCAACCCAGCGGTTCTTCAATGGTTGACTCCTCTGACACGACGCTAAGTTGGCATGGCCCGGGAGCAGTCACTGTGCCCCCACCTGTCCTGAACCTTACTCTCTCCTTTTCAGTTCCCTCACTGTGAGAAGTATTATATGACATAGGCTCGGCTCCAATTTTCAGCGAGGAAGAGCTATTAGAGGGCAGTCAGCAGCTACTGCCCAGCCAAGATCTGGAGGAAACATCCGCAGCTTCCTCCGCTAGACGGGAAAGTAGTGATGAGGAGAGTGGTGTGGGAGCTGGGGGGTGGGTTGAAATGGTGGGGGGAAAGGGGGGAGGTTATGGGAGCATAACCCCCACTCATGTGCTATAAGAGGCCCCCCAAAACATTAGAGACAATCTCGTCAAAGCGGATACAGGAAGTTTCACTAGATTACCCAAACAAATGTTCCTTAAAAGTCAACTGCGCACAGTTGATACCTTTACCACATCTAGTGAGGGTGAAAAAAATCCCCCCCCTTTTTCACCCCCCCCCCCCCTCTGCTCCCATAACCTCCCCCCCCCCCTCCTTTTTACCCTAGCTTCCCCCTCCCTCACCCTACCCTTATAATCAGGAATGCATTTAGGGTATTTTCAGTTCAGGATATGGTAAGGTATCTGTCAGTCTATACATTCATGTGCTCATGGATTTCTTAATGTTGTTGGTTTTCTTTCCATTATGGGTTTGTCCCCTGCATGTATGCCATAAATGATATAAGTAGAAGCACCGTCTGCATATACCCAGAGACATATAATTCAAACCCCCAATCTATTTTTTTTCATTGCCAACCACAGTGGCACACAGAGCATGTAGATCGGGATCACGTGATGTTTAGGTGGAACGCACTTCAGCCCACCAACGTCATGTGATGTCCGCATTGCATAATCATAAGTTAACCTCCTCTGTGTGGAGCCATGGAGCACTGAACGTGGAAGCCGTAGCCAGATGACGCACAGGTGGAACGCACGTCAGCGCCACCGGCGTCATGGGAGGTCCGGATCACGTGACCAACTCTCCCGGGAACCCGTACACTTTAAAACAGCACACACACGGACATGTGTCCTGTGATCCAGTGCAATTCAACACAAGAAGTCACACTAAGGGAAATTACTTTGATATCAGCCATCTGTGGATGACCTTATGTACCATTGTTAATGATGTTCAGTCTCTCCCACACGGCCATAGTGGTGATTACCATTCCCCCTACACCACAGAAGCTCTACCATGTACTAGGATTCAGCTTCTCACTATTCTTGTTTATATCATAACTTGCCACACCTTACCTCTGATTTGTATTCTGCTTTATGCATTGGGTACCGTGTACTCTCCTGTTGCATATATCTTGATTTGATTGTTTGGCTTTTATTCATTTGTTTGATAATGCACTTTTTCAATTTAATTTTTGCACATATATCCAGTCACTTATAGAATTCATATTGTTTCATCTTAGATAATAGATTGCTGAGGAAGGCCTTTATAGGCCGAAACATTCGGTCGCCAAATCTAGTGAATGTGAGTACATTTCTTCTGAAATGTAGCTGGATCATAAATCCCATGTGATGTAAAACTAATAAATGTCATAAACTGCAGACAATAGAAGCTGTGTGCCGCAATTCTCTATTATTCCACTGCTTCATGTAATGGGAGACCGATGCTGGTAAATCTGGCTGGTCAGGGGACTGGAGACTAGGTGCCTAGATCTCACAGTGAACTGGACGAGGAGGAGGACATTGGAGCACAAGCAATATGTAGCGAAATGGGTGGTTTTGCTACACACGTGACAGGAGAGGAGGAGCAGGAGCAGCCAGAGGAGCTACAGGGTGATGAGGAAGATGAGGCAGAGGACCCAGACACACCGTGGCAGTATGCAGTGAAGATGGAAGCATGCTCGCTTGCTTGGGTAGTGACAGCCGAATTGTCACCATTCGGCAGAGGGATGACTACTGGCTCTCCACCTTGTTGGACCCTTGCTACCGGTCCAAAATGGGGGCCTTTTTTACACCCGCTGAGAGGGAGGACAAACTGAACTACTATAGAGACATCCTATGTAGTCAGTTGGCCGCTGCCTATCTGTACCATCATACATCCTCTCGCAGGTCTGACCTGGGGGCCCCCTTGTCGGGTATATAAAGCAAATGCTTTATATAAATATTTTAAAAAAAATTATCGGGTCAAAAGAAAAATTATGCAAACTATATTGACCCAGTTAGATGGACATAAACATCTTAAAGAGTTCAATCAAGAACCTGATTATTTTGTGCAATCAGTAAAACAGGGTACAAGCGTCTATGCAAAAATATAAATGGTTTATTATACAATAGGTTAAAATACAAACAAAAATGAATCAACCTAAATTTCAATAATATACAATGATATGCAGTACCCAGAATTCACCACTATATGATACCAACAAAACACTACTCAACCAACACAAGAATATTATGCAATACAGCTTTAAATTTGTGAGAGATATACAATCAATGGATTATGCGGAAAACTCAATCAAGAAGATGACAGATACGAGCCCTTGCTCCGCCCAAAAATGATGACCAATCTTTCAGATAATGGTAGTATTGCAACAAAACGTATAAATTATTGGCTTGATATAAAACTAGGGAATTCAAAGATTCCCAACAAAGAGTTTCTCCAATATTATCCCCTTGTTTCAGTTATATGCATCGTAACTGAAATCAGAGAAAATACGGATGTAGCAACTAACGTTACACGTCCGCAAGTGAGCGGGTATCTGGCTAAGTATCAAGCTAATTAATTTAGATCAATACTACATAAAACAAAATATACATTACCCAAGGGTCAAGTGATGTGCAGAGTCTTGGGGCAGCCAGCTCTCAAGAGTTTTTCCCGATAATCCAAATGATTTTCCAGAGATCTATAATCCAAATGTTTGTTTCTCTTTTTTTTTTTCTTTCTTTCCTTTTTTTTTTTTTTTGGTAACTGGTTTCTTAACCCAAAACTTATCAGATGAACACGCCCTCCGAGTTTGGAACTTTCCAATCATTGTTGGAGGGGTGTGTGCATTGATAAGGAACATGACGTCATAATACTACCCAGAATGCAATTTTGCTACTGATGTAGTATTAACCGCTTATATCTAGATGGCACTGTTGTATAAGCAATAAGCATCATACCATTAAGGGTTAACTCATACATGCCTAATATTTTCACTACTTCACACCTCTGACATCTAGAGGCCTTGTCTCAGGGCTGAGGGACAAACTTTGATACATGAATATATACTTTGAGGAACATCTAGACCATTCTCACACTGTAGAATTCATGTTCAGATAGGAAAAACAATGAAGCCTCAGAATCTGCAGGTGCGGTGTATCTTCTAACTTTCTAAATGTATAATATATTGTTACAATAACAGTAGCTTTTGAACAGCACAGTAATCTTCTCATGGACTTACTTTGGCCTACATGAAACTTCATACAAAACAGTGAATATAAATCAACATTGCTCTTAAAGGCAATGAATACTCATTATAACTAAAATAAGTAAATATAACTGTTTAAACTTATGAAAAAGCACAACAAAATCCCCCTTCATTACAATGTAATCCAATAGAGATGTTGGGTTACATTGGAATGTCACAATGGGGTTTTCATTCAGAGTCTTTAGAGACATTAGTTCTTGTTTAAACTGTTCGTGACTCTCATGAAGATTCATTGAACGAGTCAATAACTTTGAGTGAAAGTCGGTGGTGACGACAGTATCCTCTACAACGGAATATAAGTCCGATAAATGTTTTTTCTGGTTCTCCATCTCTGCATGAATACTCATTAGGTTCCTTTTCAGTGAACCGATCTCAAGTTCCAATGTCTTAATAGAGATGGAATTAACAGCTGATACACCGGTGGCAATGACAGTGCCCACTACGGCAAAGATTATGGCGGCTGTAATTGCAGAAATGAACCGCTTTGGTCGTCGACTTGTTGAAAACTGTTCTCTGGTCATGGTTTTCCTTGTCTGTTCCAGGATCTGTGTAACTCTTTCTTGGGAATAGCCGATGTGCATTTGATACCAAATCTTTATCTCCGGAGACGAAATCTCAGAAATGTTGAACTGTCTCTCGACGAAGACACGTGGGTCCAAACTGACGTAGATCTTTTGGGATAGAATCCTCTTATTCGTCAAGATTAGGGATGAGCGAACTCGAACTGTATAGTTCGGGTTCGTACCGAATTTTGGGGTGTCCGTGACACGGACCCGAACCCGGACATTTTCGTAAAAGTCCGGGTTCGGGTTCGGTGTTCGTCGCTTTCTTCGCGCTTTTGTGACGCTTTCTTGGCGCTTTTTGAAAGGCTGCAAAGCAGCCAATCAACAAGCGTCATACTACTTGCCCCAAGAGGCCATCACAGCCATGCCTACTATTGGCATGGCTGTGATTGGCCAGAGCACCATGTGACCCAGCCTCTATTTAAGCTGGAGTCACATAGCGCCGCCCGTCACTCTGCTCTGATTAGCGTAGGGAGAGGTTGCGGCTGCGACAGTAGGGCGAGATTAGGCAGATTAACTCCTCCAAAGGACTTGATTAACTGATCGATCTGCAGCTGTGGATCATTGAGCTGCTGATCCTCAATTGCTCACTGTTTTTAGGCTGCACAGACCGTTTGTCAGTCACATTTTTCTGGGGTGATCGGCGGCCATTTTGTGTCTTGTGGTGCGCCAGCACAAGCTGCGACCAAGTGCATTTAACCCTCAATGGTGTGGTTGTTTTTTGGCTAAAGCCTACATCAGGGTGAAGCTGTCACACCAAGTGCATTTAACCAGCAATAGTCTGTTCATTTTTTGGCCATATACAAAATCAGGGGCAAGCTGCGCCTGTCACCAAGTGCATTTAACCCTCAATGGTGTGGTTGTTTTTTGGCTAAAGCCTACATCAGGGTGAAGCTGTCACACCAAGTGCATTTAACCAGCAATAGTCTGTTCATTTTTTGGCCATATACTAAATCAGGGGCAAGCTGCGCCTGTCACCAAGTGCATTTAACCCTCAATGGTGTGGTTGTTTTTTGGCTAAAGCCTACATCAGGGTGAAGCTGTCACACCAAGTGCATTTAACCAGCAATAGTCTGTTTATTTTTTGGCCATATCCCAGTCTAATTCTGTCACTAAATCCATACCGGTCACCCAGCGCCTAAATACTAGGCCTCAAATTTATATCCAGCTAAATCTGTCCCTAGTGCTGTAGCTGGGCGAGTTATTTAGTGTCCGTTCAAGCACATTTCTTGTTCTGGGTTGAAATACAATTCCCAATTTAGCAATTTCATAATTTAGTGGTTTCTGCTATATCAGAGCTATTTGAAATCTATCCCTAAAAGGGTATATAATATTCAAGGTGCACATTGGGTCATTCAGAATAACTTCACACACACCCGCTACTGTGTATTTCCAAGTCTAATTCTGTCACTAAACCCATACCTGTCACGCAGCGCCTAAATACTAGGCCTCAAATTTATATCCAGCTAAATCTGTCCCTAGTGCTGTAGCTGGGCGAGTTATTTAGTGTCCGTTCAAGCACATTTCTTGTTCTGGGTTGAAATACAATTCCCAATTTAGCAATTTCATAATTTAGTGGTTTCTGCTATATCAGAGCTATTTGAAATCTATCCCTAAAAGGGTATATAATATTCAAGGTGCACATTGGGTCATTCAGAATAACTTCACACACACCCGCTACTGTGTATTTCCAAGTCTAATTCTGGCACTAAACCCATACCTGTCACCCAGCGCCTAAATACTAGGCCTCAAATTTATATCCCGCTAAATCTGTCCTTAGTGCTGTAGCTGGGCGAGTTATTTAGTGTCCGTTCAAGCACATTTCTTGTTCTGGGTTGAAATACAATTCCCAATTTAGCAATTTCATAATTTAGTGGTTTCTGCTATATCAGAGCTATTTGAAATCTATCCCTAAAAGGGTATATAATATTCAAGGTGCACATTGGGTCATTCAGAATAACTTCACACACACCCGCTACTGTGTATTTCCAAGTCTAATTCTGGCACTAAACCCATACCTGTCACCCAGCGCCTAAATACTAGGCCTCAAATTTATATCCCGCTAAATCTGTCCTTAGTGCTGTAGCTGGGCGAGTTATTTAGTGTCCGTTCAAGCACATTTCTTGTTCTGGGTTGAAATACAATTCCCAATTTAGCAATTTCATAATTTAGTGGTTTCTGCTATATCAGAGCTATTTGAAATCTATCCCTAAAAGGGTATATAATATTCAAGGTGCACATTGGGTCATTCAGAATAACTTCACACACACCCGCTACTGTGTATTTCCAAGTCTAATTCTGGCACTAAACCCATACCTGTCACCCAGCGCCTAAATACTAGGCCTCAAATTTATATCCCGCTAAATCTGTCCTTAGTGCTGTAGCTGGGCGAGTTATTTAGTGTCCGTTCAAGCACATTTCTTGTTCTGGGTTGAAATACAATTCCCAATTTAGCAATTTCATAATTTAGTGGTTTCTGCTATATCAGAGCTATTTGAAATCTATCCCTAAAAGGGTATATAATATTCAAGGTGCACATTGGGTCATTCAGAATAACTTCACACACACCCGCTACTGTGTATTTCCAAGTCTAATTCTGGCACTAAACCCATACCTGTCACCCAGCGCCTAAATACTAGGCCTCAAATTTATATCCCGCTAAATCTGTCCTTAGTGCTGTAGCTGGGCGAGTTATTTAGTGTCCGTTCAAGCACATTTCTTGTTCTGGGTTGAAATACAATTCCCAATTTAGCAATTTCATAATTTAGTGGTTTCTGCTATATCAGAGCTATTTGAAATCTATCCCTAAAAGGGTATATAATATTCAAGGTGCACATTGGGTCATTCAGAATAACTTCACACACACCCGCTACTGTGTATTTCCAAGTCTAATTCTGGCACTAAACCCATACCTGTCACCCAGCGCCTAAATACTAGGCCTCAAATTTATATCCCGCTAAATCTGTCCTTAGTGCTGTAGCTGGGCGAGTTATTTAGTGTCCGTTCAAGCACATTTCTTGTTCTGGGTTGAAATACAATTCCCAATTTAGCAATTTCATAATTTAGTGGTTTCTGCTATATCAGAGCTATTTGAAATCTATCCCTAAAAGGGTATATAATATTCAAGGTGCACATAGGGTCATTCAGAATAACTTCACACACCCGCTACTGTGCATTTCCAAATCTAATTCTGTCACTAAACCCATACCTGTCACCCAGCGCCTAAATACTAGGCCTCAAATTTATATCCCGCTAAATCTCTCGTTACCGCTGTCCTGTTGTGGCTGGGAAAGTTATTTAGTGTCCGTCAAAGCACATTTTTTGTTCTGGGTTGAAATACAATTCCCAATTTAGCAATTTCATAATTTAGTCGTTTCTGCTATATCAGAGCTATTTGAAATCTATCCCTAAAAGGGTAGATCATATTGAAGGTGCACATAGGGTCATTCAGAATAACTTCACACACACGCTTCTGTGCATTTCCAAGTCTAATTCTGTCACTAAATCCATACCGGTCACCCAGCGCCTAAATACTAGGCCTCAAATTTATATCCCGCTGAATTTGAATACAATACATTGGGCCAAATAATATATTTGTTGTTGTGGTGAACCATAACAATGAGAAAAACATCTAGTAAGGGACGCGGACGTGGACATGGTCGTGGTGGTGTTAGTGGACCCTCTGGTGCTGGGAGAGGACGTGGCCGTTCTGCCACATCCACACGTCCTAGTGTACCAACTACCTCAGGTCCCAGTAGCCGCCAGAATTTACAGCGATATATGGTGGGGCCCAATGCCGTTCTAAGGATGGTAAGGCCTGAGCAGGTACAGGCATTAGTCAATTGGGTGGCCGACAGTGGATCCAGCACGTTCACATTATCTCCCACCCAGTCTTCTGCAGAAAGCGCACAGATGGCGCCTGAAAACCAACCCCATCAGTCTGTCACATCACCCCCATGCATACCAGGGAAACTGTCTCAGCCTCAAGTTATGCAGCAGTCTCTTATGCTGTTTGAAGACTCCGCTGGCAGGGTTTCCCAAGGGCATCCACCTAGCCCTTCCCCTGCGGTGAAAGACATAGAATGCACTGACGCACAACCACTTATGTTTCCTGATGATGAGGACATGGGAATACCACCTCAGCATGTCTCTGATGATGACGAAACACAGGTGCCAACTGCTGCGTCTTTCTGCAGTGTGCAGACTGAACAGGAGGTCAGGGATCAAGACTGGGTGGAAGACGATGCAGGGGACGATGAGGTCCTAGACCCCACATGGAATGAAGGTCGTGCCACTGACTTTCACAGTTCGGAGGAAGAGGCAGTGGTGAGACCGAGCCAACAGCGTAGCAAAAGAGGGAGCAGTGGGCAAAAGCAGAACACCCGCCGCCAAGAGACTCCGCCTGCTACTGACCGCCGCCATCTGGGACCGAGCACCCCAAAGGCAGCTTCAAGGAGTTCCCTGGCATGGCACTTCTTCAAACAATGTGCTGACGACAAGACCCGAGTGGTTTGCACGCTGTGCCATCAGAGCCTGAAGCGAGGCATTAACGTTCTGAACCTGAGCACAACCTGCATGACCAGGCACCTGCATGCAAAGCATGAACTGCAGTGGAGTAAACACCTTAAAACCAAGGAAGTCACTCAGGCTCCCCCTGCTACCTCTTCTGCTGCTGCCGCCTCGGCCTATTCTGCTGCTGCCGCCTCGGCCTCTTCCTCCGCCTCTGGAGGAACGTTGGCACCTGCCGCCCAGCAAACAGGGGATGTACCACCAACACCACCACCACCACCTCCGTCACCAAGCGTCTCCACCATGTCACACGCCAGCGTTCAGCTCTCCATCTCACAAACATTTGATAGAAAGCGTAAATTCCCACCTAGCCACCCTCGATCCCTGGCCCTGAATGCCAGCATTTCTAAACTACTGGCCTATGAAATGCTGTCATTTAGGCTGGTGGACACAGACAGCTTCAAACAGCTCATGTCGCTTGCTGTCCCACAGTATGTTGTTCCCAGCCGGCACTACTTCTCCAAGAGAGCCGTGCCTTCCCTGCACAACCAAGTATCCGATAAAATCAAGTGTGCACTGCGCAACGCCATCTGTGGCAAGGTCCACCTAACCACAGATACGTGGACCAGTAAGCACGGCCAGGGACGCTATATCTCCCTAACTGCACACTGGGTAAATGTAGTGGCAGCTGGGCCCCAGGCGGAGAGCTGTTTGGCGCACGTCCTTCCGCCGCCAAGGATCGCAGGGCAACATTCTTTGCCTCCTGTTGCCACCTCCTCCTTCTCGGCTTCCTCCTCCTCTTCTTCCACCTGCTCATCCAGTCAGCCACACACCTTCACCACCAACTTCAGCACAGCCCGGGGTAAACGTCAGCAGGCCATTCTGAAACTCATATGTTTGGGGGACAGGCCCCACACCGCACAGGAGTTGTGGCGGGGTATAGAACAACAGACCGACGAGTGGTTGCTGCCGGTGAGCCTCAAGCCCGGCCTGGTGGTGTGTGATAATGGGCGAAATCTCGTTGCAGCTCTGGGACTAGCCAATTTGACGCACATCCCTTGCTTGGCGCATGTGCTGAATTTGGTGGTGCAGAAGTTCATTCACAACTACCCCGACATGTCAGAGCTGCTGCATAAAGTGCGGGCCGTCTGTTCGCGCTTCCGGCGTTCACATCCTGCTGCTGCTCGCCTGTCTGCGCTACAGCGTAACTTCGGCCTTCCCGCTCACCGCCTCATATGCGACGTGCCCACCAGGTGGAACTCCACCTTGCACATGCTGGACAGACTGTGCGAGCAGCAGCAGGCCATAGTGGAGTTTCAGCTGCAGCACGCACGGGTCAGTCGCACTACAGAACAGCACCACTTCACCACCAATGACTGGGCCTCCATGCGAGACCTGTGTGCCCTGTTGCGCTGTTTCGAGTACTCCACCAACATGGCCAGTGGCGATGACACCGTTATCAGCGTTACAATACCACTTCTATGTCTCCTTGAGAAAACACTTAGGGCGATGATGGAAGAGGAGGTGGCCCAGGAGGAGGAGGAGGAGGAGGAGGAAGAGGGGTCATTTTTAGCACTTTCAGGCCAGTCTCTTCGAAGTGACTCAGAGGGAGGTTTTTGGCAACAGCAGAGGCCAGGTACAAATGTGGCCAGCCAGGGCCCACTACTGGAGGACGAGGAGGACGAGGATGAGGAGGAGGTGGAGGAGGATGAGGATGAAGCATGGTCACAGCGGGGTGGCACCCAACGCAGCTCGGGTCCATCACTGGTGCGTGGCTGGGGGGAAAGGCAGGACGATGACGATACGCCTCCCACAGAGGACAGCTTGTCCTTATCCCTGGGCAGCCTGGCACACATGAGCGACTACATGCTGCAGTGCCTGCGCAACGACAGCAGAGTTGCCCACATTTTAACCTGTGCGGACTACTGGGTTGCCACCCTGCTGGATCCACGCTACAAAGACAATGTGCCCACCTTACTTCCTGCACTGGAGCGTGATAGGAAGATGCGCGAGTACAAGCGCACGTTGGTAGACGCGCTACTGAGAGCATTCCCAAATGTCACAGGGGAACAAGTGGAAGCCCAAGGCCAAGGCAGAGGAGGAGCAAGAGGTCGCCAAGGCAGCTGTGTCACGGCCAGCTCCTCTGAGGGCAGGGTTAGCATGGCAGAGATGTGGAAAACTTTTGTCAACACGCCACAGCTAACTGCACCACCACCTGATACGCAACGTGTTAGCAGGAGGCAACATTTCACTAACATGGTGGAACAGTACGTGTGCACACCCCTCCACGTACTGACTGATGGTTCGGCCCCATTCAACTTCTGGGTCTCTAAATTGTCCACGTGGCCAGAGCTAGCCTTTTATGCCTTGGAGGTGCTGGCCTGCCCGGCAGCCAGCGTTTTGTCTGAACGTGTATTCAGCACGGCAGGGGGCGTCATTACAGACAAACGCAGCCGCCTGTCTACAGCCAATGTGGACAAGCTGACGTTCATAAAAATGAACCAGGCATGGATCCCACAGGACCTGTCCGTCCCTTGTCCAGATTAGACATTAACTACCTCCCCATAACCATATATTATTGGACTCCAGGGCACTTCCTCATTCAATCCTATTTTTATTTTCATTTTACCATTATATTGCGATGCTACCCAAAGTTGAATGAACCTCTCCTCTGCCTGTGTGCTAGGCCTAAATATATGCCAATGGACTGTTGCAGTGGTGGCTGACATGAAGCCTGATTCTCTGCTATGACATGCAGACTAATTCTCTGCTGACATGAAGACAGATTCTCTGTTACGGGACCTCTCTCCTCTGCCTGGGTGCTGGGCCTAAATTTATGACAATGGACTGTTGCAGTGGTGGCTGACGTGAAGCCTCATTCTCTGCTATGACATGCAGACTGATTCTCTGCTGACATGAAGCCAGATTGTCTGTTACGGGACCTCTCTCCTCTGCCTGTGTGCTAGGCCTAAATATATGCCAATGGACTGTTGCAGTGGTGGCTGACGTGAAGCCTCATTCTCTGCTATGACATGCAGACTAATTCTCTGCTGACATGAAGACAAATTCTCTGTTACGGGACCTCTCTCCTCTGCCTGTGTGTGTGCTGGGCCTAAATACATGCCAATGGACTGTTGCAGTGGTGGCTGACGTGAAGCCTCATTCTCTGCTATGACATGCAGACTAATTCTCTGCTGACATGAAGACAGATTCTCTGTTACGGGACCTCCCTCCTCTGCCTGGGTGCTGGGCCTAAATATATGCCAATGGACTGTTGCAGTGGTGGGTGACGTGAAGCCTGATTCTCTGCTATGACATGCAGACTGATTCTCTGCTGACATGAAGCCAGATTGTCTGTTACGGGACCTCTCTCCTCTGCCTGTGTGCTAGGCCTAAATATATGCCAATGGACTGTTGCAGTGGTGGCTGACGTGAAGCCTCATTCTCTGCTATGACATGCAGACTAATTCTCTGCTGACATGAAGCCAGATTGTCTGTTACGGGACCTCTCTCCTCTGCCTGGGTGCTGGGCCTAAATTTATGACAATGGACTGTTGCAGTGGTGGCTGACGTGAAGCCTGATTCTCTGCTATGACATGCAGACTGATTCTCTGCTGACATGAAGCCAGATCCTCTGTTACGGGACCTCTCTCCTCTGCCTGTGTGCTAGGCCTAAATATATGCCAATGGACTGTTGCAGTGGTGGCTGACGTGAAGCCTCATTCTCTGCTATGACATGCAGACTAATTCTCTGCTGACATGAAGACAGATTCTCTGTTACGGGACCTCTCTCCTCTGCCTGTGTGTGTGCTGGGCCTAAATACATGCCAATGGACTGTTGCAGTGGTGGCTGACGTGAAGCCTCATTCTCTGCTATGACATGCAGACTAATTCTCTGCTGACATGAAGACAGATTCTCTGTTACGGGACCTCCCTCCTCTGCCTGGGTGCTGGGCCTAAATATATGCCAATGGACTGTTGCAGTGGTGGGTGACGTGAAGCCTGATTCTCTGCTATGACATGCAGACTGATTCTCTGCTGACATGAAGCCAGATTGTCTGTTA